>NC_133553.1:39644342-40269342 GCF_048773025.1 Camelus bactrianus | reverse complement strand
TAATTTTAGAATGGGGAAGTACCCCTATTGGCTTGTCAATGCCCAGCCTTCTCCAACCTAGCCTTCATCTCAATGCCCTTCTTTATCAAAACTTTTTAAACCTGTTTTTTTTTCCCTGACTGGAGAAGAATATAATGGTTACTGTGTATCTAAGTGATACCTAAAAATGGCTACCTATGAGGAAATAGGGTTTTAGAAGATAGTCAAATTTTCTGAAATATTTATTTTATAAAGTAAGGAATATTATGGAATATAAAGCTGGGAACTGGCAAGTTATTTTTTGTAAATCAGATACAGTCTGAATGTTTCCACACCTACTTAGCCCATGGGAACCAAAAAAATCCTATCAACAAGACATGCCCACCTAAAAGACTTCAATAACTTCCCCTCACAAAATCTTCACCAGTTAATTCAGGAGTTTTGAGTGGGTTTCTTGCATGTGCTTAGAAAGAAATCTGCTCACGTTCCTGTGGTGGTCCACTTTCCCGGAAGAAGCCCCTTGTTCAAAATCTGTTCTGAGGCCTGCCATGTAAATTCTGCTTCTCTGCTGCTCCACCTGTACAGCACTGGCTGTACTTGCTTTGCTCCACCTATTCAGAAGTGAAGACAATGCCCCCTGTCCACTCTGTTCTTTATTACCTGGGTCTCAAAATAGTACCGTATATAACCAGTCTGACAAAGTATCATGAGAGTTTCCTCAGCTTCTGATTCAAACACTTGAGAGATCTAATGAGTCCACAGGATCAAGTAGGCAGGGTGGAGCAGAGGTGGAGGGGTGAGAGGCCATGCCTTCCACTCTACTCTCTCCAGATTCTTGTTCACAATCATCTCTCTTTTCCTTTCTTCCTCAGCTTTCAAATCGCCCAAACCTCCAGGCATAACTCTCTAAGTCAAAAGTCAAACACCTCTGTGTTTGTTTACAGATTCAAATATATGCCTCAGAACAGGAGAGGGTATCCATCAACCATCAACCTCTCTGCCAAAGTGTAGGTCCACGGGGTCACCTGCTTCTCAGATAGATTGCTTTTCAGAATAATGTCATTGAGACTTTCAAAAATAGTTTTTACAGAAATAGACTCACAGAAGAAAACAAAATTATGGTTACTAGTGGGGGAAGTGGGGGGGTGAAGGGTTAAATTGGGAGTTTGGGATTTGAAGATACTACTATATATAATCTAGATAAACAAAGATAAACAACAAGGTCCTACTGTATAGCACAGGGAACTATATTCAATACATTGTAATAGCCTATAATGAAAAGAATATGAAAAGGAATATACACATATACACACACACACACACACATATGAATAATTGAATCACTACGATGTACACCAGAAATTGACACAACATTATAAACCAGCTATACTTCAATAAAAGAAAGAAAAGGCAAAAAAAAGTTTTTAATCATCTGTTCTAATGGAGCAGGGAACAGAATGGCTATATAAATGTTGACAATGGTTTTATTCTTTCTCAATCCTACAGTGTTAGAGTAGCCTACACTTTGTTTTATATTCTATACTTGCTGTGTTACTCAGCACATGTTCATGACTGAAGTTTTATTTCTTGTGCTCACTTCCATTAAATGAGAGAATGAACGATGTATTCTGCAAATGTTAGATGCTATAATCCCTAATACATCTTTTACAAAATAGGGCATTGTCAAAATGTTTTCAGTAACTTTCCCATTGAAACCAAACATACATTAAGTTCTTACTCAAATCCAGTGATGGGGATCGGTGATGAAATAATTCTGAAATCACTTTTTTCTTGTACAGAGTTTCTTTTGAAATCAGTGGCAATCCTGAACGTGGGCTAAGTCCAAGAAGCATTCTGCAGAATAAGAATCACGTGCAGTATTAATGAGTCATTCTGTCCTTCTTTCCCATCTGAATCATATATCAATTTGGCTTTACGGTTTCTTAAAAAATGATTTTTCAACCATCTAAATGAAGTTTCTTTTGATGATATGCTTATAGTGGGGAAATAAAAATTATCTCTAATAATAAAATGTCCAATAATCTTTAAAGACTAAAACTCCTTAGAAGTTTGTGAATCATAATGGTACTCACTTTCATTTTTATTGCCTTAATATTTTTATTGCAAAAATGTTACAGAGAATGCTTAAAAGCTTCAAAACCTTCAACATCCTATTTAAAATGCCTTTAAATTTTTTCAAATTTCCTTCCAGCTTTGTCTATATCTATATCTATCTATATATATATATGTGTGTGCTATATATAACTACAATCACAGAATATACACTAACCATATAGTTCATCTAATAAGGATTCTCAACCAGGGGCAATTTTGCCCCTCTGGAAACAGTTGGAAATGAATGGAGACATTTTTGATTGTCCCTAATATGGGCAGGTGTACGTTGTTGGCAAGGCCAAGGATGATGCTAAACATACTACAATGTGTAACTCTTCAAAAAAGAATTATCCAATCCAAAATGTCAATAGTGTCAAGGTTGAGAAGCCCTTGTACACACACACATTTGTATTATGCTTTTCAAAACTTTGCTAAATAATCTTATTTTTGTCATAAGATTCTTGTAATTATCCCTTTATCTATTTGACAATCATAGTTCATTTAATGATTTACCCACTCAGATATCATAGATACTGTTATGAACATCTTCATACATATGGCTTCTAAATTTGCTTGGGTTAAACTTAAATTTTCACAAGTAAAATTACTTTGATAAAGGGTATTATCATTTTAATGGCTCTTAAACTTGGTATAGGAAACTTATAAACGTTAGCTTTGGCAAAACACATTCATTATTAATGGTTTATTAAAGAGAATTAAAGTTTGCTTGTAACTACAGTTTCTAATGCTATAGTTTTGTAAGTGGGAAGTAATGGTGCTGGGGGAGGATTACATCTGAGTTTTAGCTTTCTGAATAGACGATATGATTTTAGGAGCAGAGCAGATATCGCTTTACCCATATTTATGTTCCTGGAGGAAAGGGTTGTGATGGTGCCTTATTCATCTTCATATCTTTAGTGCCCATCCCAGCATCAGGTTGAAAATGTACATTATAAACATTTGTTGAATGGACAGACAAGGGTAGGAGTAACACATGAAGAGACTAACTGATCTGACTGACTTTATGGGGACAGATGACAGCATAGATTGTGTTCCCATAAAACCATTAGCATTTATGTTGTGATTGGTTTTTATAATTATCATTATACTCGATGATTTAAAGATTATAGCTCTTGTTATCAGACTCTGCTAGAAATATCTCCTAACATTGGTGGTAGAAGCCAATATATTGAAGGTCTGGGAACAAACACATAGCTCTTCCTCTCAGCCAGGATAAAAAGCACTCTCTAGCAAGATAACACTGGTTTTTGTTTAATTTAAGAGACACAAAGACATTAAAAATTGATCAGTGAATTTTTAATAACTAGAGAATACATACACATGGCACAAAAGCTGAAAAGTATAAAAGAATATATAACGTATTTTTTCAAACTGGAGTTTCCAGCAATCCAATTTCCCTCCCTGGAGGGTCTAACATGGATATGCTATGTATAGGCTACAAACTGCCATAAACAAGAAGTCCCAAAGTAAGGCACACAGTATATGGGGGTGGTGCTGCTCCACAAAAATCATCCTAGGACCTGGTGCCTTCAATCTTGCTGTTCTTGTATCATTTTTACTGTTGGGCAAGGTGGAAGCTCAGTGTCCCATCTGTACTCCAGCATGTGAAAAGGGAAAGAAAGGTCATACAAGTCAAACAATTTCTTTTTAAGCAAATGGTGCATAAGTTGCAGCATCATTTCTCCTCATATTCCATTGGCAAGAACTTTGTCACACGGCTATGACTAGCTGCAAAGGAGGCTGAGAAATGTAATCTTTAGCTGGGTGGCTGTATGCCCAGCTGAAAATTCAGAGGAAGTGAATTGAATCTGTAGCTGTGGGTGTCTAAAAATAATTTTTTCACGATGTGGTAATGGTGTCAACCAGATTATGAATTACTTACTGACTCTGTCCCAGTATTGAACTGTGAAGCCTGGCTTGTCACAACTGGATTCCTCCAAAATACCAGGAAATAAATAGCAATCAACAGAGACTTGATGCTTCGTTTCATTTCTAGATTGTCTTCTTTAATCCATTCTTCCCTTTCTTATATTTGAATATCTAAGAGAAGGGCTTGATAATCTGGAGGTCATTGGCAATCTTCCTTCTCCACTACAACACTGGGCAGAGTTAATCTTTTAAAGTTGTGCAGTAGGTGAAGTTTATCTTTGTGATCTCAGCTTTCTTCACCCTTTTCCCTGGAATGCAATACCCGACGTGCCCTGGCCATTTAGAACCCCATACCAGAGTGCACACAAAATTGCTCTCCATGTTAAGGTGGTGGTTACAAGATTCTCTCTCTTCTTTGCTCACCCAGCAATTACCCTCTTAGTGCTCCATCTCCAGTTGGTTGATAGGGCTGAGAAGTGGGGGGCATAAAAGAGGTTTAAGGAGTGGTTGAAATGTTACTTCTTGTGAAAAGAACTCAATTTGATTAGGCAGAACTGTTGCCTTTAGTTTACAAGCACGAGAGTTTGTCTTACTGTTTGCAGGACAAAACAATGACAACCAAAAAAACTCCCCAAACATATGTATGTATATAGTATGTCTGAACTGCAGAGGCACACATTGGTGTTCATGCAGAAATATTTCCAAGTATCGTTTTTGTAAATTTTCACTTCTTCTCTTAAAAAAGCACCGTAGTATGAAAACAATCAAGCAGACTGACTCTTTTTTCCCTTTCTATGGTCATTTTGCTGTCATTTGCAGAATAGCTGAAGTTATCTTAGGACTTTGCTTTTCAGATTGAGATAATATCTGTATTAGCACTATCTTTTCTAAGTCTTTATTAGAACAGTTAATTTGGTGATATGATTATTGCTATCTTCAGTTCTCTTCATTGCAAGAATATTTACTATTAAAAAAAATTGTTACTAATAAAAGATTCCAAAAAGAGCACATATATTGGCCAATACTTGACTAAGACTCAATATTGGACGTATTTATTCAAACATTTATTCAAATGCTTCCTACATCACAGCACACATAGAAAATATTAATATTTGTATTGCACACTGATGTAAGTTGGAGTCATCTGGCCTGGAGGCTGTGCCTGCGCCTGGTCTCACCCAGCTGCCCCAAAGGTTGAAGGGAATCTTTCTCTCAGCATACCCCATTCATTGGGTGACCTGGTTAGAGATGGCTTATCTAAAATGCTGTTATTCAAAATGTGGTCTTCACATCAGCACCATCAGCGTCACCTGGGAGCTTGTTAGAAATTCAGACTCGCAGGCTCTATCACTGAATTAGAATCTGCATTAACATAAGATTCCTAGGTGATTCATGTGCACATTAAAGTTTGAGAGTATGGATCTAGAAAATAGTGGGTAGTACTACTAGATATGGGAGGTTGCACTTACTGGACATTAACAAAATAGCACATCATTAAAATGTTTTTTTCCCCTGGAAGAAGTTGTGCCTAAATGGCATTGCTTGGGATCCAAGATATGATCCTATAACTCTTCTGTCATCATGGAGCTTCGTATACATTTAAAATCTTTCAGTATTCTATAAATGTGCAGAATAAAACACATGGTCTACTTAAACCAAACGTTCATTTTTTTTTTTTTAGGTGTGCGTGGAAGATAAGGAGGTTGCACCTAAGTCATTTCATCCTCCTTCAAGCTTCAAGTACTGCCTGAGGGCCGGTAA
Source organism: Camelus bactrianus (assembly GCF_048773025.1). Classification (NCBI taxonomy): domain Eukaryota; kingdom Metazoa; phylum Chordata; class Mammalia; order Artiodactyla; family Camelidae; genus Camelus; species Camelus bactrianus. Next base: position 40,263,597 of record NC_133553.1, on the reverse strand, counting down.
ACCAAAAATCACATCCTCCAGACTTTGTTGCAGCTATTATTATGGAAATATATAGGTTTCAATAATCAAAAGCTTCCATGTACAATCTGGAGAGCTGTTTCTCTGATAGGCATGGTTGTAGAGGCAATTTTTTCTTCTGTAGCAGAGGTATCAGAAGTGTCATTGTTCAGTCATCAGCTTTGTGAACATCAGGAAGCACTGGCAGTGCATATATTTTGCTGGTTCAGATTAGTTGGTATGGTGATTCTGGAGCTGGCTGTGAAAGTGGCAGCTTCTTGATTCTGGTGTCTTCCAGACAGTGGCTGTGGTGCTGTACTTTGGAAGCTGTCGGCTTCTCAAAGAGGAAGAGCACAGCTCTTTTCGTATTTTAGTTTTGAGGTGTGGTTTTGAGAATTGCTCCATTAATATTCTCAATTATTCTTGTCAAGTGTATTAATACTTCCAGCTTAAACTAACCAGAATGGGTTCTGTTCTTCCCAGCTGAACTTTGATATAGTCTGCTCAATCTGTTTTCAGGACAACTCATTTTTCATTGATTCATTTAACAAATATTTATTGAAGGCCTCCTCTGAAAAGATGTTGCGATATATAGTACATATATATCTTCAGATGTGTAAAGCAATGATTTTAGCTCACACAAATTATATGTTGCTTTAAAAATTATATTTCTAGGAAAGTGGTTCCATCCAATTACAGCAGAAAAATTAAAAGTTCCATTTCCAATTTAATCATCATAGATAGTTCATATGTCCTCATTGGTATAATGAAGAGATGGGAATTTAGAGACAAAAGATTAGTCTTTCCAAACTTCATCTGACAAATGGAGATAGTAAGGACCTACCCTACCTCATGAGGTTTCTGTGAGAATCAAATGAGGCAAACTATGTGAAACTGCTTTGTACATAATAAAGTGCTACACAGTGCTGATTATTTACTTCTAATTATAATAGTAACTTTATCCTACAAAGTTTTCAACAAAAGTGCTACTTATAATAGCACCTTTAAATACAACTATTTTTGTTTGTCTAATTCTCAATTCATTGCAAATTCTGATTTTTATATAATGGTGTTCTTAAAGATAAATAAGAGAGTGACTACTTACTTTGTGAAAGGAATTTCACTTTTGAAAAATATTCACAATAGGAAAACTTTCATTAAATGTGACTCTCATATTTAATACAAATGTTGATTTGCAAATTTAAATAATAAGTGTTTTGGTACATGCAGTGCACAAAATGAGCTATAGCTGTTTAGTTGTTTGAAAAATCGAATCGTATCTTACAATGATCTCGTTTCAAACATGGGTAAGATCAGTCTCTGGGAAACTTGCAGACATAAGTTGCAAAGTTCACATGCTTTGTTTCATGTGCTTCTATTTCTTGAGCTATGTGAAAGAGAAGCTTAATTTAGATCAACAATGTTGATCAACCAATGTTTAGTTGGTGCCTCCCACGTATGAGACAGTGTTCTAGGTGTTGAAGACACATAGATGAATGAGATACGGTCATCCCCTATCCTACTGTCCAGTCCAGCACTGTCCAAAGCAGCAGCCAATTGTACACATGGCCACTGATCACTTAAAGTGTGGCTAGTGTGACTCAGAAACTGAATTTTATTTTATTTTAACTTAAATACAAATAGCCACTTGTGACTAGTGGCCACTGTATTGGACAGCACAGGTCTAGGCCAAACCCAATAGCTGACTTGTGGTTACCAAAAAAAAAAAAAAAAGATGCAGGAGCAAAAGTTTTCTTGTCTTAAAATAAAGGTGGACTATTAATTTTCTGGTCTTGGAGTTGGGGTGGGGAAAGTGCGGCAATGATATGGGGAAGTAAGTAGCATCAACGGAAACAATTACATGTTTCTGTTTAAAATCTGTTCTGTTTGATTAAAATGTCCCCTAACATATTTGGAATGCAAAGACACTGCCAAGCCAAGAAAGCTAAAGACAGCAAAGGTAAAAAAACTGAGGTCTAAAAAGCCAACTTTACGTGTTACCATTAGCATTCCTTGCTGTTTTTATAGTGGTTGCAACATTAAAGATCAGGAAAAGATGAAGTTGTTTGCAACATGCTTACGAAGGAAACTTCCTTGATGGGGTCAGGTGGGCCACAACCAAGATATTTTTATTTTACTCAAATTAAAAAAAAAACAGAAAAGAATTGAGAGCTCATACTTCACACACACAAAAAGGTATTACGTGTTACTGATCACTTATAATTGGGAATGATCTGTAGTACTTAAAATGTTTTTGTTAAAAGTGATCAGGTACTGGTTAATTTTGTTTTACCTACATTTTCATATGCAAGATGAATTTACTTTAATAAATTCTATTTACTCTTGACAATGGACAGATGCTATGATTTTCCTTTTTATTTATTAAAATTATTTTTAAAGATGTTGAAACTATCAGTTCACATGAGTCACAGAGAAAGATAAAAACAATTTAAACATTATTTCTAAGACTAAGGGTAACTGGCTATAACTGATAAGAATCTGAATTTTACCTGTCATTATCTGGTCATATACCACATATCCTTCTAGGGTCAATGTATTTATTTTTGCAGATTCGTCACAAATGATTTCTTTGAAGAGGCCAAACACAGTGGCAGCTCCAGCCCCAATGCAGACCTGCATGATGATAGAATCTGAAAGAGAATACCACTGTGGTTACACTTGACTACACAGTGCGGTAATAGTGCTTGAGGCACTTCCTGCAGGGTGCATCCTCCTGGAACGGTGGCTTCTTTTCACCATAACTAACCAAATGAATTGAAGGGGCTAGACTGGGTAACAGCACCATAGCGCTTCTTCTTGGTGATCTCTAACGTGAAAGCGGTATCATCACAAATAGTATACTCTGGATTTGACAGACTTTCATAGGAACTAATTGATTTGTCTCTGAATGAATTTTGTTTTAAGCTGGATTTCATGTTAAACATGTCTTAATTAAAATACCTTTTTAGGATTCCAATCCTTTGGAAATAAGTGCTCACAAGCAAGGTTAAGGTTTTATTTGATTTTTGTAGGAGCTGAGGCAGGAAATAAAAGTTTTGTATACTCAGTGAAGTAGCAATATTAGAAACTGAGTTTGGGTATGAAAATCTTATTTGTATTTCTAGTTGTTCAAATGATGCATCCATCAGAAAATGGTGAAACTTTTTTTATGATTTCTGGGCCTTGTCTACAGAAATTACATTTAAAAATCAAGACTAAAACAGTGCATTATATTTGTAATTTTCTATGCAAACTAACTGAATTTCATTATGCCAATGATAAAAATGATAACTATAATCTATGCCTTCCCAGAGTTACAGCTGTCTAAGCCCTGGTAGAAATTAGTGAAGGAATAAGTATCATAAGTGAATATAAATTCGATTTATATGTTCATGGCAATAAATAATATAATAATTAAATCATCATTCATTATGATGACGAGTTCTGGCTCTGGGATCAGACACTTGGTTTTTAGTCCTGGCTCTCTAGCTTACTAACAGCAGTCTAGGGCAGGTCTCTTAACTTCTTCTAGACTTTAATTGTACCGTGGGCACAGTAATAATAACACCTCTGTTAGAGGGCTTCTGTCAGAAATCACTGACCTTACCCCTGTAGTGGTTAGCGCAGTGCCTGGCGCATTCTAAGTGCCTGTTATTATTATGTGTCTGTTATATGTGCCTTGTTTCTTCAACCTGATTGCAAGCTTTGAGGAGTCAGAAACTAGCTCATATAGTTTTCTAGTCTCTTCATCACTCAGGACAATGTTTTACAAATTACACAGGTCAGCAATGATATTTAAAACTAAAGGGCAATTTGGGGCTAGATTATAAAGGACCTTGACTATCAGTTTCCCCAGACCTTCCCTAGACTTGTCTCCCACTCTAGTACAATCTCTGAGTCCCCTTTGAGTTGTGGCAATGGGAATTCATGACTGCTGCCTACTCCAATCAACAGCTACCAGTCCAATCAAGCACTCACACAACTGGCCAGAAGCCTGAGGCTGTACGTATTTTCATGCAAGAGATTCCAGGTTGAGTTAAATAACTGATTTATTTTCATACATTTAGGAGCTGTTTCTGAGTTTTTCAGGCACTTCCAGCTACTGGGCAGTATGTTATTTACCTTGCCTAAGTTAAATCATGCAGAATATAACGTATGTCCTCTTTCTTTAGCTCTTGTCATGGTTTTAGTGATGAGCTAGTTTTCCGTAGTGATGAACTTTTCCATGCCTAAGAGCCTACTGCCACTGAACAACTCATCTGCAATAAGCTCAAAGGTCACTCTCAGTCAATGTACAGATCTATGTCCTTTAAATATGCTTTTGAGTTTTACTTCTTAGTCCTTTAAATCAAGTTTGATTTGAGCTGTTTCAAAAAAGTTTTAAGTTTAACACTAGTACATACTGACTCCACTCTGTTAGTGGAGTAAACACTGAGTATAGCAGCAAGGGTCGGCAAGGCTGGGTTTCCTTACCGGTAGATTGGTATGACAGCTGCATTTTTAACCTGGTATAATCCATAGGTTGGATATAGGCTTCGAGAATTTAAAATATTTTCACCATCACAAGAAATATTTGGAAAGTTTGTATAAGGCCTCCTGGCTCCACTCATTGTTCACAGTGCTCCGCCAACATTTTCTCACCTGCAGCCAGCTCTGCAGCTCCCTTTGATATTTCTTCTGTCTAACTCCATTTTATCAATACTTTAAAAAATACATTTCTAATTGTGTTTTTTTCTTCCTTTTTTTTTTCTAATTGTGTTTTAGTTCTGTTTTGTCAATGTATACCAGCTGGCGCACACAAATTTAATTATAGCTATACGGGGTGGTGAAAAAGCTTCCAAATGGATTCCAAAATGACAGGCAGTGTAAATTATAAACTACAAAACAGTGTAGGTTAAAGCACTGTCAGCAATAAATAAAAATGGCTTTTTTTGAGGAAAGAACTTTGGAAAGGAGAGAGACTAGGCTGGGGAAGGAAACAATCCACACCATTAGGAAAGGAAGAGCCACATTTAGCGAAGCATCTGAGGGGCAAGGACAATGAAACACTTAAGTGAATCTTGATCCTCAGCAATCCTCCAAAGGTTAAGCCACCGAGGGCAGTTAGGTTGTGTCAGATTTGCCAGTTCCGCTCCTGAAACATACTGGACTTTTATTTCCCAAGGCCCACTTACACAGCATCGTTTAGCACGGAACTTGTGCCGGGGGCTGTACAGGAACTGGGTTAGCAAAGATGAAAAGAGCTCAGTTCCTGTCTCCAAGCGCTTCTAGTCTTTAAAGCAGAACATCCTAATAGGCAGTTATAAAGAGCCCCGCTGCAAAATAGCGGCAACTAGAAGCTTGAGGAGTCCTCAGGGCTCCACAGAGGAAATGAGCTGTGTGTGGTCCAAAGGGCAAACAATTTTGATAGGCTCTAGGCTCTCGTATCTTTCAAATAAACGATAATGTGAAATAAACATATCGCCCAGAACGGAAAGGCTTGAGACGAAGGATGAAACTTGATATGGAAGGTTTATGACGCATTTAATTGGAGCAAGGACTTGAGACAAGTCCCCTGTAACTGCCAGGAAAAGAAGAGTCCAGAAGACCCATGAGTGCTAACCGATCAAACTGACAGTCGCCCTGTGGAGTGTCTCGTTCAGACTCGCACCTCAGTAAATACCGACTGTTCTCGAATATCTACTCAGGGCCGGTGATAGAGGCCACTTGTACCAGATTTTGCACACAACATAGGGAAGAAGGCTACTCTCACGGTTCTAAGCCCTTTTCTCCCCTCACCCCCTGTAGCTTTAGGGCTGTGTGATTTTCTCTTTTGAAGAGAAGTTAATAAAAGCATTTAAATTAGCGGGAGGGCGGTTAACAACCGCAGCCCTGGCCCCACTGCACGCCTCCTCGCCCGCTGGGGTTCACTTCGTGCCTCACCTCGAGTTAGCCCAACAGCACTAACGGCCGCGGGGGTAGCAACCGCCACTGCGGCGCGCAGCGGACATTGCAAGGCCATGAGTCTCAGGCAAGCGGCGAGTTCAGAAGGCGCGGGGAGGGGGCGGGCGAGGCCAGGCCGTGGTCGGCTTTTGACGAACAGCCTTTACAGCCAATTGGAAGCATGGTCCACTTTTCCCTCTGCCAATAAGGAACGAGGCCCGGGTTGGGGGGGGTGCTTCCCGGGGGCTGCGGCTGGATTCGATCCTACGCCGCCGCCGCGAAGGCGGGGGCGAAGGGTCTGCTTGGGCGGCGAGGAGCGGATTAGGGGAGGAGGGAAGACCGGAAGCCACGGTCGCGTCCCCATCCTTAGATTCGCTCCCCCCGGCTGGGAGCGGATTCGGAGGCAGAGGGAGAGGCTGGATATTGGCTCAGTGATAAAGAGGAGCGGCCGCTCCGGAGCCTCTTCCCGGGGGGCCCCGTTCATCCAGCCCGCTCTCCGGACCCACCCAGCTTCTGAGCGCGCGGCCCCCGCGGACGGCCCAGCTGCGCAGACCTTCGCTGAAGAGGCGCTGCCCGCGGGGAGGACTGGCCGGTGGCGTCCGAGGCCCGCGCCCTGCCGCCACCCCCCCGCCTGCCAGCCGGTCCCTCCGGCCGCCGCCATGTCCTCCTCCTCATCCTCCCCTAGGGAGACGTACGAGGAGGACCGGGAGTACGAGAGCCAGGCCAAACGCCTCAAGACCGAGGAGGGCGAGATCGATTACTCGGCAGAGGAAGGCGAGAACCGCCGGGAAGCGACGCCCCGGGGCGGGGGCGATGGCGGCGGTGGTGGCCGGAGCTTCTCACAGCCGGTAACAAAGCGGGGCGCCCAGTCCGCTGTGCCCGGCGGCTCCCCGGGAAGCAGGGCCCGGCGGCGGGGACTCGGCCCTGGGCCTCCCGCCGCTTCGTTTTCCCCTTCTGCTGCGTTGACCCTTTCGGGAAACGCCGGCTCTTCTTTTTGAGGCTTTTAGTCTTCGCCCTACCTGTTTCCAGCATCCCGATCGCGAACCCGGCCCCGGCCTGGCTGCAGGCCCCGCGGAAAGTCAGCCGCCGGCCTTGAACTTGGGGAGGGTCCGGGGGCGGGGGCGGAATGGAGGCGTTGCTCCCGCTCGGGGTCGGGTATGTTGGGGGCGCTCTGTTGCGTGATTAGCCCTTTGTTAGTTTAACTCCTCCGGCGGCTGGCCGGCGTCGGAACGACCCGCTCCCTCAGCCCCCTGCCCGCAGCATCCCCGCGCACTGGTCACGATCTCAGGATAGGGGCGTCGGTTCCGCCCAGGGCTCTTTACGCCCAGGTCCTGAGGAGAGCCGCAGCTAGGTAACAGATTTGGCCCTGACTCGCACACCCTAGTTCCCCTAAAGATTTAATTTAAAAATTTTTACTCTTTATAGACCTGGCGCGCATGCTTTGCTCCAGTTTCATGATTATTGCTCAGTACAGTTTTTAGCTCTTAGGTTGAAAAAAAAAAATGGTAGGTGTTCGCACACCTCTACTTCCAAGTAAAAAGAATCACCGCAGTTCTTCATGGGCAGTTTGTTCCCAATTCGCTCCATAAAAAGAGGAACTGAAAATCGAACACACATTGCTAGATTCTTGTTTCATTAAAAAGGTTAGCTTGAGGCAGAAGGAATGTGAAAATCCACAGCAAGTGGTAGCTCAGCTTTGAGGAAACAAAGTAAAGCAAATGTTTTTGCCCTTTTTGGTGCACTAATGGTGTCTAATAGACTTAAATGTTCTTTAAACGTTTAACACATTTTAATTGTGATTTTTTCAAAGCAGACTTTTCCCGAAATTTATGAAATTTTGCACATACATTCTAATATTAGAATGTTTTGCACCTTTTATAAGAAATTATAAGTCTTAGCAAATTAGAAGTCTGTTAGCTCTTTTTTGCATTTTTATGTAAAAAATTCTGGTCAGTAGTTTCCAGTGTTAGAGTTCCAAATACAAATGTTGCCACATTAAAAAAAAAAAGGAACTTTTTCTTCCTCTAAATTTAAGAGTTTTCTTACATCTAGATACTGCTTTCGACTTTTGTTCCTGGCTATTTGGAACATTCAAAATGTAACTTCAGACTTCATAATGTAACAAAAAGTGTGAATAAAGGAAGTGCATTTCTTAAGTTTCAGTTCAAAGCCAACTCTATTGTGGATGCTGGAAACAGGAATATTATAATTGATATTTAGATGCATTGGATCAGTGTATTTCTTTTGCCCAAGTCTTGCTTGAATTTTTGTGCCGCAGCATGAAATGTCTTCCATCAAGTGTCTTGGGAAAATATTTTAACCTGTTTATTAAAAAATTTTTGTTTTTGAAAACAAATTAAATATTAAGCCAATAGTATTATTTTGGATGTTGGGAAGAAAATTATGTATAATTAATACATCCAGAGTGAATTTTATGTAGCAGTGGGAATAGCACTGGACAGGTCTTGGGGAGAGTCAGGCTAGCACACATCTATGTGACCTTGGGAAAGTCACTTTACTACTTAGAATTCTCTTAGTCTGTAAAATGTGAAAGTTGAACTACAGGCTTTCCATACCTGAAGTTGTAGTTCAGTGATTGATGTAATACAGCTTTTAAATTACCTCGGCAGGAACTAATGTATGCAGATTGAGTTATAAATTCAAATTTTGTTTATCTTATTGGTGTTATATTTCTTAAGAGAGGGTGAATTGCTTTTATTTAACAGTAGAACCAATACTGCACTGTGAAATCTAATGAAGGATTATTTTTCCTGTTTTTTAAACATTTTTCTTCATGTAATTTCGGGTACTATTTTTGAAATCATTGCAACTGTGGAAACCTGCACATACTAAAATTTTACTAGGACAGGAATGCCCTGAATAGACGTTTACTGTCTAGTGTGTCATTATCCAGAAGTATAGTAATTCATCTAGCTGAAAAAGGTTTGGCTCAACCTCAGCCAGGTCCCAGAAGAAATAAACCTTTGTGATCAAACTATGTGAGTAAATGCAGATTAGGTACAATGATGGGTAATCTTTTCAACTCTAGTTGGAAGTTTGTAAAAGTGTACAGTAAGACTTCAGAGATTTACATGAGATTTACATTGGCTTTTCATAAGTTTCCTTGAGAATATTAACTAGATTTAAAGAGGAACATGAGTATTTAAGAAAAACTGCTTCTACAAATGCTCCTGATTTAAAGATGAATTGATCATTGTGAATGATCATGATGTTTTAAGGTATAAAGAGAAATGAGTTTGTAGTTCAGATATGAGAAATGATACCCTTCAAATTTATGTCTTCTGGTACTTTGAAGAGCAAAACCCCTCCTGAGTGTTTCAGATTGTTTGGGCTGCATTTTGAACAAAGCTTGATTATGGAGGTTCATGCTATATATTATACAATTAACTTTATTCTTACGGAGTAAGTTGTATTCTTAAATTTTTCAGTTATGACCTTCAAGATCGTATTAATAGTAAATTTCTGTATCTTTTAAAAAAAGCAGCTTGACTTCTAAATATTAGCACTTCACTTGGCAAAACCAGTTGAGGAACTGAATTGGGAAGTTACCTAGAAAAGATTTTCTTTTATAAAGATTGGTATCAATAAAAATTAATGGAGTGCTAATTTATTTTAGAGACTTTTAAGTTTTTCTTTTATTCTGCTCTGCTAATGAGTAAACAGGCAAATCAGTGACTGTTAAAGTGATTTGTTTGCTGATGAGGTGAAAATATGTTTCTCAACTTTTAATAAATAGACTTGCAAGGTGGCAAAATGCCAAGATAAAAATATAGATCTTAGGATTTCCAAATAAAGGAATATGCATTATATAGAGAATCTAGTTTGAATTTAAGATGCACTGTTAAACTTTAAAGATCTGAATACAGAGATGATAGGAATATTTTGATGGCTTATTGAGATGACTATGGAATGGGAGGTGGCATGAAGTCACTTTGTTAGCTTAGCTCCCACAGGAAAAGTTGAGAGACTGTGACAGCATAGTAACTATGCTCTGGAGAATAAAAAAGTTCAAGGATGTGTACCTCAGAGGTAAGTGCCAGAGCTTTGAGGCTTCTGTAGCAGTAACGTCCTGTCTCATTTAGCTAAGCTGCTAAAGTAGAGTGAGGATTTTAGGCCTAGTTTTGGGAAGTAAATGAAAAGTAGTAGGTTTTACTATCTTTTGGTTTTAACAAGTGACCATTTCTTCATGTTAGTACAAAGAGTGAAAAGTGCTGTTAATAGAGCCATAAGCCCAACTAAAGCAGGTGCCTTGGCTCTGCTACCAATATGCTTTGTGACTTAACCTCTGTGGAACTCACCTTGCTACCAGTCACATGAGCTGGTTGGATTAGATGATCACTATGATCTCTTAGCTCATTAAAAAGTAATACTTGAGCCTTATCATATGCTAGGTTCTGTTCTTGGTGATGAGGATATAATAGTAAAAAAAAAAATCCATATCTAAAAATCTGTGATTCTACCTCATTTAGTGCTTTCTTTCTCTCTATGAAGTTGAGTACAACTTTCAAAGCTTGCAGTTGCAGGCGTAGCACCAACTCAGATGAATTTAAGCAAAACCAAAAGGGGCGGTAATAGGAAATGTATTGGCCCATATACTTACGAATGCCAAATTGTGGCATTAGTTTTAGGCATGGCAGGATCTAAGGATTTAAATGATGTCATCATAGGGACAAGATTCTGTCTCTTTATATGTTTCAGCTCTATTTCCTCTATGTAGTGATAAAGCAAGGATTACATTCTTATAGCTAGCAAATAAAACAGTCTCCCCGAGAGCCCGCATTCATTCCCTCTGATCAGCCATTTTTTTATGTCCCCTTACCCCCAGCTAGTCACTGGACTACCTCTGAAGTTAGGGAGGCATGACTATATGACTGAGAATATCAGTAGAATAATTTGGGGTTGAGGAATTTTTCTTTTTTTGTGTTTAACCAGAAGAATGGGAAAGGCGTTCTGAATAGGCAAAACCAAAGGATTTCTACCACATGAGCAAAAAAATAAAGATTAGTTTTTAAAAAGTTATTTGAAGCATATGGCTGTTCTTTTTAATCTTTGCCATGGAATCAAATGTACCTTAAAACTTTGGATAGGAAAATTAAAGGCTTTCCCATATTTTGAATCTGCTCTATTATTTCCTTCAGAAAAGAAAAAGACCAAGTAAAGAGATGTGATTGTTTAATTTAGTAAGAAAAAACGTGTACTAACTAGTTAACTCTAAGCACAGTGTGAGTTAAAAAATATTTGCAACCGTACCTTAAACTAGTTTGTCCTTGGTCTATATGAAGTATCCAAAATAAAAGGAGGGGTAATCTTAAATATCTCGAAATACTGTACTTATTTCTTGGTACTATATTAATAAATTCTAGTGTATCCAGAAAATTATTACCAGAATAGAGAAGGCACTCAAAATCACATCATAAGAGGAATGACAGAAGATATTTGGGGAATATTTAGCCTGAAGGTTAAACTTAGGTATGATTTAAGAAATCGTCACAAGCAATAGGAAGGTTATGTAAAAGGGAAATGAAGATAAGGATGGGGGTGGCAACTAATATTTATTGAACCCTTATTCAACAACTACGTCTAGCACTGTGCTAGACACTGTATATTCTGTTTATTTGTTGTAGTTTTATGTGATAAGGATTTTCTTATTTTTTTAAAAGTGAAACTGAAGCTCAGAAAGATTAAGTAGTGTTAGATCACAGAGCTAGTAAACATCCAAAGATTTACATGCCTGGGTCTGACTTTAAAAGCCATTTTGTATAGGAAGTTACAGGGAGACAGATTTGGATGCATATTATGAAGAATTTTCTAAAAATAGGCTGTCTCATGAAGTAGTATGTTTTCCTGTCATTGGAGGTGTTTAAGGAGAGGCTGATAATCACTTGTAGTAGGTCTGTGTGTGTTTGGTTTTGGGGAATGAATTATTGAATTTGAGACTTGTCTGTTTTAATCCTATATTTGTAGGAGGGCAGAAACGGTTGTTCATTGACTGTTGAACATGTTATGCATGGAGATATTGGGAAAACAAAAAGCCTAAGGACATTGTGAGTTTACAGTTTCACTATATTGAGAGATGTTAATGGGCCCTTCTCATTCCTCTCAGATAGAAGCTTCATTTATACTCTGTTGATCCCTTTTCTTTGGTTGAGCCTGGTCTTCAAATCTGCAATAGTCAAAATTAGCACTCAAGATTGGTATTACTGGAGTTTGCCCTTGAGTTAGCATTTGAGGGTCTAGGAGTTTGTAACTGGTCTGTAGCTTGCAGTGAGGACCAAATAATGCTTCCATATATATAGTTGATCCAGTTTATCTGAAGAAGGGATTGAGTAATTAAAAAAGAAAAAAAATGTATACATATGTTGTAGGCATGCCTCCATTTGTTGGGTACTTATTTGGAGTATTGTTTCTAGTCTGATAAATAATAGATAGAAATAGACCAGGAGAGAGCCTAGATAACTAAACATTTGAAATGAAAAGAATTTGGGCTCCTATAAGAGAAAGGATTAAAAAACTCCTTAAGCTTTAGAAGACATGGCCAAAGTATTAATACGTGGATGGGGTGAATAATAACTGACTTATTCACCAATTTAGGATTCACGTGCATAGTATGATGCTTGAAGGAGGTAATTTTAGGGTAGTAAAAGAAGCTCCACAGATGATTTCAGATTTGTTATCACCATTGTATAGTATAGGTAGAGATAAAATGTTGGTTTAAGAAAAGTGTTAGTATATTGGGGGGAAAAGAAGGATGGTGAAAATACAGTTTGGAAAGATACCTTTAATATGTCAGTTTTATATTTGGAAACAACCCTAGAGTTGTTTTGTTTTGTTTTTTTAAATAAACTACAGACAGGATGAGAAATTCTTAAGTTCAAAAAAAAGGGGACATAATTTAAAGATACAGAAATATCAAGGTAGATAAAATGGAAGGCAGAGTTATTGGGAATAAGGGAAATACAGGGAGGTATGGGATATGTTCTCAGCCTTGAGGTTGGGATAATCATATCTTCCCCTAAGTACCATACTGAATGCATTTAACATCTTTCAGCCTTTAAAGAATGACTTAAATCTTGATCTATTTATTTAGGAAATATAATTAAATAATAATTTATTGAAGTCAGATCTTTTGAGGGATTTTTAAACTGGTCCTACAATCCATTTCTTTGTAAGAGACCAGTGTGGAGAATACTCGTATTTTTTAGCACTGTGTGCAAGATAGTGGTTATCCACAACGGGAAGAGGGGTAGGGGGAGGAGTTGTGTTTGCCAGCTGATTTCTAAGGATCAACAGAGATGACTGTCTTATTTCTTGCGGTTTATTATTGTCTAATTATTTTTGGAGTAAAATTTGCTTATATTTTAAATGTATTCCCTAAATTAAATTTTTCGGTATTATTTAGAGTTTTTGTCCTGTATTATTGTTATCCAGCTATACTTAAGAGCTTAATGATGATAATGTACTTTTGGTTGTAGTTTCACTGAGGCAGCCTCATTTGTTTAGGTTGCTAATAGAGGGTTGGTGTCACATAGGGTTCAATCAGAATGATTCACTTCAAACTTAGTAGCATGTAATGAGTATTTGTTTAACCATGGAAAAGCCTCAGCATAAGCAATTCAAATGAAATTCCAAGGATTGAATTAGTATTTGCAAAGGACTGGATTTATTTGTTGGATTTGACAAGAGTGTAAGAGTAGTCTCATGGTTATTTTATATATTTAAATTAGTTATTTTCTTTAAACTCTTAACATTTTTATTGGCAGGGCACAAGACTATTACAGGATTTCCTAACAGTTTTTATAATAAAGAAAAATTAGTGAGTCTTAAAAATAGTCATAAAGGGATTTAATGTTCTTAAAACAATTCTTAAATTTTAATGGTAAAACATTTGTGCTTTTAGGTTAGGAGGAAAAACCTTTTCCTCTTTGTGGGAGAAAAAACCTTTCATTTAACAGGTTTTTTGGGCGGTGTATATATGAGTTGTACATGGAAGTCATTTCTTTCCTTTTTAAAAAATATTTTTAAATTGGAATATATTAGTATATAATACTATGTTAGTTTCAGGTGTACTGCATAGTGATTTGACATTTGGATACATTGTGAAATGATCCCCATGACAAGTCTAGTAACCATCTGTCCCATATGAATGTATTATAATATTACTGACCACATCCTTTATGCTATATATTACATTCTGTGGCTTATTTGTTTTATAACTGGAGGTTTGTACTTCTTAATCCCCTTTACCTATTTCACACCACCCCCTCGACAACCACCCATTTGTTCTTGGTATCTATGAGTCTGTTTTTGTTTTGTTTTGCTTGTTTGTTTTGTTTGTTAGATTCCACATAATACCCTTTAGATCCATCCATGTTGTCATAAATGGCAAGATGTCATTTTTATGGCTGAATAATATTCCATTTTAGACATACATACCACATCTTTATCCATTCATCTACTGATGGACACTTACCATGCTATGGAAGTCACTTCTGAAGTGATGCAGGGGAGATGACCAGTGGCTAGTTATAAATATAGTTCTTTGTCTAAGTAGAGCTTGAATAAGTAAATGAGAGCTATTTTCATTTTCAAGATAATTCTCATGCATAGTCTCCTTTAAATTAAACTTTAAGACCATATGTTTCAAAACTTCTTGCTGGGCATACTCAGAGATACACAGTACTTCACAGAAGCCCAGGAAGTTTTGTATTTTGAGTATTCCTTGTTCATCAGCAAAGGTGGTACCTTGCATAAATTTAAGTTGGCAAGTGTACAAGTGAGTAACTTCAAGGTATAGTAGGACTAGATAACCAAATAAACAAGGACAAAAGGTGGTATTAATCTATACTGCAGGAAAGATAAAGTATATAATCTTAATAATAAACAAAAATTTTAAATTGTGACTTTGTTCATTTGGACTACTTGAGATTTTGATTTTATGGAGGTGAAACTATGAAATTATGAATATGAAGTATATTTCCAGTTGTAGCATGTTTTGAACCTGCTGAAGTTTTTTCTGAGATTTCCTTGAAGTTGAAATAAGTTATTTTTTAATTGATACATAGTTAATCTAGTATAGTTAGTCTAGTATTATATAAGTTGAAGTTCAAATAAGTTATTAAGTAACTTATTTGTACTTCTTATTGTGAGACAGTGCTCCCTTCTAAGAAATCAAAATTTTCATGCCAAACACTTAATTGATAATTTTACTCTTAAGTCCTTTTGCTTACTTGTGAATTGTGAGTTGGTTTGAGATTTTTAAAAAAATGTTTGCTTTTTAATGCAGAGAGAGATTTACTGAAAGGTGCAATTTAGACTTTTAAAGTTTTTAACTAGAAATTATTTTATCTTGATAGGAGGCAGGTGGAAGTCATCATAAAGTTTCTGTTTCACCTGTTGTCCATGTTCGAGGACTCTGTGAATCTGTGGTGGAAGCAGACCTCGTGGAGGCTCTGGAAAAATTTGGGACAATATGGTAAGGCCAATAGGGACTTAATGCAAATTGTGAAAAGTTATTATAGAACACTACAAGCCTTGATGTTTAACCATAGTATATATTGTTTCCATATGACTGTATTTCTTTGAAACCTTTTGACTCTTTCTGGAATGATGCATGGATAAATTTTTGTGAATCTACACTCACCTCTCACTCCTCAACCAGGTTGTATATAAAATTGATTATTGCATCTTTCATCTTATTTTCAAATGAGTGCATGATTTCTTCTTAAGTTCTACTTTAAACAATTGAGTTAATTAATTACATCTTTTGTCTTCAGAGTTTCAATTAGTGGTACTTAAATACTGATTTTTTTGTTTTTATTTGTTTTGACTATTTATAAATTAATTGGCAATGAAAAATGGGTAGTTTAAGGGGAAGGCATTATTTCATTAGGTGCCTGTTGCTGTGAGTTCTTAACGCAGATCAAGAGCAGTCAGTGTTTTAGCTTAGCTTGTCTTCCTTTTGTGTTTTGTATTCACTCAGGCTCCTCCTTTCTCTTCCCACAGCTGGTGTGTGCTTAAGAATATTGACTTATAAAAATAAATTAAAAAAAAATACTGACTTAAGTGAAAAACATAATTTAAAAAGTGAATATGCTGCTAAAAATAGACACTCAAAAATTCTTTCTAAATTATTTTTGGAGTATGCCTGGCTGTTGTTCTCTTCTTAGTATGGATAATCTAGAGGGTTTGTTTTTTTTTTTTTCCCCTATTGATAGATACGGGATTTTTGTTATAGATAGCAGAGATACAGACTAAGTCATAATATATAAATAGGAGAGAAATTTCAGTATGTTTACTGAGATAACTTGATTGCTTCAATTTTATAGAAATATATGGAGTTTTGAGTATTGAAAGGATGGTGCATAAATAGTTGGTGAGGGAGTGATCAGAGATGTTCAACAGAGAGGAATCATTGCTCAAAGGGTACTAGTAGTGTTAGGGGACACCTTCCCTCATGGCATCTTTTTTATTAATTTCTTTGGTGACCTTATTAAAAAGTAGATGACTTAGCAAACCAGTTCCCTCAACTTATGTACCTCAGAAACCACTGTTAACATACTAATCATCCTTGGAAGTACAAATTAGAAATCCACACGGGCATAAAAAAGCCCGTTTCTAGAAGTATCACCAAGATGACTATCACTTCTTAGTCATTTGGAGCTGATACTGGAAGTTTGTCTGGAGAGTTACACAGTTTTGAAGCAGACTTCTTAGACCATATTTAGACTTGCATGTTGGCATTAGACTAGCTCCAGTCACTATAAAGTGTTGCATTCATTGTCCCATGGAGAATAAAGAGATGGTTATCTCTGGATTATTTTTCTTCTGTTTTTATATATTTAGGGCTTTCTAAGTTACTTTCTTATAGCCAAGAAATACTAAAGCAATGTCAAAAACAAGATGATGAACAAATACAGTTTATGGAAATAATAACTATCGATATTTTGTTTGTTTCTTTCTTTTTTTGTGTATGCGTGGGAGGAGATGATTAGATTTATTTGTTTATTTTTTAAGGAGGTACTGGGCATTGAACCTGGGACTTTCTGCATGCTGAGCATACACTCTACCACTTGAGCTATGTCCTCCCAACTAACTACTGATATTTTGATGTTAATTATGACCATGATCTGAATGCTGGAGATTAAAGAAATAGAACTATTTGTTTAAATTAGTAATTTGAATTACTTTTGAGTGGCCTATCCAGTTTTAGACTCTATACTGTTTGATATTTAGTCCATAGTGTTCCATATATGAATGTTACTCAGTTAATTTGCATAGTACATCCTTTTGCCCTCAAGATTGGTAGTTATGTGGATAGAAAAGTCTTAAAGTAATTGGAACAAATTAGTGTATAATTAAGAGCTTAATTGGCATAAATACGTTTAATAGGAGTTTGAATTGTGTGAAATGATCTTAAGAGGTGGCTGTTACTAAAGCTGAAGGAACCTTGGGCAGCCTTATATGAGGAGTAGGTGTTTTGCTTCAAAATGTGGCATTTGTAGAACCTTTCCCTATTTTTTTTTTTTTTTTGTTCTTGTTGACTTGAGGGGGAGTATAAAGATTATATAGAAAACTGCTCATATTAAAAAGGTGTGTCACCAAGTTCAATATATAGTAAGTTTATACTTAAAAACTAGATGCATAGGAAAGAGTTTAAGAGAAACTATAACAGGATGTTGAGAATGGTTGTTATCAGGCTAATAAAATTGCTGTGTTTTGGTCTTTATTCTGTGTATTATAATCAAAAGAATATTTAAAGGTATGTGCAGAGTCTCTTTTCCTCCCTTTTCCCTTCTCATTAAAGGAGAGGATGCTAGGTAGTGATTAGCTATACCAGTTTAAATTTTAAAACAAAACTTTGGGGATTCTAATTTGTACAGTGAATCTCTTGCTTCCTCCTATTTTTATTTAAAAATTAGTAAACATGTTTCAAGCTATAAGTTGAAAGCACCTATCCTACTGTGTTCCTTAGTCTTTTTGTTTATTTTTTTTTCTCTTTGGTGTTTTGGTCTTTATCATATTAATGCTTTTTAAAGATTTTTTTAAAAATTATGTGCCACACAATTTAAGTACATTCTAAAATGTCTGTAACCTTCTAATTTTCCTTTCTCTGTCTTCATGTGGTGCCACTTTTCCTGAATAACGTATTTAACTTTTAAGTCTGTGCTTCTAGCTCCATATTATAATTATAGAAAGCAGTTTTTACTATGAACAGGTAAGTCTATTATAATAGGCCAATAAAGAATTTGTTTTTGAGCCTTTATAATTTTTCTGTTTCCAAAAAGCCAAAGGGCATTATTAACATACTTACTTGGGATATCATTTAGTTATTAAACCAACTTATATTTGTGAGAGGAGAATATTATTATTTAATTTCTTTTAGCATAGACCTGATTCCAGGGGTTTCTGTTTTTTTGCATGCAAGACTTTAGAACTTCAGCTAGGAGTCTGCATTTCTAAAAGGAATGTTTCTCTCTTGGAATTTATATGTTGCATTTATAGTTAGTAAACCTTTAATCCCAGGCTTTATTATTTCTGTATTTCTTCTTTAATTTTGAATAATGTGGGTTGAGAGAGCTAACAAGCCTCATAGACCAACAAATATTGATTGAATACCTGTCATGTGCCAGGCTCCGTTTCTAGATTCTGAGGATATAAAGATGAATGAGGCAAGGCAAGCAATTTGTATGCAGAAACTATAATCTTGACAGCAGTCCTCCGAGTTGTGTAAAGGAGGAAGCTGAAATTCATAAGAAATTACATCATTTGCCAGGTTACGAAGTCTATTTCTTATTAAGAAACTACTTGCTAGTTTTTGAAGCATAGAGGTAGGTCCTGGATGCCTGACTGAGGGGCAGTGCTGTCACTGAGTACCTGGCCTGATGTTGTTTCTCTGGCCTTCTGCTATTATCAAAAGCATGTTAATTGTATTTTAAAATCTTTTTGAGGTCCTTGTTCCTGTGAATAGGGAACATGTTGTTTCCTTGTCCTGATCTATGTGTTCTCATTTCTCTCTTCCCTCCATTTCTTTTTCATTTCATGTATTAAAATATATTCTCCTTCCCAAAGAGTGTACAATGAAAAGTAAATACTTTGGCGGGGGAGGGTATGGCTCAGTGGTAGAGTGCGTGCTTAGCATGGACTAGGTCTTAGGTTCAATCTCCAGTACCTCCATTAAAATAAATAAATAAATAAATAAATAAAAACCTAATTACCTCCCCCCAAAAAGTAAATACTTCATCCTCTTACCCATAGGCATCCATGATTACCATATTCTGGTGAATATCTTTTTATGGATTCTTCAATATTTAAAAATATTTAAGAATTTTAGAGGAGATTATTATATGAAATTTGATCTGTTTGTAGTTCTTTTTATCTTTTGGTTCTCTATTTTTAGTGAGATAAATGAAAGTGTAGTCATTTCTTCCTATGACACTTATTTGGAAAATTCAGTAGAAAGAGTTTACCTTCTGTTGCGGTTTATCTATTGATTTCTGTATCTAGATATTTTCTAATACTGCTTGGAGTTGGCATACTGAGGAATAAACTAGATGGCGTTATTAGTAACCGATAACAGAATTGCACTTGAGAGTATGAGGGAGATATAAGCTTTCACTCATAGGAGTAGGAGCTTTCAAATATGCACCATCTACCTGGTATACCACGTCTTATTTGGATGATTTAGGAGCTAACACTGGATGTAGGTAGTGAAGACTACTGATCTGTATGATTTGACACATTTTTATTAAAGTCTTCTTTTACTTGACTGAGAAAAATAATGTTAATTGAACTTGCTATATTAGGGTATTCTTTCCCCATCTGCCTTTCAGCTATGTGATGATGATGCCATTTAAACGGCAGGCTCTAGTGGAATTTGAGAACGTAGACAGTGCCAAAGAATGTGTGACGTTTGCTGCAGATGAACCTGTGTACATAGCTGGGCAGCAAGCTTTTTTCAACTATTCTACAAGCAAAAGGATCACTCGGCCAGGAAATACTGATGATCCATCAGGAGGCAACAAAGTTCTGCTGCTGTCAATTCAGAATCCTCTTTATCCAATTACGGTGGTGTGTATTTTTAGTAAGACAAAGTAAATTAAAAATGATTTTGAAATTTGCCTTGTGTGAATAACCTGTAGTTTTCTTCACAGCCATCTAGATATTTGAAAAGAGTGGGTTTTTAAAAAAGAATTGTTAAAATTAATCTTAATTTTGGCTATCAAGTTTAACGCACAAAGAAATGATGAGCACTGAAGCTATGAAAAGGTCAGAAGCACAGTTGTCATTATTAATAAGCACATTTAAAAATCTTATTGTTTAGGGTCAGTGTTAACTCTCTTTCTAATAATAAAGTATTAGACTTGTTGGAAATGATCCAAGAAATATCTCAGTTATATGCAAGCACGTGTGTTAAGAGCATCTATTAGGTAATGACAGAATCTCGTAGTAGAGTAAGACGCAACTATTGTTATAAGCTGTGTAGAGATAGCTTGTTAGAAACCTATCCGATTTACTTTAAATTCTCTTCTTCACACTTTCAAAAAGTGATATTAATAGGGTTTTTAAAAGGATTTATGTCTTGAACCAGTTGAGTTTTCTACTTCATAATAATCACATGCTGTTTAATAATAAACTAGTGACAAAGACACTTGATTTTTGTAATGAAATCACAGTAAATGGAGCTTCACTTAGTACAGTTGCTAGTAAGGGTATGTGATATTGGGACATAAAACAAAGCATAAGACACTATTTAAATTTAGTTAGGCATTATATATCTCTTTACTTTTATAATATTTATAGACTTACTGATTAAATAGTAATATATTTGCAGTATTTGGTGTTTAAGGAAAAAGAATGTAAGTATTATGAGTACTCTGATTTGTTTACTGTATCTTTAGTACCTAGTGATGTGGCTGGGTAATTGTAGGTGCTCAAGAAATTTGAAAGTTGAAGAATTGTTCCTAAGTGGGTATTTAGATTCGCAGATAATTGAGGCATCTTGTTTAGTGAAATTTAATACTGTATAAATGATCTTCCCTGAGCCTTTCCTCTATAGCCATTGTCCTTGAAAAATAAATACTGAGTTGTTCTACTACTACTTTTTAATAAACATTTATTACTTTAAGTGGTTATAAGATTAAACATTTCAAAAGCACATTTGGAAAAAACAAAGTAATTGATTACAGTTTTGGTTTATTAATTGTGTATTGTCAGAGATTCTTTTAGGCATCTGTTAAGAAAGTACAAATTGAGGATTAATTTAGGAGATAAAAATAAGTAATAATGCACTGGAACTTCTCTAATGTGGGTATATTGTGTAGGTGAGGAAATAACTTTAGACTTACTAAAGTAACAATTTTTAAAAATCTAATTAGTACTTAATAGAAATGATATCTTGACAGTTTTATTTTTAGTAAAATAAAACAGTATACCTGTATTATTTTTCTAAATATAAAATGTGATGAAGTCTTACTTTCTTTCCTTTATAGGATGTTTTATATACTGTATGCAACCCTGTTGGAAAAGTGCAACGTATTGTTATATTCAAGAGAAATGGGATACAAGCAATGGTTGAATATCCTTTATTTGGAATTTTTTATTGATGGGTGTGAATGCTGTGTAATATAGATTATTTTTTCCTGCTTAATCATTTCTAGACAAGTGTTGTTGATTCTCCCCCACTGCTTCCCACATCTATTTATCTTAGATTTAAAAAATGAAACTGCAGTGCCCATAGAGAATTTTACTATTTTTCATAAAATAACTTGCTACTATAAAACAATCCAGTGCTTGATTTTATAGTGTGCTTTGCTTTTTTAATGGGGAGGAAAAACACTATTTGATAATATGTATACTTGTACATTTTTGAAATTTATCCCGAATGGATCTTCTGAATCTCTCTTTAAAATTAGTTTGAAAGTATCAAAACAACGGAGTTGATAGAACCTTTCTTGACTTTCTTCCTTAAATTTTTTTAATGATGGTCATGGTTTATGTATGACTTACTTCTCTATGTTAAATTTGTTATATATTGAGTAAAAAGAGCAAGTTGCAAAATAGTACATATAGTGTAATTCCATTTTAAAAATAATTTGAAAAAGACCCCTAACCTGTATGTATTCATAGAAAAAGGTAGGGATAAATAGCAACCTCTTAATGGTGCTTAGTTCTGGCAAGGTGTTTTTGCTTTTTTTTTTTTTTTTAAACCACTTTTGTGGATTTTTTTTTTTAAACAATTAGAGACTCAAGTAATTTTTTAAAACCAATAAAATTAAGATAATGATTATAAACCTCCCTTCTCAGAAATGTATGAAAATCAAATATTTGTTTTGTGTTATATTGATTCTTTGTAATGTTCTTCCTACTTTAAGAGTAAAATATTTCCTGTTTCAAGATAGCGAGCTGGCCTTTGCTAGGGAATGGAACCATGCTCCATCCTCCCCCACCCCCAATTTATAAAGTACTTCTGATGACCTAGAAGGATTAATGTATACAGTTTGGTTGTATTAAGGTTTCTTTGGTACCCTTGATCTTAAGAATGAATTCTCCTACTAAAATTCATCTATAAATTTTATTTGGCAAAGTACTTCCAGAAATGAGAGAATTATTTCTGATTTTTTTCAGTCCATTTCTTAGAGAGTGAATAGAGATAAATATTGAACACCTTAAACCAAATTTCCTTAATAGAGTTTAAGTTTGAATCAGTCCTTTGTGCCCAGAAAGCTAAAGCAGCACTCAATGGAGCAGATATATATGCTGGATGTTGCACACTAAAAATTGAATATGCACGGGTAAATATTTTTTTTGAACACTCGCCAAAGAAATTTTTATGCTTTGGATATACAATTTGAACTTACTTTCTTTTTAATCTTAACAGCCAACTCGTCTCAATGTTATTAGGAATGACAATGACAGTTGGGACTACACTAAACCATATTTGGGAAGACGAGGTAAGTATTCTATGCATTTTAGAATGTACTTACATCTGCTGACAAATTTTTACGTGTGGTTAGATTCCTTTTTTCTATGAGCTAGTTCATTCAAATGAAAACCTTGCTGGTGAAGCTTTTGTTGCAAAAGGCCTTGTAATGCTGGAAAAGAACCTTGAACATTAGTGCCCCCTACTGGTATGTAATGAGTTATTTATATTTAGTTCAACAAGGAGCCCACACATACAGGCACGCCCGCAGTTCAAGGACTTGCATTTCTCCAAGCAGCTCTCTCTCTTTGGAGGAGAGGAAACTGATTCAGAATATTCCTTAAAAACTGCAGACTTGCACACTGCTTCTCCAAGGAAAGGACTTTTCCCCCAAGCTGGACGAGGCATTAAGAAGGATAGAGGACTCCAGCAGGCTGACTCTACACTTCATCATGCACAACATCGGCATCAGCAAAAAGCCCTCTGAAAAACTCAGACTTGCAATTCACCTTGACTGCATACTGCATGCACCATCACCCCAAGTTTTTAAAGGAGGACACTTAACAGTACTTCAGACTTGCATGGGATGAATACCATGATAGACTGTGCCCATTTATTCAAGTTGTATGTATATATTGGTTTGATTTCCCTTAAGGTTTCAGTTGTAGAATTTAAAACTTTTCATTAATGGATACTAGATTTTATCTACAATGTTGTAAATCTTAATTCCCATTACTGTAACTGTTTGTAGCTTAGATTCAAATTGTTAATTGACAAATAACCAGGGCCACTTTATCTACAGGTCTTGGGAATTACAATGCTTAACCAATCCACACAGATATTAAAGATAAAAAGATTAGAAAGGTGCACACTTGCTGCACTTAAGTTTACTTTTTTTTGTTTTCTCAATTGTGGACGTTGAGTAGAGTAACATAATAATGAAAAAGGTGCATTATATGTAAAAGACGATTTTCTGTGTGGTTTGATTTTTGTAAAGTGGCTGTTTATAATTTGTCACTTTTTGTAACAATTTAAGGTTATCACTCATGTTAATTATGTAACTAGAAATTTTGATATTTCAGATGTAGGTGAAAGTAACATGTGTTCAAAGTAGAATATATTTAAACTTGATAGATCAGAAAATAAGAGCATTTCATTTGAGGTGCGTTTTCACCTATAACATAAATGCTAGATTTCGTGAGCATAGGTTTGACTGACAAAATTGTTCAACTGACTGTGTGGCAATTCTGGAATATACAAATCAAAATGTGGATCTTGTAAAAACAAGGGGGCTGCAGTATTGGCTATATCTCAACTACAATATCAGTGTTTGAACCATGTGTTGGAAGAACTCACGAAGATGAGTATGTCTGTAGAAGTCAATAAACTAGGAAAAAATTTTATGGCATTTAAAGTATCTTGTGGCAGTAGACTCCATAGTGCATGTACTCTTGCCAAAAGAAAAAAAATGAGACATTGCAGTGATCCTTTGCATGTTCAGATATTTAGGACTTTTGGTTGATTGGCCCCTTTAATTCTCAATTCTCAGGAAATCATCTTGCCTTATGCATGGGGTTGCAGAGAGGTTTGTTTGGTAAAGCAGGTTTGGTTGGACCCCACGTTTTTCACTACTCACAGAAATCTGCTTGGCATAGGGTTGGTATAGTTGAATACACTGTTGGAATACAAAGCCTTAGTACTAAACAACAGAACAAGTGGTTGATGAGAAATCTCTCACTTCTGTCAAATTACGGTTGGTTACTGAACATGCAGTTTTTTTTTTTTAACTTATTTGAAATAGTGAGTTTTGGTTACGTTTCTCTTTATGTCTCTTAAAACATTTATAGACATACTTCTTATTTTAATAGTGTTTATTTACATCAATTCTTTTAAAAAGTCTAAAGTTTACACAAAACCAGCTTAGATTAGATTTTCATATAAGGAATTACAATCAGAAAAGTTTAGAAATATATAAAGTAGATATTTAAATAGGGAAATATAATTAAAGGAGGTAAAACAGAATTTCAGTTGTTTTTGAGAGAAAAGAATTCTTGTTTTCTAATTTCTTACAGGTAAATATTTGTCTCACAGGACTATAGCAGTTTGTTTTTATTTTTGTAGTGATTTCAGCTTCAAGTTGATATTGAATTGTAATTTTTTCTACCAAAAAGAAAAAGAGTGCTTTTGTAGACCTCATGTTTAAAAGTTCTTTTCAGCTCAAATTACATTCTAGTGCAAAGATTTCTTAGCCTGGACTCCAGAGAATCCCTCCAGAAATGTTAAGCAAACCTTGTGTATATGTGCATCTTGCGGGGGAGAAAAGGTCCACACTTCCAGCAGATTTCAGATGAATGCATGAAAAGGTTACAAACCACTATTTATAGACTGATATATTCAGTGTTTGACTCTCTCACACTTCTTATGTCATCTTATATTAGGTAGCGAATGCTTCCAATAAAAAGAATTATTAATAATTGAGAATGTTTGGGTGAGAGATACCTTGGAGATCATCTACTCTAACTCCTTTGTTTTATGAATGAAGATTGCTTCTATGATATATAGCAAATTAGTGGTTAAGTTGAAATCTTATGATTCGCAATCCAGTGTTCTTTCCTTTATAGCACACAGTTAACTGTATCAATAAAACTAAGCCATGAAAATATTATGGTGGTTTTGGTTTAAGGTTCTTAGCTCAGATGAGGACTTAAATTTAGCATTTGGTGGCATGCTTAAGCAGAGGAATGTTAGCAGAATGGATTAACAGACTGGATTGATTGAAGAGGAGTGAGACTTAAATGATGATGCTGCAAGCCATGTAATGGAAAGAATGAACTGTTGAGTGTTTAGACTGAAGATCAAGAAATGACTTTGGGGAAACGGAGGGAGGATCATAACTTCTAAGCATTCAGAAGGATCTTTGGAGAAAGACTGAGTAATGAGAAAGACTGTGAGGCTCTAAATGGAGTAGAATATATGTAGAGGATCAATTTCTATACAATATAAAAATTAATTTTCTCATGATTTAGGACTAACTGAAAATGTAAGGGAAAGTAATGAGTGTCTTATCGGTGTTGGGTAAGCAGAGGCTAGATGGTCCCAGTCGACAGTCCCAGGGAGAATGTAAGGATAATTTGTATACTCAGTAAAAGTTGAACTAGATGACCTCCTAGGTCCTTTTCAGTGCTGTGATAACTTGGAATAGGTAATTAAAATGATATTTCTGTAGACTGAAGTGAAAATTAAAGTATTTCTCATCTCCCATAAACCTCATTTGTTTAGGTGACTAAGGATATATATAGAAAGCCTTTCTCTTTGAATTTTCAAAGATTAGAATGACCAGACTCTTAAGATATATGAAAAAAGTCTTAGTGAACACTATAATTTGATCAACAAAGTTCTAAAAGTATTATACAATGATTTTTAAATTTACTAACATAGGAAGTGCTATTTTAGAAACTTACAAGTAATTTTTTTTTATTGATGTCTCAGATTTGGGAAGATTGGCATGCCTTTCCTTAAAAAGTAGCTAGCATAAAAATTATCCTTTAGGAGTATTGTAGTACTCTCACCCAATAATGTAGCCCCCTTGGTTAGCTTTAACTTTGCATATTTAAACTTCGGGGGGTGCTCCTAGTCTTGGCTGGTATTAAGGTCTATAGACAATGACCAATCATGATACAATATGGGCCAGTGATGTGCAGATTTCCAGCTCTCAAGTCACTAGGTGTTTGTAAATATGTGTATATACATACAAAATACTCTGTGTTTACTGATTGTGAAACCATGTAATACAGGTTGTTGTTGGCTTATGCTGAACTTCTTGAAAGAAGCCCACTTTGAAAATGTGTTGCTGTTGAAGCTAATAGTATACATCAGGTACTGTCTTTCAAAAGTACTGCACTTAAAGCTTGTTTTAAAGACATGTATTGGTAAAAACTTCTGTACAGTGTCAAACTCTAGCATTGTGTACATTCACTTTCTGAAAAGTATCCATTCTTTCCTTAAATTTGAAAGTGTGACTGTATTTGGCATTTGCCAAAAAGACATTTTCAAGTTAAGTGGAATTTGTTAGATAGAATTACTTTCTTAAACTTTTGTTGTTTGTATTTAAATTGGATATGAATGGATGTTTAACGTTAACCAGGAATCACATTTCTTTTATGAATTGTAATGGATGTTTTGAATGGGTGTTTCCCATGTGAGAACTCTGTTAAGTACTTGGGTCAAAATTGTTAAAACCATGTTTCTACTTTTGTGTCAGATAGAGGAAAGGGTCGCCAGAGACAAGCCATTTTGGGAGAACACCCTTCTTCGTTTAGACATGATGGCTATGGTAAGTTTGTCAAGGCAGAAGGAAGGTAGTATAGACAAACTTTTAGAATTTTTGCATTTCTGATGAAGAATGGCACAATTCTTGTCTTTGTTTTTCCTGCTCACCTGACTTGGTTTATGGGATCAGTCCTTCATAAATGTACTCCAAAGGAGTTGTCTAAATTCCTTTGTCTTCTTATGCTATTGTTATAGCTCATAATCTTTGAGGTTTGAGAGCTATTCACTGGGATTGAAAGCTTTTTTCCCATTATATTTTGTTTTGATTTGTTGATTAGAGATATTTGATTAGTAATTAGTCTGTTAGAGGACCAAAAAGAAGTATAGCTCAGTAAGTGTATTTTCTCCCATTCTAGAGATTATGAGCAAAGAGGAATTTTGAATAATAAAGGCAGAGAGATTAGTGTTTTTGTTGAAAAGGAAACATGTTTTTGGTTAGATCCTTAATTCTTTTAGTTCTACAGTTGGTATTTCAGCTTTGCTTAAATTTGTATTTAATTCTTAAAAAAAAAAAAAACCTCAGTTTTAATGTTTGCTCTGTTGATAAGATTATGAAACCTAGAATAATAATCTTTGCCAGAAAAGTTAGGTATCAGATTGTTGTCTTTGTAAGTAGATGTTGAAAATTGTTATTGTTTAAACTTTTAACTGGATATAGGTTCTATGTTATTAAATATTTCTTAGTTTTTAGCAGTAGTTGTTGACCTCACCTATTCTGTGGTTTGAAATTAAAGTACAGTTAGAAGTAGTATTAAAAGTGGTAGAAAATAGAAATTGCTATTTGTAGTCTGGGGATTTATTATAAAAAAAAACCCAGTGTTGCCTGTTGTCCAAAATGTTTTCACATTATATACATATTTGGTGACCATTTTTAGCTGTGAGTTTTAGCTTATTCCCTAGTGTCTTTATTTGAACTCCAGGAATTTATTACGTGTGTGTGTGTATGTCTGTGTGTTTGTATTCATTAAAGTTTCTGTGGTAGTCTATATTGCGGAAGAGATTGAAACAATCTCTATGTTATATCAAAACAGTGTGGTATAGAATGATAATCTTACTACAGTCGTTTTAGTGTGTTCCTTGATCGTTTTCCTTAGTTGTTTCTTTTACAGAGTAAATATTAAATGTGGTTGTATGAGTAGTTTTGATCCTGCAGTAAAGAAACACTTACTAGGAAACTACTGTGCTTTGTTTAATGGAGGGCTACAAAAGAATGACTGATCACAAGTTTGCAGTGTGGTTGTGGAGCATATAAATGTGTCATGACAGCTTAAGGCTAAAAATTGGTTACATGTTCTGCCAAAGTGGGTTAGAGAAATCTGTGAAAGTGTAAGTGAAGGACGAAGAACTCTGCTGTAGTAGTGTTGACACAGACAGTTTTCTCAGTATGGCTTTTCAGGTTTGTCTTTGCTTATAAGATACATTTTACTGAAAAATTGCATAAAGAAGAATATGTTATATGCCCTAGAGGAGCTTTATATTTTTAAAAAGCCTATTGTGAAGTTCTTTGTCACTTTCATGCTCTAATTTATAAGTGTGTGTGTGTGTGTGTGTGTATAAATTTTTAAATGTAAGCTTACTTAAAGAGGTGCACAATTTTTTGTAATGACATTTATTAAATAGGGATCATTCAGGTTCTGGAGAGACCTGCCAGGAGGAATGGTTGTGGTAAGGTGTAGGTGCGTCCGTTCTGAGCTATGTCCATTGAAACATTTAACTCAAAAGAAAATTTGTTCTACTTTTCTAGGGAAGTAAGCAGAATAGGGTATAGAAGAGAGAGAGAGAGATGAATAAAGATTGGTAGAGGAAAGAAGTAAGATGAGGAAATTGGGGGAAAAGCAAAGACAGGAGTGGGTACTAATGATACAGAGCCTTTTTACAAATGCTGCAAATCACAGCTGTATCCTTTCAGTCAGCAGTTCAACAAAAACAGGTTTATTTGCATTTTGGTGTCATATAAGAGGTGACTTTTCCTTTATAATGGTATGTGAGAAGGGACAGAAAAGGTTTATTTAATAGATTGAATTTATTCATTAGTTTAATATAGCAGTATAAATCTTTGATTTCAGAATTCTTTAAATCTTTTAATTTGGGAAGCCCAGTCCTGTGAGAGGAACTGGTAGAAACCCTCATACTTGAAAAGTGGCAAAAAAGAATGTACAGATTTGTTTGCTTAGAGCCCAAGAAAAATTTATATATTAATTGCTGGCATTTTTGGATGTGGTTCCTGGGCCAAAGATTTTAAAGTATTAAAGATGGGAAATGCCTTCAAAATCTTCAAAATGCCATTTATGTAGTATTTTTCCATATAAGTAAGATTTTTTAAACTTGAAGCATTCATTTTTTAAGCACCAAAGCTTTTTGCATGAAAATATAGAAAAGTATAGTATATAAAGCTTTTAAAAGACTTTTTTTTCCCTTATCTTCTTAACATAGGTGACAATTTAGGTAGTGTAAGTAACATAATTTAATCCTGATGGCTCAATATCATAATTACAAACATCAGGTATTCTTTTGCACTGAATTTGTTACCTATGGCAGTGGATCTCAGAGTTTTGGGACCTTGGTCTGCTTAAGCAGAGTGGAAACTTCCACTGCCCATCTTCCATACATTTTTCTATTTTCTGTGAGAAAATTTAGTGATAATACTGAAGTGTCATACTGTATAAGCAAATGGTAGTGGTGGGGGTGAAGTATAACATGTATATGTATTTTTGCTATAGAGGTAAGAATAATTGATATTTGACCCCAGTATATGTGTAATAGTCTAAATTGGAGGACAGTGTACTTATATTTGCCAACCAGTAACTCACCATGAGCTACGTTGATTGTTTTGATAAGCTACCAATTACCAGCAGTAAGAGCAGTTGAAAACCGTGACCAATTTAAGGCAACACTGATGGTGTGTTCATAAAGTATTCCTCCATAAAACTTCAGGAATTTACACCATGTTGTATGTGCTCAGTGGTCGTGTTGCTGTGTTGTTACGAATGGCAGCTATATTTAGGATACTGAATACCAAATTGGAGTCCCCATAAACTATAATGTGCTATGATACCAAAATATAATAGTTCTTAGTAACTCAATAGATGACAAGTGTTCCTTAGTCTTAGATAAAAATGAAAGTCAGTAGTGTTACACATTTTGTACTTCTTGAGAAATGAGGAAAGGACTTGAGATTTTGGATTGGTTTCTTGCACATCAGGAGAATCTTGCAGTGCACCCCAGAGTATGCGTCTGTAATCACTGACTCAGGAGCAGCTAAGATGTGTAGGTTTATATATTTGAGTTACACCTCTCCATCTTAGTTGCTTCTTCTGGGTTTTTATGCCTCTCTTCTTGCTGCTGTAAGCGTGCCCCATGCATACTTTCAGTATCACAGTTTCTCTGGACTTCCTCATTCCTGTCTATTCCAATTCACTCTAGCTTTGTTTTTCTTGTTACTTCTAATCTGTTATGGATGGGAAAACTAAATAAATTAAAGTTGTTTAAAACTACTCCAGAGTTAGTAAGCTGATTCTTAATAAGAATTCTCAGTGTAAGAGATACAGATTTCTGTGACAACAGTTTTAGATACTTACGTGTTATTTTCTAGTGGGTTTTTGATGTTGTTTCAAAAAATGGAGGTTGCTCAGTAATGACACCTCTGAGTAGAGGTGGGGGGTATTAACTAAATCTAGGGTTGTAGTTTCCTTAATTATAATTAGGAGAATAAAATACTAGCCTGAAAGTACATTATAGTAAAATATATTCAAGGGGACAACTTTTCAGTGGAACTGAAGATGTTCTTTTTGTTATATCTGTATGAAGATAGTTTCCTAGATTTCATTGTAGATTTTATTGTATTATCCTCTAAAAGATGTTGGCAGAAGTTTTTCTTTTTTTTTTTTAGGTATAATTTATATACAGTGGCCCAAAGTTTTGCACTGATTTCCCCCCTCCATATATGGCCTGGTCTTGTATACTTTTTTGTTAAACTATTATTTTTTAAAAATATGAACTTAAAGCCTGTTGTATGCAGGTGTGTGCAGGTCAACATATATTGGATCTGGTGCAAAATAAATATAGATTTTTGTTAATTTCCACAGGTTATATTTGAATATTCATTTGAGTTTTCCTTGGACATACCATCCACCTAGCTAATATTAAGGGTTTGTTTTTATATGTGGTGAAGTGTATCTACTAAAGTTGTGTTGTGTTTTGTTGTCCCCTTTTTTTTTTTTAATAGGATCCCATGGTCCATTATTACCTTTACCAAGTCGTTACAGAATGGGCTCTCGAGATACACCTGAGCTTGTTGCATATCCATTACCGCAGGCTTCTTCCTCTTACATGCATGGAGGAAATCCCTCTGGTTCAGTTGTAATGGTTAGTGGATTACATCAACTGAAAATGAATTGTTCAAGAGTCTTCAACCTATTCTGCTTATATGGAAATATTGAAAAGGTAAGTTTCATTTTATATTAGCTTCTTTTGTTAGGATATGTAGTAGGAATATCTGAAAAGGCTGCAAATATATGTGTCTTCTCCTTGTATTTAGGAACACGCAAGTTCTTTCAGTGATGATCCACATAAGCTAGAACTCCATTAGGTAGGAATTCTAGGAATTGTTTTTTGTTGGTAAGTGATCGGTATAGGTTGTTGGTACTAAAAATATTTTTAAAATTACTAATATAAAAAGAAGTCCAAAACGGTAAGTAGTTTAATCAGTTAGCATACTAGAGGCATAAACCATATTTTAAAAAATCATTTCAGAGAGATTCTAGCATTTAACATGTTGAACTGTGGGGTTTTGAAAGAGCAGTTACTTTCATGGAGCTAGGTACACATAAATATGCCTCACAGCGTGGCCACAGCCATGAATTTTAGGAGAGTTCTGGATTTATGTACTTACCTTCTAAGTGCTGGAGTCCTAGTATCTTCTGAGGAACAACATGCTTTTAGCTCAGTCAGTATTTGTAACTGACCCACTTTGATAGAAGGTGTCCAAAACTTTTCTGTCTGGAGGCTTACACTCAAAAAGTGGTAAAACATTTCAGTTTTACATATTTTGAAGATCTTTAAAATTGTAACTTTATTTTCCCCGGGTAACTTTGTGGTTTTCCCTGATCTGTGATGTTTTGTTCATTGACATCTCACGAATACTTAGAATAGTCCCTGTCACAAAGTAGATTCTAAGCTATTTTTGAAAGAATCATGGAAAATTTAACTGGGGAAACAATTGGTAGGCTTATTACCAGTTTTTGATATATTCACTTATTTGAGTTTTGATATAGTTGTAATGTTATTTTTCCCTGTTTTTTAAAGTGATTTTAGTGTGTTTTTCACAACAATAAAAAAGTACAAGTGTATGAGTCACAAGAGTGTGGGAGAGGGGAGTATGGAGTTGGTACTCTTAGTTCTTTAGTTAATTAATTCTAAATGGATCTGAGACATTAATTCTCCTTGATCTGAGAGAGCAACTTGAAAATCTCTGAAAAAAGAATTTACTACTTGACCACATTTTTTTTAAAGGAAAAAAATTCCATATTTGGTTTAGGGGATAACATATGGGATATTTCTGCTTATATAACTAACCAAGAAATAGGGCAGATTCAGCAACATTGGGGAAAGTAATTCAGATTTTTTCACATAAATTTTTTAGACTTCTGGGTGTCTAGTTAAGGTCTAGAAACCACGTACTTGACAACTAAATGGGCTTTAATTTATATTTTAACCTTTATGTAGTGTTACTTATCTGTTTATGCTTTTCACGTTCGTAGACAACTGGAATCAGGCATTTTAATCAACATCTTTAGATTGTTGTCTTTTGTGTTATGAACTAAATTATCTCATTATTTAGAAACCCAAATCACTTTTTCTAATAAAACTTAAGTTTTCTGTATATCATTTCAATAATTCTAGTCTCTCTCAATGCACATTTCAAAACATTTTAACATTTTAAATGACACAATATAATACATTAAACTCAAGCCATCATAATCCTTTAAATCTATATATAGTTAATTTTTTCTGATTTCTTTTGAAATTTACTAATATAAGAACTACATATTTGACATATATATTTAGTCATTATTATATTTATAGCATGTTATTGGATTAAATCAAGGGAGGGAAATTTTGCCCTTAAGAAGACAATTGATTTCCAGTAAAGCTGAAAAGTCCTGTTACAACTGGGTTTGTTCAAGTACAGGTGTAGTATAAAAATGCTAGGATAGCTCATCCAAATTGATAGATATAAATGCTATGTTGCATTTGTTGTATAAATACATTCCCACTTTCCCTTTGATGTTAGCAGATAAGAAAGAAGTATGTTCAAAGTGTCATGAATGTTAGTGGTACTTAATAACTATTTAGGGACTTCCCAAGGAGTAGGCACTATGCTGTCATACTTTCTCCCATCTAACCCTTACAGCATTATATACTAAAATTGGCATAGTATTTAAGAGGATAAGTATGGCCTCTGTCAAAGATGTCATGAAAACTTGTGAAGTATTGCCTGTTTTTGGAGGGGTGGGAGATGAGGTTTATTTACTTCCATTTTTAGTGGTGGTACTCAGGATTGAACCCAGGATCTCATGCATGCTAGACATGCACTCTACCACTGAGCTATACCCTCCCGCCTAGTACTGCCTATTTAATAAGCTGCCCCTGCCTTGTGCAAACTTTCCTACTGGCAATGCTATCTCAAGGCCATCTTGTATTACTTCTTATATGGTATCTTGCTTATTGCTTTTAGAGTGTTTATTGTTTAAACACTCTGAATAGTTGTTAATTATTATTTACTTTAAAATTTCAAACCTACCTACTAGAGTATAAGCTTCAAGAAGACCATGTCTATTATGCTTGCCATTAAATCCCCAGTACCTGGCACAGTGCATAATTATTAAAACATATTAGACACTTAATAAATATTGAATGAATAAATATTGATAAGTCCTGCCAAATGTTATCATGTCCATTTTATAGGGAAGACTGTGGCTCAGAGGACTGAAGTAAAATGCCCCAAATCACACAATTAATAAATGACAGTCAGCATAAGCCTGTGCTCTTCTTCGATGTGCTATATAATAGAATTATAGTCTTCCTTTAATTAATTAATTTTATTGAACTTTGATGAGTGTCTAATAGCACAGCAGAATAAAGTTAAGATTCAAGGCTATCTTCTTTATTTGACAGCAACCACTTATGTTATCTTTTAGAAATTCTGCTACTGTAAAGGGGGATTAAATGTTAACTTTTTTGGGATTTCATATTTACAGGTAAAATTTATGAAGACCATTCCTGGTACAGCACTGGTAGAGATGGGTGATGAGTATGCTGTAGAAAGAGCTGTCACACACCTTAACAATGTCAAATTATTTGGGAAAAGACTTAATGTTTGGTAATTATTTATCTTAAGTGGTAAAATTAAAAAATATTTAGCCTTTTTATTAGAGACATTAATTTCCATTTCAGAAAATTTTAATGTAACTGCGGGCAAATCTGAAATTAACAGCTATAGTGATGTCATTTTAGACCCTTATGGTCATATAATTTAGATTTTACTTATTAAATATACCTAGTTTTTAGTTTTATGATTATAAAACAATTTTTTAAAACATTTTTTTATTGAGTTATAGTCATTTCCAATGTTGTGTATAACAGCATATTTTTTAATATGAGCAAGTTTTTATATTCAAGTTTTCTAATTTGAAAATGTATTCAATAGATTTTTCTTCCTAAGTGATGTCTAATCTATATGAGTGATTGATTATAACTTTAAAGTATTTACATGTTAAAAATAGTATTTAAACTGTACTTAAATAGCTATATATTTGTTAAGATTGATGCAGGCATACAAGTTAACATTTTCAGATTGTCTACTTGCTGCTTTTTATCTAACAAAGTTACGTTCTGTACTTCTTTCCTTTCTAATCTTCAGTGTATCTAAACAACATTCAGTTGTTCCAAGTCAAATATTTGAGCTGGAGGATGGTACAAGTAGCTACAAAGATTTTGCAATGAGCAAAAATAATCGCTTTACAAGTGCTGGCCAAGCGTCTAAGAATATAATTCAGCCACCCTCATGTGTGCTGCATTATTATAATGTTCCACTGTGTGTCACAGAAGAGACCTTCACAAAGGTAGGCACTGAAATAAAATTTGTGTAGAATGTTCCTATTTCCTATTTTAAAATATATCATATTTTAGCTTTTTAGAGTCTTGCTCTGTTCATCATCCACTTTTGACATTATTAGTATTCTGTTACTAATTTGGTACTTAATATAGTTCATTCTTTGACCATTAACTTTTCTGGCCTCCATCCTTCATTGATCTCTTGTTGGTTTGTGGCTCAGTCTTTTTGAGAATTGGAATTAGAATGAGGTACCCTTACTCCTGCATTCAGAAGGTGCTTTTACCATGCCCTTAAGTCTCACCTATAAAAAAATTTTACATATCCCTGTATTTTCCCCTAACTGTAGAAAATGCCTCAGAAAAGAATTGATTTTTCTGGAATTCCATTCCCTACCTTAGGTACTTGATAAATCCTGGTTCAACTCTGAGTATATATTTTAGTTACAAATCTTGATTTTATTGTACAGCACTAAAATTATATACATAGATTATAGAGTGTCACTATTTTAATTGATTTTTTCATGCAGCTTATTAATCTAAGAACATATTTTACTTAATTCATTCATGCCAGACTCAAACCTTAAATGCTGCCATAAAGTTTACTTTCTGGGAGAAAAAAAAAGGTAGGAATATTATGTTGGCCACATTTTTAATGGAGTTTTACATTTCTTTGACAGTTGTGTAATGACCATGAAGTTCTTACATTCATCAAATATAAAGTGTTTGATGCAAAACGTAAGTGCACATTTCCTTTTTTTTAAGTTTTCTGGTTAGTTTGATGACAAGCAAATAACAGCTGGATTTGTGTTTGGTTTTAGCTTCTGCCAAAACGCTTTCTGGGCTGTTAGAGTGGGAATGCAAAACTGATGCAGTAGAAGCCCTTACAGCACTAAATCACTACCAGATAAGAGTTCCAAGTAAGTAGATTGTGTGGTAATTATTCCATGGGATTTACCATCAGAAACATTGATGATAATTTTAAAATAACATTTAGTAGTTTTTTTAATACAGAGAAGTACAAATTTCAAAAAGGCATATAAATCCCACAACCCACATAATTCTTGTATTAGTTACCTATTGCTGTGTAATAGACTATCACAACATTTAACAGCTTAAAACAACAAACATTTATTATCCTTCTGTTTCTGAGGGTCAATAATCTGTGTATATAGTTAGGCTGGTAGTTCTGGCTCAGGGTGTCTCATGAGGCTGCAGTCACCTATAATCTGCAGTCATTTCAAATCTTATGACTGGGGCTAGAAAATCCACTTCAGTGCCCACTCGTAATTCTTTGTAAGGACAGTCAAGCCACATTGGCTCATTTCCTTCAGAATGAGATGATGAAAGAGAGATGAAAACAAAAAAACAACAAAACAGAAGCCACAGAGTCTTTTATAACCTAATACTGGAAGTGACATACTATGACGTATATTGTAATCTTGTGGTCACACTGACCAACCATAGTGCAGTATGGGAGGGGACTGTACAGGGCTGTGAATACCAGGAGGTAGGGAAATTTGGGGCCATCTTGGAGGCTGACTTCCATAATTCCTGTTGTCCTTAAAGCAGTAAGTACATACAGTTAAAAAACTTGGACAGTACATAATGGTACAAAGTGGAAGTTAAAGTTTTCATTAACCTCTAACCTTTTTGTCTTTTATTCCTCCTCCCCAGTGTATGTATCTACATTTTTAAAACTTAACATAGAATGATTCTTCTGTACATACTGTTGTGTGCCTTGCTGTTTTCACTTAATATATCTTGGAGCTGTTTCTATATCAGCACATGCAAAGCTACCCCCACACCGACCCCACCCCTACCACAGAGTAGCTATTTTTAGTAGAGATATAGCACACTTTATTGGATTTATCCACTTCTGCACTAATGAACACTGGTTGTTTCCAATTATGTTTTTCTATTACTGTAATAAACTCCTTATAGTTGTGCTTTTTGTATTTTTAGGGCAGTATTCTTAGAGTGGAGAGCATAAAGGTTTATATTTGGGTAAATGTTGCTAGATTGCCTTTTAAAAAGGTTACACAAGTTTACCTTATCGCCTGTGGTATATGAAAATGCCCACTGCCCAACACTCTTACCAACACTGAGTGTTGTCACATTTTCAATTTTTACCAGTATGATAGATGAAAAATGGTATTCCACATAGTTGTTCCAAATGAAATTGTCACTATGTTTATTCTCTCTGAAATGGTAAATGGCCTCTTTTTTACTGTGCAAAGAAGACTCAAGTATTTAACTTTTGAAGCTTTGTGCTATGTAATTTACTTTGATTCTGGATCTAAAAGATGTTGAAACTTTATTTTTCTAAATAATAGGAGAAAAATTGTTATTAATTTTATTAGGTGTGATGATGAATTGTAGTGAAGGGAGAAAAAAAGAATATACACTGAAGGATTTATGGGTGGAATAATATATCTAGAATTTGCTTTAAAATATTCCAGCCCCCCAAAAGTGTGTGGAGGGTAGGTAAATGAAATAAGACTGCCAAATGTTGACAGTTATTAAAGCTATATGGGTGTTCCTTATACTTTTTATAAAAATAAATGTATTTTTTTTTATGTTTGAAAATTTTTTTACTGAAAAGTTAAAAAATAAAAAATAGGAATATTTCTCATTTTACCTTCAGTCACAAAAGTAAATTTCAAGTAGTGAGTCAGGCTTAATTTTTGATGGAAAGTTTTAAAAGACTTTAAAATTATATGTATATTTGAGAAATATTCAGGATAGTATATGAACTATAAACTCCTGGGAGACAAGTACAGTTATTTCTCTTTTTATCCTCTGCACTGTCTTACAAATACTTGTTGATGTATATGCTTTTTCTTTTACAGGATTTTATTTTCTTAAGGAGCAATAGCTTTTAATACTAAAATTCTGGTACATTAAGGTACCAGAGTTATTTCTTTGCATAATCAATTGATGAAGAATTATCTCTACCTGGTCTGAAAAATTAGAGGAATGTATCATATGGAAGGATTTTTATGGATTATACCCAGTTTTGGTTTTTTTTCCAATTTAAAAATCTGTAATGCCCCATTGATGCTCAGAGATTTAATACTAGATCTCCTGGAACTTTTCCAGCTCATTGATGTCTTCTTGTACATTCCAGTCTTGTCCCACTTCCCAAGCTATATTTGAATTAGCTTTTCTAGGGTAATTGCCATTGGTAATGTTTTCTGCAAAGTGAGCTTTGGATAGACAAAGATATGCCTAATCCTGATACTATTCATCTATAATGATTGATTCACTAAAAAAGTTGAGAAACTTCTTTTTTGTTATTGAATATTTATTCTTAAATTAAAAATTGAAAATTAATATTAGTCATATTACTGTCAACTAAGCCTAGATTTTATTTGTATGCCACCCATGTCACACTAATACCCGTTTTCTCTTCCAGGATCCTATCTAAAACCCCATATTACAGTTAGTTGGTATTTTTTCCTAGTCTCTTCCAGCCCATGAGAGTTCTTCTGTCTTTCCTTATTTCTCATATCATTGACATTTTTGAGGAGTACTGGCTAGACATTGTAGGATGTCCCTCAATTTTATTTCTGTGATTTTTCTCATGATTGAAATGAGATAATGCATTTTGTGCAAGAATAGTACCAAAATGGCATTGTCTCCTTCTCGGTGTATCATATTAACATAGTAAATTTTTTAAAAAGTACACTATGTCCTTTAATTCCTGAGTGCCTTCTGTGTGTCAGGTGATGCTTAGAACAATAGGAATGTAAAAATGGACAAAGTCCCTGCCTTCATGGAGCTTACCTGCTAGTAGATAAGGAACAAAAGTAATCTTCCCCTTACCTTACATAGAAATTTTCCTTCATAACATTCCTTCTTCTAATACTATAAAATGTGAAATAATTTACTCTGCTAATTGATGGTAATCATGAAAGTTTGATGAAGGGAACTGTTAACTTTGTTTTTTAACTTTTACAGATGGTTCCAATCCCTACACATTGAAGCTTTGCTTTTCTACATCATCCCATTTATAAGAAGAGAAGAGCATGTTAGAATTTATGTTTACCTTTATTACAATTTTAAAGCAACACTTCATTTAAAAAAAAAAACCTAAAATGGTTGATCTAATGTTGCCTTGCTTACTTTAAGATCCTGTTCTGTAATAAACAAATATTTTTGCCTTGAGTAAATTTGTTGTAAACTTAAATATTGAATTGTTTTCATTTTAAAATAGAATATCATAATGTAGACTATCTACAGCTTTCTTGTAGATTACACAAATATATGATTTCTTATCTTATTTTTCTTCCACAGTGAAAATATATTTGCATTCTTAATGCTAATTATCTGCAAGTATTTTTCCATTGTGTATGAGATTAATGCAGGTGAAAGTATTGCATTTTAATATTATAGAATTCCTATTCTATGTTTAGATGTTTAAGTACGTTGCAGTTATTCATATTAAACATAACTTGTATTTATTGAGTATTTTAATCAAGTTTGAGAATAGCATTGCATATATTAAAATTTAAGTACTACAGATTTAGCTGATTTTCTATTTCTGAAAGGCTAACAGACATATGGATACACTTGTACAGTATGCACTCAAACTTATTTAAATTGGTGTATTTTTTTTTTCTAAGTCATTGTCCATTTGTATTGACATGCCTCTGTTTCTAGTTCCAGTTTGGAGATTTTATAAAGTTACAGCAATGAGTTAATGTGTTCATCTTCATTTGCTGCACGTGACTTGATCTTGAAAACACGTCTGGTATTTGGCATTGAAATTTTAATAGAAGTTATGATTAACAGTTCCTTTTCTAGATAATCTGAGATCCATGGATGGGCTTTAGGGAGTCTGTGAACTCCCTAAAATTGTATGTAGAATTTTGGGTACTTACATTTTTATTTTTTACTCTTGAATCCATCAGTAATACATGTATTTTTCTACATGGTACAAGGTATAAGGATCAAAATTTATTTTTTTTCCCAAACAGATAGCTATTTGTTTCAACACCATTTATTAAACATTCTTTCTCCCACTGGATTTGTTTTTTTTTTGTTTGTTTGTTTGTTTTTGAGAATAATATATCTCATACAAAGGCAAGTTAGTGTAAGGGCTAAACATGGTATTGAGAGACTATACCATATAACACACCCATTATCACAGCTTTTTTATAATAGAAAACTGATGAAATAATAGAAAATTATTTTCATCTTTAAAAGAAGGGAGAATATGTTTTATCTACTTAGAATAACTGTGAAGGCCATAGTTGGCAATGGTAGTTTTGTGATCCTGAGGGTTTCAAACAAATTTGTATATAGAAGTTTCATTTAGATCTTTTGTAAAAGCTTTATTTTGAATTTTAACATAAAGGAGGTTGCCTTAATCCTTTTAGAAATGATTCAGGAGTTTAAAAAAATTTTTTAATCTGTTGAATAGAAAGTGTAGATGGAAATTAAATACCCATTAACCTTTATTTATCCTTGAATTTTGACAGCCCTCTAAAGATCTAGAAAATTTTAAATTCCATCTAGAAACGTTTTAGACCCTTATCATGAAATCCAGTAAGTTATGCCAAAAGTAACCTGTGTATGAACTATAAATATATGATATTGGGCTGTGTGTGTTCCTTATTCATTGCCAATTTAATACCTAAGTTTACCTGACTTTACAATAAACAAAGCTTTTTTTTCTCCCCATAAATATTCTTCTACATTTGTTGAAAAAAATCGAGATGTCTTAATTTTAAAAGGTAACTTGTGGGTGTATGTAATAGTTGTCTCCTTCCCTTGCCCTCTTCTGGAAACTAATATGGATGTCAGTGTTATAGACTGCTTTGTGCCTAAGATTTTAGGAGACAGACCTGTGGATGGTGACAAGACTTAATTTAGATTTGCTTTAAGTGGTTTGACTTTTAGATATGAACTCTATCTTAATGCTCTCTCCCCACCAAAGTGACAAGTAGATTCTTCAGACGTGAACTGGTTTGTAGGTTGGGCCTTGCTGATTTACGCACTGGTATATGGGTCCTGTTCTGTTGCTGTCAGTTGTCTTTGACAGTTTGCTTGGGCATCACAGTTTTGTTAATGGAGTTTGTTTTGGCAACTCTGCCTCTTCATTTAGCCTTAACAACAACATTCTTCCCTCTGTTATCTTTCTGCTTTTGGGAGAACATGAAAGAGCAGGTTTTACATCTGTAAAGAAATAATACTAGCTTTGAGTTTACTTTTTAGTACTGAAGTTCCATTCCATATCCAAATCCTATGAAATATTTGATAATCTGCAAAAGTGAGTTATGGACTATAAACTGCCTTTTAAAATCCCTGCTTTCCTACTGAGGGTATTACCCCACCAAATAAAAAATATTTGCAGTTGCAATTGACATGAGACTTGGCAGCATGTTAGTGATTTGATTATCAAAGCAGTATATTTTCTAGGACTGAACTGAGAAAAGGGGATAAGAATAACTAAATGGGGTCATTTTATGTTTTCCTTTTATTGGTATCTGCAGGCATGGCTAGGTGGCTAGGTGACTGCTTCTTAGTAATTATCAGTGAGATTCTCTTTCTAGAATAAATTTTAAGTGTAGAACATTCTTCCATAGTTAGGAATCTAAAGCACAGATTTGCTTCACTTAAAAAGTTCTTCAGGTGACAAAGCTCCTTGCACAAAAGATAACTTACAATAATCTTCCAGTCTCCTTATGGCTGTCTGGCTCAAGGGACTTTTAATCCTTTGAGAGGCCATGTGAAGAGAGACTTTTTATTCATAGTACCATTTATTTGCTCACAGAATTAAGCCTTAAAAAGCAATGGCATTTGATGAAATGAAAAATTAAGATTCCTAGGTTCTGTCCCTCAGCATGTTTTATTCGGAGCTTTGTTTTTGTTTTTTAACTGTAAGTGATTTCCAATGTCAACCAAAAAGTAAGTGAGTGTACAAACATGATTCTTGTTTAAGCCAAAAAGAGCTACTGGGGATTCTAAATCTAGTGGCTATTTAATCCATGATGTCGTTTTTCCCTAAAACTTAGCATTTCTACCAAAGGAATTCGAGTGTTAATCAAAATAATCTATTTTACTTAAACTAATCGTCTTCCTAGCCATCTCAAATTTAAAATGCTTTCAACTTGAACAAATGTAGTGAACTTTGCTTTACTAGTAAAAGTTTCTTCAATATAAAGCCCTTTATCTGAGGGAGCACTTGAAATTCTCTTAGTTTTAATTTATGAATGAGGAAGTTAGAAATAGTAGATATTGCTGCACCTCCACCCTCCCACATTT
Source organism: Camelus bactrianus (assembly GCF_048773025.1). NCBI lineage: Eukaryota > Metazoa > Chordata > Mammalia > Artiodactyla > Camelidae > Camelus > Camelus bactrianus. Next base: position 40,221,026 of record NC_133553.1, on the reverse strand, counting down.
TGTAGAGTAATCAAGGTTTGAATGTGCCTGACTGACTGAATCTCATCCCTCTAGCCCAGCGTCTCTTAATAAGGAAGATACTGCCCCCTTGGGGGACATTTTGACAGTTTGTAAGGGTGCTTTTTCATATTGTGGAGGATACTACAAGTACTTGATAGGCAGAGACCAGGAAAAATTGTCCCTTGCCCTACAGTGACTTTCCAGTATTTCATCAGATATTATCCTAAAAGTAACTCTGTTTTATATATATAAACACAAAGTATTTTTGTATACTGTACACTGAATTTTCTAGGAATGCAACTACCTTATGAATCAAGGGAGGAGGATTTTTTGTTCGGGATATTTCCAAAAGTTGTTTGCCATTTTGGAAAATTGCATCATCAAAGTGGTATCTGAGTTGACATTCCAACATATCAGGGTCAGAGTCATCTCTTTATGTCTTCTATTATAGCCATTCCTGAGCATTTATGTATCACAGTGTGCTCTTTATTGTAACTTTTACTTCTCCCTTATATTACAGTTAGGGTTTTGTTTTGTTTTTCATTAAATGGTGTGTGTTTGTGTGTGTGTGTGTGTGTGTGTTTAGGTAGGTAGGTACTATCTAGGAATTTTATTTCAGCATAATAGAAGGGTGTCATATTGTTGGGAACGATTGCTTTAAACACAGTAATCTAGTTCTGGGTTGAACAGATAAACCCATATTAATCCAAAGACAGTAGAGCTTAGAATTTGTTAAAGAGTTGGTAAGGGGCCCAAAGGAGTCTGGTTTGCATGTATAAGGTAGACCTGGCTTTGCCATAGCCATTTTGTTCTTGAGAGAAACTAACTGGTGGAGAAAAAGTGATACATAGGAGATTGTGGGCATTTACCCTACAAAGATGGCTATTGGTGAACCATCCTTTGCCAATGTGTGCAGAGCTTCTCAATCAGCATTTTAGTATCTCCCTCTTAAACATGAGTAGACTGCCAAAAATACAGCACTTTAACATGAAAGACAAAGATCTAAACAGACAAAAACAGAAATCTAGAGAAAACATAAGACTTGAAGAACAGAAGAAAATTAAAAAAAACTTCTACGTTTTCAGGGAAATGAGGTTTTTGCATGAGTGAAACAACTATGGAATGCTTTTAAACAACAACAGAAAAGAACAAAACCACAATGAACTCTTAAGAAATCAAAAAATGAGAGTCAAAATTAAAAAGTCAATAAAACTAGCAATGAATAATCAGAAATTGAAAATGTTTATAATACCACTTACAGTAACATAAGAAAGGATGAACTATTTAGAGAATAAACTTGACAAAGATGTGCAAGACCTATACACTGAAAGCTATGAAATTTTGCTGAGAGAAACTGAAGAAGACCTAAATTAATTGAGAGGTGTATTTTGTTCATGGGTCAGAAGACTCAATATAGTTAAATTGTCAGTTCTCCCAGAATTAACCTATAGATTTAATGCAATCCCTATCAAAATCCCAACAGGCTTTTTAAAATTGAATTTATAAGCTGATTCTAAAAATTCACATGAGCTGTGAAGGACCCAGCGTAGTTAAAACGACTTAGAGAAAGAAGTACAAAGTTGGAGGACTCAAGTTACTCGGTTTCAAATTTATTATACAGCTGCAGTAGTCACCAGAGTGGGTGGTGGTGTAAGATTGCAATAGATCAGTGGAACAGAATAAAGAGTATAGAAATAGATCCACACGTACATTGCTGACTGATTTTTTGCCAAAAATGAAAAGATAATTCAGTGGCAAAAGTAAAGTCTTTTCAATGAATGTTGCTGAAACAATTGGATATACATATGCAAAAAAGCTGCAAAATAAACAAAACCCAACAGACTCAAAACTTCGTATCTTTTACCATATACAAAATTAATTCAAGATGAATCAAAGACCTAAGTTAAGAACTAAAACTATAAATCTTGTAGGCAAAACAGGAGATCAATCTCTGACCTTTGTTAAAGATTTCTTGTTATGACACCAAAAGCATGGTCCATAAAAAAAAAAACTCATAAATTGGACTTCATCAAAATTAAAACCTCTGCTCTTAGAGAATGAAAAGACAAGGAGAAAATATTTGCAATGTGTATATGTGGTAGAGGACTTGTATCTAGAGAATATAAAGAACTCTCAAAAAATCAGTAGTAAGAAAAGAACCCAATAAAACTTGGCAAAAAGATTAGAATAGACGTTCCACCTAAGATGTATGAATGATCAATAAGCACATACAAGGATGCTTAAAATCATTAGTCAATAGGGTAATGGAAATTAAAACTTCAGTGAGATAACCACTCCATACCTATTAAAATGGCTGAAATTAAGAAGGCTGGCCATACAAAATGTTGGTGAGGCTGTAGAGGAACTGGAACTCTCATATGCTTTTGGTGGGAATGTAAAATGGTACAATACTTTGCAAAAATGATTCTGCAGTTTCCTAAATTTTAAGCCATATACTGGCCATGTGATCCAGCCATTTACTCCCAGAGAAAAAAAAAAGTTTATGTTCATACAGTGACTTGTACACAAATGTTCATAGTAGCTTTACTTACAATAGGCCCAAATTGGAAACAGCCCCAAATGTCCATCAACAAGTGAATGAATAAACAAACGATGGTATGTGCATACGTGGTGTCAGTTCTGCTGTGCCACAAGCCTACCCAGACCAAGGGAGGGGTACACAGACCCCACCTCTCACTGGCAGGAGTGTCAGTCACAGTGTAAGAAGAGCATGCGGGTTGAGAGAGATTGTTGAACTTGTCCTTGGAAATACCCTTTTTAAAGCCCTGCATCACATGTCCAACTCAGAACACAAAGAACCATTGTCTCATAGCTTGGTGCAGTGCTGTGTGTCGAGAGCCCATGAACTTAAACAGCTCTGCCTCTGCTTAATGAAAGCTTTCTTCTGAGAGGTAACAGAGTGTGTCCTATCATAAATGAAGTGCTCTTCAAGAACTGCCTGAGCTCAAAGAAATGCAGTAAGGGATTGTGGCTTGACAGTCAGACATGAAAATTGTAATTAACGTAGATCAACACTTACTGTGGCTACTATTTTCAGTGGTTTCTTGTTGCTAATCATGTCTGTGCGCAGTGTGGCCAAAGTTTTTGAAATTGTTTAGTTCTCCAGCCACTAGACTTTTCTAGAAAGTGCTCACTCTCTTGAAATTGGACCCAAGCAGCTAGTAAACTCGCTCCTTAATTTGAAAAAAAAAATTTTTGTGGTAACCAAATGGCCCTAGATGATGACGAAAAATACCCGTATATTGCTGCCAGCACAGCAAATTCAAGTTTTGGTTTTTGGAATTTTCTGGAATTTTTTTTTCCACATAAGTTTGATCTGCAGTTGGTTGAATCCATGAATGTGGAACCTGTAGATACAGAGGGACGACTGTACGTGCAAATTGATTGTCTAAACAAAAACACTTATGAGAATAAAGGGGGCACTATTGATACATATGCCAAGACAACAGATAGAAATTTGTTCTTCCAGGTGAGCCAGGAGAATGGTACTCTAGAAGTAGCTGTTTTCAAACTTGGCTGTGCTGCAGAATGCAGGGGTGGGTGAGTGGGGAATGTAAAACAAAGTTTCCTAGGCCCCATGCCCGGAGATTCTGTCTCTGTCAGTCCGAGACGGGCCCAAGAATTGGCCTTTTTCACAAGTGCCCAGGTAATTCTGATGCTGGGACTGGTGAGGGAATGGAGCTCGGCCTGGAGCAGTTTTTCTGTTGATGCTGACACTAAGCAGGGATTGACTAATTTTTATGGACATGTTTAACTGAATCCTGCTTTTCTTCTTAAGAGCTCAGCAATCCATCTGCTGCCCATTAAAAGAGACACGAAAGCACATTGGTTAAATGAATGGCCTGTGCAGTCTGATAGAACTGGTTTGAGCACCAGCTTTAGCACTTATTAACTGTATGACATTGGGTATGTTTCTTAACATCTCTAAGTCTGTTTTATTTTAGGTAAAAGAAGAAGAATAATAGAGTTGTTAAAATTAAACGAGATAAAACAGTTAAAGCACATAGTCTCAATAAACAGTTATGACTGTTATTATGATCACTATTACTGTTGCTGAACAGGAGGGATTGCACTGGGCTAACCCTGGAAGTGCTCGATGTGTGTCACTGTCTCAGATAGACAGTGTCTCCTGGAAAGCAGAAGGAACGCTTCTTCCCTGACCCACATGGGTGATTCATAAATGCTTGGTGAATGGCTCTTCACTGCACATCTGTTCCCTGACAGCCCCCGAGAAGTCTGTGGAATAGTTCCCTGAGTCTTTGGCAGCGGAGTCCTACACTGCACAGCTGCTTCAGTTTTGTGCTCTGAAATCTCGGGTCTGGTTACTATGGAATAAAAAGCTGAGCACAGGGACTAGAGAGAAGTTCTCTAGTCTTTTGAAGTCAACTTGTCCTTTCCGGGTATGTTTTATTTCTTATCCAGCGTAAGTCTAAGAAGCCAAGCTTTTCACGGCAACATAATTATTGCTACCCACTAAGGGTAGATGATTTCCTGAAAGATTTCTGCTATTGTCTTAGCAGGTGGAAACTTCGGTACACTGCTGAGGCTGTGTGCTGTTATTGTCCTTCCTGGGTTGGTTCTTTACATTCTGAGACAGGAAACAATTGGTAGTTCTGTCCCTATTTGTATTCATTTGGGGGGGTTGGTTTGGGGGTTTTTGGCTTTGTTTTCTTTGTCTTTTGTACTTCCATTCTGTAACATTATCAGCTATATTTTTTGAAAAGTCAGGATGCATCATTTGACACATGGCTTGATAAAATGTTTGAAATAGAAACTGTCCTGAAAACTCTGGGGCTTCTGGTTGCTCCTGGGGGGGTCTGGGCAGCTCTGTCCAAATACATGTAAGGGATTAGAAAGGGTGCCTCAGCAGGGAGGGTGTAGTTCAAGTGGTAAAGTGCATGCTTAGCATGCATAAGGTCCTGGATTCAAACCCCAGTACCTCCATTTAAAAAATAATTAAATAAGCAAACTTAATTACCTACCCCCCCAAGAAAAAGAAAGGGTGCCTCAGAGGTCCTACATCATACAAGGCTGAGGGGCAATTACCCTGAAGCTAAAGAAAATTACGCTTCTGCACCCCTCACTGGTCTGGCTCTTTCTAAGGCACTGGGAGGGGACTTAGAGAAGTGTTCAAATGTTTTTGTATAAATAGCAAAAATATATTTTTGTATTATTTTCCATTGAAAATGACCTGAAAAATTTTACAAGCTTTAGGCCCTCCAAGTCTGGATCCACTCCTGAGAAGTGTTTCCTCTCTGGCCATGCCTGGTTTGTTTCACCTGTCATTAAGCAGATAGAAAGCAGGCTCAATTCCATGCCAGGGCACACTGGGATGCCAAGGATCTCGTGGGAAGGCAAGAAAAGAGGAGCATTCGTCACTCAGTTAGCTTCTGGATACAGAGAAAACGGCAAGCTGAAGCAAGAGGAGACTTCCTGGGGAAAAACCAGTTGCAGACTCAGGAACTGGTGTGCCTTTGCACCCTTTTCCTTCTCCAGAGGGATGGGTGGTTAAGTGGCGCTAATGAGGTTCCTGTTTAAAATAAGTCTTTGAGAAAAACTAAGGAGCTACCTTTAAATTCTCCTCAAAGATACCATTGCCTGTGTGCTGTGCCCCAGCAACCCCCAAGCCTTGGAGTCATGTCCTGCAGTGGAGAGAGCCCTCTAGTGGTCCCAGTCCCAGCTACTTTGCTAAGTAACCATGTGACGTTGCTCGAATTGTGAATCCCTCCAAGCCTCACTTTGTTCACCTTTAAAATAAGGGTGTTGGATTGGGCGGCCTCATTCTGAACTGTGAATAGTTTTATGGTATGGAGGAAGATCTTAAATGATTTCTACAGTGATACAAGGATATTTCCATGAGAAAATATGATGCACGTATTGGGAGGGAGATTGACATATGGAGAAAAATTGGACCATATGGGATTAGGAAATTAAAAATGATCTCTTCCTGCTCAGTAAATGTGCCAAATATGAGCCTCTTGTCCTAAGTACTGTCTTTCTTTTAGCAAATGAGAAGACAACATTATGAGCATTTCCAAAATTAAAAGAATATTCATGTCATGTCAAATGTGAGGCGGGTGTAGGCAGTGATGTGTTAGGTTCTAGGAAGGAAATTTGTATTTAAGACACTTCTTTGTTATTTGGGAGAGTATAGCTAAAATGAGACTAGCCCAGATGGAACAATTAGCAAACAAAGCTGATAAGATAGAACCATAAGTCATAATTAATGGGCTGATGTGGTAAATTACGGTGCATTCATTCTGTGGAATCCTGTGCAATCACCAAATAGAACAAATCACATTTATATGTATTGTCTTGGAAAGGTATGGAAGACATATTGTTAAGTGAAAATAAGCAAGTGCTGAACAATATGAACGGAATGATCATGTTTTTGTAAAAAGCAAAGCTGAAACTCTAAACAGGCAATTCTATGATTGTGTAAGTATAAAAAAAGTATGGAATGATATACACCAACATGCTACCACCAGTTACTTTAAGAGGATGGGGTCGGACAGAGGAGGAACAAAGAATTACTATTTTTTTTTTATCTTTCTGTAATTCAGTTTGTATGAATTGTTACAATAGATGTGTATTATACTTTTAAAAAATGTTTTTGTAAAACAAAAAAGCATAACCTTTGGTTCCTCAGGCCTCACCAGTGTGTGGACATATGTTGGTTCATGGTTCCACCTTTCACTCCGCAGCATCCCCAGCTCTGCACTAAAACTTACCCGGTGGTTTTGGAGCCAACCCTCTCCTGTTTGGGGTGGGGCCTTAGCACAGTACCAAGGCAGATGTCTGCCCTGAGGGGGCGCTGCCTGTGCTCAGCGCTCTGCCAGAGCTGTCAGGTGGCACCATATTTCCTTGGATTCCTGAAGTCCCAGCAGCGCCTTTGTTCAGGAAGGAGAAATGCTTTTCTTCCTCCTCCCCCATCCCACTTTGCTAGGTGGTCACTGGTGCAGGCCCAATAGGGCTCCTCAAACACATCAGCCCTCCTGGGCTGGTCCCACTCTTCAGAAATGCCTGGGCCTCTCCACAAGGGTCCAGCCTCTGTGGACATGTCCACCCACAGTGGGTGCCAAATTTCACGTTGGAGGCAGAAATTCAGTGAAGGAAAAGACCCAGGGTCCAGAGGCATCTGGGAGGAGGGATAGAGAGAGACAGGGGATGACAAACGTGTAGACATAATGCTGGCAGTGCCAAGAGAGGGGAGTGAGAGTGAGAAAGCCTGGCTCTATTGGCCAGTCTGGGGCACACTCCTGTTAAACACAATCCCACTGAACATCCATATCAGACAAGACCTCTCTGTGACCGTGATGGATCAAGACAAAAACAAGCCCCCTCTAGAACCATGTCTGACCATAATTGAAAATAAGAATTGTCCACACCACAAAAGTGGCCACCAAACATTCTCCTGTCCTGGGTAACATGAGTGACAGCAGCATCTTTACCAAGTACAGCTGTGGGCTTGCTCTGTTCCCCCTGCCTTGCCGATAACGAGTAAGGTACCAATCTTAGAATCATCCCTGCTTCCCGACAACATCCAGTCCAGAGCAGAGCCCCACGGCCTTGAACCCTCCCCAGAATCACCGAACACACGCCCACACCTAGCCCTAAGCCCTTTCTGAGGGTGTGCAGTCTCCCTCACTGCAGCAAGTCAGCAGTCCCTCAGCTGACTCTTGGTGTGTTCCTGGTGGCTTTTGGTTGGAGGGCACTAACAAGAGGCCATCTCTGAGGTAGACTGTGTGGTGGCGTTTCACGTGGAAGCCTGGAAGTTTTCACCCTGCCATTTACTTTCCTTGTTGTGAGAAATTCGTTTACATATTTGCACCATCAGTGCTTGAAGGCTGGCAAGTGTTTCTTCATTGCCCAAAAGAGCAAGGTGAGTGAGGGCCTTTCAGAGACCAATCTGACTGTGGCAGATGTTTCTTTGAAAAGTACTGGAGGGTGAGGGCATGTGAGGTGAGGTGGGTGCCAATTAGGAAACGTCTGAATTACAGGATGCCTATATTCTAATCTTTATTCCACCTTGACAGGTAATTAGTGTTGAGGAAAGACTGTGGACTTTAGGATGGGTCCTAGCTCTGCTGCTTACAGGTGTATGACTTGGAGCATGTTTCTTAACCTCTCTGAGCTGCAGAGTCTGCATCTGAGGAAAGAAGACAGTATCACTTACCTCACAGGCTGGACAAGCACATGTAAATACCAGCACTCCCTGGTGTTTAGGGTGCTGGGTCCTCACAAATGTGTCCTTCCTTCCCAGTCAGAGATAGACAGTCACTGTAGATTCCTGAAAGAGAGGGGGCCCAAGGGCAGCGGGCATTTTAGGAAGACAGACCTAAGTGAGGGGGCCATAGGCAGACTGAGTTGATGCTAGACACTCCAGCTTGCCTGGCGCTCGCCAACCACTGCAGAGATAGCATCACATTCTTAGAAGATGTGCAACTGTCCCAACTGGACATGGGCAAAAAATGAATAATGGAGACATGCCACACAGCGTGTCCCATGCAGCAAGCCTTAGTGGGATAGGATGGAGGGAGGAAGTGCTGTAGTGAGGGACACTTCCAGAAAGGCAGCCAAACTCTGGGCTGGTGGGGACAGCAAGGAAAACAGATCCCCTCAGAGTGCAGCGGTCAGTGGAAAGGTGCCTACTATAGTCCATGGCTAGAGCATTTCCACTTGTGGATTGTTGCCAGGGCTTTGCCATCACACAGAGAAGGGCTGCTTCAAACAGGAAGGGTGACGCTGAGCTCTGGATGTCGGCTGTGGCTTTCTTCCACGTTTGACAGTAGGTGAGTGACCAAGGCAGGCCATTCCACTTTAGCCCGAGGGCAGCTTGACTCCAAGGAGGAGAAAATAGATGATTGATGTCAAGAGCTACATTTTGCAACCACTTTTTCCCCACCAGCTCTACCTCTGGTAGTTCCTAAATTTTATAGTTAATGGTACCCCAGTGAGCCTTCAAGCTAAAATGTCCCTTGCTTTCTAAGAAGGCTTTGAATCTGGAGCATTTGTGTTTAAAAACAAACAAAAGCTAAGGTAATTTGTGAATGACATTAAAAAAAAAAAAGTCCAGCATGTACGTTAGCTGCAGATGGTATACAAGAGAGCAAAGTCAAGGCCCCCATGATTGATTCATCAGATCAACCAGCGATGACTGGACACCTACTTGATTTGAAGAGTGTTCATCCTGTGAAACCCACCCAGAGAGAAATCACTGACCATCCTCCCGCTCTGCAGAATCCACCCCACCTCCTTTTTGAAAAGGAAAGTGTGTTCCCTGCACACTTATCCTTCCTGGCTGTTCTCTTTGAAACAGCAAAGCGGTGGGACCCAGGTGCCCCAGTCTCCTCGCGGCCCCGGCTGCCCCAGCTCATCCACACAGCTCCCTGCTCTTAGCCGCCCAGGCTGCCCACGCCCCCTTTTTACGAGGCTGGGCGCTGAGGAATTAAAAGATAAACAAGCTGATCTTTGTCATCTAGTGAGAAGGCTGAAAGTACATCAACAAATCCAATGCAAGGGCATAGGAAATGTACCCCAATCATTGCGGTAATGGGAAGAAGAGGGTGATTACATCTAGTAGCAGGATCAAGGTTTTAAAGTGTGGATTTTAAAAGAAGAAAAGGAGCTTAAGGAGTTCTTGATCGGGCTTCAGTTCACTGGCCAATAGCCATGGACATATGGCTGCTTCCTTGCCCCTCTCCTGGAAGTGTGTGAGGGTCCTGGTCCCTAAAAGACTTATGCTATCTGGACCTTCATGTCTCTCCTTGTATGCTGGTAGGCTGATAGAACGAAGGACTCAGGGGAGAGTCATCCGCTGCTTAGCTCTCTTGATTTTAAGGAATCTCATCCCCAAGGTGCAGAGGCCGTAGGAACTGGAGACCGATCACTATGAGACGCTTGGAATCCTAACCCAGACAGGGGAGAATGATGATCAGAAGAGGGGTCACAGTGGAGAGGGTAATAGCTCAGTGGTAGAGCACATGCTTAGCATGCATGTGGTCCTGGGTTCAATCCCCAGTCCCTCTTTTTTCTTTAAAAAATGAAAAGAAAAAGGAAAAAGGGATCACTAGTGTCAAAAGTGTAATTGTGCTCGAGAACTCTAGAGAACTCATTCAACTTGCTGAAAGAGACTGGAGGAATTGAGAATTATGTCCCTAGGCCTAGTTAGTCTCTCTGCTTGATTTAATGTGGTCACATTTTTTCCTGTTTTGAGAATGAGAGGAAGACAGATGTCTACTTTATAAATATAAGAGAACAGCACTAAGGTTTGTATAGCACTGCTGATTCAGTGAGGGAATCCACTCAGCCTATTTAAGCTACAAATTGGAGTAAAGTCTGAGGGGGTGTGTGTGTGTGTTTGTGTGTCCCTGGACTCTTGCATTTTAGTTTCAGTGTCTTCCTTTGCAAAATGGGTATAATGCCAACTTCACAGGACTGTGAGGATTAAATACAGTCTTTGGTGAAAGTGCCTTATCATCAGTAATACGAATATTCCTCTCAAGGTCTGAGGCACCCTGATGCTGGCTGCTGTTGTTATTATACAGAATATAGGGTAACTGTCTCCAGAGAAGCTGAAAATATCCCCAAGTGCAGCTGATCTGCCTTTTATCACGTCAGCACTGTTGGTCAGGCAGCGTCTACTCATGTAACGGTCAGCAGTAGTGCTGAATTTCAAAAGCATACAGTTGAATGAGAACCTATTATTTGGTTTCTGTCTTCTGTCTGAAAGGGCTCTTAATGTAAGGAATATTAGGCAGGGGTGTGTGTGTGTGTGTGTGTGTGTGTGTGTGTGTGTGTGTGTCTTAAGACAACAATTTAAAATGTTAAGATAGTTCCAAAATGCCTTGAGGGAAACAACTTGGTTAAAATTTCAGCGTGAAAGTGACACTGGCACTGTGTAAGGAACATTCTAGGCAAAGTTTCCAGTGCTTCCCAATCCGTGCCACCTGGAAGTATAGGGCGTATATCCTAAAATCTTCAAGTGTCTGGAGAAGTGGTTTCCCTTCTTAAAATGGATCATATTCTGCTCTGAGTGCAGGAATCTGACTAATTAGGAGAAATCTCCTTCACAGACTGCAGTAATTCAGCCAGGGCTGGGTCACCATGGATAATAGAGCGGCCTTTGGATTCTCACTGGGAGGGAGCCAGGGGCTGAACACAATGTTCCTTCCGTAGAGAGAACACATTTGAGAAGCAGAAATACTTTTCCAGTAGAGAAACTGCTGCTCCAAAATTTTCATTAATGATTCAATATTCAGTTCCAATTTCTGTGTCACATGCTGGTGTGGAGAAGATTCTTGTGTTATGGGAAATCTCTGGACTGATGAATACAACAGATTGTGCTTGTAGACAATATTAAATAAAAGTTGAACTTTAAACGTACTGTATAATAGTCAAGTATTTACAAACAAAATGGTATGAGATTTGGGACTTGCAGCTGATTGGGGGAGAGTATGCGGAGTACAGATGAAACAGAACTGATCATGTGTTGATAGTTATTGAAATCAAGTGATAGGTCCATGGGGGTTCATTATACTATTTTCTCTACTGTTGTGAACATTTGAAATTTTCCATATAAAAAGTTAACAACCAAAACCCCCAAAGTTATGACTTTCTCTTGTTTGAATGAAAGCTGTTTTTAAAAATAAATAGGTTGTAGAAGTTGAATAGTAAAATATAAAATATAGCTAACATTATTGGTACTTACTGTGTGCTTGGCATATAACTTCATATATATTATATACATATATAATTATATAATGTATAGGTATATATGTATTTTATATGTATGTAATCCAATCTATACATATATTAAATACACACACATGTGGTGTATCAGTTCATTTAATTCCTGTCAACCCCATGAGGTAAACACTGCAAATTATCGGCAGTCGCTGAGGAGGCGATGAGGTGATACATAGGTTAAATAAATAACGTGCACAAGGTCGTTAAGCATATTTGAACGCAGACTCCAGAACCCACGCTCCTTCTTAAATAGCACCTCTGTTGCTGTCTGTATCCAAGGTGTTCTGTACGCTGTCGCCAAGAAGTTCCCTTATCAGTTTATTTTTTATTTTAAAATTGACTTGGGAGTGGTGGGTGGAGTGGAAATTTTTTACAAGGCTGTTTAGCAATTCTGCTGTAGCTGCCTGTCCCCCTTGGCTCCAGCCGGGTTGTTGAGTCCGGGCCCCCAGGGTGAGGTCGGGTCGGCTGGCTCAGGAGGCCAGTTACCCTGGGTCCTCCGTCCCGTGACCCGCACCTGGAGCGGCGCTCTGGCTGCCGCGTGGCGCCACCTGGTGGCCAGGAGCCTCAACCCGGCGGGGTGCGCGGCCCGGGCGGTCGGATCCCGCGCGCCTGTGGGTGCGCGCCGCCCTCCCGCGAGGACGAAGCCGAGGGGTGTTGAGGTCCCCGTAGTTACAAGCCCGGTGCAGATGGGCCTTTAACCCTTGTTTGAGGTCTTGTCTCGAGGAGCTGGGCCAGGAGTGAGCGCTCCCGCCGAGCCGCCTTCTCAGACACAGGCAGGACTCTCTCCGGAACCTGCTCCACCTTCTTTCTCCAGGCAGGAATTAAGAGGGGTGCTTTGCCTAAGGACTGTTAAAACGAGCTCTTTAACATTTCCAAGTACCACAATTCGTGTATTTATGTATACAGGCACATGTGTATTTCTTTGTATCCTTACCTCTTTCTAGAAAGGGTGTTAAGGCTGGAATTATGACATACTGTGTTTTTTCCTTACAACAGTCATCTTAGGCACGTGAAGAGCAAGTGTGATCGCCTGTGGAATAAGCGATGCAGACCAGAGTGTGTGGAAGGGCATCTGGCCCAAGTCTTGAGGACCTCCTGGCCGAGTTCTGAGAAAACTTGATGTTGCAGACCAGTTCTTCCTCCTGGTGCTGGAGGAGGATGGCACAGCTGGAGAGGCAGAAGAGTACTTTGGGGCACTGGCAGAGGGCACGGTGCTCCAAAAGGTGAAGCCCCCATCAGAGCAGGGGTCTGGGCACCAACTCTCCCTCTCCCATTTGCCTGCCAGGAAGATCAGTGAGACCTGTATAACTTCCTACCTGCCCAAGGTGAATTTCCGGGACCTCACTGGCTCCCTGAACCTGAAGGCAGCTTTCTATGGCATATGTTCCCTTTCCTATGGTCTGCATGGCTATGGCACTAAGCCCATCCTGAAGGAAACTCTCTGCTGGGCCCCCTTCAGCTTGTAGGCCACAGGCCATGTGCTGCTTGGCACCCTTTGTTACATGAAGCAAGTCCTACGCACCACAGAGGGAGGGCAAGACCTCATCCCTCAACCAGACCTGCCTGGAGATACTGCCATGAAGACCCATGTCCATGGGGACCCTTCCTGGCCCAAGACTAGGCTGGCCATCTAGTTTACTTTGTGAGTATTGTGTTATTGTGCTTAAGGGCACACCTCTCCATGACAAGGCAGGATCCTATCTGAAGGGTGAGGTCATTTATTCCATCATCTCTTGATTTGGAACAAACCAAGGAGGAAGAACATTTCTCAAATCTGGTTCTGCAATCTGAGCAGGGAAAATGTGGGTGGGCTGCAGAGTGGGTGATCTCACTTTGCATAGAGGTTGAGGATATCAAGCTTGTCAATGAGGGAACTCTTGGGGGCTGGGCTGGAGGATGGTGTAGAAATGAGGAAACCACAGGGGATTAGTGAAGACTTGTTTCAGACCCTTTGGGCAAGTGTGTAGGAGGATAGTGAGTAAATTGGGTTAGAGCCTGTGAACTCTGGGGACAAATGACCCATGTTGGAGCCAACCACCATACTGGCAGTGCCACTTGGTCTTAGCAGAGCAGAGCTGAGAGAAAACCAACAGACAAAGGAAGGCATGACATCCACTCTTAGACTACAGCTGTGACAGAAGGCTGTAGCCTCTGAGTACCAGTGCGGTGTTGACTTGATAACTGAAGTGAGAGAACCCAGAGGTTAGTCAGGGCTCCGTAGATAGTCATCCTTTCCTCTTTGGCTTCTCCTTCTGATGCTAAACCTTGCAGGATCTAGGTTTAATTTTATCTAAGAAAACATTTTTCCCTTGTAATCTGTGCTTTCCATATGAGCCAGTAGAGAAACTGGGTAAAAAGATAAATGCTATGGTTGCTTGTGTTAATAGCAGCACAGCACCTGGGCCAAGGGCTGTAATCATCTCAGTGTACTATACTTTTACTCTTTGGTGGTGGTCGGCTTAAATTTCTCTGTTGGAAGGAGATGGAGATGGCTGGGTCTTGGCCGGCCCTCAAGGCTGGGTGAACTTCCAGCAGTCCTTTTCCCTCAAACTAAGTCCAGGCCAAAGGCAGCTGAAAAGTCTCTTTGGCCCCCTTTAGCTGACCTTTTTACTTGGTTGATGAGAAGCCCCAGGCAAAGGGACCACAGTGTTTCTAGAGCTCTGCTCTAGGCCAGCTACTCCCTATCTCCTTTACCTGGCTTTACCTTGGTCCTGCTGGCAAGGGCAGGTTCCATCCCCATGCCCCAGCCCTTTTGACAAGACTGAAGGCATGGGCTTCCAAGGGATGGAGATCCTTAGAAGGAGAGTGGAAGAGGCCAAAAGAATGTTTGCCCAACTCTCTACCCTCAACAAGATTCCAGCTGCCTCCTCTCCTAGGGTGGACTAAGGGAGCCTTGACTTTCCCCTGTGGCTAATGTGTGCCACCACGCTGGTCAAACCATCTCTCTAAAAAGATGCGTGGTGCATTAGCATACAGTCAGCTAAAAGGTTATCCCGGATAATAGGCCTGGAACCAAGAAATGGTTATAGTAACTAAGGATGTTTGGTTTAGAATAAAGAAGACATGCAAAGACCAGTCTCTCTTTTAAATATTTAGAATATTTGTGGAAGAGAAGATACTATTCTGTATAGGATTAGAGGGCAAAATTGGGACCAAGGAATAAGTTACTAGGAAGTGGATTTTTTGCTTCAGGAGTAAAACTAGCCCCCATGGAGATATTAAGGAAGGTGCTTCTGACCACGTGGTGGTGCCCTGAGACGGAATGTCCTGCTGGAAAGCTGTCTATTCCTGCCATCCCTTGTCTCAGGCTTTTAGGATTGTTATCAATATTCTGCCTATGACAGTGACTATAAATCATCACATGTCCCTGAGAGCTCAGTATGCCCGCATTCAGTCCATACCCCTTTGAAAGCCTCTTAATTTTGGAAACAGAATAAGGATGTTTTGTCAAATATATTCTGACTCATGGTCATAAATTACGGGCAAGGTTCTAGGGTTTTATCCAACTCTGAAGGTCTGTAACTCCACAGTCATCAGACAAGATTCAGTCATCACTTTAGATGATCTTATGACATCATGGCAGAAAAGGAGCTAGAACCAAGGACCTGACTGACTTCTCTTTGGATGTTATTTGAGACTTTTACAAATTCTGGCTCAAGAGGGGCCAGTGTCCAATGATGAAATACAAGAATCATCTCTTAGTTTGGAACAAGCAGTCCCTGCTTAGCTCTGCCTGCTCCATTCTGCAGGTCTTTACTCATCCTCCCCTCCCTTTAACACATCTCCATAGTGATGGCTTTCATCCATTAGTTCAGATGCCCCAGCACAGTATGAGACGAGACAGAGGTTTCACTTCTGGGCTGAGCTGGTGTTTTTCCGAAGGTGAGCTCTCATCTGTACGTACATCTATTCACCTTTGGCAAGGACAAGCCCTAGTGCAAGCCTGTGTCCCTATGCTGGCGGTATATTTGGAGAGTCTGTATTGCCTTAGAGGCTGTGAGTCCTTGAAGGCAAGGAACATGGAATCATTACTCGGAATCTCCAGGCAGCGAATAAAGTGTCACACCCTGTGGGCATTTGATAGGTATTTGGTATTTGCTTCCCTTCTTCTCCCATATGAAATCTCAAGATTCCATCATCCGGGGAGTCAGTTCCACCTTGTTGCTCCTTTTCCAAGCTCAGCTTTGAGAAGTGAGTGTGTCTTCCCACTTACGGCTCTGTTTTCAACTTGATGTGTTTATTTGAGTACTTAGAAACCATGGTGACAGGTGCCATAGAAATAGAGAGAAAGAGCAGGGAGGTAGAACACAGAAAGGGAGGACCCAAAACTCCAGGGGGCTGGAAGCAGTGTTTTTGTGACACCAGTGTTTATTTTAAGCCAGCAGGATTATTTATCATGTCTTTGTGCACAGCCTCTCACTCTCGGAACATACATGCTGTCTGCTGCCTTCTGCATTTCCATTCTCTGGGTCTCCAGGGGAGGAGAGACGCCGCATTCAGTGTATGAAGATACATGTCATCACTGCTTCTTACATTTCTGTGTCATGTGTCACTCTTCAGTGCACATTCATGCACATTATTTCCTTCATTTGATCCTTAATTTAGAGCAGATAGTATTCACTCCTATTTTTCTGACAAGTTTGAGGTTCAGACTAACTTGTCTGAAGTCCCATGGCAAGCGAGGGGTCAGAGCTAACCTCTAGATCTGTTTCCTTTGAGCAGGCCTCCCTCTGCTAACATCAGGCTGTGCAGTGACGGGGATTCAGGGGAGGCTGGACAGATGGCCAGTGCATTTTGGCTAGTGTCACTTAGGTTATAATGAGCTGTGTGGAGTGATCTGAGTCATGGAGAGACAGCTGGTGCTTCTGTATGAAGCCCATAGAAAACCGTGATTGGCTGCAGGAGAAATTTTGCTAATTTTATGTCTAGAGACAAAGGAAAAGGTAAACCATAAATGCACCCTGCTTTCAAGACCGACAGCTCCTTGCCAGCACACAAGCGAACCTAAGTGTTCTAAGCTTGATCTGCCTGAGCTAACCTACAGGTCCCAAGCAGGGTCACACAGCTGTCTCTATCCCTCCACAAAGCAGACCGAGCCAAATGCGCCTGGAAAGAGAGTCCTGGGCATGGTTGGGCATGTTCCAACCTCAGCTCTACGACCCCCTTCATGCATGTCTGATGTAGCTGAACGGCGCTGCCTATGGTCCTGCAACTTCTTGTCCTCATGTAACCGAGCAGGACCCTATGGGGTCTTCCTGGGACAGATCCCCCTGTCCTTGCCTGCCTCTTACTTGAGTTGCATAAGCAAAAGGTTAAGTTAGCATGTCTTGAGAATGAATGATGGATAAATTTATTTGAATCACCAGAAGGATTTTTCATCATAGCCGAAGCCATTTTATAATGTAGAAATTCCTTTTTCCTATTTTTAAGTAACGAAAGTCCATTCTTAAGAATATGTTGTCCAACAACTAAAACACTCTCAAGATTGTTACTTGTCTGTGATTTGTACTGACTCCACCTTCTGTTATCATCCAATACCCCTGAGGACCATCTGGAATGGCATTTGCTTTGCGGCAGGTATCTAGGACGCTTGTTCCTGGGTCAGTAACTAATTCAGAAAATGAAGCTTCTTTAAAAAACAAAACAAACCTCTTTTAACTCTTGATCAGACGTGACCTCCACTGCATCTATGCTACTTTGATAAACACACCTTTTAGCAGAGTTCTGACCTGGTACATGAGCAAGCTTTGTTACTTCTGCAGCAAGTCGTTTCTGAGGACCCCGCTTACCTGGCTCTGATATGCAGCTGCATTATGTGGTCATCTCTGGATGGGGAAGAAAATGAAGAGCTCCTGGTACCTTTCTACCAAAGCATCTTGCTGCCTGACAAAGAACTCATACAATCCAAATGGAGCTGTCTTTTCCCTGTTTGGCCAAACAGCATTCCCAGTTTTGCTCCAGTTATAGAGGACTAGAAATTCCAAACACAACTTCTGCAATCAACTTGTGGATGAACTTGCATCCGGACATGACATTGCCCAGCTGATCAGATCCACCCATTTGGACCCTGCATCCATAACGCTGGAGCAGGTAATAGAAATCATAGGCCTGACGCACCTGGTATGAAAACTCGGCCAAACTCATGCCTCCGGGGCTCTGGAGCGAGTCTGCACGCTCGGCCCGCTGTGCAGCGTGCCCATGCAGAAGCGGCTGCCCATCGCCACTAGGAAGTCCAGCGGGTGCAGCTTCTGGTACGGCGCGGAGTTGTTCAGCACCGTGAAGCCGCCCAGGGCCCGCCCGTTAGTGAAGAACGGCCTTGAACCCTCGGCAGAGGGCGCGCGCGTTGCTTTGCGCTTGTTCTGCGTCCAGCTCCTTGCGCTCCTTGGTACGGCTGCCTGCCTGCGGGTCCCCCAGGCTCATCGTGGCGTCTCCCACCCCTGCTGTCGCCTTGTGGTCCGCTCGCTGGAAGTGAAACAGGCCCGACAACACCGGAAGATGCCCCACATGAAGCGAGTAGGCCGTGGTGTCGAAGCCGCCACAGTCTGGGCAAAGTTGCCCACCGTGCTGGGCACAGTCTGAGAGCTCTGGGAGCCCTGTCTTCGTACCCTTCTCGGGGAAGAACTCCTTAAACAGACCCTGAGCCCTCTGCACCGCCAGCATCTCCGGAGCGCCCTAGTGGACCTCACGCAGCCCCAGGGGCAAGACTCCTGACCCGTCTTGGATACCAAACCACCAACCCCTGGAAACGCACCGCAACATGGGCGCCGCCATGTTGGCGAAGGGCAAGACTCAGAAGAGGATGAGGAAGATGGAGATGGAGATGATGAAGATGAAGAGGGAGCTGAAGCTGGTCCACCTGAAGGACTGAGAAAGAGGAGGAAGAGAAAGAGGAGGGTGAGGATGAAGATGAAACAGGGCGCCGGTCCGGTTTGGCGGGGTCCCGTCTGTGAGACATCTGTGGTAAGTGGCGGAACCTCGAGTGTGCGGACACCACGGTATACTTCTGTCCTGGGATGCCTTGATTGGAGATTTTCCTTTTGGGGGGAAAGGTGTAAGACTTGGTCACCTGGTTTTGAATGGAGTCCGCTTTAGTTGGATTTTCTCCCCTAGCCTGAGGAGTCCCTTGGCCATCTGGCACCGGCTGAATGGTGATTGGGAAAATCCCGTTAAGACTGAGGCTCTCTATACCCCTGTCTGTATGTGGGAAGTCTTCCATTCTAGTCCTAGGGAACTGCGACCCTGAGAGGCCGTCAAGCAGTGGTTATCTAGTTCTGGTGTGTCTGTTTCTGGTACTGTCCGCCCTGTGAAAGAACAATGAGGGCCTGAATGATACTTTTAAAAAATTAGAGTTTCTGAGTGTGGCTAATGTGGAACTAAATTCACTGGCCCGGCTGCCCAGCTTAAATAAACTTTGAAAGTTGGAATTTAGTGACAATGTAATTTCTGGAGGCTTGGAAAACCTGGCAGAGAAATGTCCAAATCTTATCTATGTTAATTTGAATGAAAACAAAGTCAAAGATTTTGTATAGTAGAAGCCCTACAAAATCTTAAAACCTTGAAAAATCTTGACTTGTTGAACTGTGAAATCACGAACTTGGCAGATTATAGAGAAAGTATTTTTGAACTGCTGTAGCAAATCACATACTTAGACCAGGAGGACAGGGGGGATCTGTCCCAGGAAGGCGGCATAAGATCTTGCGTGGTTACAGACAGAGCCTTAACTCTTAAAGGATCAAAGGCAACTGGGAAGGTATGGAATATATGGCAAAGAAGTGATTAAGGGACCTGCTCTTTAGAAAAAGAGAGATGAGCCAATCTGGACTAGTTGGAGGACAATTATAGAACCAAAAATCATGCTTTTATCTCCCACCTAGTTTACATTATTCCGTAAACTTTTTGCAGGGGAGAGTATAGCTCAGTGGTAGAGCATATGCTTAGCATGCATGAGGTCCTGGGTTCAATCCCCAGTACCTCCATTTAATAATAAATAAATGAATAAATAAATAAACCTAATTACCCCCCCAAAAATGAAAAAAAAAAAACTCTTTAGATTTACTTTTGCATCTAGCTTATCTTTTTTAAAATTGTGAAAAAACGCATAAAATTCATTACCTTAAACATTTTTAGATATACAGTGTTAAGTATATTCACACTGTTGTGCAACCAACTCTAGAACTTTTTAATCTTGCGAAACTGAAACTCTGTACCCATTAAGCAGCTTCCCACTTTCTGCTCCCCCTAGCCTCTATTACCCATCAGTGAACTTTCTGTTTCTATGAATTTGACTTCTCTAGATACCTCAAATAAATGGGATCATATAGGGTTTGACTTTTGTGACTGGTTTATGTCACTTAGCATAATGTCCTCCAGTTTCATTTATGTAGCATGTGTGAGCATTTTCCTTCTTTTTGGAGAATAAATAATATTCCATTGTATGTATACATACATTTTAATTATCCGTTCATCTGTCAATGTACACTTGAATTGCTTCCACTTCTTGTCTATCAGAAATAGTGCTATTATGAGCATGAGTATACAAATATCTCTTCAAATATCCTGCTTTGGATCCTTTTGGATATATACCCAGAAGTGGGCTTGCTGGCTTGTCTTAGCCTTTTTGGGCTGTTATAACAGAATACCATAGACTGGGTGGCTTATAGAAAACAAAAATTTATTTCTCACTGTTCTGGGGGCTGAAAAGTCCAAGATCAGGGCGCTGCAGATTAGCTGTCTGGTGAGATCTACTTCCTGGTTCATAGACGACTGTCTTTTTAAAAAAAATTTTTTTTAAATTGACGTATACTTGATTTACAATGTTGTGTTAGTTTCTGGTGTATAGCATAGTGATTCAGTTATACACTTATATGTATATTTTTTCACATTCTTTTTCATTATAGGTTCTTATAAGGTGTTGAATATATGAATATAGTTCCCTGTTGTATACAGTAGGATCTTGTCATTTATCTTAGAATACTGTCTTTTTCCCGTGTCCTCACGTGGTAGAATGGGTGAGGGAGCTCTTTGGGGTCTGGTTTATAAGGCCACTAATCCCTTTCATAAGGGCTCTGTCCTCATCACCTGATCACCTCACCTTCCACAGAGGCTTCAGCTCCAAATGCCATCACATTGGGAATTAAGGTTTCAACATATGAGAATTGGGGGGGAAACAAACTCATATAGTAAATATATTTTTAATTTTTTGAGGAACCTTCATACTATATTCCATAGTGTCTACAGTATTTTACTGTAGTGCACAAGGGTTCCTGTTTGTCCACATCCTGGCCAACACTTGTTATTTTCTGTTTTTTTTGGTGGTAACCATCCTGATGAGTGAGAGGTGTTATCCCACTGTTGTTCTGACTTGCATTTCCCTAATGAACAGTGTTGGTGAGCATTTTTTTGTATGCTGGTTGGTCATTTGTATGTCTTCTTTGGAGAAATGTCTAGTTAAATTATTTGCCCACTTTAAAATTGGGTTGTTGTTGTTGTTGTTGTTATTATTATTATTATTATTATTATTATTATTATTATTACTGTTGAGTTGTAGAAGTTCTTTGTATATTCTGCATAGTAACCCCTTACCGGGTATATGATTTGCAAATATTTTCTCCTATTCTGTCGGTTGCCTTTTCACTGTGTTGATTATGTCCTTTGATGAGGCTTATCTCTTTCACCAGTCTCAAGTTTTGGAGGGCAGGATTGTACTTCAGGGGCATCTTCAGTAAATGACTGGGGAGTGGAGCCAGGGATGTACACTGAGGGGAATTAGGCAGCTAGTTTTAATGAGGTAGGATTCAAGTTTTGGTGGGCAAGGCAGGCTCCAAGTGGAAGTGCGGATGGCATTTGCCTGTGGCCCCTTTTCCTCTCCTGCCTTCTTCTTTCATCTCCTCTCTGCTCAGGCACGAGGCCCTCTATCCCCATGGTGATGCTGAAACTCAGTTCGGTTTAACAAATGGGGTGACAGGCACTGTGCTGGGGGTTACAAAGTGAACAAGACAATGCTCTACCCTTACTAGGTGCCATCCTGCAGGGAGATAAACAAGATGAGAACTTCTGTGTAAAGTGAGGAATGCGCCCTCTGTAAGTAAGTAAGTAGTGCTTACTCACTGTGGGAAAAGAGGCAAAGAGGCACCTACCCTGGACCAAGGAATGATGGAAGCCGTCTTGGAGGAGGTATTCCAGAGGTCATTTGGCACCTGGCTTGGTCTGCCCTCAATAAAAGTGCTCCTCCACTCCTCAGACCCCAGGGAGGGTAGTCACCTTCCGGAATCAGCCGGAAGGGGGCTCATCCTTGCAGGAGCAGAGCTCGGGGGAGGATGTCAGTCTCTATTGAGACTATTTCACTACTAACACGTTCTCCATTTAAAGGTGCAAAAATAATTCTAGGCAGTTTATTGAGGAATTTCAATAAACTTTATTTCCCTTGGAAAACTAAAAGGAGCAATATATATGTCTGGTAAATTTTTTTCAAAAATTAAATGCTTAAAAAAAGATTTATTGTGTCTAATAACATGTTGTGCTCCATAGGTACCAGTCACTGTTATAAGCACTTTTCATGTATTTGACTTACACGTGTTTACTCACAGCAACCCTCTGAGGTAGATATTATTCTCACTCCCCTTTGAACATAGGGAAACTGAGGCACAGAGAGGCTAAGTAACTAGCCCAAGGCCCAAAAGGTAGAAAGTGGAAAAGCCTGGCTCTGCAACCTGTGCTCTTGGCGTTGGATGGTTTGTTTGTTTTTTTAATTTTTAATTTTTATTTTTTTAAATAGAAGTATAGTTGATTTACAGTATTATATTAGTTTCAGGTGTACAGCATAGTGATATGGTATTTCCACAGATTATACTCCACTAAAAGTGATTACAAGGTAATGGCTATAATTCCGTGTACTATGCAGCATATCCTTGTTGCTTATCTATTTTATACATAGTAGTTTGTATCTGTTACTCCCATACCCCTAAATTGCCCCTCGCCCTTCCCTCTCCTCTTCCTTTTGGTAACCACTAGTTTGTTTTCTATATCTGTGAGTCTGTTTCTGTTTTGCATATATATTCATTTGTATTTTTTTTTAGATTCCACATATAAGTGATATCACACAGTATTTGTCTTTTTCTGACTTATTTCACTAAGCATAATATTCTCTAGGTTCATGCATGTTGCTGCAAATGGCAGGATTTCATTCTTTTTTATGGCTGAGTAAAATATTCCATTATATATATTATACCACATCTTCTTTAATCATTTGTCTGTTGATGGGCACTTGGGTTGCTTCCATATCTTGGCTATTGTAGAGCCGCTATGAACATTGGGGTGCATGTATCTTTTTGATGGATGGCTTGATTTTTACCTGCCAAGAATGTTTTTCCAATTCAACCAACTTGATCCAACAGAGTATGTGTTATAAGGTCATTCTCTTTAAGACTCCCAATTCCTCACTTGCACTTTCTGAAAAATTCACCATTGACTTAGGTGTGTGTTGTAGGACTTGGTGTCACAGAGCCCTGGAACGTTACCTTGGGGCTCTCAAAGGCATCTCTTTGCTCTGTTGTCCAGATGCCTGGGAACCCACTTAAAGCCCCACTTAAAAAAAAAAACAACCTCTAAATTAAAACAAACAAACAAAATAAATGTAAGGGGGAAAAATCTCTAATGAGAAAGGATTTTTAAAAGTAACTGGAATACCATTATCACACTCAATGAAATTAAAAATAATTCCTTAATGTCACCTAATGTTAAAAAAAATAAGGTCACCTAATGTTAGAGTTCAGTGTTCTCTGAGTATTTCAAAACTCTCTTTCTACAGGTGCATTTGGTTGTAGGTCTTAAAGTTTTTTCTTATCCATAAAAGAATGTCTTCCTTTTAGTTTTTATACATTTTATTTATTGGTGAAAGTAGGTCATTTGTCCTGTGGAATAACTAGGAAGACTGAGAAAATGGGTTTAAGATGTCTTTGTGGCTCTCTTTGTCTGTAGGCACTTTCCCACTAGGGATGTTCAGTCAAAATACCGTATTTTAAAGTCACTTGAAATAATTCTTCCCTGTGTGATTGTGAAATCAGTTTGATACACTGTTAGTTTTGTTTGTCCCAGTTTGTTTTTGATTGATGTGATGGGAGCTGCCTTTTCTAAATACGATTTTGTTTTATAATACTGCAAAATGTCTACATGGCTGAAAGTCAAAATTATAATAAAGATATAAACAGAGAAGTATAGCTTCCCTGTCTGCCCTCTTCCCTACTCAAGGCTCAGTCTCTTCCTAGCCTTAGAGACAAGTTTATTAGTTTCAGCTTTATCCTCCCATCGTTGTTTATGTGTGTGAGTGCCTGTGTTCCTCCTCCCTTTCTAATATGATGCTTACTCTTTTGACCTTGTATTTCTAGAGGCCATCCTTATTCTCTTTACGGTGGTGTAACACTCCACTGTGTGTGCATTCCAGAATTTATCCAACCAGCCCGTACTGATGGACATTTGAGTTTCTTCCAGTCTTTGCTATTGCAGATCATGCTGCAGTGAATAAGCTTGAACATATGTCATTTCACAATTTCAGTAGTTATATTTGGAGTAGACTCCCAGAACTGTGATTGCTGGGCCAAAGGGAAGAAACACATGCAATGTTGCTAGACATGATGAAACCCTCCTCCACAGAGGCTGTACCATTTTGAATTCCCATCCGCAATGCAGAAGAGTGACTGTTGCCCCAGAACCTCACCAGTAGAGTATATTGTCAAGCTTTTGGGTTTTTGCTCATCTGACAGATAAGACATAGTATCTCAGGATAGTTTAAATTTGCAACCCTCTTGTTATGAGCAATAGTGAATGTATTTTCATTAGTTTCATTTGCTCTTCTTTTTCTGTGAAGTGCCTGTTCATATCTCTTGCCCATTGAAAAAAATCAAGTTACTGGGCTTTTTCTTCTTCTTTCAAGTTCTTTAGTTGTTAAGGATATTAGCCCTTTGTCTGTGATATAATTTGCAGTTGTCTCTCCCAGATTTTCATTTGCCTTTTGATTTTACTTAGGGCTTTAAAAAAAATTGCTATGGAGCCAGATTTATTCATCTTTTCTCATATTACTTCTGGAATTTTGCCTCTCCTAGGGTATAAAATGTTTCGCCCCTTTTTTCCCTATTATTTGTTAGGTTTCATTTTGACATTTAGATCTTTGACTCATTTGGAATTATCCTGGTATATAGTGTGAGAAATGGATCTGATTTTGCATTTTTCCTTATGGGTGTCCAAATTGTATGGAATGTGAATTATAGCTCAATAAAGCTGTTATGTGTATAAATAAGTAAACGTCTGGAAGGCTGTACTGTAACGCTTACGAAGAGCTTGACTCTGGAGGGTAGGATTAGGAATATTTTCAATTTCCTGTTTTTTTCTCTGTATGAGTAGATACGCCCTGATCCATTCTCCTGGGTTTAGCAAGACCTTCCTTGATGTGTTATACACCTCAGAAGGCTGGGCTATTTACTTCTGAGAGGGTGTAATGCAGGTCCAATAAAAATATCTTTTTGAAAAAGTTTGTCCATAATCCAGGCTTAGGCAGCCAAACAATAGGTATGTGAATACCTACTGTGCACACTATGTGGGGGGAGATTTTTTTGAAAAGTATAATCATCTAGACAGACTAACCTTGAAGGGAGTAGAGGCCGGGGAAAAGTCAGATGAGTGGTGTAGGCAGGGACGGTGAAGAATTCATAGGAGGGCGAGACCTCCGTGGGCAGGGGTGCTTCAAGGAAGAAGTGTCTTTCCGTTAGTCCTGGAAGGATGCACAGGATTTAGACTGACAGGGGGAAAACAGAGAGGCATCTGGGGGCAAGGACCATATTATGAGTAGAGGCATATGGCAGCCCCTGGGGGCATTCGGGGGACCAGGCAGGCAGTGTGGTCCGAGGGCCTGCCTTGAGCATCTTACACTGTGCACTGTTACTGGGGTCACAGCTCTCTGCTTCTGACAGGAGGTGAGCTATCATCAGTCTCTAGGGATCTGGAGCCTCTCAGAGGATCTGGTGACCCCGAACCTCTCCCCAGGGAGCTCATTTCAGGTGTTGAACTGCTTGCAGAATCTGAAGCTTGCAGACACAGAAGCCCATGGGCAAAGGGACTGTCAAGGTTTGCATTTGATTTTGCTGCTAATCTCCATTCTTGGCTGGCACCCATGGTGTGGGGACCCTTGGGTCTGCAATGGGACCCAGCCAGCCGTCTGTGGATGGGCACACAACAGCTGCCTGGCAGGGCCCATGGAGGGCAACCACCCAGGCTTGGATCGGCTTCTGCTGAGGACGACTCTGGGCACGAATCTTGCTCCTCCTCCTTCTCCAAGTGTCAGAATAAGCAGTGGCATTTACGTTGGGGATAGAGGGTCGAGGAGGAGGGGCAGACAAGTCTAAGCCTAAAACAGCCCCCTCACCATCTGTTGTAACATTACAGCCTCATTCCTTTGAGAGTTGGCCCTTAAGTTTTCAGTTAATCTTTTTGATTGTGTGAGTGTGTGTTTGGTAGGGGTGGGAGGCTTCTGTGGCTCACCTCCTCTATGGCTCCTCAGAACTGCTTCTAGACCCCACACCCATGCCTTTTCCTCTGGGCTGCCCCCCCAGTTGCAAAGGGTGCCGTTTACCATGCATTCTCCGAGTTCAGGGCCGGGCAATACTCCTGAAGGAATTTTTTTAGCTTCCTGAGATAATCCATTTATGTGTAACCAAACACTCTCATGCTGTGGAAACAGAGAATACTTGAGTACCACCTTTCCTTTGATATGTTCAAAAGCCATCAGCCTTCTGTGTTTTGAGCCCCCTAACCTTATCCATCCTGTTTTCCAACACTTAACACTTTAATCAGCACCCCCTTTTTGAGCGCATTGCTGTCCATGGAGGCACTGAGCTCACCCAGAAGCCTCTTTTGAGCCTGCACAATGGAGATATTCCTTCCCAGGCACGGTCTCTATACCAGGAGCTGGTTTGGAGCCCTGAGGAGGCTGCCTGTGGGAGAGAGGTCCTGGACTCTGCTCACAGAACAGGAGCGGACAGAGGCGCCTGTGTTTACAGTCTTGTCCTCAGTTACCTGACACTGGTCTCCAAGGGAGTCAGCTACAGGCATCTCAAATTTCAGGGTACATATTTCTGTCTGAGGTTGAGCTGTCTATCTTCTCCCTCCATGGACCTGCACCACATCCTCCCAGAAATAAGTCACCCAGCCTCCTTGTGGAATGACCTATACAGAAAGCATGCCTTCCTGGGTCAAGAGACGAGAACTGGGACAATCCACGAGGGAGAGGTAAGGCTCTTGTGAGTTAAACAGGGCACACATAGCTGGTCAGGAGCTGAGCCGTTAATGTTTCTTTGATTTCCCTCTGGAGCAGTCAGGAACTGTTTTTCCTCTCACCTTCACTCCTCTCCTTTGCATCTTGCAGCCCCTTTAATAATCAAGATGGCACAAAAGCAGGTACCCAGTACCTCCCCATAACCTTATTTCAGTGTCTCCTTTCCTCCTTTGTCCTTGGGCAGCCACTCTCATACCCCAGTCTTCAGGCTGCTCGTCCTCCCATCTCATTTTCCCCTGGGGCTGGTTTCAGCTGTGGTCCTACCCATAGACCTTCATTGCATCTCACTGTCTCAGCACCAAAGTGTTAACAAACTAATTGAATGAATGTTTCCAAGCTAAATGAGAGAAGACTAGAAGGTACTCCAGGTTTTCTGTTGAGTTCCCTGTATCAGTCCGGACACACCATCCCTGACTTGGTGGTTCTGATGTTGGAAATTTCTCATAAAGTGGGAAATGCTTTTGGACTAATGGTCATTCAAGGGGTTTCACAGGATAATGGATACCAAAGTTCTTCATAAATTAAAAATGAAATTATGAGATGACCATCAGTATCATAAGCAAAAATACTGTGCTTGGTGATTGGGACTAATACTATAATTAAGTATGACATAATAAAGATAATCTGATGTCTATTTAGTGATATTATTTTATTCTTCCTTCCAGCCTCCATTGTAATTAGCCATTGAGGAGGAGTATCTTTCATTTTGACTTTTTGATGATAATGTATATTTTCTGATAAATTGTAGTTTTTCTTTGAAGTGTAGAGTATGATCTGAGAGCCGGTAACATCACCACCATCTCCTGGGAACTTGTTAGAAAGGCAGATTGTCAGGCCCCACCCTAGAATTAGGAAGTTAGAAATTCTGGGTGTGGGGTGCAGCTGTCTTTTTTAGAACAAGCCCTCCAGGGGACTGTGATGCACACTCAAGTTTGAGAACCACTGGTGGAGAGTAACCCATTAACCAGTCTGTAGTCTATCAACCTGCTCTAGCTTGGAGCACCCCAGCGCCTTTGCAGGAAGTCTCCCAGAGAAAATACAATTCTTGTTAACCTTGTCTCTTTTGTAATCAGCTTGCCCTGTTTTGCTTGGAGTGTGAATTGAGGTGAGGAAGAGGGATCCAGTCTTTGGAACAGAAGGTGCACCTGGGATGAATTTTAAATTGAGCAAAAGGGGAGGCTTAGACACCCACTGGGCCCTGAGGGCTGCTGGCCCCACCATCCCGGGAGTAGGTTCCTTGTCTGATCCGCCTCTCCTCATTCATCAGTGGGACAATAAGAGCCCTATAACATCTTTCACTTGTGTGTGGTCTGGTTTTACAGTAAGTCGGGGACAGGACTTGTCATCATGGGGATGGTCTGCAAGGGTACTGCCTTCTTCCTGACTAAGAAGTGATAAATTCGATTTTAGATTGGAAATGATTTCTGCAGAAGAGATGTTAGAATCATAATGGTTTGCACTGAGTGCTTCTTGCTGTCAGTGTGGCCACGCTAGGTGATGCTCCTGTTAAATACCAACTACCTCGTTGCAGTTGCTACTCAAAACCTTTCAAGGGAGGCTCTATTATTATCGAATTTAGAGATTGGGAAACTGAGGCTCAAAAACGTTGCTTCAGCTGCTTGTTAGAAAGAGACAGAACTGGTACTTAAACTGAGCAGCCTCGAAAGCCCATGTGTTTAACCATCAAGCTGGGCTCCCTACCATGAATCTAATGGATCAGAATCATCCTTTATTTGTTTTCCATGAAATCTCAGCTTCTCTGCCCCTCTCCCTTGCCTTCTTGCCCCCTCTCCCACTTAGTGTCCCTCTTCTCCCTTCGTTTGTTGACAGTCTTTTCTCCATCCTGACTGAATGCTTTGTTTTCAGGGGTCTCTATGGGCTGCTCTTTGCCTGATCCGTCCGTAATTAACCCTGAAAAATAATCAGAGACAGAAATGTGTATTTAAAAGTTTTTGTACTTTCTTAGGCTATAAAACCCCAATAGGTTATGTTTTGAATAGTATTTATCATCTGAATGAAGGACCAGCAAGCTGGTCTCTCTTAGATGTTGATAGTGTTGGGCTGAGGTGGATATTCTAAGTAAACCAGTGCTTGCTGGAGCCCCAGGAGAGGGCCACAGCCTCTAAAGGACATCTGAATCTGAGCCTGGCTGTTGCAACTCTTCCCTCTCACTCTGATTCTGAATCCCCTGGGACAGGGGTCAGATAATGGTTTTTTTTTAAGAGGTCCCTGGTAATACTTAAGATTAGGCCACCTTAGGAAATGCTGGGCTGCAGGAGTAAACCTTGGTTCTCTCATTTTCTTGCACCTCCAAATCACCTATTCCAGAAGCTCCTTGGAGATCCTGAGGCTAGGGGTCCCAGGACCAAAACTTGAGAACATTGCTGTAGAGCAGATGTCCTCAAACTTGAGCATACATCAGAATTCCCCCCCACGAGGCTTGTTGAAACGCAGACTGTGGTCTCCTCTCCCAGAGTGTCTGACCCAGTTGGTCTTCAGTGAGGTTGGGGAATTTGCATTCTATTAAGTCCCCAGGTGACACTGATGCTAGGAGTCCCAGGACCACACTTTGAGAACTGCTGTGCTAGATCATGTCGTTGCATTAAAAAGTAGATTGACCCTCAGCCTAGACCAGAGCCCTTTCTTCACTTCAAGCTAAGATGTATGACAATAGTAACACTTGACATGCTAGGGCTTCCTCGTAAGTCATGCTGCTGCTCTCAAAAGGTGTAGCAGATGCTCTATTTACTGTTAATACCTGGTGCTAGGAAACTTGGGTCCCAGAATTCCTGTTACAACCCCGACAGTGACTTTGTGACTGACCATAGGGAAGTCTTCTATCTTTCTCTGGCCTGATTTCCCCCCATTTGCCAAATGTGACATCCTGAGGAGATAAAATGAGAGAATAAATTAAAACACATTCAGAAAAAAAAAACACATTCAAGGTCCAAATACTAGCCATTACCCTGTGTCTCTGACTGGGGAGGTGAAGACTGGCTCATGGGTCTTGGTTTTTCACTAACTTTTGGGGTGACCTGGAGTCAGTGGTCAAGCTGCTATTTCTTCATCTGAGCTAAATAGAACTAGACCCTGAATGGAATCTCGGCCAGTTTAGCTGCCTCCCCATGCTTACTTGTAATTTACAAGTTGCATTTAAAATTGTCTGCCGACTGCTTTAACATTCATTCTCGTTGATGTGTTTATTTTTAAAGTCTTCCATTTATAAGCAGAGAACTCCACCAGCAGGCTGTTGGGCAGCAAAGGCTGGGGGTGGGGGCAGGGGGCTGCTGCTGAATCAGCCTGCATCTGGGGAGCAGTTTTTGGTTGCTAAGGAATGCTGTGACAGTTAGTGAGATGTCATTAGAGTACATAAATATAAACAGCTATGAAAACTAATTTTTGTGGTGGTTAGGGACTGACTGATAGTAAGAGAAAATATTTAGCCCGGATCACTAGAATTATAAAACAGTTGACATGTATTGTCATTGTTACTTGTCCACAGCCGCACCTAGACTAGAAGGTGCGTTCGGGTGGGATCCATCTTTATCTTTTCACCAATGTTCTCTCGCTGCTAGTGGAGGTGGCATTTAATGATTATTTGTTGAATAAAATTATTGAATGCAATTGATGATAGACACGAATTGACTTAAAAATGTCATCTTTTGGATAAACTGGTTTCACCTTAAATCCATTTTGTGACAAAGCAGGGATAAGTATGTTAATGAATGAGTAACTGAATAAACCAATGATCAGATGATAAATGAAACAGACAAATGAGAAAAAAAAGTACATCAGTAGCCTCTTGGCTTGTCCTGATGGAATGAGGCTTTGGACATCCCCTGTTCTGAAGATTATTTTGGGCTCCACAGAGGTCCCTAGTAGTCAGCCCCATTTTGATGGAGACCAAGGGCATCAGCTTGACTTACACAGGAGCCCCTTAGTTTTGCTCTGCCTGGTGGCCCCGGCTGCAGCCTGGAACCAGACCCAAGTCAGAGAGGTCCTGATGGATGATGGCGGGAGCAGTGCCTGCCTTCTCAGGGGTGCTCCTTGTGGAGCGATTCCTCATCTGCCTACAAGGGTTAGAGCCACGCTCCATGTCCCAAGAACATGTTCCCATCCCACAAAGGACAACATCCCAAAGGCTATCGTTTTCCTCCATTTAATTCATCGAGGGGCCTTTCCCATGGTATTCTGCTCTGCTCTGTAGACAGTGGGTAGGACCTGGTTACCCTAGTAAACGGGAACGGTCTCCAAGAGGTGAAAACTCTCGTGGTGCGAATGTCAGACCTGAGAGCCAGAGAAGGCATTTCTGGGAAGATGGGCCACCCATTCCTCCCTTCAACAGGTTAGTTGTTTACGTGTTAGATGCCAGGCCAGGTGCAATAGAAGATTAAATACAGACACAGACCGACATTCGTGTGCGCACACAACACGCACACTCCAGAACCTTACAGATGAATGGAGGAAGCCTTACAGATGCATAGATCATTATAATAAAGGCACTATATAGTGAGAACAATCACTTTTTGTTTAAATAATGGTTTGCTGATTCCTATAAATAGCCTCTCTTGCCCTTCTTTTCTTCCCATTAACCTTTCTTTCCTGTTCACCTTTATCTGATTGCACTTTGCAGCTCGGGGCATTATACAGAATGGCAGTTCCTGTGAAAAGGAAGAATAAGAAAAACAATAGCCTTTCAGTCCATTCTTGTAGGCAGGAAAACACTGGAGACTAGAAGGGTCACATGAGTCAGTGAACTGTTGCTCTTGGCAATTGAAATATTTAACTTACCGCCTGAAACAGGGAGGTCAGGACTGCCCTGGAGCTCAGCTGAAAACCATGGGGTTATCTGAAGTCTGGGGCTAAGTCACCAGGACAGGAAAAGGGAAGTGACTGGGGGGGGGGGAGGGGAGGGCAGGCAGCAGAGGCTCCAAGAGGGACGCAGCTTCTTTTCTCTGCTCTGCCATGTCCTGCATCAGACTTTGGGAAGTCATGTTGCTTCTCTGAACCTCAGTTTCTTCATTTGCAGCGTGGCCATAGTATCTACTCCGTCCACCTCATAGGGTTGTTGTGAGGATGAAATGCTCATTTCGGCAGGACTCACATTTCTTGGTTCCCTGGAGAAGAGGTGAAGTAGACAAGTACCTGACACCCCTTGAAACTGGAGAAGTGATTTAGTGATTTCGCCGTGAACCTTGTAAGGACACAAACAGCTTTCTCAGCATCCACTCTGCAGCAATGTACATGATTTAATTCAGTCATTTCAACAGCCCCACAGGGAGGTACATTCTTCTCCCTTAGACCAAACCAAAGATCAGGAAAGGTGACTGCTACAGGATTCGAACTCAGGTCTGTCTGACTCAGAGCACATTCATTTCTCACTGTGCCCCACAGGCTCACACTTTAGATACAGATGGATATGGAAATAAAACCTAGGCCTTCTCATTAAGTCACTGGGACCCTGTATACCCGAGTAGGCCATGGAGAGATGAGAGAGGAGACAGTGGGAGCTCTGGAAAAGAGACCTCACCTCAGGACTGTTTTGTGGAGACAGCTGAGGGCCCAGGAGAGGCCCGTGTCCATGAAATGGGCAACACATCTTCGTCCTCTTTCTTTCTCCAGTGTCCATTGAGGAAGACCAGAGCCCATGGGCCATAGAACACATCTTCTTGGCCTCACAGAGGGCTCTCGAAGCTGCCCTGCTGCCCTCCAGCAGTCGGGCCAGGTGGACACTTCTGGCGGGACCTAGTTGGGGAATGGCTTGAGGGCTGAGTCGGGGGAAGGGTGGGTGGGGGCAGGCTTCACTCTGACTCCCATTGTCGCAGTGCTGCCTCCTCCTTCTGGCCTGCTTTCTGATGTCCCCAAGGCCTTTCCAAGTAGGGAGAGTGGAAGGACAGAGTGGATGTGGCCAATCAAGAAACGACATGCTCTAATCAGGTCACCCAGGCAGCCCCCTGTCTAACCCAGTTGGCGCTGAGCCTTTTGCCTGGGGCTCATTCTGTTTTGTAACAGTAAAGCTGACCTCAAGCTAGGCCACTCTGACCAGATCCTTGTTTGATCTAAACAGGCACAGCAGCTGTCCCGGGGAGAGTTCTGTCCTGTTGGCAGGTCTCCAGAAGGGGGCGTTGCTGTTTAGCCAGGGGAGTCAGCAAATAGCCTTTCTCCCAGCTTGGACTTCTTGGGTAACCTGCTGATGGGTTTTTCCTTGGGTACAGAAGGATCCAGATTTTCTAGAGATGTGTGAAAAAGAGCTTCAAGGAGTTTTATTATAAGAGAAGGCATCAAAGTTGCTAAATAGAAGCTCATTATACAAATATCGATTTGTATTTTTATGACCAATCACAGTGAGGGAGCAAAACTTTTAAAGCTAACATTTATAAGAGAAACAAAAGCTATAAAGGACCAGAAATAAATCTAATGAAATATATGCATAATCTTTATGAATAAAATTATAAAACTTCACTTATTTAGGTATTCTTTGATAGATAAGGTGTGTTCATGATACACAGATTCACTGTCATAAGATTTCAATTCTTGCTAAATTAATCTATAAATTCTAGGTGAATCCAACTAAATCATGACAGGATATTTTGTGTAACTAGATAGATGATTCTAGCTTGCTGCCAAAAAGCAAAGGGCCAAAATAACTATGAAATTTTGAAGAACAAGATGAGCGACTTGCCTAATAAGACTTATTAAATTAAGGCAGTGTGGGGCGAGGATGTAGCTCCAGTGGTAGAGTGTGTGCTTAGCATGCACAAGGTCCTGGGTTCAATTCTCAGTACCTCCTCTAAAAATAAATAAACCTAATTACCCCCTGACCAAAATAAAAAATAAGTAATACAATAATAAATATATTTTTAAAAAAGTTAAGGCAGTGTGGAATTAGCCCAGAAAGAGACAGACAGACCCAGGGAACTAGCCCCCAGGCAGGTTCCTGTGCATGTGAAGACTTGATACATGACAGAGGCAACATGCAGATCTGTAGAGAAAGAACCAACTATTCAGTGAATGGCACTGGGAATTCAGGAAGCCGTGTAGAAAACCAAAACCAAAACAATCCATTAAATTCTAGGTGAAAATTTTCAGCAGCAGAACTTTAGGACTTTTAGGAGAAAATATAGAAAACTTTCAAGATCATAGTGTAGGCAATAATATCTGAAAACACAAAAAGGACACCACCATAAAGAAAAATAGTGATACATTTGTCTGCATTAAAATGTAAAGCTGCTTTTCATCAAAAGAGGCCATAAGGGAAAGATTAAAAATACACAGACACGAACCAGGAGAAGCTGTTGGTGACAGGGCAGCCTAAGGCGTGTGCTGCTCGGTCTCCCTTCAGGAGAGAAGCACCAGCCTGGTGTGTGATTGGCTGACAGCCTGTAGCTGCTGCACCTTCAAGATCCACCATGTTTGAGCCCAGGCCATGCTTCCCCTTGGCCCGATCCCCACCAGTGTCTGAGCATGGTGGGAGAACCTGAGCTGAGCCATTCTTGCCCAGTGCTGGTCTCCTTCAAAAGGCAAACTTTCTTCTGGGGCTGCTCCTTAGCCTGACCGAGACTTTCTCAGAACTGCCTTGCTGATGGACGCTCTCCCTACCCAGCTCTCCTTTCTTCTCTCCGGTCACTGGTATCAAGATCTGCATTGGGGTCTGAAGGCTCTTCCCAACCGAGTACTCCAGCTCCTTTTCCCATTACCTTTCAGGAGCATTGACCCCCAATAATTGGCTTGCACTTCTCATTCTCTCTTGGTGTCTGCTTCTTGGAGGACCTGAACAGACATAGCCTATAAATAACGGACAGCTAGTGACCAGAATGCATATGTAAAAACAAATAACTCAATAGAAAATTAGGCCAAAGATACAGATGGGAAATCCACAGAAGAAATCTAAAAGGCGAGTAAATGCACAAAAAAGTGCCTGATCTCCCTAGTAGTCAGGGTAATGTAAATTACAGCAAACCAGACACCAATTCATACTCATAAGATTGGTGAAAACCAAAAACATTTGCTGAAGTCTTGGGGAAGATGTGGAGCAACAGGAATACATATGCCTTTGGGTGGGGTGGGAAGGGTGGTAAGTTGATGTGACCATTTTGTACAGTTTAGTAATTACTTGTTTAGTAAAGATGGGCCCATCTTTAGATTTTCCCACACGTGAATAAGCATACACACAGAATACACTGCAGAATTATTTATAAGAGGAGAAGAACTGAGAACAACCTCAATGTCCAGCAAGAGAAAAAGACATTGTGAAACAGACGTGCTACAGAAGATCACACAGCTGTGACAGTAAATAAACCACAGCAAAAACTTCCACATGGAGTGGAAGTGAAAAACTGACTTCTGGCTGCAAAAAGTCCTAATAATATATACTTTATTTATTTTAAAAAGTTAAAAAAAAACAGAGACGGGAATAGGAAAAAGAGGCTTGTTTATCTTCTAGTCTATATGAACTAAGTTTACAAGGACTTTTGATGTGATTTGTCTTGGCTTCACTAACTGCTGAAGGAAACTAATAATGATTTTGTAAACCTTTCCTCTATTAAAAACAGATGGAAAGGAGTCATTTGTTAACATTTTTTTTTCTCCTCAGTCCCAGCAGCTGTTGAAGTTGCTAGAAGTTTGATAGTACTGTCTTAAATGTCTGCCCTGTGTGGGTCTGGCATTCAGGAGTACATAGGAAGGAAAGGGAGATGGGGAGGGGGCTTTGGTGGGGGAAGAGGAGGGGTAGGGGTGGGGGGCGGTGGGGGCTGCCACACTGGCCCGGCCTTCATCTAGCCTGAGGCTGACAGTCCAGCTGCTGCCTCATGTGTGCTGTCCTGGAATTCCTATTATGTCGCAGGAATCTGGCTCTGGCCAGCGATGAAATTACAGACAACAGTGTCCAGCCTCACCCATGTGACCCTAGAGGGGAACCTCTCTTCTGGATCCCTGCTTCGGAAAACCTGCCAGGACTTTCTGCCAGGGCCTTGTCCCCAGTTGCCTTCCTGATCTGGGACCGATAGACAAGCCTTGAGCTGTTTACTGGCCCCTTCCTTCCCCTAATAAAGTGTCCCTCTGCTGGATTTGTCTCTACGCTCTTCAATCAGGCCAACAATAGGTAGTAAACACTAAGAAAACAAGACCTGGGCTAGGGTTGAACATAGGCAAACCAGATCAGGTCTGAGACCCAAAGGGTTTTCAATCAAAGGAGTAATTTTATTTTTAAAAATTCTATTCAGAAAATATTTATTGAGCCTTATGAGGTAGTTGGGGGACAATATGGAACCAGATTCTGACCTTGTCCTCAAGGCAGGTAAAGCTCACAGAAGACAGGTCTGTGACAGGCAGTTACGAAAGGATGGAACAAGGGCTGGGATGGATAAGAGCAGTGTACTTGTGCCCACTGGAGCCGGAAAAGAGATGCTGGTGTGGTGGTGTTGGGTGGGAAGAGGTGTGTGGTAGGCAGAGTAATGGCCCGCAGAGGTCCATTTCCTAATCCCCAGGACCTGTGTTACCTGACAAGGCAAAAAGGACTTTGCAGATGGGATTAAATTCAGGATTTTGAGATGGAGGATTATCCTGAATTATCTGGGTGGCCCCAAGGTGATCACATGAATTCTTAAAAAGATGGATGAAGAAGGCAGAAAAAGTCAGAAGGTTGAAGATGCTGGGCTGCTGGCGTTCAGGATGGAGGAAGCAACCAGGAGCCAAGGAGTGCAGGCAACTAGACAATGTCAAAGGGACTGATTCCCCCTAAAGCCTCTGGAAGGAATGCAGCCCTGCTGACACATTCATTTTAGCTCAGTGAAACCCACTTTAAACTTCTGATCTCCAGAACTGCAAGATAATAAGTCTGTGCTGTTTTAAAGCACTGAGTTTGTAGTAATTTGTTACAGCAGCCATAGGAAACTAACATAAGGTGAATGGGTTCCAGAATGATTCAGTAAATAATTTCATTAGGGAGAGTAGGTGAGAAAAAGACCTCACGGGATGTCTGGGTCCGGCAAGTTGAATTGAGGTCCTGTCTCCTGAGCTCAGGTTCACTGGAGAGGGGTAGGGGAGGAGAGATGGTGATACACTCGGTTTTGGATGCGTCACGTTAGGTTTGTGTGTCCATGAGTGTCAAGGTAAAGATGTCCAGTAAGCAGTTGTCTGCTCCAGGAAACTGGCCTGGAGATCGGGTTGTCGTGGTAACTGAAGTCCAAGAGATAACCCACAGTGAGTGACACTGGGGGGGAGAACTGAGGACAGAGCTCGACATCGGAGGGAAAAATCTCTTTATAGGTAGAGACAGAACAGAACACACCTCCAGTGAGTTCTTTTTTGTTCTGTAAACATTTCTATTCTTGTATCCTCTTTGCCCCCAGGATTCTTGCAAAACCTCCTCTTGTGTATGAGTGGGCAGATTTCGGTTCTACACTCCTGGATTCTCCCTTTTATTCCAGTTCATGGCGTCTCAGACACATAAGGGGGTTTAAAATGTCCCTAGGCTCCAGCTCCCACTCTTCCTTCAAGCAGAGCAGCCCCGTTCCTCCTGGTTGGGGATGTCAGCGTCTGCACAGACAGTCTGCGTGGCAGGAGTGTGCCCAGCTGTCTCGGCAAGCCTGCTCTCCCAAGCAGCACCCACGAGTCCAGAAAGGCCTTAGGGCTGCCTGATTGTCCAAGTAACCTCCCTGGCCTCCCTCCTCCCTGGCCTCCCGTCTCCCCACCCTGCTGTGTCCCTCCCGTCCCTGCCTGACCTTACCTGCTCTCTTCTCTCAGGTTCTCCTGTTCAGATTTTGGCCCCGTTGTAAGGAGGCCACCTTCCTACTCTGCTCCTGGCATTGAACCTTAGCTTAATTTGATTGTTTCAGGATTAGAGCACCCCAGCCCTGCTCCCTGGCTTTTGTATGTACTGTTCTCTCTGCCTGGAACATCCTTCTGGAAACAGCCACCAGGTCTGCCTGACTCAACTTTCAAAGCGCTTCTGCAGGATTTTTGTCGACTGGAGATTGTTTCATTTTATGTATCACATGGATTTGGACAACTGGTTACTGGCCTGTGTCCCTCTTCTTGACCACAAACTCCTTAGCAGCCAACAGAGGACATGGTTCAGTGAATGCTTTTGCTGAACTGAACGGCCCCTTCCCGATGGCTCTCTCTGTCTTCACTCTGACAGCTAGGTGAGCTCGCGCAGGCTGACGCGCAGCGCACTTAGCAGCCGCAGGTGAATAGCTGTGCTCAGACCCATGTGCTTCCCTCGCATAAGGAACCCTCCTCCTCGGTTAGCTGGCTCCAGGCCCCAGTCACTTCCTCCTCTCCACGCGCCAGAGGCCGCAGGGATCACATGCTTCGGCCTCCCTGACCGATACCTGTCTTTGGCCTCACATATCTTCCTTGACAACGTGAGCCAGACAGGAAGGAGTGGCCTCTGTCTTGGAATGTTCTGGCAAGCCCAGAACCCAGAGAGAGCCAGAAGGAATGTGTGGCTGGGGGGAGGGAGGGGTATGGGGCTAAAAGGTGACAGTGGGACGGAGTCTCCTAGGCTATAAAATTCCATCTTCCCCGGGGGTTGGTGGGGGGCCTCGCGGTTGAGAACTGCTAGGGGGACTGAACCTGAAAGTGAAAAGGGAACGGGGAAGCATGTGAACAATCTCAGCTGTCACTCTTCTGTCATGGGCCACACTCTGAGTTCTGGTTTCCCAAGGGAAGGACCAGGACCAGCTGGGGCAGGTCTTAAGGCTACTTCTCAGTTGCCTGGCCAATCCAGACGGCTCTGAGGGAGCCACATGCAACCACAGCTTTTTGTTTACTTTGCTGGACCACCCCGAGCCTAGAAAAGCAGCAGATCCAGTGAGTCCAATTACAAATTTGGCCCGTTGCACCTCCTCCTCACCCTCAAGGCTAAAATAGTTGACTCAAAATATGCATGATAATGGAAACAGCCTAAATGTCCATCAACTGATGACTGGATAGAGAAGATGTAGTATATTTATACAATGGAATACTACTCAGCCATAAAAACCAACAACATAACGCCCTTTGCAGCAACATGGATGCTCTTGGAGAGTGTCATTCTAAGTGAAGTAAGCCAGAAAGAGAGACAAAAATACCATATGAGATCATTCATATGTGAAATCTTAAAAAAAAATCATAAATACAAAACAGAAATAGACTCATAGACATAGAATACAAACTTGTGGTTGCCCGGGGGCTGGGGGTGGGAAGGGACAGACTGGGATTTCAAAATGTAGAATAGATAAACAAGATTGTACTGTGTAGCACAGGCAAATTTATACAGGATCTTGTGATGGCTCACAGCGAAAGAGAATGTGACAATGAATGTGTGTATGTTCATGTGTAACTGGAAAATTGTGCTCTACACTGGAATTTGACACAACATTGTAAAATGACTATTACTCAATAAAAAAAAAAGGTTAAAAAAAATGCATGATAACCCCAGCAACACTGAGCTACATGTCAGTGAAAGTTTAAACACAAAAGCCAAACAGAGATGGATGAAGAGCAAAAAGATGAATGATTTAGGACTTTTCTAGGGTAGTGGGCCTGCTGAGGAGTGGTTCTCAAGCAGGCCTACATCAGCATTGCCAGAATGGGCTGCTGGCCCCACCCCTTAAGTTTCTGCTGCTCTGGGTCTGGGGTCACATAGAGCATCCGTAGTTCTAACAAGCTCCCAGGAGATATTGATGCTGCTGGTCCAGCAACCCCTGTTTCAGGAACCACTGGTTTTTTAACAGCTAAAGAAACTTATTTAGAGAGAAAGTCAAACAAACAAACAATAAACAGAACACAAGGTACTACTGTATGAAAACTTGGTCTCAGGACAGTTGCAAGTAGAAAGGTAGAAGGCTTCCGGACACTTCTTATTGCCCCTTGTATGATAGTCATGTTCTTCCAGAATCATCCAAGGTCGAGGAGGAATGGCTTTTCCAAAAGGGGTGCTCTGGGATTCCCAGCCTTTCCCCCTTTGGGCTCTCACAGTGTCCCTCCCACACGGTGTCTATGCATCCACCCTCCTGGGGCACAGCCAAGGGCCGACGAATCTCACGAATCTCAGGGCACAGTACATCTAAGACTATGGGTTTCGGAGGTTAGAGGGATCAGCTTGTATTAACCAATAATATTACTGAGCTATTTCCCAACCTTCCCAATCTCCTGCCCTTCTCTACTCCCCTAGCCTAACTTTTAAGTCTCGTGTCTCCTAAAAGCTGACTTTAAATGCCAGTGTTTCTCCCCCGCGTTTCCCCAAGAACATGCACACATGCTTCTCGGTGAAGACTGAGTTCTTGCCTTTGCTCTTAATTCCCGAGATGAGTCCAGATACTTTCCTGCTTGGGCTCCATGTCTGCCCTCTGATTTCACTCCAACGTCGTTCTCCCACAGGCTCAAACAGCCTCAGTTCCCTCCCGGGAGACTTCCTGAGCTGGACTTTGCCATCTCTTCCCCACTCGGAGATGACAGCATCAGGCTCCTCCCCTCCAGAGAATTCTCAACCCTGCTCCAGCGAGCTGCCCCTCAAGTGCCGTGGCTACTTTAGACCACTTTGCAGTGTGAGAAAGGCTCTCTCTCCCCCTCTGGGAATGAGCTCTCACTTTCTAGGCAATAAGCACTCAAAGGCAACCTCTCCTTCTCTCCCCCCCAAGGCCGGATTAAACATTTGGTGGAGGGAGGCGGGTGGAGGGGTGGGATCATTTGCTAATGAAGTATTCATCATGGGGAAAATCAGATCCTTGTTTTCCTCCCTTTATAATTAAAAAAAAATTTGCAGTTTAGTGTTGTTTTTACTTGGGATGAGGTTTCTTAATCAATTCTGTATTTACGGTCTCTAAAGGTCTTAATCAGGTCCTGACCACAGCTGCTGGATTATCAAATCTTGTGAGTGACTACAGGCTGTGTTTTAGTGAGAGAAATTTATGCATCGCTTAGCAGGCTGTTTTGGTTTTTCACTGGCTCATGTATTTGTTGGAAGAGGGACTGGATTACGCTCCTGTGGTCCCACAGGCCTTGGCTTCGCTGTATGATGGGATTCACAGTAACAACATCATGCCTCATACAGACTTTGCTCCAGAAAATATTGAAATTTTAAAAATATTTTTGTGATTGGAAAAGGTAAAATCTGCAAAACGTTTTTGACCTCCACAGAGAAAACCTCACCACCTGTGTCCCTTACTCGCATACAAAGAGTAATTCTCTCCTGGAGGAAGATGCTGTCAGTCCCAGGTCAGGGCCTGCGCAGCTGGGGAGCAATGCGGGGACTCTCGATCCGTCTTTCCTGACCCAGAGCCTTCCTGGGATTGCGTGTTTGCGTCCTTGGTGAGGCTCGGATGTACTGCTTCTTACCTCCTGTTACACCGGTCAGTTGTTAGGATTCACTTGTGAAGCAGCTATGGAAGCTGCAGGCCGGCAGAGCCCAGGGTTCGGCTTGGGATCTGATTCAAGGACAGACGTCTCTGTGCCATATGAGTAAATACCAAGAACTGGTCACTCCTGCTTATGGCTCACATCTAGGGGTTAGGAAATCCAAACTCAGAGCCAAAGATGTCACTCTGGCCACACATGAAGGCTGTCTGTCAGTGACAGACGGCGTGGCCGAGTGTGGCAATCCAACCAGCAGCCGACTCAACACACAGAGCCACTCACAGTGCAGACACTAACTTCTAGATAAAAAAACAAACAACAGAGTCCTACTATACAGCACAGGGAACTCTATTCAAGGTCTTGTAATAACCTTTAATGAAAAAGAATATATACATATATATATATATGTATAACTGAACCTCTATGCTGTACACCAGAAACTAACACAACACTGCAAACTGACTATACTTGAATGAAAAAAAATATGTATATAAAAATGCAGTGGGACCCTCTCCCTTCCCCTCTCCAGTCCTTCTGCTCCAAAGGAGACTCGTCTCGGGGTCACCAGGTGATCATCTCTGGGCAGTTGACATTAGAACTACTGCAGAAGCACTGAGTGATGCGTGGTGGAGACCCCCAGCCCTTTGCTGCACGGACGGCTCAGCTCAGGCCAGGCCGCCAGGGTTTGGGGCTCACTTGTTCAGATTACTCCCTCAGAAAACTCTGAGTGAGGTCACTTGGGCTGGGCGTGTGCCCTCCCCGCTCTCGGCCCACCAGCTGGGTCAGGGCCCGCTGGTTCCAGTGAGGGGCTCTGCAGAGGAGAGCAGGCTACATTCTGGAAATTAAACTCTTCTTAAAATGTCCACCTCGTTGTGAACTCCAGGTGAGGGGTTTCTGTGCTCCCAGCCAGGAAAATGAAAGACAAAAGAAAAGCTGGGCAATCACTCCTTTAAAGGAGGTGAGAGCAAAAACCATTCTCTGTGCTTTGCAGGGGAGCTCTTCAGGCCCAGAGTGATTTCTTGTCCTGGTTCCGTGACTCGTGTGTGCTCAGGCCCCCTCCACGGTCAGGGGCACGCCTGGAAGTTGTGGAGTACAGGGTTTTTCTGGGACGCAGCAAACAAAGCAGTCCCTGTGATTGTGTGACAGGTCATTATGATGGTCTTTCCTTTTGGAGGAGACCGAGGCTCTGTGGCAGGAGGGAGCTGCACGAGGCCCCACAGTACAGATGCAGCTGAATGAAGGCCTAGCACTGGCCTTAAGGGAGGAGGACCCCCCAGCAAGGGTTCCATTCTGATGTGCACAGGAGGGCTGTGGGCACCCACACAATGTGCTTCTGGCCAGAGGAACCTGTTGCTCTGAAAAATAGTAGTCATTTATTGAGCATTTACTATATGCGAGGCACTGTTCTAGGCACTTGACATGTGCCAACTTCGTTAACAACCCCATGAAGCAGGAACTATTATTATCCTCCCCACTTTACAGATGAGAAAACTGAGGCACAGGAAGCTAAGTCATTTGTTCAAGGGCACCTCATGTGAAGGAAGTGCCAGAGCCACAGTCTGAGCCCAGTCAAGTCTGACTCCGGAGCCGGTGCTCTTACTGTCCACATCCTGCTGTCTCCTGCCCTTCCTGGTCTGGGCATTAAGGACAACTACCAGCCTCACACACTGTATAGGCCTAAGTAGGTTCACGTGCAGGATCACCTTGGATTTCCTTCTGCCACAGCCCTAGGAGGTGAGGGGATTGAATAATATTGTTCCCATCAGGTGCTGAGGAGACTGACCCAGAGGTCAAGCACCTCTCTCAACATCACCTGACTGGTTAGTAATACCCTACTCAGGGCTCCTGATTTTGAAGTAACATTTGCTCCATTGACCCACATGGAGTTAATTCCGCGCGTTGGAATCGGAGTGAGTCATGCCCAACACAGAACTCAAGGTGTCCAGTGGTTTATGACGCAGGCCTTCCCATCATGACCTACTTACAGAATAGAATGGAGACATCATCTCTAGGTGCTTTGGGGCTTGTGCTTAGGGTTGCAAGGACAAGACCTGGAGACCTGGCTCTCCTCAGATGATGGATGTTGACTGCAAGGCCACGAGAGAAAGTACGGGGCCCTGGAAAGCATCTTAACAGTGGCGCAGCTGTGCCTTGTCCCAGTGCGCCCAGCGCTGGCCAGGGGACTGCCCGGGAGAAGTGGGACAGTGGCCAGTCCTCGTTCAGAGCACCCTATCTTCCAGTGGTTACTCCCGCATGCTCCCTGTATGAACCTCACATTTATTCTCCTGACCTGGGAGGACCTGAGGGTCTGGTCACTATCATTTAGGAAGGTCCCTTTTGGGTGGATCACCTCCCTGGTGGCAGCCTCACTGGTCCAGTGTGTGGATTGCTCTTGGTCTGGGCATCTTCTCTGTTCCAGCTGGTCCTGGGCAGGGCTGCAAGGCTGATGTCATTCAGCATGCAGACACTATCCAGGGTAGTGTCACCAAAAGAGCCTCCTGGGCCCCTTTCCTCAGAGCAGGGCTAGGGACTCGCTAGGCAGTAACCATTGGTGGCCTATTAAACACAAAGGTAGAGAAGAGACCTTAGAAACAACCTTTAAATTTTACTGAGAGGCCAAGTTTAGAGAGTCAAGACATTGCTGAGGACCACTGAGACTGTCTGTAACAGAGTGAGAAGCAGAGCTGGCCCCTGACTCCAGGTCCAGCACCCCTCCTGCTGCCCCCTAGAGAGGTCAAGGAGGAGTCTGCCACCTGCTCTGCTGGATGCTCTCCAAGTGCTGCCCAGTAGTTAAAAAGAAAAAAAAGCAGGACTGTTTGTACTAACATTTCCATATCTTCTCTTCCCCCCGAATCCATGCTATCTAATTTGATGCAGACTCGGTGTGGAATGGGTGAGAAGGCATGAGGAAACCCCACACAGCAGAGCCAGGAATCTGTCTGGAAGTGGGAGAGATGTGGAAAGGCTCAAGCAGGTGGGCAGGTATCAGACACCACGTGTCTTTGAGCCAGCAGCACTGTCACCCAGTGCTGCCAGGCTTCCTGGCAGTATTGGCTGCCTGCCCCCTCCCCCCCTGCCCCGGGCCTCCCTGACAACCCAGAGGGATGATGAAGCCAGAGGCCACACTAGAACCTGCTAGGCATGGAACACCAAGTAAACAGCCCCTCGGAATTTCTCTTACTTGGATTTCA
Source organism: Camelus bactrianus (assembly GCF_048773025.1). Classification (NCBI taxonomy): domain Eukaryota; kingdom Metazoa; phylum Chordata; class Mammalia; order Artiodactyla; family Camelidae; genus Camelus; species Camelus bactrianus. Next base: position 40,176,404 of record NC_133553.1, on the reverse strand, counting down.
GCTCATTTATTTGGGAGCATCTGTCCTCCCCTCTGGTTGGGGAGAGGGAGAGTGGGGGTGGGGAAGGCTAGGGTTACAGTGTCCTTCTGCCTAAAGGAGGCTGCTGGCTGAGGAGCGGTGGTCCCCACTCTTCCCAGCAGTTTGCTGGGGGTATTGCAAGGGCAGAGGGTGGGGAAAGGGGAGACTGAGGAGGAAGCTCATTCTCTCCCCTCACCTACTCAGCTTCTGCTTCTCTTAAACTGAAGCATAGTTGATTTACAATATTATATTATTCTCAGATGTATAGCATAGTGATTCAGTATTTTTGCAGATTATACTCCATTAAAAGTTATTACAAGATAATGGCTTTAATTCCCTGTACTATATAATATATCCTTGTTGCTTATCTATTTTATGTGCAGTAGTTTGTGTCTGTTAACTCCATGCCCCTAATTTGTCTCTCCCCCCCTTCCCTCTCCCCTTTGGTAACCACAAATTTGCTTTTTATATCTGTGAGCCTGTTTCTCTTTTGCACATACATTCATTTGTATTATTTTTTAGATTCCACTTATAAGTGATATCATATAGTATTTGTGTTTGTCTGACTTATTTCACTAAGCATAATATTCTCTAGGTCCATCCATGTTGCTGCAAATGGCAGAATTTCATTCTTTTTGATAGCTGAGTACATTCCATTGTGTATATGTATACCACGTCTTCTTTATCCATTCATCTGTTGATGAGCACCTGGGTTGCTTCTGTGTCTCAGGTATTATAAATAATGCTGCTGTGACCATTGGGGTTCATGTATCTTTTCAAATTAGTGTGTTTGTTTTTCCCAGATACACCCAGGTGTGGAATTGCTGGATTGTATGGTACTTCTATTTGTAGTTTTTTGAGGAGCCTCCATACTGTTTTCCTTAGTAGCTGTACCAATTTACATTCCTACCAACAGTGTACAGGAGTTCCCTTTTTTCCACATCCTCTCCAACACTTGTTATTTGTAGCCTTTTTGATAATGGCCATTCTAAACTTCTACCTGCTTTAAACAGTAGATTCTGCCTACATTTTGTTTCGGGTGAAGATCCTGTTGCTGACACTTTCTGAGAAGCGCTGATCTAGTGGGAAGATGCAGGATGGGCAAGAGCCAGGTCTTAGGCTCATACCTGCCACTGGTTTCAGAGTGAACTTCATCAAGGCTGCTCATCCCAAGGGCCAGCGCTTGATCATTTCCACTTCAAGGAAGGCCTACCTGGGCTCTGTCCTCCCTTCCCTCATGGGAAGGCAGTGAGGGTCACAGCCCAGGTGGGCTACCTTCCTTGGAAATGTTCTCAGTCTTCCATCTATGCTCCTTGGCCAGCCCCACAGCTCACTGCCCTCCAGGCTCCCACTCGCCTGCCATCCCATCCCTAAAGTCTTTCTTACATGGGCTCAAAGGTATGATGCTAACTAAAAAAAAAAAAAAAAAAAAAAAAAAAAAAAGAGATTCAACATCAAGGTGTTATTATCACATAGACTGACCAGGAAGAAGAAAGACTGGAGGGTAGAGAAAGGGAGTGAGGGAGAGGGGAGGGAGGAGGAGGAGGGACTCTGAGTCGTAAACCCTTCCAGAGCTACTTTTAGCAATTAACATTTACTGTCTAGTCAAACAAGCTTCAGAGATTCAGTAGAAAGGAATGCAGAGAGTTTGAGGCAGCTCCTGCTGGCTCTGGTTAGGGAAAGTACACTAATTAGAATGGGGTAGGAAGCCAGAAAAGACATAATTACTCATCTGATTCCAAATGAGGCTCATTGAACCAATGGGAATCTTGCCACGGTAACGCACACTGGAAAGGTCAGGATCATCAAATGAAAACTGCAGGCAGATCAGGAGTGTCCTCTGACATTCAGCTGAAGACTGACAGGTCTCCATAAAAAGGACTGGCTCCTTTGCTGACTGTTGAGTTCCCAAACGCAAGCTTGCTCTCCAGATTCCATGACGAGCATAGTACTCCACCTCCCCCGAGTGCCTCCTTGCTGTTCTGTGCAGTTATCTATTAAAGGAAAGATGACTTTTCCAAACAACATTTCCTATGTAGTAGGTGTTCAGGTGGGGAGAACGTAAGTGATGGGGAGTAATGGTGATGACGAGGAAGATAAAGATGAAATGAGGGGGGAAAAAGACCCCAAGATATAAACAGATCAGCAAATATGGATTTTTAGAAAATAGTTTTTGGAGAATATCTATTCCCCAAAAATAGAGGTAATGGAAGGGAAAAAAAAGGTCTAATATTTCCATTAAGATTCTTAGGAACAGATGGATTTCATCCCAAGGGGATGGTAGCATGGTAATTCAACTCCCTTGTCCCCATGACTAAAAATAAGTTTGATTAAAGAATGGAATCTTAGCACCCCGTCATCCCAGACAGCCGAGCCTTGTCCCTGGACCTGTGAGTTGAACAAGCAAGCACACTGGAGGAAAAAATGGCCTTTATAAATATTTTGACCATTATTCATCCATTATTAAGGCAGTGAGGTCAAGGACCACAGGGTCATTATTAGAACCCCACTGGGTCCTTCTCTGGCTGAATGCTTTCTGGGTGGATCAGAGTACGTGCCTGAAATGACTTGAAAGTCATCTGCCCTCTCTCAGACCATCTGTCCACGTGTCCCTGTATCTTCAGTAGCTGGTGGCAATTTGCATGTCCTCCAGAATTTCTCAGGCTGGATCTCCAAGTGCCTTCTGCACTGTTGGGAATGCCCTGCTCATCTCACAGCCTGTTCTTTCATACCATGTGTCAGTCCCATTGGTCCCACTGCGTTCCCTGCATCTGTACCAGGCGCTCACACTGCCACAGTCGTGCGAGGGGAGCGAGCCAGTAGACAGGTGAAACTGTCACTTCAGCAGTTTCTCAGACATGGCAAAATTATTCCAGCAAATGACAGAACCCAAAGAACGTCTCCTTTACGGAGGCTGGTCAGTGGGACGCATGAATCCTTAGGGGCAAGGCTTAAAGATTTCTGAACAGGGTCAAGGCCAGTACTGTGGTCAAATGGGGCAGGAAAAGATGGCCTAGGGAGGAGGAAAAGTGAGGGCACAAGTAAATCCAGAAATGCCCTGAACCAGGCCAGCGAAGGACAAATTTAACACCAGCTCATGATTTTGTGTGTGTTTGTGTGTGTGTGTGTGTGCATGCATCTTTAAACTACTTTTGGGATTCCCCATGTACTAAATTCTCTGAGACTTTGACATTTCAGAAAGCATCGAATGTAGATTGCTCTGTGTTCCATTTGCCTTTTACTAGAGTTGTGCAGGTTAGGATAGTCTTTGGCCCATGTTGGTTGGCTAAAACCAAACTGCACAGAATCCCATGAGAGATAAGGATATATTTATTTAACTGTTCCAGAATCCCACACACACACATACACATGCACACACGTGCGCACACACACACACACACTCTGCAGGACTTTATTATTATCTGTATTGAGCCAGTGTTTCTGCTGTCCTGGGAAGAAGGAGGGGAGGTGTTAATGGCATCGGTATTAACGAGTTAGTATAGGTTTTTTCTAGGGTTGGCCTCTGGCACTGGAAACTGGGAAGTCAACTTAAAAGGAAAGAGAAAGACCAATTACTCTGCCATCTAGAAATCTTAGGAGATAGGCAACACAAGGTGAACTTGTATTATTGGTATCTTCAAGGCTTCCCCTTGGCTCCAGTCATTCTGGAGAACCCAGGAGAGCAGATCTCCCCCACCCTCCATGAGCCTGCGATGCCTGTGGGTGGGCTGACCCCATGAGCTGCTCCAGGAGAGAGTGAGGTCCTCATACAGCCACTGAGGACCACAGGTTGGATAACAAGGTTGTTCATGAGATAAAGCCTGATTTAGAATCTGGGCTCCACCATCTGCCAGCTGTGTGATCTTGTCCATGTGCCTTTGAATCTCTGGGCTTCAGTTTGCTCATGTGGTGCAGTGATCAGAAATTATCTTAAGTGACATTCTGGGAATGGAAATATCTAAAGAGGATGCTTACTCCAGAAACTCTGTCCTAGAGCACAGTGCTGCGGGGGCTTCCTGGGAAGCAGCCTCAGATGGAGACTGGAGAGCAGGGTGCTGACTGGGGAGAGCCATTGGGGTCAACCCCTGTGGAAGTAGGTGGGGGAGAAGAACAGCAGTGGCTGGAGGCGAAGCTGGACTGTAGTGCCTGCCCAGTGAAGGCCTCCACTCGCCCACAGGGAGCTTGGGAGCTGGGCGGGCCCTCAGTTGCCTCAGGCAGGCCGAGGGAGCCTGGCCATTCTCTCCTGTGTCAATTAGTCATTGGATATGGGCTCCCCTTGGGAAGGTGTCGTGACCTTGGGTGAGGCAGTAACCTTCAACCGAGATAATCCCCAAAGATGGTTGACAGCTGAGACCTATCAGCTGACAGCAGTTCCAGCATCTGGGGGAATCAGCTTTCCATTTCTGAAGGGGCATCTGGTGGCCCGTCACAGAGTCCCCATGTGCTGACTCCCTTCTGGTCCCCTTGCCCTGTAGTGCACTCCAGGCTTAGGACTGTCAGACTCCTTGGGCCTCTTGTCTCTCCTCATCCAGGTGATGATTTTTAAAAAATCAACTTGAATGTGTTGAGCAGTTCGTATGTACAACGTCTTCAATACTAGATACGAAGACAGATGTATAAGTTCTTATTAATTAGTTTATTTGGCTGATTAAAAAGAATGTTTATTCATTCAAAATGCAAAAAGTTAAATATATGTTTAGAATATATTTGAAATATAATAATGTGTTCTGATATTATTATTACTTTTAAATGGGATCCCCAAGGAAAATGTTAAGACCCTTGTCATCTTTCCAAGCAAAATGAACAAATCCTCAGCCTGTTGGGAATTCAGAGACAAAAGTGGTTTTTATGTCAGTGGAGGAAAAAAAAATCAAAGCCTGCAGCTGTCCATACTGCAGCCCTTGCTCCAGCTGCTAACATCTCTCCCTTGTCTCTGGACTTTCTCACTTTAGTGTGAGTAGTTAACTCTTAAGGAGCTGGAGCACTAATCTCAATAAACCAGTGGCTACCTCCTGCATGTTCATGGGAATGAACAAAGTGGGTCTTTGGTAACATTTCTGTATTATTATTATTATTATTGCAAATCACAATTAAAATCGACTTAAATGAAAAGAGATCATATTTGCTTATGTGCCTAAAAAAGCTCAGCCTAAAAAAACTTCAGGAATGGCTGGATCCGGGGTTAAAATGTCATCAGATCCCAGATTTTCTCTGTCTTTTGGCTTTGCCTTGTCTCAGCTGGCTTCATTCTCAGATAGGCTTTTCTCTTGCAATGGAAGATGGGTGTGGCAACTCCAGATTTTCCAGGTTCATGCTCAGCTGGAAGGAGCAAGCTCCCTTTGCAGGAGCCTGTGCAAAACCCTGGGGGTTTGAGCAGCTTGAACAGCCCGATGTCAAGAGTCTGCCAGAGTCTATTACTGTGGCCAGAAAAATGAGATACACTGATTGTCATGTGCTGCATTCCTAGAATCATAGGTAGACCTCCTCCCCTCTCCTCTTGAACATATGGGCTGATCTAATGAGTGAGAAGCCATAGCCAGAAGAAGGGTGTGGCAGACATAGTCGGTTGCTGTGGGTGATTTGGTGGAGTTGGAACTCCGTATCTTCCATCCTCTTCCAGTGCCTTCCTGTAATGCAAGGGATTGAGAGCTAACCATTACATCTACCGACTCTTTTTCAGCTATAATTTCTGCTGTGATTTGATCCTGCCTATTGGATGACCCCTTGTAAAGCTCGGATCACTGAAATGAGATGGGGCCAAGACTCCAGCAAATTCAGTTTCAGAGGTGTTTGGTTTTTGAGTAGTAGCTGTAGGGGAGACCTCAGTGCCCAGGCCCTAGCCTTGTGGATGTCAAGAGGCAGGGTGGGTCATTTGTTGAGCCATTGTGGTCCACAGCAGACACCGTGGAGTCACGGAGCTGGGAGCAGTACTGTGGCTTCCTGAACGTGGCCATGGCAGTGTGGTTCTTTGGTTTTCTGAGTGCAGACCAGCAGCAGCTTACTTGGTGGTCCAGTTCTGCAGGGTGACTTGAAGACTTTTTCCTGAATGCTCAACTCAGAATCTGCTTCTTCAGCCCGATTTTGTTGGCCAGTTAATACCTTAAAAACAAATTCCTTCTGCTTAGTGAGAATGAACTCCATTCTGTGCAGCCAAATGCTCTCAGCAGCCCTACAGCTGTCTCTTCCATGCCACCCCCTTGCACCCCTGCCTCCCACTTCTCCCTTGCTGGCAGTGCCCACTCCTACTTTCCAGCCTCTTATGTAGCCGAGTCTGTGTTGGGCGTGTGTGTGAGGAGGGGAGCAATCTGGGATAAGTTTTCTGCCCTAATAAAAAGAGACATTTAACAAAAATCTTCCCTCCTGCTTTTGGATGTGGTTGGGAGAGAACATACTGTGTGATGCTGTGGCAGCCCTTGTGCATCCCTGTGGCAGCCAGCGAATCCGTGTGCCGCTAAATGAACTAACCTTGGCATTGGAAATTTTATGAGAATTTTCTAAATTTTCTGTTGTGTAAGCCACTACAGCTGGGTTATATGGTTACCTGGGGCTGGAAGCGTCCTGATTATCTATCTTTCTTTCTATCTCACTGTCTCTCTCTCTCTCTCTCTATCTACTGATCATCTGTCTATCTAGAGAGAATAGAGATGGGGGTTGGGGGGTATACATTTCAATTCTGCTAATGCCCTTTTGGAGTTAAGAGCACTTGTGGGTCTTCATTTTGGGGGAGATCTGGATATTAATCTTTTGGCTTCTTTAGTGCTGATTACATCAGGCGTGGCAGAGGGGAGGTGGTAGTGACTTCATGGCTGGTTGACCTGCATGGTGCCAGCCTCATACCTCCCATCCTCATTTACATTTCATGAAATAGTATAGCTCTTACTCATGTTTTTCGAAGGCTTCTTATGCCAATTTTAATGTGATTTTCATAAAAATCTTCCAGGTGGTAGGGCAGATGATATTCGTCCTGTATTTCTGATGAGAAAACTAGGACAGAGACTTAAATTGCTTGACCAATCTCACGCAGCTAATTAAGGGAGGTACAAATTTTGTGACCCTCCTTGCTCTAGTTTTATTTCTATGGCGCCGTATTGCTGCCTCTAAACTTTGGCAAGCTGATTTGTTAGGGGAAAAAAAAAGTAAGTGCTTAGAAGGGAAACAGAGCCTATGAGTTCACTCTCTTTGTTTCCAAAGGGCAAAGGGCCCCATGAGGTTGAGACTTCATCGTTCTTAGGGGGACCTCACTGGTATCCCAGTGACCACATCGGGCTCCGCAGAGACAGCAGACCTCTTGCAAAATTGCCATGTGGCTCATTCACAGGCAGGGACCCTCAGAAAGTGGGAGCTTTTGTAAGAGCGGTAACACTCCGAGCAGAGCGAGAAGCCTCTCATGTATATATGCAGGAGAGCAGCCAGTGGGGGTCAGAACTCACAGAGGAGGGGCTGGATGGGTGGCTCTGGATCCTGTCTGTCTCCGTGGACGCTGTAGAGGGCATGACGACCTTCATTCCAGGGTCCTCCATGTGGCTTGGCCGTCCTGTGTGTCTGCTGCCTTCTGTCCTGCCATTGGCTTCCTCTGTTTCTCTCCCTGATCACTCCCTCTTGCCTTTGGCCACGTGTGACCTGTTTGGCCTCCTCTAAATCACCAGGAGAATGGGACATTCAACAGAGCAGGGGTGCAAACAGCAGTAGGTGAAAATGAAGCTCTCATGGTAATACCTGACCTAGCGAGGCTGCGTCGCAAACTGCTGTCGTTGCTGTGTAAGAGGCCGAGGGGTCCAGGCCTCCGTTCTGGGTCACTGGCTAGGCAGTCGGCTGTGGTGGTGGAGGGCGCGGCAAGGGCGCAGGGTCAGATGGTCTGACACCCAGGACCCTGGGTCCAGGCCTTTGTCAGAGGGCAGTTTCTGTAAAAGAGCTGACGGTGGGTAGGAGCCACAAGCCCCTTCCTGGGTTCTGATCCCGACACTCTCCCAACAGTGGACTTTCTTGGGCAGCTGCGCCTTTGCCAGACTCGTGGGTAAGCTTTGAGGATGCCTTGTGCTTTTCAGGACCATTGCCCTGGGTTACTCCTGCATGTGATATGACCTCCTCCACTCTGGGGCCTTGCTTCATTCGCCTTTACGGCCCCTGGGCCCAGCCGTCTGGGTCCTGGCACACAGGGGATGCCAGACGTTCAGTGAGTGCACAGGTGTGGTTTTGACTTCGTTTGTTTGAAGGGAGACAGGTCAAAAGGAGGATTTCAAAGCCTTACTAACTTTCCTTCTAAATCCTTCCAAACCTTCCTGGCTCCTGACAGCTCCATGTTCAACATTTTCTTCCTGGTCTCTATTACTCTACATTTTGGGCTCAGCTTTGGAGGGTAGGCCACTGTGTGGTTGAGTATAGAGATCATGAAGACCCTCCTCCCTTCCTTTGTTAGCTCCCGACAAACTGTGAACTCAAATGAACATGAAACCTAATAGGGTTTGGCCACTAGATGGAATTAGACTATTTTTAGATGAACTATTTTGATATTATTCCCACCTGCTTTGCATTCATGTTTTTAATACTTCTCTGAAACTTCCATTTGTCAATATTCTGTTTCATTTAATTCCAAACTGCTGCTAAAGGTGCGATATGAGCACCTGCCCTCTGAGTCAGGGTGGGGCCAACCGCTGATTCAGAGACCAGCTCTCTTGCTGTCGATGTACGTTAACATGCCGTTATAGCTTGCTAATCAACTTGACCAAGCTTCTTGTTTTACACAGCTAAGTGTAAAACGCAAAAGGAAGGTGGAGATATTGGAGCTCAGGAAATGCATGTTGAATGAAGAAATAAGTGACTAAGGAAATGAGGAATTAGCTTTAGTTTAGGTCCTCTGTGGCGCCTTGTCTCCCCTCTCTGGACTCCCCTTCCCTCCATTAGTGGCCTCCCTGCTTGGACGCCACCTCACAGTGCCTCCTGGCCACCTTGTCTCTCCCCTGTGGCACATCACCCAGTCCAGGGTCTTATTTTCAGATGGGATTCTGGGAGATGGGACAGTTAACCTAAAAGGAAGGAATCCTTTAAGGACAGACATCCAGGCAACGACAGACTGGTTAGAGAATGATTTTTTTGTTGGGGTGGGCCAAGGAAACCTTTCTGGGGTCCCCGCTCCGTAAGGCTGGTCCTGCATATGGGAAACCCAAGCCCCAGGTAGTAGAAGCAGTGATCCTTGTTCTCACCCAGCCCTTTGTGCAGATGAGCGAGGCAAAGGGAAACCTGAGACCCGAGAGCTGTGCCTCGTGGGGAGGGAGTAGAAGAACCAGGAAATACCAAGTCATTGGATTCCAATTTAGATTACAGGGCCTGCCTACAGAATTTACAAACATGTTCTAGGACTTACATGCACACATGAGGACTGTTCTGTAATGGGGGCAGATCACTCGTTTCAGTGATTCTTCCATAATTTTTCTTTTATTTTCTTGAACAAAGAACAACCTGTGATTGAGAATTCCCTTCAAGTCAGTCTGGAAGACACACAAGAAAACTAGTCTCTTATCTTTTCATTAAAAAAATATAAAGGGAGATTTCTTAGTGGGATGATGAGCCTTAGATGATCATTCTTTGCAACAAATAACTTTTAAAAAAACAGCTTTATTGAGATATAGTTGATGTGCAATAAACTACACATATTTAAGTATACATTTTGATGAGTTTTGACATATATATACATTCATGAAACCATCACTACAATTAAGATAATAAACACATCCATCCCCCCAAAGTTTCCTGGTGTCTCTTGTATCCCATGCCTCCCATTGCATGTCCCCACCTACCCTGTCTTATGCAGCCAGTGATCTGCTTGTAGCAAATGACATTTCATCTTTTTTAAATATCAGATTCTTTCTGAAAGGATGAAGATTTTCTCGTTCCTGGGACGTGAGCATGAAGGGAAATCCTTGAAGGAAGTCCCAATTAGTCCTCAGCAGTGGCAGCATTGTAGGAATGAACGTCTATCTTCCGAGGAAAGGATAATATTCATTTATCCTCCAAGGAAGGGATCATATCCACAATCCTGGTATGGCTTTTGAAGAATTGACCACAATATTTTATGTTTTATCTTGTATTTTATGATATTCTGTAGTTGGACTCTACTAACCCAAATTAATTGGCCAGTTCTACAACTGCCTGTTGAAGGCGATCATCTGTGAAAGTAATAACCCTTGTCTTTATTACAACGGGTCATTTGAGGAATTCCAAATAGCCTATGAAACATAGTTTTTATCTTCTTGCTCTGTCTTCTATGAGGGAATGACTCCCTTTTCCTCGACGCTTGTTGCTTGTGCCCCGACATCCGGTCCATCTCCAGCGTGTGTCAGTTTCACCCCGTTCTTCCTGGGTCTTCTGTCAGTCTCTCAGGCAGGGCCATCTACATGTCTCACCTGGAGGACTCCGGGCCTGTCAACGTCTTCAGCCTCCTTATTGATTCTCCTGCTTCCAGTCTCTCCCTCTTTTCATCTTCTAGGTATCAGTGGAATCTTTATAAAAGGCAAATCTGATCATATCATTCCTCTGCTTCAAATATTAAAATTTGTGACCCTCTGATGTGGCCCCTGTCTACCTCTCTGGTGCCTCTCTCCTCAAAGCACCCTCCCAGCCCCACTCCATAGTGCTTTTTAGGTTGCAACCAGGAAAGATTTTAACATTATTACAGAAAGTAGGGTTTCTCCTACTTTCTCCCCAGTTCGATCCTGGTTTCCTGAGACTCACCTTCCAACCATGCCAGATAACCTGAGGATCCCTGCCTGCACCGTCTGCCTTCTTGGCTCTGTGCCCTCGTAACTGCTATTTTCTTCTGCTCGAAATCCCCGTAGACTTTCCTGTGGTTACCTCCCTTCTTTGCAATGCTTTTATTACCATCTTGTCACTGAACTCTGTGAGTAGTGATTTTTGGTCACTAATCTTGAGGCCAAGGGATCATTACAGAATCCCCGAACGTGGCACCTATGTTTGTGAATGGAATGCAACTTATCCCTAAATCAACATCTAATAATTTCTAGGACTGTGTCGCTGGTGAGGAGGGTTTAATAAGTCAGAAATCACTGGTGGTACATGATGGAGAGTGTACCAGTAACCTGACACAAATGCTGATCACTTGTGCTTTTTTTCTCTGCCAGGAACTCTCTTCTCCCAGAGTGACAACCTTACTCCCTTAACCCCTTTAGCTCTCTGTATCTTGATTAGCAAGGCCTTCCCTGCTCACTCCTGTAAAATAGTAATGACCCACCCCTAGCAATCCCTATTCTCTTACATTCTTTTCTTTTTCTTTTGCTTCCTTCATACTTATTACCATCTGACATACCATAAATTTACTTTTGGATTTGTTTACTGTTTATTTATTATCATTAGAAAGTAAACTCTGTAAGGGGAGGAATTTTTCTGTTTTTTTCTTTTTTCTGCTGGATGCCTAGTGCCTGGTACAGTGCCTGACACAGTGCCTGACACACAGTAGGTGCTTGAATACATGTGTTGAAAGACTGAATGTGTGCAGAGAACAGCTCATGTCACTGGAGGACGTTGCTTGGCATTTCGGTTTCTACATGATGGAATGAGTTAAAGAATAGCTTGCAGGCAGAAACAGTAGCAAACTGTGGTCATAGGGACGGTTTTGAGAATTTCAAGAATGAAAAGAGCCTCTCTCTTATCCTCAAGCAATATAAATATATATAAAAAAATGTAAGTTCTCACCCTGTGTCTGGAATACTAATAATATACGTGAAGAAGCAAAGAAGGAACAAAGAAAAATGAATTCTAATAAATCAGAGAGATTGAAGAGAGAGGGAGAAGGAAAGAGAGGCTTGATCACGCCAACCTTTCGATGCTACCAGCCGATCTTTGGTGTTTGCTCTAAATTCTGCAAAACCAATTGCACTGACCTATGAGAAAAAGAAAATGGCAAAGACAAGCTGAAAGCTGGGATTTTATTTTGAGAAGCAACCCCAAGGGTTATGGGTGATTTGCCTGAGGTTCACCTCGATCTCACAGGAGCTTTGAGCGGGTGATTTGTGGCCCCCGAGCCCGTGGCCAGCCGCTTCCTCCTTCTGGGCCTCAGCTTCTGCTCAGAGGAGAGAGAGAATTGATGAACACTGATGTCCCAGATCTCTTCCACCAGTGAAGTTCTGTGACTCTGTGTCCTGACAAGGATTTTTTAAAAAATGTATTTAATTAATTTATAATTTTTTAATGGAGGTACTGGGGATTGAACCCAGGACCTTGTGCATGCTAAGCATGTGCTCTGCTGCTGAACTATTTCCCTCCCCCCGACAAGGATTTTTAATTTGTCCTCATTAATGCAGAGATTCAATTAACCAGGACATTAAATTCCCTGAGCATTCTGGTTAATTGGATCTTTACTACAATAGCCTCAAATTTTGTTTATTACTGTGTTAAAAAAAAGTTTTTGTGTGTGTGTATTTTACATCTGTGAAGAATGTAAAAGCATTTAACTGTAACAACTAGAGGTTTGGCTAGAAGTTATTCCTCAAAGCAGAGTTCCCAAAACATTTTTGACGTGACCCATGGTTAAAGAAAAAAAAACAAAACAAACTAACCTTTTACATCACACACAGAGTAATGAAAGTTTTGCAAAACAGTTCCTAACCTTACCGTAGGATGGAGTGTGAAGTAAAGTTATTTTCTATTCTATTCAGAAATGTCAGCCAGCATACTAACTGATTTCCTGGCCTTCCTGGTTCCCAGTTTGAAGAGCATAGCCCTAAAGCCCCACAGGCCTCTGCCTGCCCCCCTTGGAGCTCTCTGGGTGTCTACTGGTAATAAAATGCCAAGACATTCCAGCTGTGAGAGACGCCCCTGTGCTTTAAATCCAGGTCTCCTGATTCCAAGTCTAGTGCTCTTTCTAACTGTCTGCTCTTGTTAATTGTGACTTAACAGTAGCCTCAGTGGGGCTGGAAGCCGAGGGAGAGGAAATGAGTCTTAATCTTCCTCAACTCCTGAGAAACGCACTCTCTCAGATACACACTTCTCTCTTCTTTTGATTGAGGGAGGAAAAGACAGGAGAGGAAGGACGATAACGTGATATGTCCTAAGTGGGAGGTGGGGACTAAAGCTCAAAAGAAGCACAACTTTCTTTTCCAACTTCCCTCTTCTAGCTCTGACATCATTCTTACTGAGTTGAGAAGAGATGACCAGTCCTGAGCCTGGTGCTCGATAGCCATCATTCATTCATCAATATTAATTGCTTCCACTTTTGAGCTCAGTGCCATGGACCAGGGGCCGGGACTGCAAGAAGCAGGAAGGAAAAAGGAAGAGACAGTAAAGTGGGCGACTCTCCCGTCCTGGCTGAGCCGTAGAAATACATTCCCATTTCTGCTTTGAGCCAGAACCACAGTGCTCCCCACAGAGCTCTCACCGTCTCTGCCCCACTGTCTGCCTCTGGGTTTTGAGCTGCTTTGGGTTCAGGCAGGGAGGTACTGCAGGAAAAAATAATGGCAATCTCACCCCCAGTTTGGTGGTGCTTTGAATCTCCGTCTTTTCCTCTGGTTCACCTGCTACTGTTAACTTTTCAGAGTTCTCAAATGCACAGCCCATGCACTCTGGTAGGAGAGACAGAGTTGTCCCAACCTGAGTCAGGGGAGGGGGGCTTTCATGCTCCCCCAGCCTCATTCCTTGGCTGAGGGCCACAGGTGGGGGGTTAAGTTGCCAGCTACCTTCAGCTCTTTTAGTTGCAGGACGAGTGGGTTTTAGCAGCCCCAGGGCAGTCCTATAAGAGAGCGAGGGAGGGCACGGAACCTGTTGAAAGAGATCTGAGCGAATCTGGGAGAAGCACCAAGATAATCTACTATAGGAGCCTGCCCAAGTTGGGCAGATCCTAAAACAGACTGTGGCCAGGTGACCCCAGAACACCTGGGTGTCCACCTAGGGGTAGGGGTGGGGCAACCTGCTGCTCTGGTCCCTCCGCTCCAGGCAGTGATGGGGATGTGCTTGTGCTTTGTGACCCCCTTCAGGTTAAACAGGGACAGACAGAATGCCCACAGAGGTTTTCGGATTTTTCTAGTAAAATAGTTTAAAAGCCCCTTCTGTCTTTGAAAAGAATTATTTCTGGGCCGAATGTTTCCTGGGAGACTCTTGCTATTTCTTAGAGCTCTTTGCTTGATGCTTCTTCCTATCTTTTTTTTTCATCAAACATATCCCCAGCTGTCCCAGCTGCTGTCGAAAATTCTTCTTGGGGTTTTGTGGTTTTGTTGTTTTCCCTTCCACATGTATGCGGGTTATATTTGGATGTTGTAAAACAGCCTTCCTCATGGTGTCACATGGCACTCTGAGTGATGTCCGCAGTGGAAACTGCTGGTAAAGTAGGCTTTGGCAGGCCTGGTGTGGGATCAGAGATGGGGTCATGGCATACCCCAAGCAAAACCATTGATACCTGATACCTGAGCTGTAGGGGAAAGAGGGAAATGACCCTTACCACAATGTGGCGACCTCAGATTCCCCTGTTTGCTTGAGATTTTTGGTTTGGTTTGGTGTTGCACTGGGGCCAGTGTCGTCACTGATTAAAGAGCGATGAGCTGGATGTTGATAGATGAAGGTGAAGAAAAAAGGCAGAGGGTACCCAGTGCTCCTCCCAAGAAATGAGGGGCTTGGCCACAATGTGAATCAGCTGCTCCTTTGCAAGAGTCCTGCTCTGAAAACACGCCAGTTGAACTACACACAGTGGACTTAGTAATGTAGTTTCCAGACAGCCTGGTCTAAGTTCCTTATCTCATGTAAAGCAGCGACAGTTTGGGCACCAGTGGTCTGCAGACCACTCTCTGAGCAGCTCTGCCCTAAGAAATTCTTGCACGTATATTATACAGGAGATGCAGACAAGAGTGCTTATAATAGCTTTGTTTGTAATAACTAAGAAAGGAAGCAGTCCAGATGTCCACAAATAATAGAGAGGTAATGGTGCTAAAATCGTACACTGGAATCCCATAGAGCAGAGAAAATGAACAACCTACCAGTATACACATAAACATGGACGAATTTTAAAAATACCGTTGACCCTAAAGAGCAAATCAAAAGGTGACCATCACATGAATTCATTATATGAAGTTTAAAACTAGGTACCATTAAACAATTTAGTGGTTAGGGATATATAACCCATGGATTGAAACTGGAAAGAAAAGCAAAGGAGTGGATAACACATGTGTCAGGTCAGTGCCTTGCCTGGGGTGGGAAGGGATAGGAAGACAGCTGGGAAGGAGCGGGCCCAGAGGAGCCTACAATGTATTGGCAATAGTTAATTTCTTAAGTTGGTGTGCATGTGGGTGTTTGGTTTTTTATTATTACTCTGTAAACTGTACATACATGTTACACACACACTTTTGTAAGAATGATCTATTTCACAATGAAGAAAAATTTAAAATAAAGTCAAAGCCAAACCCTCGCCCCCAGTGCTACTAAAAGGTAGTGTGGATGAATGGTATGGGCCTCAAAGGAAGAAGAACTTTCCCAAATGTAGTGCCGTGAAGGTGTGGGACGGAATCAGGGAGAAAGGAGGAAGTTAGTCCGCCCCTGCCCTAAGCACCAGCAACTGGATGGAGGCATGTCCTGTTGTCCTCAGGACCTCTTGCTCACGTGGCCCTGGGTCTGCAGCTTGTCCACGTTTACCCCTTCCTTTCTGCACCACAGTCCTGAAGATTTAGCCTGTTTTGCTTTCCCTTTCAGAGCTGCCCCCACATACTCCATTTCTTGCAGCTTTCCCATCTCTGTGTGCTGAATAAGATGCATTAATCCTAACCTCAAGTTGTGACCCCCCCAAAACAAGTGCACCGGCCCATTTGGGGTTAAAGTGTGAAAGCATTTGGGATGGTGTAGAAATGTTTCCTAATACTGCTTCCAAAGTTTGGTCACTCACCATCTGATTACCTTTTTAGGGAAGGTTTATCATTCGCCGGCTGAAGTTTATTTTAAATTCTGTCTGGTTTGCAAACACATTTTTCGTTGACAGCTCTTGTTTGAAATGTTTGGGCTCACTTTGCTTTGGGTAAAACACATTGTCAAGTCTTTTTTAAACCCTGGTTGCTAGATGGCTTTTCTTGCCCTACAACTTGGTGTTCATGAATCTTAGAGTCAGAAAAGCTTAGGGTTAAAAGGGACCTTGGAAGTCACCTCTCCAACTTCCCACCAATAAAATAATTTTTCCTTAAACAAGCCTGGATCACCGGCCTCTAATAACTTGCTTTTTAAGGGCATTGCTATTAGGGACAGGGAGTGCCATAGGTTACAAACTCATAAAATTTTGCATCGATATTCTTTTTGTCTTTGAGAATCGAAAATCAGTGTGAGCAATTCCAAGTTTGCTAATTGAATTAAAATGAACACAGACGCTTGCAAAACTTTCTAAAGATGCAGCATGCCTTTCATGGTCAAAAACACCTTTAATCTACTTAATATAATCATATACTGCATTAGGAGGGACAGAGATGACAGAGGAGTTGGACCCATCACTTGGAAGTAGGAGTGGAGAAGCCAGGGAGATTCTGCTACTTGGGAATCCTCTGTGCACAGGTCCATCTGTCCCTTTGTCTTTGCTTTCTTTCCTCCTTAAAGTTACAGAAACATAGGCATTGCTTCTCCTCAAAAATGAACTCACTACTGGTCCCAGCTGAAGGCAGCAGGACTGTTCTGTCACCCCTCCCCCACTCTCAGTCTTCCTGGCCTCCTGGGTCACTGGCTGCCTTTTCTCAAAAGGCTGAGCCCACCTGCATTTCTGAGCCCACCCAGAGACAGTGCAATATGTGTTAACAATCGCCTTTTCCACTTGACTTCCCACCTTTTGTTCTGCTCTGCTAGCGCCAGGAACCATGCCATGACCCCAGCTGCCATCATAGTAAAGTGGGTTTGGGCCCTGATCCAGGCTGGGACCTCAGGGGAACATAGGTCCTATAAGGTGAGGGAAGGAAGCCAGCCTGGAAAAGACCAGAATTCATCCACTGGAGCAGCAGGGTTGTTTCACACTGACCTCCCAATCTCTTGCAAGCTGGGGAGAGTTTCTGGGCTAAAGAGGGTAGCTGAAGATGCTTTTTAAAAATTGAGGGCAGGATGCCCAGACATAGGTGGGGAGGGAGCAATTTAAGGTGCTGACCCAGCCTGGACACATAGCGTTCAAAGTCCAGTGGGAAGAAGACCGAAATGAACTTATTTACAAAACAGAAACAGAATCACAGGTACAAAAAAACAAACATGGTTACCGGTGGGGGAAGGAGGTAGAAAGGGATAAATTGGAGTTCAGGATTTGCGGATATTGACTACTAGTATATAAAATAGATAAATAGTAAGTTTCTTCTGTATAGGACAGGAAACTATATTCAATATCTTGTAGTAACCTATAATGAAAAAGAATATGGAAACAAACAAACAAAAAGGTCCAGTGGGCATGGAAGCCCAGGCAAGTTTTAGTAATGGTGCAGTGAGTCGTGGTTGGTGGGACAGGGCCCTTGGTGGGAGATGCACAGAACTGGAGAACTGACTCCTTCACAGCAGGATGTCCCGGTCACAGCCTGTGCAGGTGGGAGTTGCGGGGGTGAGGAGTCAGGGGACAGGGTTCAGGGTTCAGCCCATGGGCCAGGGGCAGGCTAGAGCCAGGCAGAATGTCAGGGCCACAGCCTGGTGGTCAGGGCAGCCAGCGTGCCCCACAGGCAACCAGAGGCAGCAGCCTCCTCCGCAGGCTGTGATCCTGCGGCATGGGCCCCCCCCAACCCCGTGGCCCCCAGTCTAGGGCCTGCAAGGGGGCGAGGGAGTCTGGGGCTGACTATATGAACTGCTGGGCTCCAAGTTCCATCCAATCAAGTCAACAAATATTTGACGGGATACTTGTGTGCGAGGGAGTTGTGGTAGGATCAAGAAGGGTTGGGTGGCTGCCTGGGAGGTGGATTAAGAAATGCCGTCTGTACACCATACAGATTATACGGCAGATTACAGAACCAAAGTGTGTTCTTCACTAGTCGATACAGGCACCAGTTTGCATGAGTCGTTTGCATGGGGAGGAAGGGAGGCTGAGGACAGACGTAGGGGAGAGGAAGACGGCGGAGAGAGTTTGCACGGACACAGGGCAGTGCTAGTCTCTGACCTTGTCTCCCAGGCCATCAGGAAGGGACTGAGGAGGTCATTTTCATAGGGCCTCATGCAGACAAGGGCCCCAGCTGTCTGCTTTGGTTCCAGAGTGACTCCCATGGACACTGAATGGAGGACGGGCCTTCCTCCCATCCCTGTGCAGCACATCTCTGAGTGTGAGCGTAACCCCATGTTGGCCCCTACACCTTTGGTGTAGTGGAAGCAGCCCCCTTGGCAAGAATACAGGTGTATTCCCAGAGGGCAGCCTGGGAGTACCCGAGTCCCTTCCTAGCCTCTGGGAATGCCGGCAGGACTTCAGTGGGGCTGGAGGGCCCCCATCATGTAGGTGCAGGTGGGAGCCAGTGACGTTCTGACACATCTGTTAGTTTCACTGGATTGGTACCCGCAGCCCAGTGAGACCTGGAAACACTCCAGATAGGGGGTTTTACAAAGCGGTAGATAGAGCAGTGGAGCACTTTAATCCTTACCTTCATAACAGCCTTGAAAAATGCCACCCCCTGCCCTTTTTCATTTCACAGAGCTTCTCTGAATCTGTAATTACCTTGTTTTTCTTCCTTTAGTCTGAAAGTCAGCAAATTTTTTTCCTGGAAAGATCCAGATAGTAAATATTTTCAGATTTGTGGGCTATGCAGTCTCTCTTATGACGGCTCAGCTGTGTCCTGGGAGCGTGGAAGCAGCCACAAACATTGCAGCGGCTAATGAATGGGATGGGGTTCCAACGACACTTTAGTTGTGAACACTGAAACTGGAATTTTATATAATTTTTCACAGGTTGCAAAATATCCTCCTTTTAATTTTTTCACTAATTCAAAAAAGTAAAACCCCTTTTTTAACCTGCAGAGTACAAAGACAACCTGTGGCTGTGGTTTGTCCCTCCCTGTGTCCTCGTCATCGTGCTCCTCGTGCCCAGCATGCTGTCTGACACATACTCGGTGCTCCAGTTATCTGTTGGAGGAGTGACCTTCTCCACTTCACAGACAAGGAACCCACGCCCCAGATGTTAGTCACCTCTCTCAGATGTGGGGCTGCAGCTCAAACCTGCCTGCTGGTTGGGTCGCTGTAGAGTTGCAGTCTGTGATTCTTCCAGATCCTGTGCTCCTACCAAATCACGGTTTCAGCTTTTGCTGAAAAAATACCGCCACACGGAAGTTCAGAGTTTGGGACTAGGAATTTCACTTGAGCAGAAAACTAACACTGTAGATTCTGTTACGTCGTCACCTTTCAAAATGACTGAGCTGTGGAAACTTCGCTTTAACGCCTCAGGTGTTTTTTGTTTTTTGTTTTCACTCTGGGGGCCGCGCCGTTCCTGGTCTACCTTGGAAGACGGCTGTGAAGAACAACGGTAGGGGCTTCACAAGTATGAGTGTGTTCTTCAGATGGGACATTTTCTTACAATCAAAATTAGTATTTTGTGTGTTTTTTAAATAATGGCTCTGTGTCAGGTGGGGGCTACCCAAAACCTAGAAAATTCCAGCTCCCTGGTGGAAAAACCGGTTTTCCTTCAAAGTCTGTCTGTATCTCCGCCCCCTTCACTGTCAGTGCCTACACCCAGTTTCAGCTTAAGTCTCTGTCTTGATTATTGCACTCTTTTTCCCACTCTGGGGACTCACTCCCACACTAGTTCTCACTTGGCCTCAAGCCTGCCCTGCGCCTCAGGCGCTGCGGTTAACCGCAAACCACCCAAGGTTCCAGGAAGCAGGTCAGGACGGGCTCGCTCGCCTTCTCCTGGAATCTTGGAGTCTACACCTGGGTTTCACTGTTTCGGGTGGATTCTTATACTGAATGCTCTGGGAGGGGTGGGCAGGGGTCTTGGCCACTGGCTGGGCACTACCTCGGTGCCTCCCCTAGGCCCCTGGGTGCTGTCCTGACCTACAGCAGCCCCAGCAGCAATGTGATCCTCCCCTCCTCCACTCTGCTTCCTACTATTGACAGAGGCCTGCCCCACCCAAGGGTGTGCGTCTCAAGGGTGGGCAGTGGCAACCCTCTGTGAGGCCTCTCCGTCAGCAGGCCTTGTGTTTGATGGGCCTCTTTGGTTTTCATACTAGGAAGCATAGTTAATATCAACACAAGTCCCCTCCCCAATTTTTTATATTATAAAAGTAATATACACTCAGTGTGGAACGTTTGAAAATACAAATAAGTGCAATGAAAATAAAATCCACTTACCATCATTCTACTCAGAGATAACCACCATTAAACATTTTAGAACAGATCCTTTGAGTCCTCTTATATTCACATCTTCTAAACATAATGCATCACATCGCAATGCTGTTTTGTTAACTCAGTTTGTGTTTTCACTTAATACATTGTGAGAACATAACCACTTCATTACGTATCTTTTTATACTATGATTTTTTACTGCTATACTGGGTTCCATGGTAGATGTGGGCACAGAATATTTAATAAATGCTGTTTGTTGGACATTGAGTTGGTTTCTGTTTTTTTTTTTTTTTATGGCAAGATGAACATCCTTAATTATAAATGCTTTTATGCATGTCTTTCTGCTTCCTTAGGATATATTTCTAGAAGTGGAGTTAATTAGGTCAAAAGCTCTGCATATTTCTAAAGGCCAGATTGCCTTCTAGAGATGATCCAATTTTTGTTTCTACCAGTAGCGCAAGAAATCCCTGTTCCCCAACCCTTGCCAACATATTACTGGATGTGTGATAACTTTTAATTTGGTTGGCAATAAACAGCATTTCATCTTTGTTTTATTTTCTTAGACAGCTGATAAGGCTGAATTTTTCCATGTGTTTTTTAGCCATTTGTATTTCCTTTGTGATTGGCCTTTTGTGAGCATCAATAATTCTTTCCTTGAATGTATTTATTAGGCATATCTTAGGTTCAGATTTTGGCTCTTTTTTGACCTTGAACAAATCACTCCATTGAGCCTCAGTTTCATCACTGATGGGATTAGAAAATATTTCTTATTAAATAGAGTCACTGTTAGGATTTAATGAGATAACATATGTAAAGTGATTTCCAGCCTCTGTCACACAGGAGGTGCTCAATAAATGCTAACTTCTTTCCTTTCCCCAACATAGGGAAAGTGCTGTGAGAAACACGTAAATGTGCAAGACAATGTACTTGTTTTCAAGAAATATGCAATCCAGTAGGGGCAATAAAATATACCCAAATATTTGACATAGACTTTATAAGCTGGATAGAATTTTGATGGGGTGGGAAGAATTCCAGAGAGAGGTGGTGGCAGAGGTGGGAAGGTATCCAGTGTGTTTGGGGAGTGGCAGGTAGAATAAATGGATTCTCGGGGAGTAACAGATAAGTCCAGAAATAGAGATTAGGGCCTACACAGTGGAGGGACTTTGAAATCTAAGCTAAGAAATTTGTATTTTGATCTGCAGTAGTAAGGATTTATTGAAAATTTTTGAGTAGTGAATTTAAACAGTCAAAAGTAGATTGTGGGCTAATACGAAGAGACTGAAATTGGGGAGATTAGCTGGGAAAAATATAATCGTGATCAAATTTATAGGATATATAAAATGCCTTGATCAGTGCTGAATTCAAAAGATCCTATGAGATGAGAATTAATAATACCTGGTAAGTGAGTGGTGGGGGAGTCCCAGACAGGACACTAGCATCAGACAAGAATGAGGGACAAAGGAGTCTAGGCATTAGGACAAAGTGAAGGGATGGTCCATGGCATTGGTACCTGACAAGGATTTGAGTGAGGCCACAGAGGGCTAACAGAACGGAGACACTGGGCTGTGACTGGAGAAGTTAGTGATGAGACTGGTCGTTGGTGGTCTGGGGCTGCTGTGGGAAGGAGAGGGAGGTTTATGCAGTGCTCCAAGGTTGAGGACATGAGAGATGCAGAGACTGATGAATCTGATAACTTCTGAAAGCCTCTGAGAACAGTGAACCCTGGTGGGTCTGAGAGGAAATATGTGAACACCAGTAGGCTTCCTGTTGGAAGGTGGAAATGGGTTCTGGTACCCAGCAACAGGGCTTATGTGAATAAAGTAACAGGAGTGGATGCACAGCGTACAAATGGGAAGCGGTAGGGCGGGGCAGCGACCTTCTCACAGAGTCACTGGGGGTGTAAAGAAAGCTGGTCTCTTTCCCTTCTCATGTGGTTGAGGGAGGGGAGCAGCTTTAAGGTAGTGATATTTTACTTTTCTTCTTTTTTTCAATTTCAGATTTGCTGTAAGTAGGAAATATATTCACATAGACAGAAATTTGAATGATACAAAAGAGTGTACAGAGAAAATTCCTTCCACCCTTGCTCCCAGCCTACAAGGTCCCCCCTTACCCCCTGCTTTCCCTAGGTAATTATATTAACAGTTTTTGTGTGTCTCTCAAGAGCCTTGTGGTCCCTGGACTAGCAGTAAAGTAATCACCTGGGAGCTTGCTAGAAATGCACATTCTCAGGCCCCACCCCAAGCTTACTGAAAAAGAAACTTCAGGGGTGGTGCCCAGAGATCTGTTTTGACAAGTCCTCCTGGTGATTCTGGTGCACACTGAAATTCGAGAACCACTGCCCTAGATATAGTCTATGCATATATGTGTGCAAATATACATCAATTTTCTCCTCTTTTTTGCATAGTGTTTTACATTAATATTTTTGGAGATCACAGACCACTTCAAAATATTTAAAAATCTATGTACAATGTTTAAAGTTTTGCAGATATTTTCACAGTCCTTCTATGCGGGTGTTCTTGGATGTCATATTTAAGACTTTTTATTGAATAGGGAAAGGGCTCAAATTAAGATGGGGACTAGGTGTATCAGCAGATACAGTGTGTTCTTCAAGGGAGTGCCAGGTTTTGGAGAATAATAGAGGTAAGAGAATGGAGTCAGAAAAATAGGTTTAGGGTGAAGGGATTTATTTTGGGGAGGGGGTGAAATTCACATAAATACAACGAACTATTTTAAAGTATTCAGTTCAGTGGCATTTGTTGCATTCACTATGCTGTGCAACCACAGCCTCCTTCTAGGTGTGAAGGGAACTTTGCCCACTTTGGAGTCAAGGTTCCTAGAGAAGAGTTCTTGGGACAACCAAGAGCAAAGTAGGGGGCCAGGGGCCAGACAGGAGTGGAAGGAAGCAGATGAAAGCAGAGTGGGTGGCAGGGGCAGCGGGTAATAAGGCGGTCAGGGAACCAGGGGTGGCGGAGGCTCCAAGGAGATGGAGAAGTGACGGCCGAGATGAAGAGCTGCTGGAATTGGTGGACCACTAACA
The DNA here is from genome assembly GCF_048773025.1 of Camelus bactrianus. Lineage (NCBI taxonomy): Eukaryota > Metazoa > Chordata > Mammalia > Artiodactyla > Camelidae > Camelus > Camelus bactrianus. The sequence goes on along the minus strand of NC_133553.1, from coordinate 40,153,096 downwards.
TTCTTCAATAAGTATCTTTTCTACTTAAATTAGCCAGTTAGAATTTCTGTTGTTCAGCTAAGAACTGTGACTGCTGGAGCTCTGGCTCCCAGTGAGAACGGGAAGGTGGGCGCCGGCCATTACTCCAGGGCATCGAGCTTCGGGCTCAGACTGACTTCTTTCTGCAGCCTTCTTGACAGAAGCCAAGTCCAACAGGGAGAAGACAGGAGGAGGAAGAGGGCAGGGTCTGGCTCTTTTACCAATTGGGGCTTAAGAAAGAAACAGAAGAAAAAAAACTGTACTACATACTCTGTGCTTCTGACCAGGCAGAGTGACCCCACCCACTAACCCAGCAGCCATTGAAATACCTCCTGAGAGGCAGCCTTCCCCCGAGGGCAGAGGGTGACCCAGCCCATCCCTGAGAGGACACTTAGGTTCCCTGAGAGGCCAGCATTCACTTGTGGAGTTGGCTTGGAGGCTGCGATCAGTACAAAGCCTTTGGCCGTCGGCAGGCCTTTATTCAAAAAATGTATTTATTGAGTGCCTTCTCTGTGCTGCATACTGTTCTTGGTACTGGGAATCCCGTGAATAGGACAAAAATCCCTGCCTTCTCGGAGCTTACAGTCTGGCGGAAGGAGATGGTAAACACGTAAGCAGAAAGTAAATGATGTCAAAGGTAGTGAGTTCTGTGGTGAAAAATGAAGCAGGGGCAGGAGCTAGGGAGTACTAGGGGTGGGGTTGGGCTGGGCTAGGTGCATTTTTAATGCGCACATCTGAGAAGGCCCCACCAAGAAGGTGGGCATGGAGGAGGTGAGGGACTTGGCAAAGGGGATTTATTGTTATTCCAGGAATGTTTATCCTGGCTGTTCTTTCCAACCATCTAATTGTGGAGACTACGGGTGAAATATTTGAAGGGAGACTCTGGGCCTCGTGTTCTGATGGGTAGAGGTTAAGAGCTTCCAAAAGTGTTCTGGGCCACCAAGCTGGAGGGAGTCAGCTGGGGGGGGGCTTTCCAGAGGAAATGACTTGAAATGGGAATGGTGACCACCCTGTCGTGCCCACTGGGCAGACAAAGCCTTGTTAGAGGCTCTGAGGCTTCACTGAAGACAGACACACACTCCCCGTGAGAGGGGGAGTTCCCATCATTGATTCAGAGTCTTTCTCCTCCAAGCAGTAAATCTACAGATAGCACTGAGAAAACTTTCCTAGTCTTACTGCTCTATGAAAACAAACAAAAACAAACAAAGCCCTACTTTGGAATTCAAATTCCTTCAGAGCCATTATAAGTCAGGCTGGGCCATTTGTTTCTTTTTCAATCAGACTCATCTTTTTAATACAACAACCTTGGACCGTAATAACCTACTCAGATTCATCTACCACCTGCCTTCCCCAAGCTCTCATTATCACTATGTTTCCTGAGAGACTGGAAGGGAGAAGGGCTGCAGACGTTGCCTGGAATGCTGATGAAAGAGGATAAAGAGAACTCCTGGGTTATTTGGGCCTTGATTTTTTATTACTGTGGGACTCTGTGCCTTAGAAACTCTACATTATAGGTTTTTGTTGTTATCTGGAGTAATGCTTTGCACACACCACTGTGCACAGGGACATGATCTGACCTAGAGTGTGATGAACCCACAGTACCAAGCAGCGATTTGTAACATGATTTGATTGTATCGTCTCTCATTATTCGAGAGGAACCTTCCCTGGGAGTTCTTGCTCTCCTGTGGCAGGGCCAGAAAGAAATCTAGGAGAAGGACAGACCCTTGGATATGTCTTGTACTACGTTCCAGAGACTCATTTAATGTCTTCCCAGCCAGAGTTCTTAATTTCTTTGCCTTGCGCATGATTATTGCCCAGAGACTTGGTGGCTTTTGAGAGGAACAGAAATTGAGATGCAAATTGGTATGATGTATTTTTTTTTTGCTTTGCATAATTCTCATATGCAACCTAACCCAGTCATGCAAAGCAGCAGGATCTAAAGATTTTGGATTTAATGCCTTAAAAAAAAATAGGTGGCAGGTAAGCAGAAATGTTAGGAAATATTAAACCCATGTCTCTCCCATCTTAGACTATATATTTCCTGGGTACTGATACCCATAAGCATCAGAAGTCATATTCAACCAGTCAGTTGGGAAAATATCCATGAGTCTACACACAAATATTTATTGACTAATTACCAATGTAGAAAGACTCTGCTGACCACTGGGTCATAATCTGTGTCCTCAGTGAGCTTTACATTAATGTGGGAGTAGCAGGTAGACAAGCAAGAAGGAACGAAGTCAGGGTTAAGCAGAGGGAAAGAGGTGTGGGGATTTTTATAGGCAGCATTGCTTCTTTCTCTGTCCTCCTGGTCAATAGGCGATGGCTGTCAAAGGGATGTTGTGCCCCTCCCACCTCAGACCAACAGCACATCAGTGAGTCATTTGTTGAGCATCAATTATGTGCCACACAGTTGCTGCACTCTTTCCATGTGCTGTCTAATTTAATCATCACATTGATTCTGTGAAGTAGGTACTATTGTTAATTTAGTTTTACAGATGAGAAAACTGAGGCCTGGAGATACTAAGTAACTTGCCTGAGATCACACTGTTAGCAGTGGCAGAAGTGATATTTACAACCAGGTCCAAGGCCTAGCTGTACTTCTCCCACTCTGACTTTAGCAAGAGGTTCTAACCCCCTTCTCTCCAGATCTAGTTGTAGAATCTTCCTCCTTGACGAGAAGTTCTTGTGGACTCCAGCCCCAGAATGTTCAGAGTCCACCAAAAGCCACCCCTGGACTGCCCCTGGGGAAGGGTTTGATGTATGCCAGGTCCCATCCGGGAGCTCCTCCTTTTTCTAGGGCATTGTCCATCCAACAGAAAGGCCATTTTCCAAACAGCCTTGCAGCTTCCCCTGAGTGTCTCCTTCTGAATTGATTTGGCCAATGTTAACTAAATGCCCGTTATGCTCCAGGCACCTTACTAGGCACCAGAAATACGAAAAGACTAGAGAGAGAAAATAACAAACCAGAAGGCCCTTTTCTTTGCTGAGAGTGTAGGACTGACCATAAAGTGTGATGCTGGCCCTACAAGACAGGTTTAACTGGAAGCTCTCAAATTGTTTATATGATCAGATTTTTCTGGGCCTCACTTCTCATCTTCACTGCAGCTGATCTTGTAGGTGTTGCCTTAGTGGCAAATGAGCCAAACTCTGTTGCAATTTTCCTCCTAGCACAATACATGTCTGTGCTAGAGGATTGACCAGGAAATGGGGAAGGCCTAGTCACCTAATGCATCCCGCCTGTAACTGGCAGTGCCACCATCTTGATTTGTTCATCTGCTCAAAGCCTACAACTGCAGTCTTCATGACCTGCCCTCTCCCTGCAGAAGGGGTTAAGAATAACAACAGTGCTAAAACCAGTCTGAGGGGCTCGGTCCACTTTGGAGGGTTTCCAAACCAATGCAGCTGAGGCTGTCCTGCAGTTGTGCCATGAAGAGGATGGTGCAGGCAGCTGAGTTCATCTTCCACTGAGCTCAATGCAGGGAAGGTGTGGTCTCTTGCTTCGTAAGTTTTCCTTGTGCTGCAGAGTCTGAAGACTTGGAGGAATTAGTGCAAAACAGCTCACCTTCCCTTTTCCGCATGGGACATAGAAAGGTTGGAGCAAACATCGAAGTCTGAAGAGTGAGGGTAATAAATAGGCATTTTCACTCCCTTCCTTTACAGTGGGTCCTGGGCCTCAGGTCTTCAGCCTCTGGCTTGGGTACCTGTTCTGGGCAGTTCCAGAGACCAACAATAGCCATCGACCAGCAGTGTTTGGGACTGTCGATGGTTCTCCACTGCTCTTCATCGTGGTTGTGTTTGTGATAATGAAGAATTAGGCCACCAAGTGCTAGTCCTCAGAGCTGATGGCTGATGTTACTCAACTCAGGCTCGGCTGCTAGTCACTCAAGAAGCCAATACTGAGCGACAAGTGGTGGGTAAAGGAAAAATAGCTTTCTTTTAAGGAAGCTGGCATCCTGGGGAGAAAGCGGCCTCCTGTCCGAAAGCATCAACCCTCCACTCCCCAAGGCTTAGTCAGGATTTACATGAGACGTGAAGCAGGAAACAGCTGCTGGCTCCGTGCCGGGGTGGGCTGCTCTTCTGTCTTCGGGGTCCTGTACATTAATCATGAGGCGCCTTGCCAGCATCGGAGTGTGGTCATTACATTGTCCAGGTCAGCACTTCTGCTCTATAGGTCAGTGGTCCTACATTTCTGGTAAAACAAGAAGAAAGCCGAAAACAGAGCAAAATGGACAAAGCAAAACAGGAACCAGTCCATCAAACCCGAGAGCTGTATTTAACTATTAACAAGCCCTTGGTTGTAAAGCAAGCATGGTTTCCATGTTTTCCATTGAAAATTCAAATGGTCTATACTGAGGACCCAATCCAGTGATGCTAGAGGGTCTCGGGCAGAAAGAATCTGGCCTTAAAGAATAGTGTCATGCCAGGCAGCCTGATGGATAACACGTTCTGGAGGCTTCCAGACATTATCCTGGAGGGAACACAGGCGCCCATCCAAGCAACAGATGCTATAGAAACGCTCCAGACATGGATGTTCTGTTCTTCATTTTGACTAACTTCTTTTTCACTTGCCCTCAACACGGTCTCTGCATCCTTTATTTGCAGCTGCTTTAAAGGTGTCAGGTCGGGCCTCCGCCCACAGTTCCTCAGGGTGATTTAAAGCTGACGGGTCTTCCAGGGAGAGAGGCTTTCTTTCTTGTCTGGGACTTTCCTCCAGATCTCATTTCCAAGCAGAACTGCAGTCCCAAAGCAAACAAGGCCCTGCAGTCTGGACTTGCCTGGGAGAGATGAAGGGCTGGGCCTGCCCTGCCCTCGTCCAGCCTGCGAGTTTCCTTCTGCAGCAATTGCATCTCCTGGAGAGTAGCCAGGAATTTCCTGCAGAGCCAAAGCTTCAGGGAATTTCTCTGAGAGGTTAAATGCCCTCAGGTTCCCAGGGAGGAGGGCAGTCTGTTTGGAAGGTGTTCATTTTCCTTGCAGTCAACAGATCACCTGGGAAATCTCTCACATCCAGCTGTGCCTGGAAGGGGAACTTCCCTCCTCTCCTCTTTCCCCTCATCCTCTCCACCCGCCCCCCTCCTCCTCGCCTCCCAGTATACAGAGCCTTAATCTGAACATCACAGTTGCCACAGGGGAACAAGTGTGTAGAGAGGCTGCTCCAGATACAATTGTTCCTTTTAGTTTCAACAGCGCTGCCCTCAAGCAGAATTCTGACTGCTATGCTGATTCTAGGTCCCTTCCTTCAGTTGCCAGCTCAGACTCAAGATTTGGACTTCCTTGCTTTAATGTGTGGCTCAAGGAGGGTTGGGATACCCTCAGATACAGCTCCCTCATGGTAACGGAGCCGGGGGACACTGCTGAGGCCTAGTTTTTTCCCCTTTAAGTCGCTACAGCATCTGAAATTCCAATGAATCTTCCAGCGCTTTACAAAGGTAAGCCCGTGGGAGGAGTACGATAGCAACCACAGGTGCATACATACCTTAAGTGTGTCGGTTAATCAGAAGTTTCTTTGTAATACCCAGCGGAGGCTCACAATTCCTGGAGGATGTGAGTTACCTGAGGAGGCCAGAATTGCCCAGATGACAGGATAAGCCTCACTTTTTCCTGGCCAGGGCAGTTTTGTCCCTGCCTTCCACTCCCTGCATGGCTAAAGGCTCCTCTGAGAGAACGCCCTAGAAGCAGTTCTCAAAGTGCAGTGCCCAGCCCTGTGGTGGTCTTAGAAAGTCTTCCACGTGTCTCCAGACAGGTTCAAATTACACGGATGTGGTTCCTCAGTATAATACTCCACCCTTGGGCTGAAATGATGCTGGAGAGTTAAACCCAAGATGCTCTATTCAAGGGGAGAGATTGCAGCCTCTGGTGAGGATCATCGTCATCGCCGTTACTAGAGAACGCGTCCCTGGAATTCACAAACTCAACTTTCGACAATCATTCATTTGACAGACTTCTATCAAGTATCTTTTTTTCCATGCACTGTGTTAGGACAGGAGACAGAAGACAGTGCCCCTGTTTTTCAGAAGAGGTTATTTATCCTAGAAAACACGTGTGTAAAGCAATAATGACAGACAACATGAGACAGTTCTCTAAATACTGACAGAGGAATGCAGAAAGTGTTATGGGGACACAACCCACATCTGCAGGTGCCAAGGACACCTTCCCAGGACAGGTGACTTTCAGCAGAGGTTTGAAGGACAGTGAGGATGAGAAGGAAGACTTCTCAGGGGGCCAGATACAACAACCTATTCTTGAGAATACATAGAATGAACTTGCTGGACTTCACTCCTTCCTTCTTTCAAAAACCAGATTTTCAAAGGAGGCAGCATTGAGTTGAGACCCCAAAGGATGTATCCTTTATGGACATTTGGATATGGAGGAGGGATCAGCATCCTAGGCTGAGGGACCGGCAGAATCAGAGAAATGGGGAATGAGCTCAGTTCAGAGTATATGAAGGGGAATCGGGGGAAGTTAGGTTGGAATCAGACCTTGTCACCCAACCAACCAACCAACTACCTCATCCTATCAATTCCACCTGGAAAAGGCAGTGCATCAGGGGCAGAGTTCAAAATTCAGGTGTTACCCGTCCTCGGCTCTCAGTCCTCTTGGCCACTGCCTACCTCATCAAGCCCTCATCATTTCTTTGCTTCCTCTCTCAACTGGTCTCCCTGCCCCTGGCTTCTTCTCCTTCTAGTTCATCATCCATATCACCATTAGGTTGATTTTCCTAAAATGCAAGTTGTCCTTTGTCAGTTTTCTGCGTGACTTATCTCAGTGGCTCACCATCATTTCCAGATAGTCCCCAATCCCTTAGAATGGCTTATATCATAGGGGCCTTTGGGATCCAGTCCCTGCCTATCTCCTTAGCTCTGTATCCACTGCTCTCACCTTGCACCCTGCTTTAGATACACCAAACTACAAATGCACCATGTCATTTCATGCCTCCGGGCCTTTGCGCATGCTGTCTCCTCTCCCTGGAAAACCCTTCTGCATCTTGTCCTCTTAGCAAACTCATACTCATCTTTTAAATGTGGACTCACGTATCACCTCCCTCAACCTTCCTATACAGAGTTCATCACTGTGGTTACTTATTTATATTTATAGTGTTACCCTGCTGCTGGCATGAGCTTTTCACAGGAGGCTCCTCTGTCAGATACTGAGCAGCTTTGGGGCAAGAACTGAGTATGATTCACTTTTGCAACTCCAGCCCCTAGCAAGGGCTAGGCTCATCATGGAACAAAAGGAACAGACAGCTGAGTCAAGCTAGGCAGGGGTGCAGGGGCTCTCAGTCCTGGTGGCACACCCGTCACCTGGGCAGCTATAAAATGATCACATCCAAGCCCCACCCGGGGCCAGAGAACCCAGGATCTCTGGGGATGGGGCCGAGCAGGGCTATTTATTTATATATATATTTTTATAAGGCTCCCCAGGTGATTCTAATGTGAAGCCAAGCTTGAGAACTACCGGACTACGTGAGGCAAAGCAGAGCAGCCTGAGACGCAAGAGACCTGAATCCTAGGCTCTGCCACTGAGTCACTGCAGGATCTTGGGCATGTTGATTGTTCCTCCCTGGCCTCATTTTCTCATCTATAAATTGAGAGTTCTGAACCAGATTTCTAAGGCCCTTCCACATCACTGACCCTTCTTGAACTGTCATTAGCATTCCCAGGCTGGTGGAGGGTGGGAAGGGGGGCTGGGGGGCGAGGGGTGGGGAGTGCTCCCGGCCACTGGGGCTCACTTCTGCTCTTGACCTGACAGGTGGGGGACAGGAGCTGTTGTTCGTGGGCCCCTCGTGTTCTTCCCTGGGCTGTTTCTCCTCTGCTCCCTCTCCCACGGGGTGGGGTTTTCTGTCAGCCAGCCTCCGGAAGAAGCTGGGAGCAATTCCCACAGCAGCCAGACTCCCTCCGATGTCTCACCATTTCTCACCGCTGAGCTGACGAGGGATCCTGGAGAGTCAGGGACTGGGCTGCTTTCATGGCACTGGGGATGATTTCTTTTCAAAACGAATGGGCTGTACCTCTTAGGTTTTCTTTTCAAAATGCCAGGCGGCACTTTTGAGAGCACACGGAGGAGTATGTAATTCAAGCGTTAATAGTAAAAAAAATAAGCAGAAGTGGTGCTTCCCTTGTGCTTTGCTGACTGACCTGGAGGAGCAGGACCCGGGGTGGGAAACGTCACTGCTGTGAAATTCGGGCTTCTGAGTTGGGCATGTGGGGCTTCTTTGACGTTTAGTCACCGAGAACAAGAGCGGCCTCTTGCAGCCCCTGCAAACAGTTTCTGTCACTACTAATCCATTGTGTCCCGATCACAGATGAGACTCTGTCCTACGGTGATGAGCAGAGACAGAGCCCGTGATGCCTCCATTTTCATTTGAAATAAATCACGTCATCCTGTCCCTGCAGTCAGTATGAATTTGATGTCTCGCAAATAAAAGCAGCTCTCACTTGAGCAGACACGATCCATTATCCTGCCATCTGTTGTGTCCTGGTTTCCATATAGGGAGAACAAAAAGATAGAGTTTTCCTGAGAGCTTGGCGTTTTGGGTGCAGAGGAAAACACACTGCCCTTAAAAGATATTTAACTGGCTCCCTTGGGTTAAATATCATGAAATCAGCCTTGGGTACTCATAGTCTCCGAATTGCTGGTTTTCTCATTTCTGTTATTTTTATATTCTTCATGATGACTAGGGAGAAGGAACAAAACCACTTTTCCTTTTTCAGTTATCTGCCATGTTTAAGGATTATTCATTTCTAACCCTGGCTCCACATTAGAATTCTCTGGGGCCCTTTGGAAATATACTGATGCTGGGACTGCCCACTACTCCTTTCAAGATTCTGATTTAAGTGGTTAAGGGTGGGGTCCAGGCTCCTATAACTTTGAAAAGTTCCCTAGATGACTCTAACATGCAGTCAGGGTGAGAACCACCAGACTAAACGTTGTAGAACTTGGTATGCCTTTATTTTGAGAAAATAATTCATAGAGGTTGACTGTGCTTTTGTGAATCTTTCAAATCCAACATTTATTGCACTGTGGTGGATAGACACTCTGAAGGATACCAAGATGAACGTAGCCTTCCAGGAATTATAATTTAGTTGTGTGGTCATTTTTTTTTTTCCTGTATCTTACTAGCACTGGTATTTGTTATCTGAAAAGAACCAAAATCTTAAAAAACAACTAAAACAAAACAAAGCACAAATCTCCCTGCGGCTATTTGGCAAAATTGCCGTAAATATTAAAATGTGCCTACCTTCTGTTCAAGAAATTCCACTGTCAGGCATTTATACTGAAGACACTGTTAAGAGTGTTCACAAGAATGTTTGTCAGAACATTGTTTATTTCAGGGAAATACTGGAAATTCAAGGGGATTGGTAAATGAAATGGTAAGACATCCATATCTTCTAGAACACTCTGCATCACTAAAAATGATGATGCAGATTTGTAATAGATTAGGGAAAATGTTCACAATATTCTGAGTGGAAAAGATCAGATTCTAGAACAACCTCCTATTTAAGTAAAAGAACCATTATACACTTACGGGGGAAAAAAATCTAAAATCGAGATATTCCAAGGTGTTAGCAGGAGGTGTCTCTGGTCTACGGGACCATGGGTGATTTTACTGTTATTCTTGGTCTTAGGAAGAAGGTATAAAAGTGGATCTTGGTTGACTAGTAAGGCCGGCCAATTTTAAGAGGCAGAGACTTCTCAGAAGAGAATCAGATTCCTAAGTGTTGATGTTCTATAGTCTGGAAGAGCTGGGCCCCCACTTAGAATCACAACTTTCTCCTTGCTAGGTTGAAGGTGGCCTTACCCCTCCCCTCTCCGCGGTGCCTGAGTATGAACTCATGGACCTCCTCTATCGTGGGCTGCCTCACGATGCGATCACCTTGAACAGGGTGGCTGCAGGATTTCCACACAAGAGGGCTTACATGTGGATGGAAGGGGGATAGGCAAGCTGGGGGCCTTATCTTGAGGCTGCTAACATCCTATACCTTAGATCATGTTCTTTAGCTAGTTAAAAAGGGAAACATTTTTTTAACAGATGTCTTTCTCACATTTTAGGTAAGATTGTGAAAATATCAGTTGTCTCTGTTAAAGGCTCTCCCTGTTATTACCATAATTTGGAGGTCTGGGGAGAACTAAGAGATTGTGTCTAGCATTGTGTAATCGCGCAGAGTGTTTACAGTGGGAACTGAATGGGGAGAATCAGTTACACAGGTGCTGGATGACACTGAGAAACCAAGCAAAGAGCAAGGAGACAAGTGGAAGATTGGCAGTAGTCAGATATCACTACCATCCTTAGCCTGGAGGGACAGTGGAAGAGAGGAGGTGAGTTAACGCAGCCCAAGACAGAAAAGTGGGGAGAAATGCCCCAGCTTCTCCTTTTCTCCTGTTTTCTTCTGCCAGTGCCTCCCTTTGGCCAAACTCAGCTGTCAGTCAGTCTCGGGGGAGCCTTCCTGCCTGGGTACAGAGCAGGCAGGAGAAGTGGGAGGAGTGGAGCTGAGGTCCGGAGGCCAGGGCTGTGTTCCGTGAACGAATCAAAGACGACCTCTGTGTATTGGCCCCTGGCTGGTTTATTCACTGCAGGCTGGACCCGTTAGCTCAGAAGCTAGCTGACACCAAACTCAAATTTTTACACATCCAGCAATTTATTTAAATAATAAATATTTTAGTTATTTCTAAAATAGCCCAAACAAGCAGTTTTTAAAGCCATTAGAGCCTGCCAGCTTCGCATAGTCTACGAAAGCTCACCTAGCACCTGCTGGCCACGGATAAGACAGAGCCTGTGGCTGTAGGACCCGAGGTGCTGTGGCCCTTTGGAATTCTCTGATGCAGAGACTCCCCAGCTTGCAATACTGTAATATTTCCCTGTTGACTCCCACATGAAGCCCAGGCCTCAGTCAACAGGGGAGACCCGCCATGACTGGCCCATGCCCCTCTTGCTGGGTCATCCTCCTGCCTCTTCACTTCCCCCCCAAACACACGCTCCAGTTTTGCTGGTTACTTACTGTTCCCCAGACACCCGCCCCTGGGCCTGCAAATTTGTCTGTTCTGAACCAGCCCAACCTGCTTATTAGCTGCCACCAATAAACAGGAGCCTCCTTCTCTTCCTGATCCGCCAGCTTCTGACCCTTTGATTCTGTCGCCAACCGGCCTGGACTTTGTCTCTCTCCAGGACTTGGCTGGCAGTCCTCTGTGGCTCTCCCTACTCGTTGTTTAGCTTGACCTTGAGGTTCGCGGCCAGCTTGCCCGGCCCACACGCTGTAGGGGCCCACTCTGGCTCCAGACAAGCAGAGAGATTCTACAGCGCCTGCTTTTTCTCTTTCACCTGGAATGCCCTTTCCTCACTTCTCAGCCAGGGGAGCTTTTCAAGACTTAGCTTGAAGGCCGTGTCCTCAAAGATACCCTTTCCAATGTTTCCAGGAAGAATGAGCCACTCCTTTCTCTGGGCTGTCCTGGTACTCTCTGCAGACTTGGAACTGCCTTTATCTCATTGGTTTGCACAGCACCTCCTCCTTGGGGCCGGGAACTTATCTGAATTGGCCTGCTACTGTGCCAAGTGTTCGGTGAGTGCTTCCTGAGTGTTTATGCAATGAGCGAAGGCTCGCTGACTTCCACTCTGCCCCAGGTTGACACCCTGGGTTCCATATGCTGGTCACCTAGGGAAAGCTAACCACAAACTGCACCACCAGTAACAGAACAAACATTAGAAATGTGCAAATCTTAATGAGGCTGTAGTTCTTTCTTCCTGAATTCATTCAAACCTCTCAGATGAATTTATGGCCCTGCTGCTCGTGGTTACCTCATTAATTATTTTCTGTTCTGCATACTTTGACATCCCTGCTCAACATCACCTGACCTTAGGAATTAGGTCACCTTCTTAGAGTTGTGCACTATCTGAGTAATATTCCCAGAGGACAATTATCATGAGTCCCTCTGCAACTTGTTAATAATTATAAGCAGGAAGAAGCTTAGCAATGTTTAATACATGTATTGTTAAAACCCAGTACATAATCCTTATAGATGAGTAAGCAGACCTTATTCTCACAGTTACTTTCAGCTTTTTCTTTTATTACTCATCTCACTAGAGGGTGAGCTGCGAAAGCGTAGGAGTCTGCATAAGAAGAGGTTACATCTTATCTGAGGGTTGTTTTTGTTGGCTGTACCAGGAAGAGCTCATTATAGGAGTTTTGCTTGGGACCTGATCTCACAGCATGGCCCCTAAGGACAGTGCTGGGCCACAGCCAGGCTCCAGTGAGTACTGTAAAGTCTAAAAGTCATGAGGGGTGTGAAGTGTATACCCAGGTCTCCACTTGAGATGCAATACCCAAACATGAGACAGACACAAATGATGACCAGCATTATCTTGTAACAGACAATGATTTGGTATTTAGGAACAAGGACTAACCTCGGTTTAGAGCTGGGGATATTTGCCATCTGCTGAAATGGCATGAAGCATTTCAATGGTACTTTTAAATTTTATAGTCTTTGTCTCATTGATTCTCATTGATAATAAAGTTATGAACTCTGTTTGAAAGTGAGGGAAACAGAGTTAAGCATTTTGACCAAGATATAAGAAGTAAGGACTTCGCAGGTAGGTTTCCAGCTTTAAGATCTAGTATTTTATACCCAGTGCTAGATTCTGTTTCCTGTGGAGCAGTTGGATGTGCCCGTTGGGTTGTTGTGGCCCAGGTCATGGGTTGTATGCCCAGCTGGCTCACCCAGCCATCTGGAGAAAAGGACTGTGCATTTCGTCTTCATTCCTTCCAGTACACGTGGCTTCACAAATATGTCATTGGTGTTTCAGCAGTCAGACTTTATTGAACATCTGTTTCATGCCAGGCTCTGTGCTTGGTGCTGGAAATGCCGTCTTGCCCTCAAGAAACTCAGAATTTAATAGTCAAGACAAACAAGTAAATACAGTGTAATTAGAACTTTGATAGAGGCATACACGGGTGGCAATGGAGTCAGGCAAAGCATATCTAATTCATAAAGGGGGCTGGGGTCCACAGAAATTTCCAGGAATCTCCTGATCACACAAATCTTGACAACTGCTTAGCTAGGCTAGTCGGAGATAGGTACTGCAGGAAGAGGGGACAGCACGCGGGGACAGGCGTGGCAGTGAAAGAACATGGCATGTCTGGGCAATAGCAAGTGATCCAGCGTGGTGAGAGCTTAGAGTAGGCAAGGTGAGGTGGGAGAGGTCAGCAGGGCCAAACTGAGAGTGGCCTTGGGGCCCATGCTAGAGTTCAACTTTGTCTTGACTGTTTTAATGCATCATGAAGGATTTTAAATTGGGGCGAGGATGTACATTTCATAAAGATCCCTCGGGGAAATCACTTGTACAGGAAGAACAGGTAGGGAGCAAGCCTGGAAGCAGATCCCTGGTACCCCAGCGAGTGGTTGGAGAGGGAAATGAAGAAGACATCAGGAAGGGACAGAGAACATCACTGAAGATGTGACAGACCTTCTGTGTGCCAGGTGTCGTGCGGGGCGCTCTTTGGGTACTGTCTCAAATTGTCACTCCAACACCAGGAGGTGGGTGTCAACCATCCTTCTTTACAGATGATAAAACTGAGTTTATACATGTTGGAGCAGGCGTTTGAACTCAGCCCTTAATTAACTCCAGAACCAATGAGCTTAACCTCTCTCTCACATTGCCATTTGTCAAGGATGGGCCTCATCCAGAATACAGAATGAGGTCTTTGTCTGAGACACAGGGACTCTTCAGACTGGCAGCTCAATTTTTTTCTCCATTGCCCAGTGAGAGAAAAGGGATCGTCTATGTTATAAGCCAGTAAGCGGTAAGGATTCCACACTGGCTTATCTAAAACAAACTGCAGCCTCTGTCTTTCAATGTAGCTGGGACATAACGGGGAAATTCTCGTTTTGCTCGATGGGCCTGGGACTGGTGGAGCTCAGGAACAAGTTGAAGCGATGACTCTCACTTATTCTGATCAACTGCGGCAATCCCCTTTTGGGGGGCTCTCAGGCCATGCTCTGCCACGCCGTGCCCCCAGCTCCATCCAGGGCCTGCAGTGGAAGCAGTTCATGTTGCAAAATGGACTAATGATCCCCTTCTGAAAGTTTAGGACAGCAGCAGACCAAGAGGGAGTGGGATGGAGGTCCTCTCTCCAGTAAATGAAGCCGCAGAATGAAACTGTCAGGAGCTGTTGGTGGCCGGGTCTTCCACCGTGAGAAAAAAGCTGGTCTCCAGAGATGATTAGGAACTTGATCTCCTGTAGGAAGAGGCAGATACTGGCAGAAATGCGGTCTTTGGTTTTCATTGTTTGTGAGGCTCAGCTGCATCCCAGCCTTTCTTACAACTGGATTCTTTTATTCTTCCTTGGGTCCTATAAATGCCCCCAGCGTCCATCTAACACAATCTGTTCTTTGTTTAAACTAGTTTGAATTAGTCCTAACTTATTCACCAGCCTCATCCCAAATCCTCTGAATAGAAATTGGCTCCTGGTTTCAAAAGGAGAATGATTTGGGGGAGATAAAAGGTGACCACTAGGTGCTCAGTCCACCTTAGGGTGAGCACCTACACATAAAGGCTCAGACAGGTGGTAGGGAGGACATGTGTATGCCATGTCTGTGTGCAGCTGCTTTTCAAAAAGTGGGCCTCCCTTAGTAGGGCTCGTTGGCTGTGTAGCCTGTCTGGTACAATAGGTTGGCTGCTTTTGGTTCTCTGTGTTGTGGCTAGACGCCTGAATGAGGTGGGCTTGTAGGGAGGGCTCAGTTATTGCCTTTTCTGGTTGTAACAATTGACTTATTTTCTGTTTTTGTCCAACCTTCCATGTGGGAAATTGGAACTTGCCCAGCAAGGGGCTCGCTGGCGCCTGTAGGCTGGACTGTGTTCCCAGGGGAGCTTCAGGGTTCGTGCAAGTCCATTGCTGGCAGTCATAGCAAGGGAGCAGACTTAGAGTATATTCTCCAGGGATCCGGGAGCAAGACACAAAGCCCAAAGGGTCTCAAACAAGCTGGACACCAAAATGGAACAAAGGTAGACAGTCTAAGAAAGTGGCTGCCAGTGGGACTGGTGTGCCCAAGATTCCCTTTTATTAAAAGACTCCCTTTGATTGATGTACGCTGACCTGAGTATTTAGGTCAGTTTAGATTAAAACATTAGTTACAGGTGGACAATTTTAGCAACCTCCCAAGGATTCGGTTACCTCATGTACAATGAACCATGGACTTGGGGGAGGACCTGGTGGTGGCACACAGAGGAGGCAAAGAGGAGGGTGACAGGTTAAGCAAACATATTCTTGCATGGATCCCTAGTCCCAGGAAGCCGCCTCCTTCCTCTTTCCTTGGCCTTGGAAACTACGCAGCCATGAAATGGAACACAATCGAACAGTGTTCCATTCTATGTCAATTTGTGTAAAAGTGACAGATAGGGAATTTCATACAACATCTTTATTTATCCAAACATTTGGCTCGTGTGGGTGAAGATAACAGCATTATCTGGGCTCTCTGTGGAGGCTCCCCATGACATAAATAGACACAGTTGGCCAAAAGCATGATTTCTGTTCTAATAGCTGTCTGGCACCCACTAATCCAGACAGTTGAATAAATAATGCTTCTCTCTGACATTCACTTTGTCCGGCATGGTGTCTGCGTGTCTGTGTCTTCTCACAGTCAAAGAGTTTAGTTTGTTTTTCTGTCTTTTCTTGATCTGAGCAAATAAAGTCTAGAAATGGTTGTTGAATCAACAGGCCCAGGGGCCCCATGCTGCTTTCTGGTGGGGAAGGAGGCAGCAGGTTGACCCCAGCCGTGATGGGAATCACTCTGGGGGTCCTGAGAAATGGGTTTGACCATCAAAGGAAAGTCAGAGTGAGTTGGTGGGAGGCGGGTGAGGAACTCACTTAGCCAGCCCTCACTTCCCCTGTGGGAAGCACACCCCTGAAGTTCAAAGCGAAGCTCCTTTTGTTTTACCTTGGGCTGTAGAGATAGCTATTTTATAAGCTGAATCAGAGGGAAGGAAGGCAAGGTTTCTGCATTGCCTGGAAATTGAAAGCCAGCCTCTGCTTGATGGTGGTGAGCAATGGGGAGTGCAGGAGAGGTCACGGCCAGCTCCGCTGTCAGCTGTGGAGAAATAGTGGGTGGCTGGCAATTCAACAGGCACCCACTTCTCTCCTCCTTTTCTCCAGAAGCAGGATGTGACACAGGTGGCAGGGAACATTTCTTGGTGTCCTCAAGTCTTTCCCCTACCAGGGCCCCACAGCTGCTGGACAGATTTTCCACCTATCAGATTACATCATGATCCTGATTAGAATTCTTCGGGGATCTTCATCCACTGCAAGACAAGATCCACACTTCTAAGCTGGTGTACGCTTCGCTGGCATCCCGGTGTGACCCCACCTGCCTCTCTAGGTCCCAGCTGAAGAAGGCTCTTGCTGTGTGCCTGTGTGCACGCTGTCCCCTGATCTGGGTTGTTTCTCTCAGTAAACTTTGCTGAAGTCCGTTCATCCTTTAAGACCCAACTCAGAGGGTGTTGCTGAGAGGCTTTTCCTGACATTCCTGACCCTTTGCTCAGGGATACCATTCTCCTTGGGGCTTCTCCTTGTTCATATACTGTCCTTTATTATCTCATGCGATACTTAAATGTCACTTGACTGTCCCCAACCCAAGCCACACTTCCCCAGCCCTCACCAGGTTATGGGAACAAATGAGGTCACATTAATATTTAAAGTCCACTGGCTGCACATCCCCACCAGGATGGTGGCGGGACCTCAAGTCATCTTTCTGGGTCCCCTTCCACCTAGTCTCTTTCAGTGGGTCTTCAGGTGAGGTCTCACGACTCATCACTCTGGGTCACTGCCCATGCTGCAGTGACTCCCCCTGCAGTTCTTGGGAAGCCACAACTACCCTAGCCCCAGGGGATGCTAGTGTCTGGGTACCATGCCAGCTCGAAGGGTGGCCACAGACCTGTCCTTAGTTCTACTTCACTGATAGCTCTGGGAGAATGGGAAGAAAATAGAGAGCCCTCTTGCTGGCTTCTAGACATGGCAGCTCTCAGAACCCAGAGACCCAGATCTTTTCCCATGTTTCCTTACAGGGGCTTCCTTGTCAAATGGCAGAGGCACCTCCCAGCCTAACAGTCGTGGGCCCCTCTGCTCAGAGCCAACTTCCGTCACCACCGTCATCAGGGCCAGCTGAGTGCACAGTTCTAGCAGGCAGTGTCTTCATGAAATACAACACGAATGGCACCCCCCTGGGGTTGTCCAATAGAGTAGCTCTGGGTGTACCTGTTTCCCAGACTTCTTGGGATACAGGTTCTGGAAAGTAAGCCCAGAAAGGCCAGGGGGTTCTTGCCTTTCCCCTGTCCAGGCCCTCCTTCCAAGCTCTCCTTGGATATTTTAGCTCCTAAGTTTTCCCAGCATGCTTGACAGTAGGGTGAGCCTGCCCCTCACCCCCAGATTGGGGTGCCTTTTGGGGCCTAGTAATGGAGTATGTACAGGGTCCATGACCAGCTTCTGTGCCACAGTTACATTTATGTGTCTGTCTCCCCTACTAGACTAAGTGCTCCCTGGGAGCAAGGACTGGGCCTCATTCATCTTTATTTCCCTGGAACCAACTGCTGTCAGTGTTGTGAATGAATGGATGACTGAAAAGCATTAGGTTTAAAAAGCATCAGTAGGTGATTTCTGAAAACTCGCAGCTCTCCCTGTCGTGGTCCTCTCGAGACTTCCCTCTCCTCCATGACTCCCCTGAGAGCCATGCCAGGGTTCCCTCCACCCCATCCCACCACCTCCTTACCGGAGCCAAGCAAGGCTTAGCTCAGTGCTTCTCACCCTTGGCTGCACGTTAGAATCACCTGGGGAGCTTGAAAAACATACGGATGCCCGGACTCCACTCCAGACCAGCTAACTCCAGCTGGGGTTGAGAACTCCACCCCTCCACCCAGGTCACCAGAAAGTTCCTTATGGCACTTGGAGGCCGTAGTCTCTCTCTCTCTTTTTTTAAACACTTTTTTATTGAGTTATAGTCATTTTACAATGTTGTGTCAAATTCCAGTGTAGAGCATAATTTTTCAGTTATACATGAACATACATATATTCATTGTCACTTTTTTTTCACTGTGAGCCACCACAAGATCTTGTACACACTTCCCTGTGCTATACAGTGTAATTTTGTTTATCTATTTTGCATATGCCTGTCAGTATCTACAAATTTTGAAATCCCAGTCTATCCCTTCCCACCCCCTGCCCCCTTGGCAACCACAAGTTTGTATTCTATGTCTATGAGTCTATTTCTGTTTTGTATTTATGCTTTGTTTGTTTGTTTGTTTGTTTAGATTCCACATATGAGTGATCTCATATAGTATTTTTCTTTCTCTTTCTGGCTTACTTCACTTAGAATGACATTCTCCAGGAGCATCCATGTTGCTGCAAATGGCGTTATGTTGTCATTTTTATGGCTGAGTAGTATTCCATTATAAATAGACCACATCTTCTTTATCTAGTCATCTGTTGATGGACATTTAGGCTGTTTCCATGTCTTGGCTATTGTAAATAGTGCTGCTATGAACATTGAGATGCAGGTGTCTTTTTGAAGTAGGGTTCCTTCTGGATATATGCCCTGGAGTGGGATTCCTGGGTCATATGGTAAGTCTATTCCTAGTCTTTTGAGGAATCTCCATACTGTTTTCCACAGTGGCTGCACCAAACTGCATTCCCACCAGACGTGTAGGAGGGTTCCCTTTTCTCCACAGCCTCTCCAGCATTTGTTATTTGTGGACTTTTGAATGATGGCCATTCTGACTGGTGTGAGGTAATATCTAATTGTAATTTTGATTTTCATTTCTCTGATAATTAGTGATATTGAGCATTTTTTCATGTGCCTATTGATCATTTGTATTTCTTCCTTGGAGAATTGCTTGTTTAGGTCTTCTGCCCATTTTTGGATTGGGTTGTTTGTTTTTTTCTTATTATGTTGTATGAGCTGCTTATATATTCTGGAGATCAAGCCTTTGTCGGTTTCATCATCTGCAAAAATTTTCTCCCATTCTGTAGGTTGTCGTTTTGTTTTACTTATGGTTTCCTTTGCTGTGCAGAATCTTGTAAGTTTAATTAGGTCCCATTTGTTTATTCTTGCTTTTATTTATATTGCTTGGGTAGACTGCCCTAGGAGAACATTTTGGAGATGTATGTGAGATAATGTTTTGAGGCTGTAGTCTCTTCAAAAGCATCAGTTGGCGTTCACTGATTCAGCGTCCACAGTACATGTGAAAGTCCAGAGGAGAGTAATAAAAAGTAAGAAGGGAATGAAAAAAAAAGGTTCATGATCTGGATAAGAGCCTGCCCAGTTGTGATATCCTGGGCAGCTCTACTGGGACTATGTACTGTGAGGTATTAGATGGACCCCTTCCCTGGACTTTGGTCCTGAAATCAATTGTTGCCCAATCTTCTGTGGACCTTTTAGTCACCCTGCTCCAGCATGTGACCAGTTCATGGAGGCCCAAACGGCCACTGCACCGCAGAGCCTACTGTTCCCTTACCACACCCTGAAGCCCAGGCTGACTGCCACCCTTGTCAGATCCAGGTGGCCTCTAGTTTAATTGGCAGCAGTGTCCTCCCAGGAGGTTGAGCTGAGGTTGCAGGCTGATTGCCCAAGGCCTTGCACCCACTCTGGGGGGCAGCTGAGTAATCGTGTAACAATTAGGGCACCACGGCCATGGCCCAAGGTCAGGCCCACTGGCTGCTGAGCATGAGAAGCAACTTAATTTTGACTTCTGCTGCCACTGCAGTGGGAGCCCCCGTGGCATTTTCTATTTGGAAATTTACTCATTAACCTTGACATCGTGGCTGTCTCTTCCTTCTGCTGGTGAACCAGGGACTTAATTAAAAACCTTTAACCTTTTTCAAACTTGTGGACATTTTAGTGGGAGCACTTGAACTGCATTCTGTTCAGAGAAGCCAAGTTAAAACACAGTTATCTGTTATTTCTCTTAGGATCACAGAATGTCAGAGGTGGAAGCTTAGATCTCCCACGGGGGTTCTCAAGTGTGGCAACACGTTAGAACTAGCTGAGGAGTTTTAAAAAGTGCTGATGGCCGGGCTGGACTAATTAAACAGCACCACCATCGGTGGGGCTCAGGCCTCGGTGTTTAAAGCCCCCTCGTGATGCTAGCGTGTAGTCAGGCTTGAGAACTGTTCAGTGATTAAAATTCCTTTCATTTTCATATGAGAAAATTAGGACTGAGACGCTCAAGGGCAATTCTGAGCCATGAGCCCTGCTTGGACATCCAGGTGTTGGAGGAGCCAGAGCAGTAAGAGCTGTCAGTTCAGGTCTGCTCTCTCCTGCCACGTACTTTCCTCTGG
Source organism: Camelus bactrianus (assembly GCF_048773025.1). NCBI lineage: Eukaryota > Metazoa > Chordata > Mammalia > Artiodactyla > Camelidae > Camelus > Camelus bactrianus. The sequence goes on along the minus strand of NC_133553.1, from coordinate 40,132,763 downwards.
GCCACCTGCCTGCTCCCACTTCTTTCCCCACCAAGTCCAAGATCTCAGAGGTTCCAGAGTCTCTCTTCTTTCTCAGCCCCCCAAACTCTTCAATTACAGGTCCCGTAGCTGAGCCTGGGCAGAGGGTGCCTTGTCCAGGACCCCACCCCCATCGCCCCCAGCAGGTGACTGGGCCAGGGTTCCATTTGCTGTCCCCATGGCAGGAATCTGCTCAACGTGGCCTGTCACCAGGGGGCTGCCAGGAGGATGGAATTCTGTTCCTACTTAGTCCTTTCCAAAGCTGGAAGTTGGGACATTTAAAACTGTATTAGTTGTAACTTGGGGGCAGTTAGAAATTTGGGGGTTTTGTTGACCCCTTTTTTATTTGGTAGATGCTAAATTGTTGTGATGGTACCTCAGGGGTGGAGTGGTGGAGGGGGAAGGAGTTAACCAGGCTGGGACTGGGGTGAGGCAAGCAAAGGGCCCAGGGTGCAAAGTTGAAGGAGCTGCTCATTCTCCAGGTTGTGCAAAGGCCTCCTTCCATTTTGTATTCTGGGCCCCTTACTTGCCTCACCCTCGACCTGGCCCTGAGGCGAGAAGAGGGAGGGGAGGGGAAGAGGGAAAATTCTAGCTGAAGAGCTAAATCTAGAATTGATTCCAAGTCAAATACAGTTGGAATGCTAACACCCCAGGCCCAGCCTGCCTCAGACACTGAGTCCTGTGCAAAGACCAGTGACCCGGCAGACGGAGAAAGCCCAGCCGAGAGGGCCCTGAGGACACAGGAGTGAAGTTCAGCTTTTTCCCCTCCAGGCTTGCTGGGTGCTACCACCTGCCTCACTAGCCTCCTGGTGCCTCTGGGCAAAGGTGGTCCCTGGAGAGGCAAAGAGCTGAGAATCCTCAGAAGCAGCAAGGCTAACTATTTGTTACTTTTGTTCCTTTGACTTGAGAACTAGCTTCAGAAACAAGCCTGGGTCCTGAGGCTTTGCACCATTGTGCAGGGCAAGGAGTGCGACTTCAGGCCTGGGGAAGGTCTGTCCTCTGTGCCTGGAAATGCTCAACCTCACAGTCCTCTCCAGTCCCAGAGTCCTTGATTAGAGCTCTAACCCTTCATCCAGTGTGAACTGCAAATTCCTTGGGCAGCCAGCACACATGAAGACATACCGGATATCGCTGAGTGCTGGGGTGCGTGCCCTGACCCTTCCCCCCGTGAAGCAACTCCCCGTCCCTCCAGGCTCAGGCAGGGCCCCACCTCTTCCAAGATGCACGTCTAGGTATCCCTCGCCAAGGGAGGACGCTCTCGGCTGTGTGCACTTCACATTTCCTGTGTGGTTATATTACATGTGTTAATGCTCAATATGGGATCCTGGAACAGACAAAAGGAGATTAATGGAAAAACTGGTGAAATTCAAATAAAGTCTGTAGCTTAGTTAATAACAACATACCAATGTTGATGTATTAGTTTTGACAGATTACCCTGGTTAAGTAAGGTGTTTACACGAGGGGAAGCTGGGTGAAGTTCATACAGGAGCTCTTTGGGCTATCTCTGCAAATTTGCTATAAATCTAAAATCATTTGAAAGTGAAAAAAAAATTTTTAATGCATTAGATTCTTTGCTCTATAGTAAAGTTGAAAGACTGAGGCTTTGGAGTAAGAATCTCGACGTAAACACTTACTAGTTTAGGGTCCTTGGCAAATAAATTAACTTGAGTCTGTTTGGCTGTGAAAGGGAGATAATCCGATATGGCCAGGACTGCTACTTGTCCACCAAAGTTGGTCCTCCACTTCTTCCACAGTAATAGGACATGGTTGCCCATTGTAGTTAATTATGGTCAGGTAACTGTTGTGCCAACAGCCAGAGACCTGATCAGACTCTGGAAGCCTGTGATGGAGCCGGGTCATGCCGGACACACCGCTCTAGACAAGAGGGAACTCACATCGTGGGGTCTGGGTGGAGTTTGGAGTAAAGTGGCAGGGATTATGATGATCCACATTAAATCACCTGGGGAGCTTTAAGAAACTTCAGATACCTAGGGCACACCCTGGACCAATACATCAGCATCTCTGAGGGTAGGACCCTGGCGTCCTTTTTTCCAGCTCTCCAGGTGATTGCATTATGCACCAAAATTGAGAATTAGTGAACTTTAAAATTCTTTCCACTGTCAAGTCTCTGGATAGTGCAAAAACCATGTTTTTGGACTTTAAAATGTGTTTCCATATCAACTGATGATGATGTGTTTGGGAATTCAAAACACTCTGAAATGAAGTCTGAAAGTCTCACATTGAAGGGCTGCTATAGGAGGCTTGGGGAAGGTGTTAAATTTCCTCATTCTGACCCCTTCCAAGCCTGCTGTACTCTCTCAGTGGTAGAGCCGGCACAGATTTTCAAATGGAGAGAATCACCAGGTTTCTGAACCAAATCTTTTCTGAATAGCGAGGAGTAATTAAGTGGACTTTGGCAAGGCAATAGAGAGAAAGGAGAATCAGTGAGGTCAAGAAAGAACGTTTACTAAAGCAAATGTGACTATTTGGAGAAGTACAGGCACTACTTGTGTTGTGTGATACACACATAGTGCTTCTGTGCTAGCTGGAAAATACAGAAGACTGCAAAGAAGAACGCTGAAATCACTTGTAATAGCAGTTTTAGAGATGGGGGCTGTCAACATTTCGGCACACTTAATTCCCCTTTTTTAATTTACGCAGAAGTGGGTGGTGGTGAACGGCAAGTTTGGTATCTTGCTTTGCCACTTAGTGTTTTGCACTAGAAGTTGTTGAAATCCTGAATGGCCAAATAATACTTGATCATATTGTTGTTCTATATTTTATGTAACTGATTTTGTGTGTGTATCATCAAATATCTTTCCTTTTAAAATTTCCTTTTATAAATGTCTTCTCTAAATGGATATCTTTGTCCAAAATGCCTTTTAAAGTACCTTTCTGTGTCTTGTGTTTTGTGTGTACGGTGGGTGGGGTGTGTGTATGTGATTGAGCCTCCTTCACAATCAAGGGCTTGTTTCCACATCCAGCAAAAAATCTGCTCAAGCATCTTGTTTGGGAAAGTTGTGCTTGTTTTCTTAGAGAGGTCTGGAGGCCTTAACAAATACCTGTGGCTTCCTTCTATTTATTTCAAATATTTTGGTCCGAAGATTTCACAATTCCATCCTCACCCTGCTAGTCCCTAGGGCTGTAAGAGAAGAAGAAAAATATTTTTTAAAGGGCAGGGATTGTAATGTTTCCTTGGTATGTTCCCCCACAAAGCACTGTGTACACTTAAGGCCCCGTCTCAATAAATGACACAAATATAGATCTTGTGGGGGAGGGCTCTTGCCTGCTGTTTCTCTTGGGGCCCAATATAACTGTTTTGTTCACATGTTTATGTATGGAGGCTGGTTTGTGTTTGAATGAGGCCCAAGTAGAGACGTATTTGCATATTTGAATTAGGACCAAGTAGAGACAAGTAGATATTGCTGTTCACACATAACTTGTTTTTGGAATTTGAGGAAGAGGAGGATGAAAGGCGAAGGGAAGAAGAAGAAAAAGAAGACCGGAGAAAAGAAGGAGACGGGTTGCAAGGGCTCTAAAAAAAACTAGGGCTCAATTTTCTGTGCACCCAGTTCTCTGGGGATCCTGTCAATCTGCAGATTCTGATTCCGTGCGTCTGGGGTGGGGCCTGAGAGTCTGCGTGCCCTAACACACTCCAGGTGAGGGTGAGACTGCAGCCCCATGCACCTCACTTGAGAAGCCAGGTCCTAGCTTGGAATGTACCATTTTAGAACTTGTGCAAAGATGCTCGCTCTCTCACTGAGGCTGTTCTTACAGGCTGCTTCTCTCTCACACTTGTTAATTCCCTCCTCGGTCACTAATAATGCTTTTTTGTTTTCATGTCATTTTTTACAAAGCGTCTCTCAACTTTGCATAGGAGTCATCTTTACTCCCAAAGTCCCTCCAGTAGATTCTCCTTCCCCTCCAGAATGATTTTTATTTCTCGATTTTCTTCCCAGTCCTTTCCTGGCTTGACATTTAGTATTTACTCGTTGAGGCAATTCTTCTGTCTCCTCTACCACACCAGGTTTTCTCCCCCTAGAGACTTCAGTGCACAGTCCTTGCACTAACAGGAACAGGCTTCCACCTTTTGTTTCTGGTCCCAAAGCAAAATTACAAAATGGAATCTCCTAGTGGTAGATGAATTTAGATGCGACTCAATTTACAGCCTCGGTGGACAGCTTTTCTTCAGCCCAGACCACTTCTTCATGCAGTAATATCTGCCACAGTATATGGTTTCCAGAAAGTCTGAAGGAAGACAGATGTTTTCCCTAGAATGCAGTTTCTGTGTCACTGTGGTAAATAAGAATTTTCAGACTCGCAGTCGATGAAAACCTTTAAAATTCTCTTTGGATGAGACTAATCACCAAGGGTTCCTTAACCTCCCTGTAACCTAGAATCTTACAAGGCTTGTTGCCCAAATATTTGGTTTCCCTGCCTGAAAACAAGGATCTGTTTGTGAATCACTGACCACACATCGTAATGCCTAACACCATCCCTTTGAACCCACTGGGGACCAGTAAATAGTGATTAAGCTGACAGAGCTGGAACAAACCTTTCCAGCTCTGAGTCTGTATTTAACTTATGAAACTTTAACACTGTTTTGGCGATAACCTCATTATATCATTCACAGTGTGTCCATTTGAAGACAATACAGTATTATTCAGAAGGTGGCTTAGTACCATTCTATCAAATGGAACTTTTTATTAACTGGTGTCTTGACAGATCTATGGTGTAATGCTAAAGAATGTCTGTAATGAGCCTGAAGCACTTGCTGAAAGACGTTCTGAATCATCACAGAGAGATGCAATTCTTGCTTCATATATTTTGGTGTTAAATATATTAGAGTTTCACTCTTGGGAAATCGGTCAGCGTATGCCTAACAGTACCTTACACTGGCAGATCGATTTCCAAATTTATTTAGTATTTTAAACAAGAATACTTTATCATCCACATTCTGAAGCGGAAGGAATTGAGATGAAGTGACTCGCCCAAATCCCACAGGAGGCAATCAGTGAAAAAGTGAGGACCCCAGACCCAGGTCTCCTGTTTCCTTTTATGGTTGTTCTTTATTTGGTTAACCCGAAACACCCACTTCTCTAACAACTACGAATGATAAAGTCAACTGAATGTTATCCTGGCTCTAAAGTGTGACTATAAGCTAAAGAGACAAACTTGGTTTTACTTCCATGTATGCTGTGACAGAATTTGCATATCCAGAATTCACGTGGACGTTGTCCTTTAAAGTAATTTGTCTCAGGATGATACATTATCTATTACTTTGTTTTCCTTCTCACATTATTTGTGAGTTGAACAAGGAAAAGAAAGTGTCTTGTTACTCCAGAGTCACACCGAATTTCAGTTCAATTCGATTCAACAAACATTGGTTAAGGACCCATCAGGTGCTGTGCACAGTGCCAGACACTGAAATATGGAGGCTAAGACACGGTCCTCTCTGCCTAGAGGATTTACAAACTCGTAAAATAGGTGAGTCTAATACAGTGGTGCTGAGGCTACTGTAGTGGCCCAAGGAGGGCATGGTCAGCTGGAGGAGGCAGATTGGTGGGGAGGGAGCAGCTGATTCTTCAGGATGCGGAGGGAATTCCCAGGCATAGGAAGGGCAGGGACTATTCCTGGGTGAGGAAAGCGGACAGGTGGTCAGACCACCAGGTCACTCCAGCCTCTAGCAGTCTGGACACCTGAAGGTGAGTGTCTGGAGGTCCCAACAAGAGATAGGGCTGAACTAGGTCCCATGTATCACCCTAACGGGCAGCATAATTGGAGGTGACCCTTTGACAGGGAGAAGCCAAAGAAGGATTTTAAGTTGGAGAGTAACCGTGAGCTCAGTGGTTGGCAATTTTAGCTTTTGACCCTCGTGGGCATCCCTCCTCCTCTTCTCTCATTGGTTATCTTTGTCCTCCGATGAGATGTACTTTCTGCTCTCCAGGTAAATAATCAGCCACCTCCAGCAAAGCCCCTGGGAGCCATCCTCGTCAGGGGCCCCGCACGCTCCCACTAGAGAGACTGAACGATTTTGAGTCCCAAATCATATTTGCCTGCTTTACTTACCAGACCTGACCTAAATATTGTCAACCGCAATACTTTATAGTCAAGATAAAAGAAGTAGAGATTTTCCACGAAATGAAGTGTGAATCTTGGCACCAGATGCTTAGACAGTCTAAGTTTTGGGTTGTGTCCATCTTTGGTGTTGCAAGAATGGTGAATTGTAGAGATGAGTAGATTTGAGTTATGACTCCAGGAGGAAGTTGTTGTCTGCTTTCTGGCTGGCTGCTGAGCAGCAGGTGAACTAGCAGCAGAAACAGAAATGTCCTCTGTCTTTCCCTGTCCCCATTGGACCCGGCCTTCTCACACCAGCTCCTGGAGGAAGAGGAATATCTAGGCCCCCCTTGATGCCTAAATGACTCCTTTCTTGGCCATGTCGAGGCCACAGAGGCTTTATTGAAAGGTGCTCTGGCTCCTCTCCCAAGTAGACAGTTTCTTGTGTCTGCTCTTACCTCTGTCTTCCTAGTTTGCCTCCTGAGGGTCTAATCCAAGCCCCTGAAGCCACTGATCACCAGCTGTCACTTGGTTTACAACTGCGGGGCAGCGGCGGTGGGGGGTGGGGGAGGGGAGTCTTAAGATGAGGCCAGAAGGATTACTCTCCTCTGCTCCAAGAACAGCACTTGGAGGGACATTCCACCCTCGCTCAGCCACCCCCAGTCCATTCCTGCCTGGCCCAGCAGAGAAACAGTCAACACATGCCATATTTGCAAACTGTTAGGTGACTAACAAGAGCCATCTCACTCCGTTTGGCCTAATAGCCTAATACCTTCTTTGCACTTAGTTGAGGATCATCCAGCACATCAGCAAAGTTTACACAATACACAATCATCAGTGAGGCGTGTGGTGCATACGAGGTGCCTTTATTTCACAGGCTTTCAGAGTTCTGCAGACTGTATCATTTCAATCAGCTAAGTTGTTGAAGTAGAAAGCTCCGCACCCACCTCCCCAGGGGCAACACAATAATTTATAATTTAAAGAATATGCAGATATAATCCTTATCTACCTGTGCTCCCTTCACTAATATTTTAATTATCTTTGATTCTTCCTTTGAAGGATGAAAAATTTAAAAGCACATGCTTCATATTTCTTTTGAGCCTTTTATCTTGTGCCTTTCTTGTCTTTGCTGACATTTTTAGAGAAAAGTATTAAAAACTGTCATTATCCATACTGTGGGCTCCCAAAGGGGAAAGAGGGAAAGAGTTGCAACTGATGTTGAGTTGAGGGTGGACAGGAACTAGCTGGGGGTGGGGAAGATGGCTGCAGACCCATCCCCACCGGGAGCAGAACCCATGGTCCAAACCACTGAGCTTGGGGAGGGAGCTGAGTCTGAGCCAGGCCAGGCTGGCTAGGGGTGGATTCTATCTAGGTTGAGCAGGCAGGGCACAGGGTGGGATTTCTAAGGAGAGTTTGGGTGCTCTGTGTGTATCCCACATATTTATCCAAGGGTCCATTTGTCCTGGGGAAGAGACTAGAATGAACAGGGCCCCAACCAATGGGACAAGAGTTCAGGGTAGGGCTCTGGTCCCAACAGGGAGCCAGAGAAGAAACTGGAGCCAGAAATGATGGCAGAGGACAGTCAGAAAGATGGGACACATGTGGGGGTGGTGATGATGATCCTTCCCAGAGAGTCTTTGCTCTTTGCGGGGGGTGTAGCTAAATCTCCATGCCACGTGTGGGAGCACTCCAAGGTGATGATTAATTCCATTCAAGTCACAAAGCAAGTCAGAGGTGAGGCAGAAGCAGGCGTTAAATCTCTTTGCTCCTAGACTCTGTCTCTCTCTAAAATGACAGGCAGCATTGGAGAGCCTCGATCCCTCTTCCATTCAGCTGGGATCAAAGAGCTGGTTATAATCTCCTGCAGCAAAAAGTGTCAAGAAAATGATCAAAAGAGACATGATACTACCAGTCATTCTTTTCTCATCTTTTGGTCTCTTTTCTAACATCTGAAGCATACGGTTTAGAGAAGATACTATGAGTGGGATGGTCACAGTGCAGGGCTTGACAAATAGCATCACCACCCTCACTCTCCCGCTGCCTGATTCCAGAGGTACGGGTAACTCTTCATTGGCAGACTTTGCTCAGGATCCAGAGTGGGCCTCGTACCCGGATGCTGGTCATGGGATCACATCTCTGCGGTCACCTGAGCACACTAGCTGTTGTGGGTCTTGTGGCTCATTTTTTACTGTGTTTGAAAGTGGACCAGACAGGCTTTGACATAGGAAATAAATGACACTCTTCTTATCACTCTGTGTCTTAGGTCAGGTACCCTAGAAGCCAAGCCCCAGGCAGGGACTTAGGTGCTCATGTCTTGGTGGGGCAGTGCTCTCGGAGAAAGGGAGTGAGGGAAGCTGAATGAGACAGAGGAAGAGGCTAAGCAAAGATGCCATCTCAGCTGGAGTCAAACTTCAGTTGGATCCCAAAGCAGCAGCCTGGATTTAAAAATTGTGAATCACCATGTTGTACACCTGAAACTTATATAATACTGTAAATCAACTATACCTCAATGAAAAAAAAAAAGGAAAACAAAAAGTATAGATTGCACCACAGAGCTGATTTTACCTTGAGACAGGACTGCAGCCTTTTGTTACAGGGAGGGGGACCCCTCAGATGTCAGGTAGCTGCTCCGGATGAGGGTGGTGGTGCAACCTCCAGGACGAGGGGCTCCATGCAGCGAAGGGCAACTCTTCAGAGAAACGGAAGCTGTGAGCTCTTCACAGTCACCCAGGAGGACACTGACAGTGTCCATCTACTACACAGGGATGAATGTGATCAGTAAGCCATAGAGATGCTTACTGTATTCTTGCTTCCTGGTAATAGACTGAGCAGCCATTATTAGGAGACTGATCTAGGTTTTGTAGGTCCTGAAGCTTATTACAGTTTGGGGGTCCCTCCTTAAGAAAAAGAACGCAAGAGTGAATTCAAAGTTAGGCTCATAGCCTGTGCAGGTGGCAAGTCCTAAAGGTAAAACTTCACTAGTCTTGTCAGTCTCTGGATATTTAAGCTCCTTTGTGCAGAAGAGAAAACTGAGGTTCAGAGTTTAAATGAAATTGCCCAAGAACATCAGTCAAGGAAGTGATTGGAGCCAGAGCCCGTGTTTCTGGTTCATAGTCTGCTTCTGTCTTACCCAGGACTAAGACCCAGACTCCTTGTCATCTCCTTCTTATACCATCAGATCATTACACTTGCAATGGTTTCTTTAAGATCTGTCTTCCTTACTATACTCTGTGGGTGTATTTGGCCTGTTTCTCGCTGTTCCCCAGCACCTAGCTCAGTGCCTTGCGTATGATTGGTGTGTGAGAAGTGTTTATTGGATGAATGGATGAATAAATGAAAGAATGAAGAAAATCAATTTCTTTCTTTGAATTACAGCTTTTCAAGTATTAAAATACAGCTGTTAGACTGTCTCTCCGATTCGATAGCTTGTGTTTTTTTTCTAATAGGCTAATTACCCTTCAACAGTCCCTTGCATTTTCCAGACCTACCTAGATTTGTCAACTTCCCTCACCGGTATCCCTATTAAACTGTGGCTCTTACAAGTGTTCCCAGCACCGCAGATGAGGCCTCACTAGTATGGAGCAGAGGGTAGGATCATCTCGTGGACACCATGAGCCTTTTTCAAAAAGAAGGCCCCATGAGTTCCTTTCAGTATTTACATGGAGAAAGTGAGGGAGGAGGAGTTTCCAGGACCTGGTGGCTCCTACTGGGGAGAAGCAGATTGCCCTATCACTGGATTTGGAATCAGACATATCTGAGCTTGCATTTGGGTTCTACCACTTGCAACTGTGATTTTATAAGTGACTTACTCTTTCTGCCTTTTAGATTCAGCATCTGTAAACTGGAAGTAATACCATAGGGCGGGCGTAAAGGTGAAATGAAATGATGGATGTAAATTACCTGAGATGTTTACTGACCTGTAAATAGTAGACATGACTCTGTGAGACGTGAATTCATGGGAGCTAGAATATTTTTCATAATCTTTAATTAGGGTAATATCAAAGAAATCAGGTAGATTCAGGACAGATTCCCACTTAATTAGAATATAGGATAGTTAAAGCATGCAAATAAATAAACACTAACTTTCACAGCTTTGGATGTGAAAATAATCAATATATATTCTGCATTCAAAAAGCAATGTGTATAGCAATTATAAGATCGCCTAGGTCAACATGATAATACTGTTTGAGATTTCCCAGAAGTTTTTGTAATATAACCTGTGTAGGTCAGGTAAGCCTGAGTACATCCAGGGGTGTACAGGCAGGACGATATATAAGGTGCCATGCACTTGGGGGGTTTTGCTGCTCCCAGGGGCTACAGATTAGGCCACAGAAGTGTCTCATATAATTTCTAGTCGACGGGAGGTAGAGGACAGCACAATGCTCACACCAACTTCAGAGCCACCAGAAGAGCAGAAATAGTATAAAATTGGAGAATGTAGAGGCCTGTTTCCTGGCACTGGTTTTCTCCTCTTCCTCTGCACTTGACCCCTAGACTCAAATCCATGTTCGGAGAGCTCTGACAAGTGCTTGCCAAGGGCACCTAGAGCTGGCTCCCTGACCTGTGCCTTCCAGCACATTGACTGGAAAGAACTGCTCCAAGCCTCAGGCCCCAGTGAGACAGTGGATGTTTTCAGCTCCTCGGGGCCCATGCTCCAAGGTACCCAAACCGAACCAGCTGAGAGAAGCCAGCTGTTGGTTGTCCTATTTGCTGACAGAGGACATGCCATTAGCAGCTCATTGGTGTTATAAGGTCTATGGAGAATAAAGACATGAGCTTGAGACTTGTCCCTCTCCCGTTTATGTCACTGGCCTGCTCATCTTGCGTGAGTAGAAATTACGGGTGGCATGCTGTTTCTCCAACACCTTCTAGCCTTTCCTGGTTTTCATGCAGTAAGGCCATTTCTTTTAAGTATCTCCCTTTCAAAGCTCCTGGGGGTTGGGGGTGGGGGAGCATGTGGGTATTTGCTCTCCATTCACCTCTTTGCAAAGTTACTCTCTGCTTGGCCTTGGAGAAGTTTCTTCAGGGCCACAAAGGTGTAGGGAGGGATGGAGGAATGGGTGTGAGTGGGGGCTAATGGGCAGGAGAAGCATAGGAGGTAAATAAACTGGGTTTTCAAGATCCTGGAACTTTAGTATCTTATTGATTCAAAATGCAATTTTTATTGTCCAGATTGCATACCGAAGATCAATCCCTTGAAACAGAAGTGGGCTATTCACTGAGGCTGAGATGGGAGCCAAAGAGGGAACCTCATCTTTGGAACTTTCTTAATTTTCCTTTTTGTGCATCCCAGGGCTGCAACCAACAGCTCCTCCAATGTTACATTTAATGAGGCATCTGACTAGGAACTTTAGAGAAGGAATAACCCCAAAGCCAGTTGCAAAGAACTCCAAAATTAGAATGTGCCTGTTCAGAGTTTTGTCCATGGCATGTGACACGGCTTGCTACCACCAAAAAGGAACAGGAAAACACAAATTGATTTCTCTCTTCCCTTGAAACAAATAGCACACAAACAGGGGGTACAGTGAGAAGGTCTGGACTTTCTCTCTGTGCTAACTCTCTAACACTGACCAGGATCAGTGAGACGGAACCCACTCCCATCAGCAACATGCAAGCGACGACGGGAGTTACCTTCTTACCTAAAAAGAAGGATTGGGATTAGGAACAACTGAAGTGTGAGTGTATGGGAAATAGGACTTAAGGTGACATCAAGGGCATGATCCCTATGGAATGGCAACCTCCCTCCTCCCCACATTTCCATTTCTACCGCTGGTAGGACTGAAACAGGCCATGTGGCCAAAATGTCACACCAAGAGCCCTTCTTCTCTCAGCACTCCTTGGATAACAATAGAGTAGTAGGAGCCAGTGTTTATTGAGCACATTCATGAGCTTTATCAATATGTGTTAAGAGCTTAATCAGTATTATCTCACTCATTTCTCACTATGAGTCTTTGTGGTGTCATCATTTTTTAGATGTGGAAACTGAGGCTCGGAGGTTGTCACTCACCCAAGATTGCACAGCAGATTGAAATATAATTCTTTGACTTTCTCTAAATGTCCTTATTCACTCTGGCTCTGATCAGCTTTTTGTTGTTGTTATTTTGGTCCTCTGGTCCTTTTCTGAGGTTTCCACCTTAGCTGCCTGTTAATTTCATTGGCATATCTTTAAATTCAAGTGGATGCATCAGGGTAAATCTACCAGATTGTAAACTCAGTGAGAATAAGGAATTTTGCCTCTCACGTTCATGGCCATGTCCTCTGATGCACAGTGCATGTTCGTTTGTCATATGAACTATTTGTTATTTAATGAGTGATATGTCTACAGAAACTCAGGTCCAGGGTTTTGCTTTTGGGCTGAGGCCATGCTTCTTGAAGCTCTGGCTTTGGGTTGGCTGTCCATGGGAAGAGTCCTCTGAGGTTTGAGCATCTGGGCAGGCGTTTCCCTCGGGACACCCCCGACAGGACCACAGATGCAGGATCTATGCGGAATATGTGGCTGGGTTCTGAAGACTGCTTGCAGGAATGCACAAAATCCCATAAGGTGGCATCATGGTTCAAGAGATGTATGTCTGTCCTTGGTATTAGGACCAGGATGAAATTTCTCCTGAGGGTCCTCATACAGAGGGTCTTGCATGATGAATACACTGTGTCTTCAATAACGTCCATACAGAAGACACCATGGAGATAGTCTGTGGCTCTTCCCTAGGGCTACGCTCAGTAGAGGTGGATGTCAGTTTCTGGAAGCTCAGTCAGAAGTCATCAGGCCCAGCCCTGAGGCAGCCCTCCCCCTGTTTTAACCATCCCTTCTCCCTGGCTGACTTACTGTAGGGGTTTGCCCTCTGCGAGTGTTGGCCACCCTGGGGAGACTTCATTCTTTGATTGTTCTAAGAGCAACACTAGAAATTTAAACATAAGCTCTCAGCCACCCTGTGCCTTCTCTCTGACCCATTGCTTATCCCGAAATATGCTGGACCTAAAAAACCATTCCACTTGGAGGGAGCCCAAAGGAATGAAAAAGGTCTTACTGCTTTCTAAATAAGATGATGGAAAAATGCAAAACAACCCAGCAACAGCCACCCAGTTTGAAGCTGGTACCCTTTGTTTTGATGCAAATTTAAGACAGCCACTTCTCAGAAAAAAGGGGCAGTACAGGACCTGGTCCCCAAGAAATGCAAATTGTCATTCTCTCTGGTGTGCTTTGCTGATGTGGCAGGGTTTTGGAAAAGCCAGTTTTTTAAAACTAACACTTCTAAAATTCTGGTGCCCGTGGGGAGTCTTACAATTTTCTTTGGAGTGGCAAAGTAAATTTCAGACCTATCATTTTGTTATTTAAGATCCCCAAATCTAGAGCCAGAATAATTAGGGATGCTGGCAGAGTTGTAGGGAAAAAGCTCTTTCCCAAGGCCTCATTCTGTTCCAGCAAGCCTGCCAGTTCTGCCTGTCCATCCAGAGAGAGATTGTGTAATTTCCAACACCCCTGGGAAACTACCAACCCCTCCTGAGCCTGCCTCCAACTTCAACCTGGTCCGGCAGGTCCCCCAGACAAAGAACCACTCCATCGTCCATAGAACTAGCTTGGGCCACATTCTGCTGGATTTAAAGCTATAAGCCACCCACCTCCTGGCACAGGTGGCTCAGAAGTAACCCTTTTCTCATTTGTGTGAGTCAGGATTTCTGAGCTGACCAGTGTTGTGTCCCCAAAGAGGATAGCACCGGGAGCATGACATTGGATTACAGCCTGGGAAATGTAGGTCCCACTAAAGGAAGAGTCCTGGCCAGGGCAGGTGATGGACACCAGGGTGGGATTGCTGGTCCCTGAAGGAGGCGGTGCAGGGCATCTGGCAGTTCTGACAGGTCCTTGAGCAGCGGGATGTAGACTGGACTGCCTCTAAGTTATAATCTAAAGGAGGTCAGGACAGCCCTGACTCCAAGTATTTATCTGTTAAATGTGTCCACTGGCAGGACTCGATTTCTTATTGAAAGCTGTTGGGCTTTAAAGAGTGCGCTATTAGAATGTAGCTATCTTGAGGAGGGTTCTGCCTTAAACATGACTGGTTTTCTAGTACTGATCATTACGAACAGGGAGGAAAAGGCTTGGGGGCCAGGGACGGGTCACCAGCTGGGGCAAGGCTTGGACTGGAAGAGAAGTAGGAGGGGAGATTGGGAGAGAAAGAAACATTTTGTTTCTGGACTACACTGCCTTCCGGTGCCACTAGCAGGAGAAAACAATGTCTAAAGATCCCTCTGTGCCACCAGTGGGTTGAGGACATACCAGGTTGAGGGAAAGGAGGAGAAAAAGAGAGAAGGAGCAGAGAAAGGAAAGGGAGAAAGAAGGTGTCAGGTAGGGTGGGTGGGGGCCAGCCATTTGTAGAAGTTTGGAGGAGGGGCACGCCTGGTTGTCACCCCAGCCATCGACGGCCAACTGTGGGCCAGTGGAGGTGTCAGAAGGTGTGCGGGCAGTGTGATGGAGTGAAAGTCGTCCCAGGCTGGAGGTCAGGGGTTCTAGTTCTGTAATAACTGCCTGGATGACCTCTGGGGCTTTTTAGCCAGAATAGGAGGAGGGTGGCCCTAGGGTCTCAAAGGTGGCTTCCAACTGGAGCAGTTCTCATGCTGGGAAATGGTAATGATTTTGAAAGCCCCATAATTCCAACACCACTGGGGATCCACCCTTGTCCAGAAGACATCCTAATGAACCCTGAGGAATGGCTAAGCTGTAGCGCCTCGGCACCCCTAGTTCCCAACACTGAGCCTCACTGTTGCCAGAAAGTTTATAGGAGAAGTGCTTGGAAACTGCCACTGGTCTTAATTCCTTTCTTTAACCTTGAGATAAGAATGCCTTTGTTCGAGTCTCAGGCAAGTCTCAAGTTATGTAACTCACTTTTATTAAAACTCTCCCTGACTGTTTTATATTCAGCCTTTTCGCTGCCCTGGTTTGTGGCTTTAATTGAATAGGTGCCCTTGTATTTGTGCTAAGTTTTTTTGGTCTTTCTCTTTCAGATCGTGACAGGATAATCACACTGGTTTGTTTAGTAAACACTGAGGCCAGCTCTGCAATCCAGAGGCCAGTGACCGAGCTGGGAAAGCTTTATTCCTCTTGCAGGATGTCAGGAAAAGCTTCCAGGGGACAAGCCCTCACTAGGCCAGACCCCCTTAGAGAAGCAGACAAATTCCTGCTGGTTTGTTGAGCAAACACTGAGGACAAGATTCGTGTATCATTTACGCCTCGGAGAGGTCATCCCTGACACCCTATCCAAACTAGTTTCCTTTCCCCATCTGTAATGCTCTTAAAATGGTCTTTATAACACTTACTACTGTTTGAAGTCATCTTATTATTTTTGTTTAGAATGACTGTTGGGCTCGACCTTGCACTGGAGTGTGAGCTCCCCCCAAGAACAGGGGAGCTGAGAGCCCACCGCCACACCTCGGGAGAGCCAATGCACAACCATGAAGTCAGCAACCACTCACTGAGCTTCTAGTGTGTACTGGGTACTGGGCTTGCTGGGATGGACGCTTCTGTAAAAACTAAATAATTAAATAAAAATGAATGCGTTACATGCTTGGAGGTCTATTGGCATAACTAGAAATTTCCTCAAGCCGTCATGTTCTCTTCTGCCAAGAATTTGGGAGGCTCACCCACTGATTCACCTCCTGCTGTGGTGCTAGGTACTGGGACGGGCAAGAGAGCGCCAGCAATGAACAGAACGTGTTCTCAGGGAACTCAACGGTCCAGTATGGGATGGCCAGGGGAGAGCAGACATGTACGTGAGAACCCTAATGTGTGAGGTTGAAGCCTTAATCAAGTGATACACGCAGTGTCGTGGGAGCAGTAATTAGAGGAAGAGGACAAGAAGACTTCTGCTTTACGGAGCAGGAGGGTTCGGCAGGAGTTGGACAGGAGAAGACGGGGAAGAGCATTCAAGGCACGAGGAGCAGCCCGTGCGAAAATACGGAGCCAAGAGAGGATTTGTGTGTGGCTGGAAGAGGGACAAGTTGGTGGAGATTTGCACAGGTGCAGGGAGGGCAGTGGAGATGGAGGGTGGAGAAGGCTGTGAGAAGTCACCGGCAACCAGACTGGAAAGGTTAACTGGGGCCAGGCTGCGGAAAGCCTGGAGCCGGGGCGGGTGAGGAAATGAGAAGTGAGTCTGGCAGCTCATAGAAATGCTGATCTCAGACTTCCTGCACTGGAGGGGTGGGGATGGGAGTGAGGCGGGTGGGGGCCAGGGTTGGGGTGGGCGGACCCTGAGGTAAAAGGCAAACACATTTCCAAACATCTGGGTCCTGGCTTGTTGCTATAGCGCTGATTCTAGAAATTTGCAGTGGCATTTGGATACATTCAGTGGTAGGGGCAGGCTTAGGGAGATCTTTTAAAGAAAAAGAATATAAAATTTGATGACAAGAGTGCCTCCCAGGGCCTTGAAAGAGCCTGGTAAACGTGGGGCGCTCTGAAGCTTATAGTCAGGAGCTTCTCAGTGAAGCCACCTCTGGAACCTGTGTGGTGTTTGTCCTAAATAGTGCCAGAAGTAAGGTCTGATTTTACGATATCACAGCTCCTTCCCCGGGAGGAAGGTCTTTTCCTGCTAGTTCTTCCGCTGCTGTAAACAGCTCTTGGTCTTGTGCCCTCTTTTCTCCGTATGCCCTTTCCCTAGGGGACCAACCCCTATCACCACCCATGGTGAGAACTATGGTCAAGCCCCTGCCCGCCCTTCTGACCACTGGGCCTCCCTTCCTGCTGCAGCCACACGGGCTCTCCGTCTGGTCCTCAGATGCGTCAGGCTCCCTCCCATCAGCACCTTTGTGTCTACTGTTTCCTCTGCCTGGAACACTCCCCAGAACTTCATTGTCACAGTTAGAATGCAGCTCAAGCGCCATCATCTCAGAGAAGCTTACCTTGCTCAACAACCTAAAGAAACCTCCTAGGCATTCTCTTATCACACTGCTTTGTTTCACTTTCTTCATAGCACTTTTTAATTTTATTTTTGGGGAGGAGGTAATTAGATCACCCGTCCTCCTTTCCTTTCCTTTCCTTTCCTCTCCTCTCCTCTCCTCTCCTCTCCTTTCCTTTCCTTTCCTTTCCTTTCGTTTTCTTTTCTTCCTTCCCTCCCTCCTTTCTTTTTCTTCCTTCCTTCCTTCCTTCCTTCCTTCCTTCCTTCCTTCCTTCCTTCCTTCCTTTCTTTCTTTCTTTCTTTCTCTCTTTCTTTCTTTCTTTCTTTCTTTCTTTCTTTCTTTCTTCCTTCCTTCCTTCCTTCCTTCCTTCCTTCCTTCCTTTCTCTTTCTTCCTTTTCTTTCTTTTCTTTCTTTCTTTCTTTCTTTCTTTCTTTCTTTCTTTCTTTCTTTCTTTCTTTCTTTCTTTTATAGCTGCTTTATTTCCATTTATCTTAATTCCCCAAACCACCCTATTTTTCCATTTTTTAAAAAATTCTTGTTTTTATTGAAGTGTAGTCAATTTACAATGTTAGTTTCAGGTGTACAGCAAAGCAATTCAGTTATACATACACATATATAAGCATATATAAAGAAAGAAATAAAATATATATTTCATTCTTAATGGAGGCACTGGGGATTGAACCCAGGACCTCATGCATGCTGGGCAGGCACTCTACCACTGAGCTACACCCTCCCACCATAGCACTTTTTTACTAGCTGAAGCCATCTTATTTTTTGTTTGCCTTTTTACTGTGTCTTCTCCCACTACATAAGCTGCCTGAGAGCGGGGACCTTGCTTGTCGTTGCCCCCTGCGCTATATCCTCAGCACCTGGAGTGGTTCATTTTAAAAAGAATCCAACAGTTTACTGAGAGCATTTTTACATAATTATAATACTTCGCTTTTGTATAGCATTTTCTAGTTTCCAAAAAAGATTTTACATACATAATCTCACTTCTACCTCAAAAACAACCCAATGAGATAAGAAGGAGAGGGATTGTTACGGCCCCAAATAAAAGATGAGGAAATTGAAATTCAGAGAGGTGAGATGACTCGTCCACAGTGTTCTAGCTATTCAGTGATAGCACCAGGTCTTCTTCCATCAAAACCAGTTCTCTTTCCATGTTCTGACTCATATTCCTAAGGCCTGTTACTCCTCCAGGCTCCTCAGAGCAAAAGAACCTGTCCATGTACGGAATGAGAGAGCACGTCTCCACGTTCCTCTGAGGGGAAGGAAAAAAGTACTTGGCTTCCACGTAAAGGTTTATGGCAGACAGCCCAGTCTTCACCTGTGGGTACAGCAGAGAATCAGCCCAGTTATTACGTAATGATAATGATTAAGTTTGGACAATAACAACAGATTCCCTGGGTGCAGTAGAATTTTGCTACCCATCATGAAAATGGTGAGGGACTTGAATTTTCATTTTAATATAATTACCAAAAGCATCGACTGCTGGACAGTTTCACATATTTCCCCCTTAAAGGTAAATCTATGAGGTGGTGAATGAAGAATGGAAGCCAACCTTGCTGTTTTTTAAAACAGAAGCAGTGGAAGTAATGTTTTTCTGAGATTGTCTGGAGAATCAGTGACAGAACAGGGAGTTCAGAAACTTGAAATTCCTGATCCTAGTCAAAGACTGATGAAAGTCAATTTGTACGACCCTTCTGGGCTTTAATTCTCCATTGACAGAAATCTTCAGGAAATATTGACATATTTGTGATACTTGATGTGACCCTTGTAGGGTTTTTTAGGTGACAAATTACATAGAAAGATGTGTAAATCATATAGAGCTCAATGACTTTGTACAAAAGGAGCACACTCGTGTCATCAGCTCCCAAATCTAGAAGTCGATCATTACCAGCACCCCCGAATCCTCCTCTTACCTCTCATCTCAATAACTAGTCTTCTCAAATGAAGGTAAACACTATCCTGAGCTCGCACAATAGGTGAGTTTTATCTGCTTTTTGAAACATTTAATCATAGCGTATGTAGTCATTTTTTTTGGACTGGCTTCTTTTGTTCCACATTATGTTGGTGAGATTCATTCATATTGTTGTGCATAGTTATAGGTTTTTTTCACTGCTATATAATAATTTATTGCCTAAATATGTTATATATCTATTCTCCTATTGATGGTCATTTGGGTTGTTTCCAGTTTGAGGCTATTATAAACAGTGCTGCAGTGACCACGCTTACACATGTCTTTTGGTGAAAACATATATAGTTTTCAGTTTGTGTGAATCCAGGAGTAGAATTGCTGGATCATAGGATATACTTCTATTCATAGATACAACCAAAGAGTTTTCCCAAGTGATTTTACCAATTTGTTCTCCCATCACTGGTGTATGAGAGGTCTAAATACTCCACCTTCTTCTTAACACTTGGCATTATCTATCTTCTCATTCTAGCTCTGCTGGAATGTGACCCATGATGGATTTTAATATATTTAAACTATAATTGATTTAGTTATAATTTAGTAAGTATATTTGTGAGATGGTACCTAAGGAACCTGAGATTAGGTAGACATTGGATCATTTTTTAAAAACTGGGGTATAGTTGGTTTACTACTTCAGGTCAGTTTTAATGCTCAGTCATATTCTTGTCCTGTGTGTTTCTCTAATTCCTTCATATGTACAGGTGCAGCCCACCTGACAAGAAGGCAGACTTCTGGGGGTCAAGGGCTCCTTTCATAGTTGTTATAGCCCTCAGCACAGTGCTGGGCACAGAGGAGGTGCCCAGTAACTCCTGATTGAATTGAGCTGAACTAATGATGGAGGCAAACCCACCAACGTCCCTATTCATGGTTTCCTGCCTGATCACTCCACTTCCAGGCACTTCCTAGGATGATAAAAGGACCAGGAGTGAGGAATTCTAGAAAATGTCCAATTCCTTCATGTTCCTTTAGAGCCTACATTCCAAGTGCTAAAACATTTTAGGTAGAATGAGCCCCTCTATTTTCAAAAGGATTTTCCTGGGGCATGAACCTGAGCCGACCAGAAGGCAGGGCCGACAGAAGGACTGTCTCACCCGGGCTTTCAGGAGAGAGTATTGTTTGTGTCCTTCCATGCTTGAAGGGGTGCTTTGGACTCAAAATGTCTGATCTTATTACATGACCCTGATTTCCCTATGGCTGCATGCAGTTCGACAGACATCTCTCCAAAGGCCACAGTAATCTCTAGGATACTTAGTTCCCTTTTTTGCTTATTTTTTTTATCTGTCCCAATTTTTAAGAACTATTTCTGAAATCTCATCAGCTAAAGGATCTGTGCTCAGTTGATTGCCCATTTCAACACGCAGCTTTGTGTCATGCTCTGCACATCTTTGTTCATATTGGATATTGGCTGTTTCTGGATGGAGATCCTGAGATGTTAAGTTCATTCATTTTAACAGTTCTGTTGTAGTTTGGAATTAGGCACTTATTGAAAACAATTGGTGGAAATATCCACCACCACCCACCCCCTTTTTCTTTCAGTTTTAGACTCTGACATTCAGCAAGGAAGATGGGTTTTAAAGGGCATGGTCATGAGGGAGGCATTAAAGGAAGAAAATGTGGACCTTGAAAAACACGTATAGAGTACTGATGAAACTAAGCCAGTTTCCAGACTCCATATGGGCCTCCTGCTGTCAGGCAAGTCAAGGTAGAGAGTGTGTGTGTCTGTGTGTGTAGGAGTGGGGTGGAAGAAATGGGAAACCCTGAAAAGAAAATTGTGGTAAGATCCCCAAAGCATATCAGGTTGTAATTGTACACAGTCACTCATGGGACCAGGCTTGTTCTGCAGTCTGAAATCACCATCAGCAGGTAATCAGATCTAGTGCTCTGGGGCCTCCCCTAACACAGTGATGGTTGTAGACCAGACCAAAAAACGATGGGCTGTTTGAGTCTCTCCTAACAGGGCTGGCCAGCTGCCCAAGATTTGTGGGGAGAGAGAGGAGGGCTGTGAGTTTCAGAATGGTTTTCCTCTGAGGATGGGTCTTATGTCTCAGATCTCCTGATAGGAGGCCACATGTTACATACATGTTTCTCCCTTCATGTATGTACTTTCTTTTCAGTCTCAGATTCAACTGGCTGTGACGCTTGGGTTTATTAAATTCAGGTCCATTAGGATACTCCATGGGTATATTTGATTAGGTGCTGTCAGTGCAAATGCTTGGGGTGGATCAAGCAGGCAGCATGAATATGAAATGGGGTTTATGGCAAGCTGGAGAGTCTGTTTCTCTTTGAAAAGAGGGTACAGTCAGACAATGGCCACTATGGAGGTAGGCCAGCCCAGGTGATCAGATCTTCTTATTTTTCAAGAAAAGCCAGAAATCCAGATTCTTCTTTAAAAATGTGTGTAATTTGCTGATTTTTCAATGTTTGATATTAATTCAAAATTTAAAACAAAATCACTTTGCAGGCCAACTCTGAGTATCAAACAAAACAAATCTGTAGGTCTCATTCAGCTTCCAAGCCTGAGTCTCTAGGTTAAATTGATTTTCTGGTGGGAAAAACCCAACTTATTTAAGTCACCTCAAGTCATAGAGGACTAGACAGATGGTCCCCTACTGGTGATGGTTCAACTTTATGATTTTTCAACTTTACGATGGTGTGAAAGCAGTATGCATTCAGGAGAAGTTGTACTTCAAATTTTGAATTTTGATCTTTTCCCTGGGCTGGTGACGTGCAGTACAGTACTCTCTCGTGATGCTGGGCAGAGGCAGTGAGCTTGGCTCCCAGTCATCCACCCCACCACAAGGGGAAGCAACCAACACACTTAAAACACTTCTGTTCCCATACAACCATTCTGTTTTTCACTTCCACTATTCAATGAATTATATGACGTAGTCAACACTTTATTATAAAATAAGCTTTGTGTTGGATGATTCTGCCCAACTGTAGGTTATTATAAGTGTTCTGAACACATTTAAGGTAGGTTAGGCTGAATGATAATATTTGGTAAGTTAGGTGTATTAAATGCTTTTACCACTTATGACACTTTAACCTTAAGTTAGGTTTATGGGTTTACGATGGATTTATCCCATCATAAAGTGGAGGAAGATCCATATGATAAGGAGATGTGTGACAATAAGAGAAACAGGATTTTCAACCATGCAACAAGCCTCATAGAAAGCCATCAACTCTACAAACATGCCAGGTCAAGGGCTGAATAGGAGCACACCTGACTGGTACTTACTGAGAGTTGGTAAGTTCTTTATCACCATTGATCGGGTAACTTACGCTTCTCAGTTGGTGGCAGGTTTCAATATAAGCTGCCTATGACTCACATTAATTTCTCTGATCATTGTAGATTTCTTGACTGGGTCTCAGGGCTTCCAGGCTGCTCCTAGCCTGTTATAGAAAGGCCTTCATTACTTTGGTTATGCCCAAATTTGAGGAATGTGAGGGTAAGTTTATTTTCCTTGTGGCAAGTGGATCCCTGGAGCAGAAGAGGAGGAGCTGGTAGGTCAGGGTGCATTGGGAAGTCATGCTCCATGTTCTGATCTATGACAGACACCATCAGCTGCTCCTCCACTGACCATTCCTCCCTTCATCCTTGCTAACAATATCTCAACTTTGTTCAGGTATCTGGCAGCTTACGTGCTGCAGGAGAGCTGGTACCAGCCCAGCGCAGGGTGGATCTTACTTACATCACATCAAGTAAGTCCATTTTCCTTGTCAGAGATTAGTTTGGAAATCAGCATGGGTAGCAGCTCTGAGCAATGTGACTGAGAGAAAGTCTAAGGGAAATTTTTGTCCTAGATTTAAATCCCCCACACTCACTGAACTGCAGATAATTGAAATTATCAAAGATCTATGAGCCCGGGAAGTTGCCTTTTGACTGTGATCACCAGTTGCAAGCCCAGTGCTAGACACCCTGAGGCTCAGTCTGCCAGATGCCCAGCTCACTGTAGATCCTGCGCTCATCTCCAGGTTTTCCTCGGCAGCATCTCCCAAGTCTCTGTATTTATATATTTGCTGCTTGTTGTCCTTTATATTTCCCTCCACCTTTGTTGCCTAAATCTACCGTTATCCCCCTGCCTCCCAAGAGAGAACACCTGGCCAAATTGCTTTGGTGGTTGTTGGAGAGGATGGACCAGAAACCAAGATCTTCTAATTCTTCATGTCCTTGCTTGTGGGGCTTGGGAACACCAACATTTAGTGGGCACATGCAGAGTTCCCAGACTCATGTGGGACTTTAATGCATCCCATTTATTCTCTCTCTCTTTCTCTCTCTCTCTCTTTTTTTTTCCATTCCTGAATTTACGTCACCTAATTTCTCTCTCCTCGCTTTTGATCCACCATGGGCTTTTTCTCACCTTCACAAGTCTGGCTTCCTCTTAGCCTCTCTTTCCCATGCTTAACTGCTCATGGCTAGCTCCTTTATCCCATTGTATCTCTTTTCCTTTCTTTTCACCAGAAGCCTTTTATTTTCCTTCCACCCTCCCCAGAGCATCTGTGTGCGCCCCTGGAATTTCAGGGGTTTCTTTGAGCTCTCCTGACTTAATTTTGGGGACATAGCTGTGCACCAGTCTTCTGCATATATCACTTAACCTCCTCACAGAATGGCTACCAGTTCCTCAGATCGCAAATAAGCATAAGGAAAGGTGTTATAAGCCACTCTGTAATCATTTTCCTTATTAAAGTATTAGGCTGAAAGCTTTTGCATCCTTTTATACAACTGCAACTTTTATCATGGGAAACAATGTGCTTACCTTGTAAAGAACAAGTACCCTACCTACAGTCATTCCCATAGTTTTTCTCCATTGACCTGAATTTAATCCATCCTATCAGTCACCATCAATTAAGGATGAAATAAAAGAAAACCTGAATGTTTGTGAGGAGAGAGTCCCAGCCACAGGATCCAGGGTGCTGTTGGTCATGACCTTCAGATTGAAATATGTCCATGATCTAAAAATTTTAAATGCTGTTTTCCGAATGGAGGTGCACATTTTTTTGGTTCTACATCTGTAAAGTAAGAACAGGAGGAAAATATGCTGAAATTCCTAAGTGTGTTTATTTTTCACATCTGTTACAGGGCAATTTTGCTGTGCAGAGCTGGGGTCAAAATATTTCTCCTTCAAATTCTTTTCAGCTTTGCACCCATCATTATCACTACTGTGCATCGTTTTGTGCTGGGTTGGTCAGACATCCAGTGCCCTTGGGGGGAGACAGGCAGGGTTAGTTGAAGGGAGGGCCTGAGAGGAGGGCAGTAGAGGAAAGGAACAGTGTCTGTTCCCTGCCTGTTCTCTGGAAGCTGCTGGAGACCCTTGGTTGGAGGAGTGAGACCAGAAATGGAGGAAATGGCTTCATAAGACTTTGAGGCAGCAAGAGGTAAGAGGAAGAAACTGCAAAGTCTCCATCAGGAGAGACATTAGGAATCTTTAGGCACAAGCAGAACTGCTTAGAACAAAGCGTGGCAGAGCTGGTTGGAGGCTGATCTCACTGCCTTTGTATGGAATCTTCTCAGCTGTGGGACCCAGTGGACCAGAGGTTCTGGGAGCATCAGCAGTCTGCATGCTTGGCACAGATCCTCGCTCTCTCCACGGGTACTGCCAGCAAGGATATGGCTTTGTCCTCAAGAGCTATGAAGAAAGCAGACGCTGATGGGATGGGATGTTGGAGGAGACGGCAAGGCTGGGCAGAGAAGTACCCTGAATATGAATTCTTGCCCAAGAAAAAACAAACCAAACAGCCTATAAATGACAGTGATATGTTTTACCCCCATTCATTCTGTGGAAATGAAAGTCCATAAAGATTAAATGCATTTTCAAGGGTTCTTAGCAGAGAGTCAGAATTGCAATCTGGAGTCCTTGCTGCTCCAGTTTCTGGGTTATCCTTAGCAAGGGTGATTGTTTCTAAGGATGAATTTCCATAAATTAAAACATGGCTGTGCTGGGAGTGAGCATGCCTTTAAAATGCAACACAGGCTGCTGGAATGGAGTGGAGAATGGGTATGTGATGGAGGGTGAGGTTGGCCGCTGCCAGCATGGCCCGGGGTGTTATCCACAGGGTGATTATGGCTGATGTGTAGTTCTTCTCCAGCAACAGGTGACCTTCCCCTGAAGCAGTCTGGGCTCTGAATTTGAGAAGCAGACTATACTTACTGCACTGAAGCAACAATCCTATATTCTGAGACCTGCCACTGATGTCATGTGGTGACAAGGAAGGGACTTGTAGTAGGGGATAGTCAAGCCAATCCCAAGGAGCTCTTGGTGTCGTACAGTTGGAGTTCATCAAGTTGCTACAGGAAAACAGAATTTAGTAGTTCCAAGTATAAACTCCTGAGTTCCACTAGCAGGTTCAAAGACTAGTTCCACTCTTTTATAAGCTGGGTGTCATTGAGCAAATTATTCAATTTCTCTTGGCTTCAGGTTTCTTGGTGTAAAATGGAGATAGTGATAGTACCTCTACTTTGGAGTTAATTGTGAAGCTTAACTAAAAGAAAATTAATATAATAAAATATATTATCTTATTATGGTACTATGTATTACCAGACACATATAAATACCTGGTAAATGTTACATTTTTTTTTTTTGCATGCAAGAAATGCACTTGATTTTTTTCTTCCAATTTTATTGAGATATAATTAACATACAGCAGTGTACAAGTTTAAGGTGTTATGTATAATGATTTGACTTACATCATGCAATGATTATCACAGTAAGTTTAGTGAACATCCACCACCTTATATAGATACAAAATGAAAGAAAAAGAAAAAAATTTTTTCCTTTTGTTGTTAGAAGTCTTAGTAGAGGATTCCAGGAATCTTCCCCTATCACTTTAAAATCTGATTCTAGTATGTTGGGCTCCACTGTTTCTACTTCTTCCTAGAGCAATATCTAAAGGAACAGGGTTGCAGAGAGAGAGGAAAGCTTACTCAGGTGACCACTTGGCAAGAGAGGGGTCCCGGATACATGGACCCCAGTGCTCTCGTGCGGGGCCTTGCTGGATCCACTGTGAGGTAGCTTGGCTGGTCAGGTCCGTATGCATGCTGCACTAATCTGAAGAGCTGGAGATGGAGCTGACTGCCTGTGTTTTGTTCTTCGATGTGTCCAGAACCCACGACTCTTTTTTGCTGATTCAGGTCGCTGTGGTGTGGTACACCTGTCTGGACCTTGCCTACAACCTCCATCTGATTCCTAGCTTGGGTTGAACACTTGGGTCCCAACGATGACCTCTGGTTCCCAACTTAGCTGCCTTCCTAGTCCTCCATGATGTATGTGATGACCTCTAGGCCCTAGCCAAAGGATGCTCAGAAGCGGGTAACTAAGGCCTATTTCCACCTAACTCCATGCACCATTGTTCTTAACCTGCTATAACCATTTCTTGAAGGAGAAAGGCCACTCAGTGGAGTAGTTCTCTCCCCGAGTACTAAATGGGGGAACAGGACACAGACCCCCTTGACTTTCTGGGGTTTTTTTTATTTTGTTTATTTATTTTTAATTTATTGAAGTATAGTCAGTTACAATGTGTCCATTTCTGGTGTACAGCATAATGTTTCAGTCATATATATATTCGTTTTCATATTTTTTTCATTATAGGTTACTACAAGAGATTGAATATAGTTCCCTGTGCTATACAGAAGAAAAAAAATTTTTTTAATCTTGTTTTCTCTTCAATTTATTTAACATTGACTTCCTGGATATAAGACCTTTAGAGACAGACCAGAACACATGTACCGTTTGTCTCTCTATTCCTGTTTGCAGACTCAAAGTTCATGTGCAGGGTCAGAAGGAAAAGTGTCCCAGAGAGCCCAACACTGACAATGTGTATGTGGGGAGCAGAGGGAAAACACTGTTTGAAAAGTATGAAGCCAGAAACTAATCTGTGGAAAATTCCTTCAACACTTGATGGGTAAAATTATGAAAAGAAGACTGTGTCCTTACCAATTATAATTAAAGATGGAATCTGTCTCCTGTTCAGAATCTACTGCAGAATGCAGCATATGCAATTATAAATGCCCCTGCATTTTCAATTTAAAGAGTATTGAGATTAGTCACTGAAGAGGAAACTTAATATGCCCCGAAATCTCAAGCTCGTACGTGAAAGAGACCTGATAGAGATTTTGGCCAAAGTTGACAATAATCCTAAAAACATACATACCAACCATAAAATGTTATGAAGCTGAAACGGACTTTTCTAAGCCATCAATCAACAAAAACCTTATTAACTACGTTAGAGGAAAAACTAAATCGTCATTCTATTTTCTCTTTAGGAAATGGACCCAAATTTGTATGATATGAAGACAGCCAATCAAAGACTATGCAGCCAAAAAAGGCCAGAAGAAAAGTTTTAGAGAAGTATGCCATGAAGGTAATCAATAAAAGTATACTTTTTCTGTACATTTGTGAAATGTTAGCTTTATAAAATATGTGATTTCTTTTCTCATTCTAAATACATCTTAACTTTCAAATCTAAGTTTGAGTCATAATTTGTTTTCTTAAAGAATTTCCGGAAATTTGTAGATGCTTTTAGACCCCACACATCCTGGATCTGCTCCTGAGGGAGACACGTGGTCAGTAGTATAACTGACAGCGGCCACCAGTGGGTATTTGTGCACGTCTGTGGGAGTGTGACCTGGAAGTGAATGCCGTTTATCATGTGTATCGCTATCAAACAAGACAAAACAACACAACACAGAACCGCTGCTGTAGACAGCAGAAGCAAACAGGTAACTCTGCCAGAGCCATAACCACTATCCTCAGTTTAGTGTGTATTATTGCTATGGAGCAATAGCAGTTTGTAATAGTACTTTGTACTTTTACTGCATATATATGTTCACACATTGGTATTACCCTATGTGCACGTGGTCTGGGGTCTGGTTATCTACTGCTGTAGATTTAAAGCTAAAATAACAATCATATCATTATGTCTTATGATAGCTCACCTTCTTGGGGGGTGATCAGGACAAGCTTGAAAGATAAATATTTGCCAGGCAGATCAGGTGGCAGTGGCATTACTTGCAGGTATCTCAGCTTGAGCAAAGAACTGAAACGGGAAACAGAAAGAAGGAACTCATTTCCTGAGTATATAAACTTGAAGGCAGACCTCAAAAACATTGAGGGAGGGGAGAAACGGCGCTGGGCTAGGGGGAGGTGTTTGAGGTGAGGTGCAGATTTAATGGTCAAAATTTAATGATGAAACTACTAGTGGCAGGGAATCCGAGGATTAAAATTAAGTAGGTTACCACAAGGACAGGTAATTCTAAGGGCGTTATCAAGGTGGATGTTTTGCCTGCCAACTAGCCAGCCGGTTTTGGGGAGTTTGGAATTGAGCTTGGGTGTGAGATAGAAAGAAAGGTTCGGCTGCTCTTCAGTTACAAATAAAGGACATTGATTGTAATAAGGCCAATGTGGACAATGTCTTAATCTTAAAAGATAGGCACTTCCTTCCATGAAGCATGGATTTCCCACTGACTTCAAAGGCATTCCTGAGGGCGGGAGCTCTGGGGGGATGTTAGGTGCCTCTGGATAGGCTGTCTGCAGTAGATACGTTCACTGCCCTGTTCTCATAGGAGTTGAAAGCACAGGGCAGTGTTTGCTTCAAGCTACAAGCACATTTTCTGTATCCTGGTGGCTGAGTTCACTCCCTCATCTTTACTTTTCAAAAAGTGTTACAGAATATAACACAGTTCCTAAGGAGTTCCTGACTTTTGTATGCTGGTATTAATTTAAATGCTAGTCACTATCTACTTTGCAAAATGTGCTCAAGCAAAAGTCAAAGTCCAGTTCAAGAATTTGGATTTTTGTTACTCCCACTACTCAACTGTTTCAGTGACTACAAGACATCTGTGAATTTCATAGAAGTTGATCATTCAAGTTGATGTTCCCGTTGGGCAAGGAGAGTGCTTGTCACGGTGCTCATGGGTGCCCTTGTGCTGGACTTCGGTGGTGTTTCCCTGCACTCCAGCTACCTGGAACAGTTCCCTGGACATCCAGTAGCTGTTTCTAGCTACTAGTGGCCTGCATACATGGTTCTTAGGATTACAGAGATTCCAGTGCCCATCCCAAGACCAGCATGTTATCTAGAGATGTATGGTTAAAAACATCGACTCTGGAGGCAGACAGAGCAGCATTTAAATCTCAGCTCCACAATTTACTAATCATGTGGCCTTGAAAAAATTATGCCACCTTTTAAAGCCCCAGCTTCTTTTTCTGTAAAAGGCTGATGGTGTCAATAATCCTTGCCAAATAGAGGTGTTTTATAGATTAAGTGAAATTATGAATAGGTATTATTGTTATTCACTATGCTCCTGCTCTTCAGTCTCTCCTTAGACTTGATTGGAGTAATAATCATGATGGTTATCATTTATTGCTATATGCCAGCCACTTTATCTGTATTATCTGTAATCATCATGAAAGAATGCTAGGAATAGAGCTTTACTTTACAGCAGAGGAAACTGAGGGTCAAAGAGGTTAATTAACTTTATCAAGGTCATAAAACCAACCAGTAGAGCTGGGGTCTGAACCCCAGAGTTGGTGTTCTTTTCTCTAAGTGACACTGATGCTCAAATACCTCAGTTCAAATCATTGTTCTGAGGATGAATATGGATTGGAAGGGTCATTATTTCCCTCTTACATTCATGAGGGACAGCTGTCCCTTGCTCCAGAGAACAGTGGACACCAAATATTAAGCAGCAAGCTGGGTGGAAGCCCATCTGCCCACAGTGTTCCATGTGGAGCAACTACCTTTCAGGAGGCCCTCAGTTCTCAATGCGAGAGCAGCGCGGCGGTGTCAGAGGGGTGTGCACCCATGGCCAGGGTCCTCCCAGTGTTAGCCCCAAGAAACCCTTGATGTTGTGGATTTGATCTCCTTTATAGGATATAATTCACTGACACTGGCTTATCAGCTTTGGATATAAATAAAATGTCCCTGCCAGTCAATAACTCAGAGCCCCTATTCTTGTTCACAACTACTCCAGCAGGAACTTTGATTTCCCTCCTTCCCTGCAAAAAATTTCCTCTCTGGCCCCTCCCTCAAAATGTTAATCCCAAAGAAAGCCTCAGATGAGGCAAATTGGTTTGTTAGCCACAGTCACTGCACAACTTTTGGGGTTAATGAGTGGCCACTGCCTCTGAAGTCAATGAGAGGAGCCTGCAGAATCCACCAAGAGCTGCCAGTGATTGGGTCAAACTCATCAGTGCTCCCAGCGCTGCCAGTCTCCGGGCTGATTTCCCAGCCTTGTTCTTCCTTTTGTCAATTGAGCCCTGAAGCAATCCTTCCTGCACCCAGAACTAGTCTCACGTTGTCTCAGGGAAATGGCTCATTCATCTTCTGTCAACCATTCTTGGACCAAAAAAGCACATATCTTCATACGAAGGAGCAACAATTTGCAAACATGTTGTACCTTAAATTATACTTCTAAGCAACACATCACTGAATGGGTAAGGTCCACAGAGATGCCATTTGCCTCTAACACAAACTTTTTCATTCTCAGAGAGCAATTTATCTCATTTTAGAGACAGCCATATCCAACATCTTTCCTATTGTGGTCACTGTTTTGTATCTGTTTACCTGTTCCCCTGCTGTAACCCTGCCCCATCCATTTGGTGTCCCCTAAATCAAGGTAACGGTTTCCACTCGTGGATATGCAAATCTCTACCTCTTCTAGGGAGGGAGATTGCTTCCAACTTACACCATTTCCATGGAGGTTAAAAAATCCTAGAGTCGGTTCCAGCCAGCTTTCATAAGCTCAGTACCCTGTGCTTTCCTTCCCTAGAAGCCTCAGAAATAAAGTCTCCCTGAGATAGGCCCCATCATTTTTTGACTTTCTCCTTAATTTCTGCCACAAAAGTGATGCTCATGGCTCACCTTGTACCCACCCTGCCCCAGCTCTGGGACCAGCTGTTTCTCCAAGGACTCCACTTCTTTTTAGGAGGGAATGGTATTAGAGATTGTGTGGGCGCTAGGTATGATCATTGCTACCTGGGTGTCTTTGCTTATAGGCCTTTTCTGTGGACAGAGCGAGGAAATATATGCATGTATATACATATATACACATCTGTACACATGCGTGCACATGGACATGAATGTTTACACTTGCACACACACATTCATACACATGTTTTAGAAATCTCTGGTCCATATCAGTACCTCCAATTTAATCCATCCCCTATGGTTTATCTTGCCTCCCCCTTTCATTATTTGTATGTCCCTTCTTTCCCATCAAGAACCCTGGCTCTCAACAATAAAACACACTTACTCATTTATTTACTTCTATAACACATTGAAAACAGGTTCAGAATTGCTTTGCCCATACCTCTGCATAGACAAGTCTACTAAAAAGAGTTCAAGATTTGTTTCCTATCTTCCCCTCACCTTGACCAAGACTGAGAAGTATTTGTAGTTCAGTGCTGTTTGTACATTACTTAGATTAGTTGGGTTTCTTATCTTCCCTCTTCAGTTTGGTTATGTTATTCATTTAAATACTGTTATCATTTATTTGTTTTGCATTCAGTTTTAGTACCCTCTTCACATCCTTGTTGGTTTAATTCGTTTTTTTTGATCGTGTAGAACATATTTCCAAAAGTCAGCGCAATATAAAAAGGTGTGCTCTATTCTGTATTATTTCTACCCTATTCCCTTCCCTCCCCACTCCTTGGAGGGAACTAACTTTATTGTTTTTTGTTTAACTTTTCCAAGTTTCCTTTTGGACAGATGAATAGATATATGTATGTTTTCTTACTTCTCTCTCTCACACAAAAGGTAGCATACTACTTACGTTCTTTTGCCATTTGGTTTTTTTCACTGAAGAATGTCTCTTAGAAGGAGTTCGAGTGTTTCGAGCATAAGCTGCTCTAGAATCCTTGCTTGGTGTCCTGCAATAAATGCCACACTTTCCTTCACCACACACACACACACACACACAATGTCTCTTGGAAATCACTCTGTATCAGTTCATAGAGATCTTCCCCTCTTTCTTTACAGTTATAGAGTGCTCATCATGAGTAATTATCATAGTTTACTTAACCAATCACCTATGCTAGTCTCCAATATTTTGCAACTGCAAATAATGCTACAGTGAATTACCTTGTGCAAATATTTTTTGTGTATTATTGGAGTTGTATCTTCAGAGTTAATGCCCAGAAGTGAGATTGGCATGTCGAAGTGTAAATGTGAATGAAATTTGTTGGATGTTGCCAAGTTCTTCACCATAGGGGTTATACCATTTTGCATTCCCAGCGAGAATGCAGTGTATGAGAGTGCCTGTTTTCCCCCACATCCTTGCCAACAGAGTGTAATCATAAGCTTTTGAATTTTTGCCAACGTGATGGGTGAGAAATGGTGTCTCAGTGTCGTTTTAATTTGCATTTCTTTTATTATGAATAAAACTGAACATTTTGGCATATGTTTAAGGTCCACTTTGATAATTCTTTTTGGTGAATTGTCTGTGGATATCTTTTGCCCATTTATTAGTAGGATGTAAAAATTTTTAAGTTGTTTATTTGGCAGAAATAGTTCTTAATACAATCTACATGAACTGAAGGCAGAATCCCAAAGTACCTGCTGTGGATAAGCTATGGATTCTGCCCTCCAGGAGTTCAGTCTGTAAGCTGAACACTGTCACGGTGGAGATGAGCAGAAGCTCTCGACCCAGACTGCCTGCCTTCAAATGCCAGTCCTGCCACCTAGGCAAGTTTTTAACCTCTTGGTGCCTCAGGTTCTCCATCTGTAAGACGAGAATAACATAAGCATTTACCTCTTAGGATTATTGTTAGGATTAAATGACTTAACATATGTAAAGTGTGTTGAGCAGTAAACACGCCATACATGTTGGCTATTTTAGAATCAAGAAAATGCTCTCAAAACATTGATTTGATCCCATAGGAATCCTGTTATATAGTTAATTATGAAAAATGAGGACCTGAAAGTTTAGAAACATCAGGTGAATCAGTGATATAATCAGAATTGTAACTCATTCATTCACTCCACAGATATTTTTTGAGGCTCTGTTATGTACTGGGCACTGGTTTAGGTGCTGGAGATACAGCCTGAACAAGACAGATCTTTGCACTCTGGGAAGCTCACTTTTTTGTGTGGTGGAGGGGTTGTGTGGGATATGGAAAGAAGCAAAGCCCAAGGAAACCAATTTTGTCTGTCTTGTTCATTACTCATCTGTTCAGCACACACAACAGTATTGAAATTCATTTGTTAAAGGAAAGAATGAAGGAATAAATGAGAGTAGTGAGGCTTGATGCATAGGTAGGACCCAAATCATGGAAGACTTTGTCAACTATTCTGAAGAGTTTGTACTTTATCCAGAGCAGAAAAGTCACATGAACCGATCTGCATACAAGCAAAGTCTGTATGGAGGGAGGACCCAGAGGAGAAGAGGGAACAGCAGGCAGGTGGTTACAGTAAGTCTAGTGGGAGGTGCTGGGGTCTGAATTAAGAGGGAGGCTGAGGGCATGGAGATGAGGTGAGCTGGACAGAGATTCAGAAGTCAGAGCTGACTTCTCGCGGACTTGCTGGGTGTAGAGGGAGGGAGGAAGTGGGCAGTAACACTGAGGTTTCATTGTGATAAGAAGTTGAAGGGGTCTCTTTCTGCCATCTTTCCGTGCCGCCATAATGATGCGCATGAACGTCCTGGCTGATCCTCTCAAGAGCATCAACAATACCAAAAAGAGAGGCAAACGCCAGGTTCTTAATATGCCGTGCTCCAAAGTCATTGTCTAGTTTCTAACTGTGATGATGAAGCATGGTTGCATTGGCGAATTTGAAATCATCGATGATCACAGAGCTGGGAAAATTGTTATGAACCTCACAGGCAGGCTAAATAAGTGTGGAGTGATCAGCCCCAGATTTGATGTGCAACTCAAAGATGTAGAAAAATGGCAGAATAACCTGCTCCCATCCCATCAGTTTGGTTTCATTGTACTAACAACCTCAGCTGGCATCACGGACCATGAAGAAGCAAGGTGAAAACACACAGGAGGGAAAATCCTTGGATTCTTTTTCTAGGGATGTGATACATACGTGCAAATAAAATGCCTCAGTGGAAAAAAAAAAGTTGAAGGGGGATGGCTGACTGAGGAAAATAGGGGAAAGCCTTTTAAATTTGAGGTGACCATGGGACAGTTCTCAATCTCTTGACTGTACTTGTGTTTGGCCTCTCTACACTCCTTGGAGTCAGGAGCTTTGGACCTCTCCTATGAGATAAACAGTGTCTAATAGTGGAAAGGACACCAGTTAGGAGGTCAGCTGACTGGCAGTGCAGCCTTAACTCTCTGGCAGGAGTTGGGGGGGAGAGGAGATCCCTGATGGGGCGTGCTCAGTTAACTGCTAATTCTAACTGGAAGTTCATTCTTTGATAACCAAAGTACTCATCTCTGCACCACCTCTCACGCCTTAGATGACACCCTGCATAAAGCAGACTGTGGGCAGTATTAAATAGATGCCTCATAGGGAGATTATGAAAGGAAATCCATCATCAAGCAGGGGTTATGACTTGGGGTTTAGGTTGCCCCAGGGGCATCGAACTAGGATACAATGAGTTAGGAAGTCCAGGAGGATCTCCAAATCCCTTTCCATTAATAAACAGATGAATAAACAAACAGCCTAACAAAAATCCATCTAGAAGTCACCCTGTAAGCTCCGATGACACCAGTGCTTTCCTAGAGGTCATGCAGGATGAAAGGCTGTACGAAAACCTGGACAAGCGATATGGACATATGGATACATGCTTTTTACCGCAGAAAAGGGAATTTCTCATGCAGCTGGTGAGACTGGTAAAAATCCAAAACAATAGGGATCACAGTTCACAGAAGACTACAGAGGCTGATGGGTATTTTTAAAAGTAACCTGAACTTTCTATAGGATGTTACTGGATCTCCACAAGAAGGTTCACCACAGTTGGGAAAGGACCTGCTGTAAGTCATTTTCTGATTAGAGTGCTTTCTGGCTGGCCGCTGCAAGGTGCTGGTAGCAGGAGGGTAGGGGTATGCACCGTTGAGAAGACACGAGTAGTGTCTCCTAAGTAGAAGGGGGCTATGGCAAACTGTAGGATGGTCTCTGAATGGGAAACAACATTAGAGACTTGTGCGAGGAAAGATCAAGAGGAGAAGCAGGGCACAAGCAATAGCTCGGGAGTACGGGAAAGCGAGGGAGGAAGGTGGGAGAATAGCTGTGGGGGCGGAGGTGGGGGATAAGAAGGGGAGAAAGGAGTGTGAAAGCAACCTCACGTGCAATGCACGAGTCATTGATTACGGAGAGGTGCTGTGAAGAGAACTGGGTTTCTAAATTGGGAAGGAGGGAATTTGTTCTCCGGAGATCCTTTGTCCGTTTACCCAGACCAGCCCAGAACTAAGGGGGTGTGGTATTGAGTTTAGGGCGATCGGGGTGTGAGACGGTCGCAGTGGGGGCGCCGCCCAATTTCTGCCAGAAGTGGAAGGCTGGGAAAATTGAGCGGCAGGCAAGCAGGCCGGCAAGCAGGACGGAGGCGGAGCGAGGGCGCCAATGGGCGGGACGAAGGAGGGCGTGGGGCGGACAAGGAGGCCCGGGCTGCGGGCGGCGCTAGGACCCGTCGTTGCTCTGCCTGCTCCTGGGAGGTTGATAAAGCGGCGGCGGCGTTTGACGTCAGTGGGGAGTTAATTTTAAATCGGTACAAGATGGCGGAGGGGGACGAGGCAGCGCGGAGGCAGCAGCCGCACCAGGGGCTGCGACGCCGGAGGCGGACCAGCGACCCAAGCACCGCGGTTAACCACGTCTCGTCCACGACCCTCCTAGGTACGGGCCGGCGGGGCGGAGGCCGCAGGGCCCAGGTGGGGAGAGGGCGCGGGCCGCTCCGGGCTCGCGGGCACCGGCGGCAGGCGGTGGGGTCGTCGTCCGCGGCTGGCTCAGCCCTCCTCCCGCCGCCGCGTCTGACCGTCAGGCCTAGCCCCCGCCGCACCCCGTGCTCCCGCGGCGCGCGGCCTGAAAGGGCGGTTCTTGGGCCGTGGCTCCCGCAGCTGTCGGGCGAACGGGCGGCGCGCGCGTCTGCGCCCGGCCCGGCCCCCTGCCCGCCCGCCGCGTGGCTGCCGTAGCGTCCGCCCCGACCTGAGGGGGCGGCCTTGAGCCGGGGCCGCAGACCCGGGGCGCGGGCAGGTCGGCGGCGGCGCGGCTCTGTCCTGGGGAGCTCCGTACGCGGCCGGGCGACCTGTCACCCGGCGGACACTCGCTGCCTACTGTCCCTCGCTCGGAAAGGGAGGAAGGGTTAACCAGGTCGCGATGGGCCCCGTGGAGGAGGAGGACGCACAGCCCGCGGGAGGAGCAGACACCTCGCTGACAGGTCGGAGAACTCTCCAGACACCCTTCCAAAAGGGAACCGCAGTCCGCAGGCCAGGCTCGGGGGCTCGCGTTCCAGGGCCCCTTGGTTCCTGAACCCCATTCACGCGGGTAGCACGGAGCTGGTATACAAGTTCAGATTTAGTTGTCAAACTGGGGTTATGAGCCGTCTACTAGTACTCAAACCATAGCATGGCCCGGTCACACTGAAAGTGCCGGTGGTGTGAAGTCACCTGATCCTTCGCTCCCGGTCTTACTGAATGTGAGCTCCTACTGTACGTGTACGAGGAGCCCCCCTGCCCCTTGGAAGACGGGTTCGCCTTGGCGGCGGCGTGTTGTCTGTCCCTCACTTATAAAGCCCCTATTTTTAGTACTTTAGCATTTAATCTTTCTCTGTGGTGTGAATTGAAAGCCTGAAATCCTGATTGAGAATTTTGATGGTACTTAAAGGCATAAAGTTTTTCAAAGGCTTGTAAATAGTAAAAGCTTATGGTTAGGTTAGTATGGCTGTGGCATAGAGTCTATTAACTACACTAAATATGAACTGTGTTTTTCAGATGTGATAAAGGTTTTGTGGGATAAGATGTGAAACATTTTGATAAAATATTAGCCATGAAGACTCACTTTAATAGAAAAGTTTATGTGAAAAATCCTTTGTCATTCACGATAACCCTTGGACGTGTTGAACGTAGGTCAGAGGTGATGACAAACTAGAGTTTTGCTAAGGGGACAAACAGGAAATAAAGCTTATTTTATTATTTCTTGCCAACCGAAGCACTTGATAGAACTGTTTACATAGGAAAAATGCTAGTAGAGAAGAGAGAGTTGCCTTAAATCTCTTCTGTTTGGAAGTCTCAAGTAATTAGTTGTTCTGGAATGCTGATGGATTGGTTAGTTTAGCTTTTTTGGACCTTGGGGTTGCGCATGCTCATTTATTTAAAATAACCGTTTTAGGAGGATATAGCTCAAGTGGTGGAGGGCGTGCTTAACATGCATGAGTTCCTGATTTCATTCCTCAGTATCTCCTTTAAAAATAAACAAACAAACCTAATTACCCCCCCCCAAGAAAATACATGTATGAGTTTAAAAAAAAACTTAAAATAACCGTTTTAGATGTAGTTGCACAGTGTTTAATGTGCTTACCTTATTAGGAGAAGCATAGCTTTATGATGCATGGTTATGAACGTCATTTTTAGGCTGTGGCACATGGAGGTGAAATGCAGTTCTTAAAACTTGATAAATAGGGTTCATCATTTATTAAATGCTCTGCTACTCAAATGTTTGTCTTTTTTTTTTTTTGGTGTGGAGTTAGTCCTTCACTTGATAGCCATTCCTATCAAATGACTGCCTAAAATAGTCCCTCTCCCTGCTAATTTGCTCTGAGTCATCCATTACTACATTAAAAACCCAATAAACTTATGAAGATTTGTGTTTAAAGTAAAAACCAACAGGCTGTGAATGAGTAGAGACTCATCTAATTTTAGATGTAGAAACTGTCTCCTGCTTTCTGGATAAAAGTTGAAGAGCTGAGTTGGGATGAGTCAGGTGCCACTCTAGTAGTAGTCTTAGGAAGATGCTTTGTGTCTCTTAAAGAGAAGTGCTTACTCTTTTTAGAAATATAAGACCTTTTTAAAGCACTTACGAACTCTTCTGTATTAATGACTGTGGAATGATAAGAATTTGTGGATGTGATTAAATCTATTTAGTAAAATGTTTTGAAATCCTTCAAAATTCTTTACTGGGTAAGAAGGAGTTGCCTTACAATAAAGAGGTATTTATTAGAGGGCAAGTAAACCATGAATTAAAATGAGATTCTGGCCTTAAGTTGAGTGCACCTATTTTCAGATTCATTTTTAGTTTGCCCCTGTGTTTTAACTTTAGGATGAAGTTTTTTAATATTCATAAATGAAAGTAACTTTCTTGAAATTGTTAGATCTTTTCCAAAATTGTACGTTTTCCATTCGTCTGCTGTTAAGCAGCTGCTCAAAGTATACCTGGAGGACTGTCACCTAGTTTGATGCTGGCGTTCAAGACATATTTTTTAAATTGTGAGACCTAGTAATAAGGTACGTTTAAAAAATTTGTTTATACTTAATTGAAAGATTTTCTTTGACATACACAATTGTAAGCAAAGCTGTTTGGCAGACTGTCAAAGAGCCAGAAATGGAAGGGGTAGGAATAGAAGTTCAACTTTTTTGTAATGGTGATTTATAGCTTTACAGAAGGAGTTTTTCTCTAGGGTGGGTGCAGGGACAGCTATTCCCACCCCCCTACCCCCCTTTTTTTTTAAGTGTAATGGTATTCTGATGTGTAACCATTTGGGGATTGTATTATTTATTTTCTTGGGCATTATTTAACTAAGGAAGATAAATGCGAATATGGAATATATTCTATGTAAATTTGATTCCCCAATGAATTCATTACTCATGTAAGTTTCTTCCTATCTTTTACTCTTCTTCACTACCCATAGTACAGAAGAACTATTGAGGGCTTTCTCCATAGTTTTAAAAATGGATATCCAGGGAAAAAAACACCAAACTGAAACTATGAAGTCAGTTGGATAATACTTGATACTTTATAAAGTACTTTAAACATCTTGCTCTGATTTTATTTCTTAAAACCTTCCTGTGAGAAAATTAAGTTACTCCCATTAAAGGGAGTGATTGTGACTTGTCTACACTTGCAGAAACTACTCAGAGGTACTCTTACTGCTCATCAGATTTGGTGGAGGGTAGGCACCTTTATTCATTGTAAATTATCACATATAATTAGAGATGACTGGGTCACACTTTGTTGAATGAAGTTTGAAATCATACTGGTGAGAAGATGGGGCAGTTTAAAACTAAATATAGGGCAAGTCACTAAGAGTAGGAAGGGAAAAGGTGGCTATGGTAGAAAGAAGTAGAAGAATAAATAAAGTAGACTTTGGGGTTAGTCTGCTGTTCAGTACAAGTAGAATTTAGGGGATTCCCTTGCTAAAGTACCAGTTTAATAAAAACTGTTTGTACAACTTGTATTTCTATGATTGGCATCAAAATAACCAGTGACTAATAACTTATTGGTGAAAGGTGCTTATCCGGATCGCTAGTACATTTCACCTTTTTATTGCATAATACTCTGTGGGGGCAGTGCTTCTTTAATCATAGGGAATCAAGATAGTGTAGTGGAAAAAAGAATGTGGAATCAAAAGCTGAGTGACTTCATTTAAACTCTGAGTCTTGAAACCCCTTACAGTAGTGATAATAATCCCATACGGGCTGTTGTGGGAAACAAAAGAGGTGATACAGTACAAGTGTTTTCTTGATTGTAAAGCTGTGTGTGAGACACAGTAACATATAAGTAAGAACGTGCCAGTTTGACTACTTGTTCTATTATATATGTATATTTTGCAATCAGAAAGTCTTATAATTTTTTTCCCTGTAATGTGGACACAGGTTTAGTTTGGGCAAGGGTGGTGGATAAATTTTTA
Source organism: Camelus bactrianus (assembly GCF_048773025.1). NCBI lineage: Eukaryota > Metazoa > Chordata > Mammalia > Artiodactyla > Camelidae > Camelus > Camelus bactrianus. Next base: position 40,093,053 of record NC_133553.1, on the reverse strand, counting down.
ACTTTATTTGTAAAATGCTGATAATGTGTTCATGAGTTATTGTATTAAATGTGAATAAATGTGCTTAACCCACTGGCAAACATTCTATTTGATGGTAGTTACTACTATAATGTGTGGTTAAGACTGAGACTTTGAACTACACATTTAATTTTTAAAATTGGTGACTTGAAAGCTCTTTGTTCAGTTTTTATAAGATAAAAATATACATTCATGCTTCTCAGCTATCCTTATTTTAATTTGCATTTTAGAGAATCATTTAATCATGTGGTGAAATACTCTCCTGAAATTATTTGTTTCAATTATGGAATTCAATATGAATTAATGTTTTAGTTAAGGTTATGAGAGTTTTCAAGTAGCGTGCATTGGCTTTTCAAACAGTAAATGTGCAAAATCTAATTTACGTCTGTTACGCACAAGAACGCACAAGAATGCCTAAAAAAAGACTGACTTGAAACCACACCAATTATGGATCCCATAAAAAGCTTTTTTCCCCTTCGTGTAATTAGCATTAACTGTAGAGTCATGGGTAGTGATAAGAATGTCCTTACTTTAACCAAAGACTTTTAATTTCTGCAAACTTCCTATGGCCTTCTAAATGGAATATTTTTTCCTTTCTGGTGGTTAATATCTACCCTAGTAAACTTGTAGGTCTTTCTTTTTAAAATTAAAATTAAAAAAAATTTTTTTATTAAATAGATAATCCATGAAGGCACTTTAGAAACTTTAAAGCCTTCTATAAAGAAACTCTTAAAGGGGGTGAAATTGGCACACTCAACAAGCTGCTCTTTTCATATTTGAGTGAATTGATTTCTGAGATATTAAAAGTTGGATTAAGTTCACTTTTATCAGAATGGTGTGGGGGAGTTGAGTTTTGAATGATAAGTTGGAGAGAAATTTTGACACAGAAATCACCCAGGTTCTTAGATTTTTTGACGACAGTTATTAATCATCAGAAATTGCTGTTTTCTTTTCAGCAGCACTAAAATAGATATGACAATATGAGCAGGCTATGTGGAATTTTTGTTTAGAGTCAAGAGGTTTTATATTGCAGGAAAAGGGCCATGCACTTAGGTATTTTTTCTCAAAAAATTCTGAAGTAGGCTAGAAGTCCTTGGGAAGGTTGAGCAATGTAGCTGATACCAAATGTCTTACAACTGGATATTAAGATACAAATTTACTGCCTTTAAGTTACAACTAAATTTGTGATTGAACAGGGCTTGTGATCACTGTTAACCTAATCGAGTAATCAAGTAATATGGTAATTATTGCTTTGTCAAAAAAGTTTACAGTTTAATTTCAAAAGCAGTGAATCTTTGTAGACACTTTGGAAAATACTAATAAAGGAAAAAAGAAAGTAAAAATCATACCAACTGTTGGTAACCACTGCTAACATTTTAGTATACATCCTTTTTTAAATGACTAATATAATTTTTCCCAGATTGGGATCTTGTTGTAGTTTTGTAATTTACTTTTTCACTTCATATTGTATTTCCCTATTTGATTAGATAATCTCTACAACATTTTTTTAACAGACTTTATTCTTTTAGAGCAATTTCAGGTTCACAACAGAATTGAGCAGAAAATACAGAGAGTTCCCATATAGCCCTCCCCACCCACACATATATCTACTCCCCTACCCTCAACATCCTTCACCAGTGTGGCATATTTGGTATAATCGATGAACCAACATGGGCACATTATTATCAACCAAAGTCCTTAGTTTACATTAGGGTTCACTTTTGATGCTGTACATTCTATGGGTTTTGACAAATGCATAGTGACATGTAGCCACAACTATAGTATCATACAGAATAATTTCATTGCCCTAAAAATCCCTTTTGCTCCATCTATTCATTCCTCCCTCATTCCCTCTCCCCAACCCCCTGGAAACCATGATCTTTTATTGTTTCTGTAGCTGTGCCTTTTCCAGAATGTCACTTGGTTGGAATCATACAGTTTGTAGCCTTTTCAGACTGGCTTCTTTCATTTAGAAATACGTCTTTTAAGTTAACAACATGATTTTTAAAATGGCATTATACTACTACTTAACTAAAACTCCTCTTGGTTATGGGGTTATTTCTTGTCACTATTGCTGGTTAAACATCTTTATAGATAAACCTTGACTCTTAAGAGTAGATTGCTGGGTCGAATGCCCTGTACATTTTCAAGATTGAAGATACACAATCAGCAAATCCATTCAGAAAAATTGTACCCATTTAGTCTCTTTCCATTAAGGTTGGATTTGTGCCTATTCAGAAGTGGGTGTTGTTAATTAAAAATTAATGTCAACACACAGGAAAAATGGGGATCTCACTGTTTCATTTGCATTTCTTTGATTACAGTTAATGTTTAAATTTTAATATGGTAATTGAATGTGAATTCTTTTTCTTTAACTGAGAAAATTGCATTTTTTCTCAGTGCCTCTCAGTGTTCCTCATGTTTTTGTAAAAGTCGTTTTGCGTACAAGAAATTCTTTTTTTAAAAAAAAGTTTGCTTATAGCTTTTTGAAAGAAAATTCGCATTCCACAAAATTCACCTTTTAATGGAGGTGCTGGGGATTGAACCAAGGACCTTATGAAGAAATTCTTTTTCATGTTTATCTTTTAATTTTGTGGGGGTGTTTTGAGGGGAGGAGAATAGTATGTTTTAAAAGCATTTAAAGTGGGTCTGTATGAGTGTTTTTCTTAATGAATGGGCAACTGTCAACTTACTAACTTAGTGCTTGTGCTAGTCTCTTCTGAATCCTTAGGTATCCCACTGGAGTTTTTGGTTTTTTGTTTTCTTTCTTTTTACTGTTTTCAATTCTTTGTGAGATATTGATTGTTTATTCCTGTCTCTTTTTTTTAATGCCAGAGTATGGGCATCTGCTTCAGTGCCCAGTATATTGTAGAAGCTTCATGCTTAGGAGCTGGGTTCACATCACTACCACCTTCACCAAGCTTCAGCATCCTTAACTAAAAAAAACCTACTTTAGGCATTTAAGTTTAAAGAAAATGTCTTAAAAGCACTTGGAATGTGTTGAATGTACAAAGAAAGTTACTCCTTCTCAGGGTAAAGGAGTATCTGACGAGGCTGGGATTAGTTTTCTTTGGGAGTAGAGACCTGGAGTAGGGCAGGCAGGTAGAGGACCATATTTAGACAAAGAACTAGCTTTGTCTTGATGTTATGTTGACATATGGAGCACCTATCTTAATTAAAAAAAACTTTTCTGTTGCTTGTAATGAATTCCTACATAGAAAAGTGTAGAACAGATCCCTGATTCTAGGCTTTCATGTGGATGGAAGGTCAGAGAGACCTTATGCATATTCATGAGTAAAGTTTATCATTAAGTTTACAATTTCAGAGGTAGAAATTACCGTGTCTTAGTATTGTTGAGGAAGACTTCATGGGGGAGGTTGGGCTTGTCAGGCCTTGAAGATGGGTGGGTCTCAGCACAGTTGTAGGATCTATCACTTGTTTGATGATAAAAAGATAGGCATTTTGTTGGGATGCTTTTTTATAAAATAGAGCACTTGTCCCTGCTTTCTAAGAATTTTTCTAAAAGGGTTGCTTAAAAAGTCTTTAAAAGCAATTAGAAGCAACTGAAATGAAAGATCAAATGTGTTAAGAGCATGCTTAATAAAAAGGGAAGTGGGTTGTTTTTCTGTGGCCAAATAGAGCAAAGAATTGATTTCAATAACTGAATAATTCCTGGAAAAACTCTCTGAATAGTCCCCCAAATGTGGCTTCATAAAAATTGTAAAGATGTGTGCTCCCTGCCCTTATTTTTGAGCATGTGTGTTTCTCTACCACCAGGAATCCTGACATGTACTTAAAATCTCCAAACTAGAGAAAGACAAAAGGAGAGTATAGTTGGAACCTTTGACTCTCTTATCCCTTTTGTTTTTTAAAAATTAGCCACATTTTATCTAGCTGGAAGGATGTTTGTTTGTCTCTCTTTGGCACTATTCCCTTTTTATAGTTGCTCTCTTAGTAGGAATTTTGCCTGTACTGGGCCAAGGTTGGGATTTGAGTGTATACTTTGTTTTTCTTTCTTTTTTTTTTTAAAACTGCTGCTGTAATAAGTCATATGAGGTAGAGTGGTAGCAAAATGGAACTCAGTGTCTTATTTCCAGAGTCTTGGCAGATACCTCTTTGAGATTTGTCATGAAAACTCTATTCTAAATTTAAGTTTGTGTGTGTTTTTCTTTTAATAACTCCTTTGCTAACTGGTTATCCTAAATTTCAATAGCTCTTCTATGAGTTTAATGTCTTTTAACTTATTACAGAGTTAATTTGGGGGCCACAAAGAAAACAGTTAAACTATTTGCCTAAATCAAGGCAATTTATTCTGGTTTTGTTGGATTCGTGATCACTGTGTTACAAAACCTTGGAGTCACTGTACCAATAATACTTTTGGAAATGGAAATTTAGTGCATTGTCACTTTATAAAGGCTTATAAGAAAAGAGAATGTCCTTTGTAAAAAAAAAAAAAATGGAATAATTTAGTGTTATCTGTTGCCTACCCCAAAGAAGGATGTTGAAGAACTAGCTAGCTCTTGCATGCATCTTTCTATTTTTACTGTCACCTCTTGACTTTCGGCTTTTCTCCTCTTGCTCAGGCTCTTCCAGTTGCCTTATATCTGATTTCCCTGTTTTTAAACTCATTATTCTTCTTACTCTCTCATCACTTTCAGTTTATCTCTGCAGCACAGCTTTGATCCTATCACTCTGCTTTAAAATTTTCCGTGGCTCTCCTCATGATAATATTCTTAGCCTAAACTTTTAAGGTTAGCTTAATTTGATTCTCAGGGCTCAGAGGGAAGCAGCCTTCTCCAGAATGTATTCATTGGTAACCCTAGTTTGAATAATCCAATGTAGCTCTTTCTTTATACTGTCCTTTTATACTTGTTCATGTCAGAACTTTGAGAGTAAGGACTATTAGTAGTGAATTGTACTTTCCTAGCATCTAGCATAATGCCTTGCTCTCTGATTACTAATTTGAAGTAGGTAGGGTGGGGAAGCCTTCCTCAGTTCATAACACTGTGTAGGTTTGTGGAGCATTGTTGGGAGTCAGTGAATATGACACAATGAACTGAATGCATATCTTACCAAAAATGGGAGAATATAATTTTATTGCATCTTACATTTCAAAAGTCTACAATTTAAAATCTGCCCTTCTAGAAAGCTTACAAAGACAAAATTGTTTCCCAAATGTTGGGGGCTTTTAAAAATGATTTGCTGATTATAATAAATGATTAAGTTTTGACAAGGAAATTTTTGGAAAAAGTAAAGGGAAATACAGCTGTATGCCAAGATATGTTATGAAGATGAGAAACTTCTCTGCTTCTAAACAAATTGTATTGTTGGTAACTTTTCTCACCTTTCTAAAAATCTTAAAAACGTAAGAATTAACTTCTGTTTATTCAGCAAACATGCTCATTTGGCTTAGTTGGAAGATGACGGATCTGACAGAGACCTGAGTATGCATCCTGATTTGATTACTTAAAAAATGTAAGTCCTTGCAAATTGCTTAAACTAAGCCTCAGTGTCCTTCTTTATACAAACAAGGAAACTCGTAGCTATTCCACAAAGTGATTTTGAGGATTACATAGTTAATAGCACAGAGTAGGTACTCCAAGTGTTTTTCTCTTTTCTCTGGTAAGAGGTAGAATACCTAAAATTATTTCATACAATAAATTATTTCAAGGAATGAGAAAGTTACTAATGTTTTCACCTCTTCTCCTAGATAGCCACTTCTTTTTGTTCTCTGCTCAAATGTCTCCTTATTAAAGAAACCTTGCCTGACCATTCTTTTGTGAAATGGTGCATTTCCATCCGTTTCCCTTAACCTGCTTTATTTTTTCTCTGTAGCACTTAACACCAGCTGCTGTCATCTATCTGTCTTCTATCTCCTCACCTTTAAGATGTAGTAAACTCCTAAGGGCAGGATTTTTTCTTTTTTATTGTTTATTTTGTTAGTGGTATTGAGTCTGCAGTTCTTAGAACCAGGTCATAGGTGAATATTTACTGAAGGAATAAAGTCTTGTGCACCCCTACTCTAGTCCTTTCACCTCTGCATCAGAATTACTTTGGTGCTTGTTACAGTTGTAGGTTCCTGGATCCCATACCTGATGAGTTAAATCAACTCTGGAGGTGAGATCCAAGAATCTGTATTCCAAACGAAGTGGTTCTTAAGCTTCAGTATGTTTTGTGGTGTGGCTCATTAAATATTGACAGTATAACTAAGTTTCAGACCCATGTATAATTAAGTTACAGAAGAATCAACTGTTCTGTAGCAAACAGTTTCTTTCCTGTTGATCTGTCAAGGAAGAGTTGTGTATCTGTAGTTTTGATTGTTTTGGATACTCTAGTTTTTGTCCAGAAATTCAGTTTAATCCAGAACTTAAAGTTGAAAATCTCAAAATACTATATGTTTATCAGTCTACCTCTCCCAAACAAACCAAACCCTTTAAACCCACACTTAATCTCTACTTGTTATTTTTAACTCATAATAATAGATGAGCTGATATTAGGGATTTATTTTAAATGATAAGCATCACTCAAAGCTATGGACTGATCTGAGCCTCTTTCATATGGCTCTGCCACTGGGGAACAAAGACTGATCTTAATAAGAATTATCCTGTAACACTGAAAGGCAGTTTGGTATAGAGGAAATAGCATTGGCTTAATTAAAAGCCCTAAATAGAAATCTTGATTCATATACTAATTTTTAGAGGTAGAGTCTTGAAGAGGTTTTTTTGTTTTGTTTTGTTTTTGACTTTGAATGTCCACATTTTCTCTCTGAAATGGGAATAATTGCTAAGTTACAGGGTTGTTGAGAGGATTCCTATCAAAGTGCCTGGCATAAAGTCACAGTCATTAAGTTCCTTTCCCTGTGGATGTAAATTCTTAAGCAACTTAAAATGCTTCATTAGAAATTATTATAATAGAAATGATTATAATCAAACTTATAAAAATAACAGGGAAAAATATAATGGTTACCCAAGTGCCCATTGCATAGCTCTAATACCATAATACTTGCCATATTTGTTTTGAATCCTTTTTTAAAGAGAAATAAAATGTTACTGTACAGTCGAAGGGTTCTCCAGACATCTTTCTTTTCTCCTCTTCCCTCCCTCCCTAGATATACACCTATCTAGAAGTTGGTGTATGTGTTTCCTGGTTTTTAATAGTCCTATAACATTAAATTTTTTCTGTGAACAATATATAATATTGTGCTATATTTAAACATTTTTAGTAAGTGGTTCAGACTATGTATTTGTGTCTTGATTTGTTTTTTTCATTTGACATTGGTTTTGAGGTTTAAACATATGTATGTATTTAAATCTTATTTGTTAATTTTAGTTCTCTATTTCATGTTTTATTCATGGATGTTTTGGTTGTTCCAATTTTTTTTTTTTCAGTTACAAACAGTAGTTCATTGAACAAGGAACCTTGTCTCTTCTGTACATATGTGTAAGAATTCCTCTAGCATATAAATAACTTAATTGGAAATTAAATTTTGAAAGTTTCAGTATTGTGTACTCTAATTCTTTAAAAATTTGGACCACACAACAAAAGTATTTTAAGAAAAGTACTTAACAGATGAAAGACCCCTGGGGTGACTTGGAGAGATATCCTGCAAGACTTCCCTTTAGAAGAAAATAGAGAAGACTCTAAGTTGCAGAACCTAAGTAAGAATTTTTCTAAATTTCTGTCTTATTGCTTAGGGTATCCAAAACCATTATTTATTCTAGCATCTCCTAACTAGCGAACAAAATTGACTATAAACTGCAACCTCATTTAAAGTAACCTAAATTAGGTTCAGTCTAAAAACGTTTTTCTTATCTTTAAGTACACTTCAGGAAATCTATGCTTAAGAGGTGGTTAATGTTTGACGGTAAGCTTTGGGAAAATATTTTGCAATGTATTTTACATTTTTGTTCATCTATTTAGATAAATGGGTAAAAGCATTTTTATTCCTCAGTATTCTTTAAATGGGAAGAACAAAGATTCTGTGACATCAGTGCTGATTACTATGGAAGCAGAATAGATTTCAAGTGGAAAATAATATGTGAATCTTATAGGAAAATAATTGTTTTTTAATCTCCTGCTTTGATAGTAATGTAGGAAGGAAATATGAACTACATTATATACACATTGAGAGTATTTTTAAAGATTGGTCATTTAAGATGGTCTTGTTGGTCAAAGAGGCAAAGCTAATGAGGGAAAGTATCTGATATCTGACATTATTAAGAGTTCCTCTTCTGGAGTCCTTGAAGTTTTTATTTTTGCAATTTGCATCATAGTTCAGTTGTATATGAGAGAAGTTTAACATTGTAAGTTCTGAGTAGCATTATTTTATAGGATCAAATAGTTAAAACCTTTTCTTATAGTACATGATTGGCTAATAGCCACTTCTCTCCTTAAAAAAAAACCTTTTTGGAATCCAGGTTTGTGTCTTTGCTGTTACTCTTGTTTTGGGCAGGGGAAGGAAAGCTCGCTATTAAAAGCTCACCCAAGTGACTGATAATTCCAAACCAATAATTTTCACCCCTAGCTATCTATCATGTCAGCATATTAAAGCATTTTCTACATTTTTATTTTTAAAGTAGGGATGTCTGTGTACACTGCCTCTTTTCACTTTGTACCAAATCCACAGTAGCTTGACTGGCGTGATTGGTTCTATCAGAGTTTTTAGCAGTCTTCCAGGAAGAATGGAGGATTATAGTTTAGCTTGAAAGCTTTTTTCCTTCAGTGATAACTTTAACATCACTAGAAACTACCTGGAATAAAAATAAAATAAAATGAACGATCTTTACGTACTAAATACCTGTAAAATATCATGATCTTTGGTACTCTTATGTTCAGAGGATCATCAGTGTTGGCATCACGTTAGAGTTAGTGAGAAACGCAGTTTCAGGCTCCATCTCAGATTTCCTGAATCAGAATAGGCATTTAAACAAGTTCCTCAGGTGATTCATATGCATGTTAAAAGTTTGAGAAGCACTAATGTAGCGGAAATAACACTGAATTAATAAGACCTTGCCCAGTTCTCCCTCCAGTGGTCTAGTCATGTGATTTTTTTTTTTTTAATCTTTAAAATGAGTGAATTTGGCTGCATAATCTCTAAAGCCCCTCTGGGTGATATGTTAGATTTAATTTTGAGTACTGAGGCTAATTTTTAGGCATCTGTACTAGAACTTGAATGTCCTAAATGACTTGACATGTTAGGGATTGAATGCGTATTCTCTTGGTGCTTAAAATACTTGTAGGAGTTAAAATGTCCCCCTTTCCAGTATAAAATTCTGTCTTTGGAGTTCTTTAAAAAATAAGTATGTAATTTCATAATACTTTTTTACAACTTTACCAAAATATCTTGGCTTGATGAAAATTCTCAGGAATTGATTTACAAATGTGTGAATTTGTCACCATTGGAGACACTCAGAATTATCTTTCCAAGTCCTGAATTCAGGTCAGGAGAAAATAAATTAAATTTGAACAGTGTCAGAATTGATGGACAGCCCTAGTTTTTCAACATACTGGAGTATAACTTTCATAGGCAATTATCCTTGAAGGGGACAATACTAATTAGAATATTTTTGTTCTGGAAAGTGATGAATAAATTGGTTGGATTGCTTTATCCTCATTTAATAAATGAAAGTGCTAAGGGGAATAGGCTGGATTTGATTTTTTCAAAATCTGCTTGACTGAAATAATTTATATGAAATTCACTGATTTTTAAGTGTAGTTTGATGAGTTTTGATAAATGTATAGTTTTGTAATGACCATCACCAAAATCATGGTATAGAACTTTTCCGTCATCTCTAAAAGTTCCCTTGTATTCCTTTATAGTTGTGCTGGCTTGGAATGCTATAGCAAATTACCATAGATTCAGTGTGTTAAACAACAGAAACAAATGAGTTTATTTCTCAGTTATGGAGACTGGGAAGTCCAAGATCAAGGTGCCAGTAGATTTGATGTATAGTGGAACCCTCTTTCTGGTTTGCAGATGGCTGTCTTGGTGTATCTTCATTTGGTGGAGTGAGGGATATCTCTTTCAAGTCTCTTACTAATCCCATGCATGAGGGCTCCACCCTCATGACCTCATTATCCCCAAAGGCCCCACCCCAGATATGTCACATTGGAGATAAGGGCTTCAACATACCAATTTGGGGGATTCACATTCAGTTCATAGTAGTAGTCAATTCTCTTCCTTTAACTTCAGCTCCTAGCAACTACTGATCTGCTTTCTGTTTGTGTTGTTTTGCTTTTTCTAGAATTTAATGTAAATGGAATCATGCAGTACAATTTTTGTGTATGGCTTCTTTCACTTAGTATAATGCTTTTTAGATTTATCTGTGTATTTCAGTGATTCATTTCTTTTCATTGCCAAGTAGTAGTCCATTGTATGGATTTAATACAATTTATTCGTTTTCCAGTAAATAAACATTTAGGTTGCTTCCAGTTTATGGCCGTTATGAATAAAGCTGCAGTGAACATTTGTATTTCAGTCTTTCGTTATCCTGTGTTTAATTTCTCTTTTAAGTACCTCACAGTGTGATTGCTGGTTGTATGGTATGTGTTTATATATGGTATTGCCAGAAAGTTTTTTAAAGTGGTTTTTTTCATTTTATACTCTCACCAGAAATATATGTGAGTGCTAGTTGTTCCCCACCAGCTCTGTTTTTGTCAGTTTTGTAAATTTTAGCTATTCTAGTGAGTGTGTAGTGATATCTCATTGTGGTGTTAATTTATATTTCCTTAGGATCTGATTGTGTGAGTGTATTTTCATGTGCTTATTGGCCATTCATATATCTTCTTTGAAGTGTTTTTTAAAATCTCTTGTCCATTTTAAAATGGAATTGTTTGTATTGAGTTGTAAGAGTTGTTTATGTATTCTGAATACTGGATTTTGATTAAGGGTTTTTGTCTGTTCATGAGGGATGTTAATAGTTTTGTTTTCTTGTAATGTCTTTGTCTTGTTTTGATATTGGTTTTGATATTGGATTGGGATAATAATAATGAGTTGGGAAATGTTCCTTTCCCTTTTTTTCTGTAAAAGTCTTTGTAGAACTGGCATAATTTCATCCTTAAATGTTTGGTAGTTCACCAAATTCACCAGTGAAGCCATCTGGGCTTTAAGTTTTCTTTTTAGGGTGTTTAATGCATTTGATTTTAAACCTGATTCTTTTCAGTTTTCCCTACTAAAGAATGAGCATGTTCTTTTAGTTAGCCAATGATTAATGAGTTTCTTAGAATAAGGTTCTTCCTTCCAGATTTTAGGACGGTAGAATTGATACATGTTTAGAACTGTATTTCTGAGGAAATGGGATGAGGGGTATGGTGGAGTAGGCTCAAAATTTTACAGTCACTTGACCTTGTCTTGTTTATTTTGAAAATTTTTTTCTTGGTCCTTCATGGTACCTTCCTGCCCCTCCCAATCACTAAAATGCTGGGGAAGTAAAAGAAATGTTGAGCAGCAGTGTTCTAGAATATTTGAGAGACTAGAATATTGAGGACTTCCTCTTTCTTCTAATAGCACTGGCCTGTATTTCTCTATTTTGTACTTAGATCTGCTTCATCTAATAAAACCTTTATTAGCCTCACCACTTTAAACAAAAAGCTTACTATTATGGAAATTTTTGGATATGTACAGAAGTGAAGAGAGCAACATAAGGAACCTGTGTATACACATCTCCTGGATTAAATAATTTTTCAATATAATGACCACTTGGTTTTATCTATTTTTCATAGTCAGCCTCCCTACCAGATTATTTTGAAGCAAATAACAGATTGTATGAATGTTTTGTGTCTTTTAAAGATTTTTTGAAAACATAGTCATGATACTATTATCACAGTAGAAAAATAATTCCTTAACACCAAATATCCAGAGTTCATATTTTCCTAATTATTTCAGATTTTTTAATAGTTAATTCACTTGAAACCCACACACTGCATTTGGTTGATATGGCTCTTAAGTCTCTTTTCTGTAGGTTTTCGTTTTTCCCCTTTGCTTTTGCGATTTATTTGTCCATTTGTTGGTTTTTCCAGTGGAATTTCCCATAGCCTAGAAATTTCTGACGCCATCTCTGTGGTGGTGGTAGTGGTGAATGTGTCTCCTATCTCTTCTTTCCCATAGTTGGATCTAGAGGCTTGATAAGTTTCATACTTTAAAAAAGTTTTTCTTCAGAAACACATCTTTATGTGCTTGCTGATGTATCAGATCAGGAGCCGCAAAACTTTTGATTGTCTGTGTAATGTTAAGATTGATTCAGGAGGTTAGGGGTTAATCTATCCATTATAATCTACCCCATCAGCTTCTCACCCATTAATCATTGTGCATCGCTGCCTTTTTGAAGTCCCCATTTCTAGGGAGTGAAGACCACCTGGATTCTCTTTATGCAAAACCTTAGACCTTTCTACTTAATTGGTTCTTGGGTACAGTCTTAAGTCAGATCATTAGTTCCTATAAATGTGCATTATTTCTAATTGAGTTCTGTTTTAGATCTGTTTCACTCTCTATCATGCTTGATCTCGAAAATAAAAGAAGATTGAACAAATGCTTCCTTCATTTATTAAGAACATAAACTAGATATCTAGTATAAATACATTATTATTTAGTAATGATTATGTACTTAACATTAATACAACCTTTTAAGAAATTTTTCTTCTTGAACTAGATCGGCTGAATTAATTGATTGAGGCTTCTTAGAGCCTCTTCTAAGAGCATGACAGAGTGTAAGGCAGGATACCTACCCTCTTTTTTCCCTTGTAGAATTTGCTTTAGCAAGCTTAGGAGGTCTACATTATTCCAAAGACCTTATAGTTATATCTAAAGTTATTATCATCTGGTTCATATTTTTCTTGATGATGCTCTAAAATTTTGAATAGCAAATACTGTCTTCAATGATTCTTTGCTTTTCCACTTCGAAAATGCTTTGTTGCTGAACTATTTTGAGTAAGATTCTAACAACTAGGTCAATTTTGCCTTGAAACTATGCATTGCTGTCTTTTTCTTGGCTTTACTAATGCATTCACTTTCTAAAAAATTTTGTTTTGTTGATAGTGATTTCAAATAGTTATTTCCTTGTTAACCTCTAGGTAACATTAGTGGAAAATTCTTCAGTCCACCTGTAATGGCATTTAACACTTCCTACTGAATTTTCAGTGCCAGTCAGTTTTCTTCCTAAACCTCTCATACCATCTCTTAATTAAAAAAAAACTATTTTTATTTCTTTCCCCTTAACAGAGGTACTGGGGGTTGAACCCAGGACCTCGTGCACACCAAGCACGTGCTCTACGATCGAGCTATACCGTCCACCATCTTTTTTTTTTTTTTTTAATTTAAATACCATCAGTTTACAGTGTTGTGTCAATTTCTGGTGTACTGCAGAATACACAGTTCAGAATATACAGAATAGTAGTTCAGTCATATGTATACATACATATATTCGTTTTCATATCCTTTTTCATTAGGGGTTACTCAAACCATCTTTTGAGCTAAAAACTTATTCCTTTCATAGCTCACCCAGTTTTAAGCATTTTCAAGACTGTACATATTCAGTGCCTTTAAAAAAATAATCTATTTGGTTCAGAGTTTTATGGTTTGGCTGATACATGTATTCTATCAAGTTTTCCCACATCATTAATCAGTTTGTTTCTTTTAACAAAAATTACTGGTTATTGTATTGACTTAGAGATTTATGCTGCTTTCAGTTATAGTTCTTTATGTTTCACAGTTGTGCTTCGTTGAACCATGAAAGTTTGAACCTGAAAGATAACTGATACTCTTATTCCTCACTTCTGTAGATTTAAAATGCCATGTTTTGTTTCTAGAGTGAGTTTTTTTACTTTAAAAAAATTTAGCTTTTGGTGGTTTACTTTTTTTTTTTTTTTAAATCATAAGGGAGAGAAAGATCCAAAATTTGAAGAAAATTTTTAAAAAGTAGAGAGCAGAGTACAAATTTGTGCTAAGCATAGACTTCAGGTTTTCTGCTGGATTATTAACCTCAGCTCATTAGCCAGTGATCCTTAGTTTTGAGTTGGTCATAATATTTATAGTTATAAATTTGAATTTTGACCCTTATGTGAGAATCTTATTTGTAATAAAGATCATGAAAGCAGGATAGGGTTATTGAAAGTAAAGCCATTTCAGTTTGAGGATTTGCTTATTTCTGCTTGCAGAGAGGCAGTGATGGGTCTTTAGGTAGTTTTGCTGTCTGTTGTTTGTTTAATAGCCAGTTCCAGCTTTTTACCCCCGTTCACTTGAGAGAACCACCTTGTTCCTATGGGAAAAACACAGTTTGCTTTATAATGTTAAATTGAAAGCTGCATTCCTGGCTGAGCGTTTTGTAAGAAGTAAATCATTATATATTATACAAACAAATGTATAGCAATTATGAACCTTTTTGATTAGTTTTCAGTATTAATTTCCCTCCACTGTATTCTAAAACATGAAAGAGCAGTGCATAAATTTTTTCGAATTTAAAAAACTATCTGCAAAATATACTGTTTGTGTTTAATAATTTGCCACTGAGAATTAAAGGGACTTTTGGGTGGTAATTTACTGTTTGTTTTCTTAAAGCTATCTATATTTGAATAGACAGTTCACATAAGAGGAAACAAATATACATAGAAAAATGGTCAGCCTTTGTCAAAGATATGCATATTAAAGCAAAATGGATAGTGTGACTAAAAATTTTTTTTAAATTTTGTTTAATTTTAGTTTATGTTTTTAAAAATAGAAGTAGTTTTGTCAGCATAGATGCAAACATGAATGGAAAATTATTTTTTGTTTTTGATTCAGTTATTGGAAAACTTTAAGTATGTTTGGAACAACTTGTGTATGTGAATCTACTTTTTCAGTTGTAAATTTTATGAAATCCAGGAGACATGTATTTTTGATAAGCATTTAGTATCTGAATTGAAATGTGCTTTAAGTGTAAAATACAGTGGATTTCAAAGACAGTGTGAAAGAAGAATTTAATCATCTTAATTTTAAAACATTAATTATGAGTTGAAAGGACAGCATGTTGGCTATATTGGGTTAATAAATAAAATAATATTAAATTATTTCTTTTTACTTTTTAATGTGACTAAAGAAAACTTAAAATTACACGTGTGTCTCATATTTTCATGTGGACAGAGCTATCCTGTAGTCTTACTGGTAATTTTTTGTCTGCCTGTATCAGTTACTTGAGATGGTTGTTAAAATTTATTATGCATTTGTCTATTTTTCTCATTAGTTCTCCAAATTTTTGTTTCATGTATTTTTAATCTCTTTCTTAGGGTTGTTATGTCTTTGCTGTTTATCCATTTTATGTCTAGTAATACTTTTAGTCTTGAAGTCTTCTTTGATAGTCATGTAGCTACATCAGCTTTCCTGTGGTTATTTGCATGCGTATCTTTTTTCTATTATGTATTTTCAACCTATCTCTATCTTTATATTAAAAGGGCTGCTACTGTACACAGTATGTAGTTTTTGCACTTATTATCCAGTCTGAGAATCTCTGTCTTTTCATTGGAATATTTTGTGTATTTATGTTTGATGTAATTATTGATTTAGTTGGGTTTAAGTTTGCCATCTTGCTATTTGTTTTCCATTTGTTTCTTTTGTCATTTGTTCTTGTTTTTTCTTTGGGTTAATTGAATATTTTTTAGTGTTTCATTTTGGTTCCTTATTGGCTTTCTAAGCTATACCTCTTTATTTTTTAGGTGTTGCTCTAGAGCTAACAATATGCATCTCTGATATATCAGAATCTATTTAGAATGAGTGTTGTTTTTTTTAACCACTTTCCACTGTAAAGTCATAATAACCTTAGTATATAATTTAATTTACTGGCCTCACAACATTTGTCTTAATTTTTTTCTTTTATTTCTATGTACATTATAAACCCCACGTTACAATCTGTTATTTTTGTTCTAAATGATCTTTTAAGGAAATTACTTGGGGGAAACAACCGGTCTTATTTTTATCCACTTATTTACTACTTTGGATACTACAGGAAGGAATGGAGAGGCTTTCCATTTCTTTTCAACCTGAAGAGTGAAGAACATTTAGCATCCCATGCAGTCACATCTGCTAGTGACAAATCTGCTTAGCCTTTTTGCTCATTGTCTTTATTTTGCTTTCATTTTTCAGTGATAGTTTCACTAAATATAGAAGTTTGAGTTGACATGCTTTTTTATTAAAGTATCCTAAAGATATCATTTTATTGTCTTCTGGCCTCTGTTGCTTCTAATGAGAAGCAGTCATTTGAATTATTCCCTCCATCACACCACTTTGTTAAAGATTTTCCCTTTCCTTTGGTTTTTAGCCATCTGATTGATGTGGTTTTCTTTGTGTTTACCCTACTTGAGGTTTGCTGAGCTAAGCTGTCTATCTGAGATCTGTCTGTCGTTATCCAAGCTAATAAAAGAAAACATGGTAAATGTAGTCATTTAATTTAGGTCAAATTTCAAGTTGACAAAAGATTTCCTGCCAAGTGATTTGTTTGTTTTTGTTTTTATTTTTAAGAAACCAGTTAGTGTTTTCTTTACAATAAGAATAAGACTATCAGTTCTAACAAAATCTGCGATCTCCAAATTTAGTTATTATGATATTTTAGCATTTATTAATTTTCAGTTCTTTTTATCAAAATGTGTTACTTGGTAGAACTTCATGCTTTTAATTGTAATTTTGTGACAAGTATACTACTCTTCAGTTGCTAGAAGTATTTCCCCAAACTAATTATGTGATTGTCAAATTTGCTTATAAAATAGGTAAGGGCAGGTGTAAAACCACTGAGTAAAATATGTAACTTTCATTCATTCAAGAAATATTTGTTAAGCACCTGTTGGGTGCTGGGCAGTGTTTTAAGTGCTGAGAGATCGAGGGGTCAACATGGTGATTGGGATCCTTATTTTTGTGGCACATACATTCTATGGAGGGGGATATATAAGGTACACATGTAAACAAATGAAAGAATTTGTTTTAGATACTGAAAAGGGCTATGGGGAAAAAAACCTGTTTCATTAAAGTAATGGGGGACAGAATCTGTAATTTAAACCGAGTGGTTGAGGAAAGCCACGCGGAATGGATAACTTTTGCACTGAGACCTGGATAATGGAGAACCAAGCCATGTATATTTCTAGGTACAGAGCATTCCAGACAGGAGAACACAGGACAAAGATTCTAAGGTAGGAAACAAGTTTGGCTTGTTCAGGGAACAGCAAGAGGGACAGATTGCAGGGCCAGATCACACAGGACTGTGGGGGCTATGGTAAGGATCTTAGAAGTTTTTTTTCCCCCCTCCTATTTTCTGGTTACAGTGGGAAACTAATTGAGGATTTTAAGCAGAAGACTGGCAGTCTAGGAGGGGAGACATAATAATTAAGTACTTACATAAATATTCAAATGATGGGTGGATTAAGATTGGGAGAGTGTAGGAGGACTAAATTTGATTAAGAGTCTCAGGGAAGATATTCCTGAGGTAATGACATTTAAACTGAGATTTAAGGAATAAGTATGAATTAATTAGGGGAACAACATAGGCGAGAGTATTCCAGGCAGAGGAATATCATGAGTGAAATATGAGTCTAGAAAGAGCTTAATGCCATGAAGATCTGAATAAAGGCTAGCTTGTCCATTTGTAGTTTACAGGGAGGAAAGTAGCACCAAATGGGGCAGGAGAGATTTGGCAGTGAGTACAGGATCTCAAGAGGCATGTGTAGGGTTTGTAGTTGTTAATCCTCTAACAGTGACTTTAAGGAGAGTAACTTAATCACATTTACATTTAACCATATTATTTAGTTGCTACTCTGTGAGGATTGGATTGGAGGAGGGGGCAGGAAGGGAGATCAGTTAAGTACCACTTTTAAGTAAGGTAAGATGGTGGTGATGGGAATAGGGATGGTATCAGTAGATTTTGAATGAGGACAAATTTAAGAACTTGGTTATTGGTTAGATTTAGGGGTAAAGAAAAGGAGAGCTGTATCATGGATAGCGAATATATCACATGCCTGAGCAAATTGATGGATGGTGATGTCGTTACACAGCTACACAGTCACTGTAGAGTTTTAGCGTTTCAGGGTGTAAATAAAAGCTTCTGTGGGATTGATTATTTAAAAATGACTGTCACCTTAATGACAAGGACTTACAATGCTTACTGTGTATCAGGTATATTTCAACTCATTTAATCTTGATGACAACGTTATGAGGTAGGTGCTGTTATTATCCCCATGTTACAGATGCAAAAATAGGCACAGAGAAGTGACATGCATCAAGGCAATTTTACTCCCTAGTTCATGTCTTAACCACTGATAAGGCTTGGAAGGTTTTAATTGCACAATTTGTATTTATCTAGATTTATCTAGACTCTCTTAATAATATATTAAATTGGAATTTATGTTGTACTGGAAAGTTTACTTTTTGTGCATTCAAATAGCATGTCTGGCTATATACCACTGAAACAGGCAGTGGTAATATCCTCTTTAATTAAATATTGATTGCTTTTATTTTCAAAGATTCTCCTTTGAAATTGCATGCTCTTTTATTATATTGTTACTGTTTGCAGCACTTTTTGGAATAATGTTGATTTTGCTATATACTGTTAAAGGTGCCGTGTGATGTGAAGGTAAAGGCTCTAGTAGTCTTTTCAAATCAGATAAGTGCGATGTTTCTTTCTGTAAAGAGATTTAAAGTTCATTAATGTATATAGTCTTTGCTCTGAGATAGTGGTTATTATGTGGGTAAGATATTGTTGCACTAATAACGTGCCACTCCTCAGTAGGCTGGCTCCCTCCTAGGAGAGGAGGGGCTGTCATTGCACTGAACACGGTAGATACTGTATGTCTCCTTAGATTGGAAACTGGCACTTAGTAGACAAGCTCAGGTGGAGAGTCTCTTTAGAATGTTGATGTGGGAGAGGATAAGGCCCCAGGAGTAACTTGTTGCTGTGTGGGATCAAGCAGTTGATAGGCAAGAAACCCAGACAAGGTGCATAGCCTCTGAAACTATTAGATGGAGTTCTTTTTGTTTGTTTGTTTTAAAGAACAGAGACCTAAACTTTAGAAATTTGTTTCTGCTGTTACATATTCTATAGTTATTTCTTCATTACAATTCAGTAAAGTTCTTCTGCAAAGGTTACCTTCTTTTTAAAAAAATTTATTTATCATTTTATTTTGCGGGGAGGTAATTAAATTTTTATTAATTAATTAATATTTTAATGAAGGTACTGGGGATTGAACCCAGGACCTTGTGCATTCTAGGCATGCACTCTACTGCTGAGCTATACCCTCTTCGCAGAGGTTACTTTCTTTTGGTGTGCTGGTTGAACAAGACCTTATATAGCTGTTTTTTAGGAGCTACGTGTCTTTGAAGTGGTGGCTGTGGTATTTGGTAAAAGAGAGCCCTAAAGGCAGATGAAACTCTCTACCCCACTGACCATTCTTGTGTCTTCCATTAAAACATTAATACTGTACTGTGCTTTAATGAAGGAGACTGTACTGTTATGTAACTCTTATTAAGTTAAGGACCCATTAGCTTTATCATGTGCCATTTTTGGAGACTTCTTAAGACTTTAACTTAGCCCTTTAAGTTTCAAAATGAAAAGTAACGTTTACAATTTATGTATATGTTTTAATCTTTGTAACTTGGAGTAATTTCCAGGTGATACCTACAGGGAAAATTGGAACCTGAATTATTAGGTGAAATTGATTTTCCACTCTCTGTATCTAGTTTTTGTGTGCATACAGTAGCAAAAGTTGTTTATAAAATCATACAGTATTCAAGAACACCTGCTGCTCCCATTTAGTTATTAAGACTTAATTGTGATAGAGGCCATACATAGTACTGTTGCTTATCCGTATATATAGTAGGAAATTGACTGTTATTCTTGGTCTAATTATAGAGAAAATAAGAAATCCAGTATGTATTTGACATCACTTTTTGCAGCTATTTCCAAATGATCTATAATGGAGAAGAAGTTATTTGAAAATTTGCTTTAGTTGTGATCCTTTAGGAAAAGTTCAGAATGCAGGAATCAAAGTAACCTGTTTCTCTTTTTTTAACTCTAGGTGAGAATTATGAAGATGTTGACCTATACACTGATGAGGTTATGAAGAAACCATGTCCAGTACAGATTGTCCTTGCTCATGAAGATGACCATAACTTTGAGCTTGATGAAGAAGCTTTGGAGCAGATTTTGCTACAGGAGCACATACGAGATCTTAACATAGTAGTGGTATCCGTGGCAGGAGCTTTTCGTAAAGGGAAATCATTTCTTCTGGACTTCATGCTTAGATATATGTATAACAAGGTGAATAGTGTCTTTTATATTGAACCCAGTTAAAAACAAAAATTACTAACCAACCATTCTTGTTTAAAAATAATAGACAAAAAGCAGTAAGAGCTGTATCTTTACTTTTACAAAAATACAGTTCTTGATAAGACTTCTCAGTTAAGACAGTACTGTAAGTTTGTTTGAGGTCTTGATTCTTCATCTCCATAATTCCTTTTTGCATGTAGTACATATTGATGCATATGATGAGCACTTCTGTTCCAAGCTCTAACCCAAGATGTCTGAATATAGCTAAAGCCTCTAAAGTACTATTCAGTCTCTCCCTTTTTGTTATTTCCTCACACCTTCCCCTTCTTGATCACCTTTAAACAGTGGGTGAAGTAGGCTGATAGAAACTTCTGTAAAGATATACTTAACACTCCTCAAATAAATCTCCTTCAGAGACTTTTACTTTTTGAGATAAGGCTTAGTTCCTTAAAGTGGCTTTCATGGCCTTCCATCATCTCTGAGTCTCACCCCTTGCCTCTGTATGTTTTTGCAGTTCCTTGAGTATGTCATGTTACCTCTCCAATGTTGGTGTACTGTTGACTAATCTTTCCATAGGAAACCTTCCCTGATTTCTAAGACTGTGTTATGACCATTTGGCACAGATCTTGTGTTTCATTGATACTACTTTAGTTACTTATTTGTCCTGGCTAGTTTAACTTCTTTTGTGAGTGGGCCTTATCTTGATTACCGTATCTCCCATGCCTAGCATATAATTGGCGCATAGTAAACACTTATTTTCTATTTTTACTGATGAATCTCCCATTCTCTGCACGTTTTCACTTGTTGATGGTACCAGACAATTGTTACTCCTCACCCCTCCCTGATTTAGACATTTTTTTCCCTGTAAAAAAAGAAATTTTTTTTTTTTTTTACTTGAGTCAGAATGTTCTAACAGTTGAAAGTAGGGCTGAGGGAATGGGAGTTGGATAGGAACTAAGGAGGAATTGGACATTTGGAGTGGAGCACTTAGAGGGAAGGACTTTACAGGGGGCTTTAGACATTCAGAAGACACATGAAGATGCTAGAAATAAAGCTTTGACAGAATTATGTCATTTTCTAAACATCTGTCAGGGGTGTTAACCTTTGTGAGTTCTGCATAAATCTGAAACTGGCTATGCATCTGCCTTGAGATAAATAATAAGGTAAAACATTCCTAGTTAATTTTCCAAAAAGCTTTTCAGTAAATTCTTTTCATAGGGAATCTCTTCAGGTATGTTCAAATATACTTGAGTATCGAGAATGTAGTTCATGTTAAAGAACATTTTTATACAAGTTAGAAATTGAGAAAGGTAGAGAATTTTTAAGTTTTTCCACTTAGACTTGGTTATTTTCCAGAATTTTACATCTGAAATAGACAAATGTTTAGTGACATATTCTTTTTTTTTTTAAAGACTACACATTTAGAGATGATAAAGAATTTCTGTATTTTGAGATTGTGATTCCTTAAGTTAACTTGTGTATATTGTATCTATCTGTGTCTAAGCTGTTCACTGCAAATGTATTTGATTCCAGGTAGGTGACAGACAAAATAAGGAAGCTTAGATCACTTGTCTAGCAAGTTTCACCTCCTGTCCCATTTCTTATTTGATCTCTGATCAATCGGTAGTGGCTGTTTGGTGGGGTTTGGGGGGTGGGAGAGTATCAGCCCACACATGTGTCATATATTTGAAGTCTCTGAACTAATATAATTTTCTCTTTCATGGGGAAGACACTGATCATAGAAAGGTAGTGAGGGCCTGAGTGAGGCTACACACCTAGTTAGTGGTTTCTAAGCTGAAATGTCTTTATTAATTTTCATTCATAAGGTTTCCATATTGGATTCCTGATGTAAATTATTTTATTCTGTTAATTGAAAATTGCATTAAACAGTGTCTGATTTGGGGGATAACATGACTCTACTTGTACTGACTTAGTGGTGGGTCATGCTTTTCCTAGGAGATGAAAGTAAAGGAGAAATAACAATGGGATGGTTTTGGACTATTTAATTAACCTGTATCCCTGCAAAGGTGGAATGCTAATTGAAGAAGATAGAAGAGGAGCAGTGACTTTTAGTCGTCCCTGGGTATCCCGGGGAGAGGGGGTGGGTGTTGATTCTAAGACCCCCAGCGGATACCAAAATCCCTGGATGTTCAAGTCCCTTATATAAAATGGTGTATACAGTCGGCCCTCTGTATCTGTGGGTTTTGCATCCAGAGGACCTATTGCACTGACTTTGTACACCTTTTGCATTGACCGGAGTGAATTTATGTAAGGGTGCAGTTCATGAAAGGAACTAAACATTTCACTTTATGATTTAGAAATAGAGAAGTGTTTTAATTTTGATTAACTAGTAAAGGAATCATAACAGCTGAATGTGGGCTTTTTTCTGTTGGATAACAACAAAAATTTCAGTAGCTGAGTTCTTAAAACTAAGAATATTCTGAGAGTTTTACCAAACACTTCCAAATTACAGTGGAAATTCTGGTTTTTAGGTCTCACTTTTTTGTGAGGTAGACAGCTTCTTGTACAGTTTTTTTGAGCTGCTACTTGTATTGTGAAAATAGAGGGGTTTTTTAGTTGAAATATAGGAGGAAAGAAATGAGACTTTTGTAAACTTGAGAGATGAACTAAAAATTTTTCTAGAATAAAATTTCCTCATGTCATGTGAGAATTAATCAATTATTATAGTTAAGTATTTACCATGAAATGTAAGATATGAGAGTGTAACTAGAATTGCTGATTTATTGAATTCATTATGCATGAAATATTTTGAACTTAAAAGGATATCACTTATGACATTCACTATGAATGCTGTATATGATGGATACCACAGAAATTCAGGTATTATTGATGTACTTAATTTGTAAGGAGACTACTTACTACTGTAAAAGTCATTCTTGGGAAGTTACAAAATGAAATAATTATAAAAATTTATGTGAGAACTATTAGGTCTATTATGTCAGTATTTTTTAAAAAATCACCATATTATTTCATGTGTAAAAGCAGGAGTTAACAGGAGAGGAGATTAAAATCTGTTTTGAGAGACACAAGTGGTGGTGGTGGAAGGGGGTTGACTTTCCCCTCTGGAATATGTATATACACTCTCAAGTATTGTAAGCCTTTCCCTTTCAAAGTGGTGATTTGGTTATTCAGAGGTGTGGTTCAGGTAAATATAGTTATTCTTTTTAAAAATTGTTCTTTTTTTGAAGTATAATTTACACAAAGTAAAGTACACATCTTAAGTGTATAGCTTGACAAAATTTTATATATGTGTACACCCATGTTACCACTACTCAGATGATGATACAGAACCTCCCATTATATCCTTCCCAAAAGATAACCACTCTTCAGAACTCTCTCATCACAGACTGGTTTTGCCTGTTTTTGAACACATGAATGAATGAAGTCATACCATATGGGTTTATGTTTGGCTTATTTTATTAACGTATCTGTGAAATGTACCCATGTTTTGCATCTAGTGATAGTCCATTATTTTTGTGACTTTAGTATTGCACCATATGATTATATCATATTTTGTCCATTTAACGGCCAATGGATATTTGCTTTGATCTTAAAAGTTTTAGTAAGTTGATTTTTATGAATCACATGCTTCCAAAGTGAAGTAGATTACTCTAGTGTCTAGAGGAATTGTTAGAAAAATGCTGACTGATCAAGTTGTCATGTAAAAATAATTTCAATTTCAAGAATCAGTTTAGGAAGATAGAAGCTTAGTTTAGTGGAATTATATAATGTATGTAAAACTTAATACTTGGGATATATTGAACAGTGAATAGTAATAATAGCTGTTACTGAACTCTTCTAGATAAGATTCTTAATTCTTTACAGTAGCTTCAACTTTTATAGCATTCCTTATTTTTTAAAAAACTTTTATGAAGAATTTTTAACACATGTAGAAGTAGATAATATGATGAATGTCCATTTTAGCAATTATCAACTCGCCAGTCTCATTTTATCTATACCCCAACTCATTCCGCATGTTATGTAAGTTTTGAAGTATAGCCAGTTACCGTATTTCATTTATAAATATTTCAGTATGTATCTCTTTAAAGATAAGGACTTTTTTGATATTATAATAGCATTATCACACATAAAATTCAATTATTCCGTAAGTAGTATAGTATCTTATAAGTGATCAATTTCCTAGTTCCCTTATATGCTTTAAATTTTTTTTTAATGGTTTGTTTGAATCAATATCCAACCAAATGGGGTCCACATTGTAACTGGTTGTCTTTAAAGTATTTTTAACTCTTCCAAGGTTTCACTCCATTTCCTAGTCTTTGTAAATTTATTTGTCGAAGAAACTGACTGTTGGTCTTATAAAGAGTTTCCCAGTCTGGATTTGCTGACTTTATCCCATTGTAATAGTTTTACATGTTCATTTGTTCTGTGAATTTCCTGTAAATTGTTGAATTTAGAGACTTGATCAGACTGAGGTTCAGCTTTCTGGCAAGAGAACTTCACAGATGATGTATTCTTCCATGAGGAGGCACATATTCTAAGATAACAGTTTTGAATCTTTACTGATTTCTAAGTGCTCTCCTAAGTAATTAATAGGTATTAACTCAGTATTCACAATAACCCTATGCAGTAATATTAGTATTTCAACTTGGTTGAAGAAATGAGGCTGAAAGTGAATGGCAAGGCTAGGATTCCAAACCAAGCAATTTGATACCAAAACCTTTATTCTAAAAACTGTGTAAAATGACGTTTGGTCTTTGTCCATATTTTTGCTAATTGTTCTTTTGTAAATGTTCACTTTTCAATGTTTACTTGAGAAGTTGAAGTATAGAGAGTAGTGCAGCATGGTATTTTTCTTGTTGCCCTCTGGTGTCTATGCTTAATGAGTAAAGAGTTTTCGCTCCACTTATAGCATAATTGCTAGGATACTTTAAGGGGAGCTGTATATAATCCTTTACTGTTTACAGAGTTGTTCCCAGAACTGCTTCTAGAGATCAGGAGTAAGAACTATCTTTGAGGAATATATGTGCTGCTGCATATAATTTGCCGAAAGTCCAACTATCTCAGGATCAGCTAAATGGGATGTTAAACTTGATTTCCCCTTTTCCTCTAACAGTGCCTGAGGTATAAGACTTGGAAATGTGTGAATCCATGAGGAAAAACTTGGTTTCATGTTCTTTCTAAGAAAGAAATGTATTTAGAGGAAGAGCAATATATTTTACAAGTTTCTTCCTAGGATGATGATGATGACGATGATATTTATTTTTTGTGTGGTGTAAGTTACATACAATAAAGTACATAAGCCTTAGTACCAGCCAATGAATTTTCACTTACCTATACCTTTGTAACCACTGCCTCACAGATCAGGGAAAAGAGCACTTCCAGCACTCCAGAAGGCTCTTTCATTCTCCTTCCCAGTTATTACTGTCCCCAGCTCTCAGGGTCCACTGCTATTCTGGCTTAATACCACTTATTTTGCCTACTTTTGAACTTCACGTAAATGTAGTCATCAAGTTTGCACTCCTGTGTCTGGTTTCTTTCACTCAGTATTAAGCCTAAGAGGTTGATCCATGTTGTTAGATGTGTCAGTAATTGTTGTTTTTAATTGCCAAGTGGTATTTCATTGAATGAAGGTATCACAATTTATTTACTCCTTCTTCTGTTGATAGGCATATGGGTTGTTTGTAATTTTTGGCTATTGTGAATAAAGCACTAATGAACATCCTTGTAAAAGTCTTGGTGATGTAAGCACTTACTTCTGTTGGATTTATACCCAGGAAGGAGTAGGAATGTTGGGTCATGGGGTCCAAAATTTTTGTGGTTTTACCAATTTGCACTTCCACCAGCAATATAAATTTTTTAATTTCTCTCTACCTTACAAACAGTATTGTCAGTCTTTTAAATTTTGGCCATTCTGATAGGTGTGTGTTTTGTTAATTTTAAGTCATCACCATACTCTATTCAGGTTCATATGCTCACAAAATTGCCTGATTTAATGTAGAAGTTTAGCTTATTCATTTAATTACTACTTTAGCTGAATTTGCTCTTATTACAAAAGAAACACTACATAACTTATGTTAACAAGCTGCTGAAATTTTAAATTTTATATTACTATTTTTGCCTATGTAAGAAGCAGGTAAAATTTCAGAATTATAAGATTCAATGAGAAAAGTAAAAATTGGTGGGCTTATTTTGTTCCCTGAAAATAAGGTAAAGGGTTGAGTATAGAGGTTATGTGGACTATGGACTACTTTCTTTCCATTAGCACATTGGATCCTCCCCACCCCTGTCCCAATTTTGGTTTCTAAATTTTAATTTTGGTGGTTTTTTTTTGTATGCAAGTTTAAAATTAGTATAATTTCAATTAGAAATTACCAAAGCTAGAGGAATCAGAAACAGATGAGATGGAGGAGTCTACAATATATTGTTCAAAGTCCTTATTGCTGTGTTTTAGGATGGCCTTTCTTGGTTGCATTCCTGAATCTGTTTCCTGAAAATATTCTGTCATTCGTAGCCTTTGAAATACTTTTCCAGCTTTAAGTCCCAAATGTAGATTCTTCTGTTTTGTAATATCAATGTTATCATACCTATATCATCACATGTTTCAGTTTGGGACTTGAGAAATCATAAATTATTTGTTCCAGTAGACCTTTTCCCATTCTGAAGTCTTTGTTCTTGTAAGTTAAAATTTACTATTTCTAAAACAATCGACTTTATAAGGTCATTTATTGAAGAATACCTTAAGTAATGTAGTGTTGCACTGATTACTCAAACACCAGCTTTAAAACATTTGGGGAGTTAAACAGTTTTGTATGATTTGAGGTCCTGTTTTGGAAGAGAAAATTAACTCTTCTTCCTCAACTCTCCTGGGACAATTTTGTTGTTTGGTTCATGGGTTATAGTTTAGGATTTCTTTGGTCTCTGAGCGTATTTGAAAATGGTTACTGCACGGTGCCCCCTGCCCCAGGTCCTGAGGGAAGTTTTTTCATATCTCCCTTAACTTTAGGGTGCTCCTTGAGGTAAAACCTACGAAAATGGGGGCCTGTGAAGCCTGAACCTCTGCAGTTCTTAGGTCTCAAGAACTTGTCCACTCTTAGCTTCCAACAGTTTGTCCAAATGACCATTTGTGTTTCTTCCAATTGCTCCAGCAGCTTCTTTCGGCTCCTATTAAACTGACCTCAACTTATGATTCTTTGTATTTGCCTGTCTCTCTAGATTTTGGGGTGTAATTTGCCCTGGTACCTCAGTTCTCTGATCTAAGAAAGAAGTCATTGGTTTTCACACTATTCAGCTTTTTTCTTGTTGTGAGATTGGTGTGGTGACTTCTTAGCCTTTTCCATGGGAGGGCTAAAACTGGAAGTCCAGTGGAAGACTATAAAGTCAGATCCCCACACCAAACCTAAATTTAATAAGGTGTTTCCTCATTCTGTTCTGGTAGCACAGAAGAACACTTTTTAAAATATGGTTAATAATGCATAACAAAACATATGATTTTAACCATTTTAAGTGTACAGTTAAGTAGCATTAAGTATATTCATATTATTGTACAACCATCAGCACCAGTCCGTCTCCAGAGCTTTTTCATCTTCCCAAACTGAAACTCTGTACACATTAAACTCCCCCATTCCTCCCCTCCTGTCAGCCCCTGATAACCACTTCTCTACTTTCTGTCTCTATGACTCTGACTACCCTAGTGACCTCATATAAGGATAGTGACCTTTTTGGTGTGATAGAAACAGGAAGAGATGTGTGTGTGTATGTGGGTGTTAGGGAAACTAATGGAGAATATCAGGAGCAAAGGTAGGAAAAGTAAAGAAATTAAAGGTAGATTGTATGGAGCAGGTCTCCAGATGGTCCTGTAAGTAAGTAAATGGGGAGCCACAGGTGACTTCAGCATACAGTGGGGTGATTACATTTCTTGTTGAAAGAATTAAGTGACTATGGGAAGGATGGGTTGGAGGGTACAGGAAGGAGATGCAGGTCTATTTGGAGCATCTAAAGTATAGCCTAGGGACAAGACCACCATTGGGCTTGTCTACGGGGTACTATTAATCCTCTAAACCCTGTGAAAGGTGCGTTCTGAAGCTCAAGTCTATTGTATATAGAATGAATGGAGTTGTGCCATGTGGCAGCCTTGTGACCAACAGAGGGATGTGGGCCTTAAGTTGAAGATACTGAAAGGAAAGGCAGTCCAAGAGAATTTTGTAATTGATAGGATAGGTAACCTACTGGGGATGGGAGTTTTGTGGAATAATAATTATAGATGGTTTAAAGTTTAAGACTGATCTTTACATTAGGTAGTGATCATCTGGACAATACTTTTTTCTCCCACCTTTTATCTCCTTTTCGTAAGTTGCTCCATCCCTCATTGAGCCTACCTTACCCATCTTTTCTCTGCCCCTAATTTGAGCTTTGTTATATGTTTTGGACTATATAGTGAAACTTATTAGAAGTATTTCTGAAACAAAGGCATTTTTCTTATGTGGGGGGTACTTTGAGGAAAGGATATGTGGGCTTTAAATATACTAAAGTACAGGGCTTGTGATATATGTCAAAGTTAATTCATTTATTATGTCCCAGATTTAATTTTCTAGAGAGATTGCCTTATGGTATATTAACTTTTATGTAATTTTATAAGATTTAATTATAACAGTTTAGCCCTGTTGTTTAACTTAGAACATTTTAATATGGAAAATTTTGAATATACCCCAAGATAGTATAGTATAATGAACCCCAATGCACCTATCAACATTTTGCTGGTCTTGTTTCATCTTTTTTCCTCCTTGCCCTTGTATTCTTTTTTTTTTTTCTTCTTCCTGAAATAGTTTAAAGCAAATGCCAGGTGTATTCTTTCACTATAAGTACTTGAGTATTTAACAAATAAGGACTTCATTATTATGATTGTTGTTGTTGTTATTATTAATACAGCCACAATATCATTATCGCACCAAATAATCATCTTTACCCCAACTTAACACCATCTAATATAAATACCCATTCTGAGTTCAGGTTTCTCTTTTGGGTTCAAAAAAGACTTTTATATTTTATAGTTGCATAGTTTCAGGTTTCAAACAAGTCTTGTGATTATTTTTAAAGTTAATTTTTTAAGGCAGTGTGAAACATTTTAGTATAAGCTATTCTAAGAGAGCCACTTTGTTTGGAACTTCGTTTTGCTTATCTGTACAAGGTGGTGTCAAAATAGCTACTGTCTATCTTTTATATGATTTGTAAACATTATAGGAAATCTCTCCAAAATGGGAGAAAGTGGGTGTGACTCCACTTATCTAGAGGCCTAGAGTCTAAAAATGTGAGCAGATTTGAGAAAGTTCAGGTTTGGAGGAAGACCACACCTCTCTAAGAGCAGCCCAGGTGGGATTTGAGACCACATTTTTAACTACTAATATACTGTTACAGTATATTTTGTCTCCCTGGATTTAGCTTCCTCATCTGTAAAATAAGGAATGGATGACATTCCTTTTGAGTTCTTAATATTTTGTGTTTTATTGTATATTTGTGCTTGATTTTAACAGGATTCTCAAAGTTGGATTGGTGGAAACAATGAACCATTGACTGGCTTTACATGGCGGGGTGGTTGTGAAAGAGAAACAACAGGCATACAAGTCTGGAATGAAGTGTTTGTGATTGACAGACCTAATGGAACAAAAGTAAAATTCTCTTTTTTTTGCTATTTTTTCCTTCCGTGTTCTTTCTTGAACAATTTTCTAGTATTAAAGATCAAAACAACAAAAAACTATTAATGTCTGGTAACATTAACATACGTGGATTATCTTGTCAAAATGTTTGAGGTATTTAACTTAGAGTACTTTCCTTGACTTAATTATTGGTTTTGATATTAATCATTTTATATTTAATTTTTATAGTCACTATTGGTGATTCTATTGGTGAATTGGTGAATATTTTACTGTTGGTGAATATTTTACTTAGTATTTCAAACTTTTAAATTCTTAGGTGGCTGTGCTGCTAATGGATACCCAGGGTGCCTTTGATAGCCAGTCAACTATCAAAGATTGTGCAACAGTGTTTGCTCTGAGCACTATGACTAGCTCTGTCCAGGTGAGACACAGAGATGCTGTGGTATGATCAGTTTAGATAATCCTAATTCCTTTTTTTCTTCCTCAGAACACTTTTGGATTGAAGAAAAGAAAAAGATTAAAATTAAAGAAAGCTCTTGGTTATTTGTATTTCTATACTTGTTATTCAGGCTCACAATGTGAAATTTCCTACTTTTGAGTGCTTACCAGGGAAACAGTAAGCCAGTAGCCAGTCCCTTTGGTATTTCATCATAGCATTTATACTTATTTCCCTTTTAAATGAAAAGATATTATTGCATGTTATCCTTAATTGAATTCAAGGATATTCAGTTGATACTAAATTCAGCTGAGTTCTGGCATATGCCAAGATACAGTAAGATACAGAATATATCTTTATTTTTTGGCTAAATCAGACAAACAACAAAACCAAATAATTAAATTTTGTTCTTTATTTGATATATATGACAACTAGTACTCAATTATTTGAACTAATAGGGGTAGAAGCATAAGAATTAATTCATATTTAACTTAGGAAACCTAAATGATGTTTATATAATAAACTAAGGACTTATAGCACCTGTTTCATTTAGAAAGGGGTAAAATCCTTGCTGTTTTTTCACTTACACTGTACCCTAATTGTGTTTGCTGTTCTGTCAAGTTCTAGTCTCTTCACGCTAGGCCATCTTTTTTCTGTATAGTTTAGACTGATTGGATTGAATTAAACCACCACAGGTCATTTTGTTATTTCTTTTCTTTCTCATTTCTGAGATCATCTGCGGTTGATATTTCTCTGGCT
The DNA here is from genome assembly GCF_048773025.1 of Camelus bactrianus. Taxonomy (NCBI): domain Eukaryota; kingdom Metazoa; phylum Chordata; class Mammalia; order Artiodactyla; family Camelidae; genus Camelus; species Camelus bactrianus. Next base: position 40,061,935 of record NC_133553.1, on the reverse strand, counting down.
GAAAATTATTACTAAATTATTGAAATACGGTGGTTAGGTCCAGCTGGTGATATGTCAAGATGTGTATTTGTGAAAGTTAAAAAAAAGTATGTACTTCTCCTGAGATAAGAGATATTTCTTACTGTTGGTAGATTATAGGTGATACTGTCATAGTGTCTTGGAATTTTTGTGACACTTTCCAGTAATATCTGGAATACATGACCAGTCTCAAAGTTTCCATTTCCTTCCTTCCTCATTTCAGAGTATGTAGCTGTCAGAGTGGAAACAAGTTTCGGATATTATTATGTGATAAAAGAGGAATGGCTTCTTTTTATTATAGGGATGGGCATATCTGTCATTACAAACTAAATGATGCTATTGGGAATCCTCAGAGTCTCTCAGTTTGTTCTACCTCTTTTTCTCTGATCTTGCAAGGTGGCACAACTGCCATCCATGTTCTTGAGGCAAGCAGAAGCCACATCTTTGTGTTTATGTTATCACATTATAGCCCTTTAGATTAGTTGGTTCTATGGCTTAACTTAAATTATAATGAAGGAGTTCTCTATCCTAAAACTTGTACCTTGATCTCTTGTTGATTCAGCTTTGTTGATTCAGCTTTATGATAGCAAGGGTCCTGGTTTTGGACTTAAAGCCACTCAGTCACTTTCTTATCAGTAAAATGAGGATTTTGCCCATCTTGTCTATCTCATATGTGGTTTTGTGTGCAGTCAGAAATGAGATCCAAATGAGATAATTGATAAGAAAGTGCTTTGTAAACTACAAATAATCTAGAAGATTAAAATTATTTTTTATTATTGCCTTTTTCCTGGTTATTGAGGCTAGATTTTTCTTCTTCCCTAGATAAGCTATCTGGCTGATAGATCAATGACAAATTGATCCTTTTGTCATTTATTCTCCCAACAAATAATCATTGAGCGTCTATTAAGTACAATACGGTATGCTAAGTACTAATGATCTACAACAAACAAATATTTTTTTGTCTTTACTATTTTTCTCCTGGCCCTGCCAATAAAAAGATCTGGGCCTGTTTTCTAAAAGCTGAGGACCATATGAGTAAGAATATGTTGGTCATGGTTTTAGTTTTTAAATTTAAATCAGGAGTTTAATCATCTCAGCCATTAATTAATTTTTAAGTACCTGGTTGGAATTCGTCAGCTGAGAATATCATTTTAGGCTTGTTAGCCTATATTGGCTGTTTATATTCTCGACCTCCAAGTGCTTCAGTTAGATTATCACTTACTTGCTCTTAGAACAGATTGTTTTATATTTGGAGTAATCCTATTTTTTTAGACCTGAGTTATTTCTTAGCAGAGGTGACAACTGTGGACATCCACTTTTCTCTTTTGATGGCCTAGGTCATCTTTTAAAGACTTGACTCAGAAAGACTGAACCTATTGAGCTTTTCTCCAGTTTCTCTTTCTTGAGCGTACTTAGTCAGTTCTGGTCTGTGTGCCTTGGAAAGCCTCCTAAAAAATTGTAGAACAGTCAACAGTGCCACCTACTGTAATTTTTTTAAGCTACTACTGTCTGGTAAAATTTTCATATTAAGCTATTTAGACTGATGAGTTTGCTTAAGTAAAAAGGGAAAACCAATTAGAGTTGATGGTAGTTGAGGCACCTACAGAATAACTATAAACTACATACTACAAATGTTCCAAGGAATTTATCTTTGTAGGACTATGCCCTTCACATTTATTGACTTAGAAAAATAGTTGTGGAAACTCTTCACTTAAAAAAAAAGTCAAAATTGTAGAATAGATAAACAAGATTATACTGTATAGCACAGGGAAATATACACAAAATGTTACGATAACTCACAGAGAAAAAAATGTGACAATGAGTGTGTATATGTCCATGAATGACTGAAAGATTGTGCTGAACACTGGAATTTGACACAACATTGTAAAATGATTATAAATCAATAAAAAATGTTAAAAAAAAAAGTCATAGTATAGAGCATCTTAGTACATAATGTACTTAGAAAAAGAAGTCTGCTGCCTTCTAGGTCCCATATGCGTGTATTTATGATTTTTACAAAGTTTACCGCCACTGCTTCCCCCCTAATGTTTTATGCTGACTGTTATTAGGGAAAAAGAAAATCTTTTTCATGTGCCACTGGTTAAGATAGTGACTAAGTCATACATTTGTGTTGAGGTATGAAATGGCCTTCATTTCCGCAAGTAAAGTTATACATAGCTGGGTATTCAAAGTAAAACACTAATAAAAACAAAATTTTGTTTCAACAGGTATATAATTTGTCTCAAAATATTCAAGAAGATGATCTTCAACATTTGCAAGTATGTATGTCTCAAAGAATGTATGCCAGAGTATTGAGAATTTAGTTCCCACTTTATGGTGACTTTACACCAAGAACCTATAATATTGTAAGAAGATTGGCTATTATATGGTTTTAAACTGATGTACGACATCTTAACTAGAAGAAATTTTAATATATACCCAGACTTAAAAAAAATTAAATACTTGACTTTCAAATGATTTTAAAGGCTCTGACATCTAGTGGTCTGATATAGAACAGCTTTACAGATGTCTTCTTTCTACCTCTTTGGGACATTATTTTAAATAATTTGATTTAATAGTTATTTACAGAGTATGGCAGACTTGCAATGGAAGAAATCTACCAGAAGCCATTTCAGGTAAATAAATATTTTGTCATTAAAAAAAATTCATCTATGTAAAGCTATTAAGCCATCTCATCATGCATCTCTGAAGACATGAGTATATTACATCAAACTCATTTTGAGCAACACATTCAGCAGAATTGAAATTAATTTATGGTAATGTCACCACCAACTTATCAGTGGCAGGTAAAAGGATAGGAAATAGAACAAATGAATATAGGTTGATTCTTAACACTTTTCTTAGATTAAGAGGTTAATAACATTTCTCTTAACTAGACGTTAATTCTAAAACTTGAGATAGTCATGCAGATTTCTTTTATATGTGATAAACTACTACAAAATATTATTGGTTTTGTGTGTGTGTATGTGTAGTGAAAGTTGAGGTTAGACTTGTTATTCTTTATTTTTGTTTTAAATAGAAAAGTTTGAGAATTTATTATATCTCTTCCCCCTCTTCCACTCCCTCTAGCCTCATGTGTTTTTTTATTCCTTTTAAATACTAAGTATAGAATATTAAGTTAAAAATTAACCTGGGTGGAATTATTTGAGAAGCATGTGCTCTGATTGCTTCTGTGGAGTCAAAGCTGATTTCAGGTAGTTTCTTTTTTGAAGTAAGTATAGTTTATAAGTTGACATAGTACTATCTAGTTAGATATATTATAGTAGGTGAGAATGACTACCCTGTTTGTTCGTTAGTTTATGAAGTCCTTTCTGTGTGTTGGCATCACTCGTGATTCTTAGTAGGTCTTGTCTGGCTCAGGTGATCACTTTTATGAAATATTTGGGCAGGTTATGGGATCATTTTGTGTATGTGGATGAAATACACTCTATTTGGCCTATACCAGTTTTTGTGAACTGGGGTAATTTTGACACCCAGAGGACATTTGCCAATGTCTGGAGACATTTTTGGTTGTCACAGTTTGGGGGAGGACGTTTAATGCCACCGGCATCTAGTTTAGAGACCAGACATGCTGTTTAGCATCTTACAGTGCATGGGCCAGCCTTGCACAGCTAAGAATTATGTGACCCAAGATGTCGATAGTGCTAAGGCTGAGAAACCTAAGCATGTATGAATAAAACATTCTATGAAAGGAATTAGTTGGCCTAGAATTAGGTTAGATGGTTTCTAGTTACACAATCTTGACTTAAAATTGTGACCTGTATGTTCTGATATGGTTTTCGTTTTTTAAAATCCTGTGTTACTGCATGTGGTGATTCTTTATACACGTGAAGTTTTCAAATGGAGGTAATTGCTTGGAATAGAAACTGGGAGTGTTGTTGACTTATGTAGGCTCTTGATGTAACAATGAGTAGTATTAAACCATTTGGTTAACTTTGATAAGGAATGTTTTGGGGAGTAAAGGAGGCTTTAGTTGTTAAAATAGTGATTTTTTGTAAATTTTTATAAGAAACGGCTTCTCTCTTTTTTCTCTTCTGTCTGTAGACATTAATGTTTTTGATTCGAGATTGGAGTTATCCTTATGAACATTCATACGGTTTGGAAGGTGGAAAACAATTCCTTGAAAAGAGATTACAGGTAAGCCCCCCTTTCTTAGAGAGGACAGCATAAGCACCACGCCAGGTAAAGGAGTGAGCCGCCTGGACTGCTGCTTAGACTACCAAAATCTTAAGTGTCATTGGAACAAGTTGAGTACCCCAAGTTAGCCCAGATAACTGCATACATAATTGATGAGAAGTAAACGTGGTAGCACTCTTGCTAAAGTGGACAACAGAAATACCCTTGAATAGAAATTAAGGAACACGTATTTCTCTCCTTAGCCAGTTGCCCCGCCAGCAAATCAATATTCAGAGGATAAAAGTTTAAAGGAGACTAACTTTTTAATCTATTTAGATTGCATGCACGTCTCTTTCTGGCCCAGCTGAGCTTCTGAACACTTGGAACAGGCTGGAAAATCTAATGTGCATGCACTGAACACAGATGATGTGAGGCCCTCTTTCCAAGGAATACTGTCTCATAGAGTGGCAGCATACAGAGCTAGAAAAGGGATCTTAAACATTAGTGTACACACACACACGCACTCACTCACGCACACACCCCCCAAAACTGGGACCCAGAAAAGTGACTTACCTTTGGTCACTTAACTAATTATGGATAACTGAGAATAGGACCCAACATCCGGACTCCAGGCCTGACTCATGCAATATACCACACCAAGGCATTCCTAGAAAATAACCTTACCAGCATGATCCTTTATTCCTAAAGATACCCTCCCATGGAAGTACTTGGGAAACCCTCAGGTCAGATACTGCACATCTACTTACATCACAAAAGATACATAAACATCCCTTTATTCATAAGTAGGAGGTTTCTCTCTTTGGGTTAATAAAATTTTGTTTGCCTGTGGAAAGATGCATTAAGTTTTTCAACCACATTCAAAGGCTCTGGGTACGATATAACTTTCTTAATCCTAAAATGAGATTAAAACCAACTTCTCGGGAGTGGATATAGCTCGGTGGTAGAGCACATGCTTAGCATGCTGGAGGTCCTGGGTTCAATCCCTAGTACCTCCAGTAAAAAGAAAATAAATAAAACCAACTTCTTCTTGGATTGTTTAAAATGCATTTCCAGACTCTGCTGTGAGAGATAATTTCATTCATCAGTATTTTCTCTAATTTGTTCTGAAGAAATGAGCACAAAGCACATCAGGCATACTAAGTAGAGTGAGAATTATGTATTTCAAAGACAAGAAGATTTTTTAACATCTTACTGAAGTGATACAGAAAGTGCTCAAATCAGAAATGCTCAGCTTGATGAATTTGTACAAATTGAACACAGCCATGTAACCACCCAGAAACACCTGCCTCTGTCCACTAAGCCCCCCCCCCCAACACTCTACTGCTATTTTGACCTCTAACAGGCTTTGTTTTTGGAGTTTTTATGAAAAGAATCACATACAGTATGTATTCTGAGATTAATCCGTTTTGTTGCATGTAGTTTAGTTCTCTTTAGTCTCATTGCTATACAGCATTCCATTATATGAATAAGCAACAATTTTTTCATTTTACTCTTGATGGACATTTAGGTAGTTTCCAAGTTTTATTGATTATGAATCGTAAATTTTTTTTAGAATGGTTTTGAGAAGAGTTTGGGAGAATATGTGAGTTACATTGGGATAACTAGTTGTTAAAAATCTAAGTTTAGGATTTTCTTTCAGAAAATACATAGCAGTCTCTTATGAAAAACACTGATAACTGACATAGGTCATAAATAATCATTTGGAGTGAGTGCTGAATCCTAACAGATTTTTAAGATTCTTTGCACTGCACTGGAGCCTTTCAGCATAGCTGTTATTTTGTTCAATGGCTGACCTTTTTATTTGTAGGCAAATTAGTACTTTGTTTTTCTCTTTGCCATTATAAGTACTATAAAGGCAAATTTTCACTTTATTTACTGGTTTATAAATTATAGCCACACCTTGTTGTTCTGGTGTTAGATACTATGATTGATTATTATTTGTATTTTTTCATATCCTTGGCAGCTCACGTGGGAAAAAACATCTTTTCTGATTTAAGACAGAGTGAAGTCTTACAAAATAGTCAGAAATGGTCTTTAGTAAAATTCCATATTGTCAAAAATCACCCATCTGGAGTAGCATCTGAGTTAGTGTGCATGCATGTGAGTGTGTGTGTGTGTGTGTGTGTGTGTGTTTAAAAAAATTTTTTTTTCTCTTGTTTGCACCATAATCCTGTCTCCTTCTGTCCCCAGGTAAAACAAAATCAACATGAAGAGCTACAGAATGTAAGGAAGCACATTCACAATTGTTTCTCAAATCTTGGTTGCTTCCTTTTGCCACATCCTGGTCTTAAAGTTGCAACTAATCCTAGTTTTGATGGGAGATTGAAAGGTGGGAGTTCCCATTCTTGCTAAAATCAGAACTTAATTTTTAGAGGTTGAAAGTTAAAAAAATTCTTGGTTCCTTAAATTTTCTCTCTTACTTTTGGAGAGCATTTTGATGCATTGTTAATTACATGATTTTAATGCTCTGTGTAGTCTTTCTAGCTTCCCACTGGTTTGTTGGAAACACCTAGCATATTGATTAACATATTTTATAATGTGGTCTTTTGCCCAGCACTGATGTCCTAAAAATGCTGAAAGCTGAGAACCTTTCAGTATTTCATCTGATTGCAGTCTGCTAAAAAAGCTTTACCAATATATTGATGTAATTAGATTTAAATCTGTTTAGGGGGTGATAGTATAATTTTTTGTGTATGTTTTAGGATTATTTTGAGCATGATGGCAAAAGGCTTGAGGATTGACAAAACTTAACAGTATGGCTAGAGAAACAAAATTTAGTATTAAAATTTGATACACTTTCATGAATTGCTTGCCATTTGAAAAGGGTAGTTTAGTTAATACTTAATGTGGAATTTGTTTTGGTAATCCACAGTTTGTTTTATTTATTATTTGAGCTGAAAGAGTTATTGGGAGATGAAGGAAATAGGGTAGTGGAGTAGAGGGACTTACATTTTTTCCTAGGAGATGTTACAGTGTGACAGTGTTTGGATGAGTTTTTAAAAATGAATCTGCACTTAGGTAATAAGATATTGTACTCTTATTTCATGAAACAGAATTTTATTAACTCTTACCACTGGGGACTTCTTCTTGTTTTTGTGTGTTTTTTGACTAACATGTTGACTAATTTCATGTCCACTAGATATTGATGAAGATTTTAAGCGAGAGCTTCGAAATCTGGTTCCATTGCTACTTGCCCCGGAAAATTTGGTAGAAAAAGAGATAAGTGGATCTAAAGTCACTTGTAGAGATCTTGTAGAATACTTTAAGGTAGGAAAACTCTTACATTAAATGACTTTGTCTAAGTTAGAAAAATAGCTAACTTAAAACTCTTCTGTATGTATAAGAAATTTCTTATCTTTATTTTAAAGCAGAAAATTAAAATTTGTAATTTATTTTTCTGCCTTGAATTGGGTGTATCAATATTTAAGGATATTTAAAATTGTACCCAACAACTTGTATCTTCCAGGCAGTGATTTTGTTTATAGTCAGTCCTTTTTCTCCAGCTCTGAGGGAGAGAAAGACCATTCATCATGTTATTGCGATACCACTTTATCATTTGAGAGTGGTAAGAGGTACTGGGAGCGTAAATCTACATCTTGAGTTTTCACAAAAGCTTTCTCTCAGAGTTCTGAGGACTTGATAAGAACAGCCAAAAGTATCAAAACTGGTTTTTGAGCTCAAGTAAATTAGTCACTTTTTTTTTTTCTCTGCTCTTCTCTAGTCTGTATAGCTTGCTTGCCAGAGAGTTGTATTTGTTCGTCGTAGTTGTAAATAGGTGAAAGAGAAAATACAGTTAACTAAGAGTATATTTTTTTGTTATTTAATGGACACTTAATGATCACCTTCATACTATTTTTGTTTAGTTATGAATTAATTTAGAGTCAGTAGAAAGTTGAGATGAAAGATTCCCATGTAGACTTACTTAAAAACTCCCATCTTTCCTTCTTACTGTTAAACCACAAAGTGGGTAATTTTTTTTGAACTGAAATATACTTTAAGCTGGTCAATGTAAAATACTGAGTTAAAATGTTCTTACATATTTATTTGAAATGTTGGCAGTAGGGGAGAATTATGGATTTCTTTTTATAAAGTGGATGGCATTTTGTATATAACTTAATTATGAGACATAACTTTCCTGCAAAGTTGGAATTATATTTAGAGACATTTCTCTCTGCTACTGTTTAGCAACATGCATTTAACAATATTGAGAATAGGTTAACTTTGCTGGAATGAGAGTGTATGATTTTTAAAGCCTAGACTTTGCTTTTAATATTGTGAATCATTTTTCTACTTAATGGTTTTTCTTTCTTTGGGGATGTGGAGCCAAATTACATAACCTACCGATATAATGAGTCTTCTGTATTTTTAGGCTTACATTAAAATTTACCAAGGAGAGGAACTTCCACATCCAAAATCCATGCTTCAGGTAGTGTGTGCGTTGTATATACATTTATTTATGAAGGAGAAAAAGTCTTTGCTTTAGAGATAAATGCTGAAAATGGAGTGGTGCTTCTTTGCATGCAAATGTATTTTAGATACTTAAGGCAGTACATGTCATGGGTCCTGAGGTTTTTATATGAGTTTTTCTAACTACCAATAGCAGGCCTTACACACACAGGCCCCAAGAAATGAGGGCCCTCTGTACCTTCTCTTCAGTTGCTCAAAACGTGTAGGTAAATTCCTGTTTCAGAAGATAGCTTCACATGGGCCTCGCTGAACCAAGCTGCTTCTGTCTCTGAGTCTTTGACAATGAATGTTGTTTGAAATAAGGCTTATTTGCTCTTGATGTTAATGATTGGGAGCTCCTTCTAGTAAATATAGATTTTTTTTTCTTTTTTAAAAAAGGTATTCTTTGGGGACAGTGTTATTTTACCCTAATTCATTTTGTAAAGATTTGCCACTTTGAGTAATTTCTCAGTTTTACAGTGGATTAAACAGTGTTGTTGTTGTTTTTTTCCCCCCATAAAACTCATGAAATAAGCCGTTTTGTGGATTTAAAAGTATATCCTGTGTAATACTGATTATGAGAAAGAGAACCTTAAGAATAATTCTTGATTCTTTTTATCTGGAGACTTAACATATTTTAGGGTTGTAACTGTTTAATTCTGTATAACTTCCTGGGCATATGTGGTATTTGCTGCAAACCCATTTTAACAAACCTAAGCACAAGAAAATTAAGCAGGTAGTCCGATTACAAGCAATTATTACATCCTTCATACTAGTATTTCCTTCACTAGAAAGGAAAACTGGAAGTTGGTAATATTTTCTCTGATTCATTTTTAGACTTTGGTTCATTATACATAATTCGTTGTATTTATTAGAATTTCTAGTCATCAGGCTTTTTTTTTTTGCATAAAATTGGCACATTTTATTTTATTTCTTAGGCAACAGCGGAAGCTAATAATCTTGCTGCAGTAGCAGGAGCAAGAGAGATCTATTGCAAAAGTATGGAGCAGGTTTGTAACTAAAATCTAAATTTGACACTAGAGTGAGATAGAAGACTTTTATATTTAAAATAAGTGAACCAATTTGTGCTCCTTATGCATTGTCATTTTACATAATTCCTTAATTTCCCTTTATCATCTCTGCTGGAAATAAACTAAGAAAATTATTCACATGGTTAAAGTGCAGGATACAGGTAGTGAATTATTTTCTGACTCATGATTCAGAGTGCTGTTATTAGTAGCTTCTGATGTCAGTAACATTAGCTTTAGGTTCATAGCAATTTCTGTGCTAAGCTTGCTAACTCAAACATTAAAGTCCTTTTTTATGTGTTATCTTTTACCCACTCTCTTGCCAGCAGTCTTTTGTACTCTTGGTGTATTGGTGGGTCAAATGAAGTGAGATACAGATTGCAGTGTAATTTTTTGGTCTTTATTGGTATATAACTAATTTGGAAAATTTATTTTTCCTGAGTCAGTTAAACATGTAAGAAATAAGTAGGTTATGATAATGTGTGAAGTATTATGAACAAATTTAAAACTGAATCATGTAGGTAGTTTGATTTTTTTGAGACTAAAAACTATGAGCAGGAAACTTCTTCCAGTGGGAATTATTTCCAGCATGTAATTTGTCCTACTGTAATCCTGTCTGTACAGGTATGTGGTGGTGACAAGCCTTACATTGCACCTTCAGATCTGGAGCGAAAACACCTGGATCTCAAGGATGTGGCGATTAAACAGTTTCGTTCTGTGAAAAAAATGGGTGGAGATGAATTCTGCCGTCGTTACCAGGACCAGCTTGAGGCTGAAATTGAAGAAACCTATGCAAATTTTATAAAGCACAATGATGGCAAAAATATCTTCTATGCTGCTCGTACCCCTGCTACGCTGTTTGCAGTCATGTTTGCAATGTATATAATCTCAGGACTGACTGGCTTCGTTGGCCTAAACTCTATAGCCGTCTTGTGTAACCTTGTCATGGGATTAGCACTGACATCTCTTTGTACTTGGGCATATGTTAAATACTCTGGGGAGTTCAGAGAAATTGGAACAATGATTGATCAGATTGCTGAAACACTATGGGAACAGGTTGGTATCTGTCTTGTGATTTTTCAGTGACTAGTCTCATCCCTGTGACTCTGCACCCGTCCCCCGTCCCCACTCCCTAGTATTTGCGCACCTACTTTTCCTTCATATGGGGAATGTCAAAAGGCTGTTTTCTATTTTGTTTAGATATATAATCTTTGAAAGTATGAACTGAAGAGGTTTTTTTTTTTTCCTTTAAAGTCATAATTACTGTGTGCTATGGTCGACTTAAATCTGTAATACCCTTTTGATAGATTCTTAGTCATAGGCCTGATTATACCAGACAAATGGTCAGGGCTAGAGTCTTTAAGGATTTTTTTTTTTTTTTTTTTGAGAAAAGAAAATATAATTAGTGCAAGAGTTACAAAGGTAAGGAAAGAAGTTTGGAAGTGCACTTCTTTTGCTTTAGGAAAGCAAAAGAAGTTTCTTACTAATATTGGCAAGAAACAATGCATCCTTACATTCCAGGAAAAATACTGGATGGTATTCAGGTCTTCATTGCCTGCCATGAAGATAGTGGTGATTTACTGATGTACACAAGGAACGACCTTACAGGGATTTCTTACATCAAAGAAACTTTGTTAGACCTCTGTACTATGGAAATGCTAATGAACAAAGCAAAGTACCACAGGGAACCAGCTTCTCTTAATCATAATTTGTTGCCTCAACCAGAGTTCATATCATGATTTTTTATGTCAAACCAGATTTCAGAGTTGGGCCTGACAAGTATCTACTAAGGAAAGCCATGTTGTATATCAGCCAACTGTTGTCTGGAATTGCCTGTGTTGAGAAAATTCCATTTAAGGATGTTGTCATTAAAATGATCATCATGAAATATTTGAGCATCATGTCAAGAACCAGAATGAAAGCTACAGTTATTACAATTGGCAGTATAAAAGGGGTTTTCAGATACCATTTCTGGGCCAGTGAAGTATTAGGCTTATTTGAAGATCTAGGATATGTAGGTCCAGGTTGGTTTTGGCTTCAAATTCCAAGACTGAAGAAGTAAACCATTTTTTGAAGAAAGTTGATTGGATATTGACTTTTCTTATAATAATGTCATTACTATTTTATACAGTGACCCACTACCTTTGGATTTTATGTTTGTTCTTTAGAGAATTGCTCCATTTATTCAAATCTGATTTAGAAGCTTGTGTTTGGATATTTGTTAAATTTAAATTTTTATATCTTTAAAAAATAACATTCTTCATATTCTTTTGATACCTTCTGATAGAACATGGATTAAAAGTTATCACAGCCTCACTTTAAAAAAATATTATCTACTTTAAAATTTTGGAACATTACTAATTTTCTGCAACACGAATTTCAGTAATTGTACAGTGTCTTCCAGTCGTCTCCTGTACAGCATTGATTCTAGGATTGTAGAGGTGCCACTATTACAAAACAGTTAAATGGAAGAATCTAAAGTATGTAAAATTATTTTCAGTATAGCTGAGGTAAGATGATAAGTAGTCAGAAGATCCGTGTTGTGTCAACAAACCTTGTCTAAATTTTTCTGCATTTCTCTTTTCTTTTGCTTCAGAGGAGTCCCAGGAAGGTGAGAAAACTAGAAAAGTCTCAAATTGTTGTAGTCTTAAACTCTTTAACTTCAAGGCACTCTGAGTCATTCTCCTAACAAATCACTCCGTGTTTTAGGTGTTTTCCAAACTGTTTGAAGTTACTAGACGTCGAATGGTTCACCGTGCTCTTTCATCAGCTCAGCGACAGAGACTGTCATCCAACAATAACAAGAAGAAAAATTAGACAGTATTTTTAACTTTTTTCTCTATCTGAAGTGTTCACACTTACACATGTAGGACACTAAGCAGGACCGTCTGGGCCGGTCTGCATAAATGCTGTATACATACCAGATTTGATGCTGCACATAGGGTATGGAATTGCACATCCATCTCATAGGAATTGTAAATGGTTTGACTAGGAGGAAAGTCATTTTTGTTGCATTATAAAATGTCTAACTGCATTATTTGTAGCGTCATAACTTTTTTTGGGAGAAGCATCTTTTTATTTCCCACATTCCTGGTTATTTTCTTCATTGTTTTGAATTGAATTTTTATATCTATTTTTATATGTAACTCTTCTTTTACCTCATGTTTTTATTTGTTTTGCACATTTCTCATACCACAGGTATTGAAGCCCCTGGGTGATAATTTGATGGAGGAAAACATAAGGCAGTCTGTAACAAACTCTATCAAAGCAGGCCTGACTGACCAGGTGTCTCATCATGCCAGATTAAAGACAGACTGACAGTTCATCTCCTCATGGACTCCACTCTCCCTCTTTTTCATGCTTGCTGTACAATGAGAACTCAAATAAAAATAAACCAAAGTTTACAATCAACTGTAGAAGTAGTTTAGTATAACTGGCTTCACAGATGGCTGCCACAGAGTGTGAAATTGTTTGTTGGTTTTAAGCATTCTGTTCATGGCTCCTAAGACATGACGATTGGCTGAGGAGCGTACGTTTATCATGCACAACTTGTGCCATGTTTAATTCTTTTTTTTTTTTTTTCCTTTTTACTTAATCTAATGTTGGTGAAATTTGTCTTATGTAAAAGGATATTTCAGGGAAATATTTTAAGAAATCTATTTAGAGTCTCTTTAACACAGTGTCCCATTGAAATTTTTAATTGTTAGAGAAGTTATGAATCACTGTATCAAGAATCAGATTGGAATGACAATGAAGCCTTTATTGAGCCACGACATTAAAAGTATATATTTGCTTTACTGCCTTTAATACCAGTATTACATAAATGCATGTGTCAGAAACTTCACAGAAATTACATGACAACTCTTGTAGCTAAGAAAGTGATTCTGAGGTGTACATTTGTCTTGCCTTTTTAAATTTATAAACCTGCCCTAAAAGGAGATGCATATCTGGGAAACTGAACTGTCTTTATGCAGTTTAGCCTTCATGTACATAAAATACGCCATTAATTTTATTGGGGGAGAAATTCCATCCAAAAATGTTGCCTACAGCTATGAGTTAAGAGTGTCTGTACAGTGTGTAGCTTTTATTTTCTAAAATCACAGATAGGGCATGTATATGAATTATAAATATATAAATACAATTTTGTATTAAAAGTTTTGTAGTTTATGGCAAAATCTGGTTCTGTGGTAGGCTAATGAGTACAGTCCCTGTGAAGGAATGTTTGTGGCTCATGTCAGTGTGTGAATGCATAGACAATTTGAAGTTTTTGATATATTTGTGATATTTATCTTCCTTGAGCACTGCAGTCTCACCCCCCAAGGGAATTCAATGGGAATGTTTATCGTGACTTTGTCCTCTGTTGCATTTTAAAGTTATTTCCTGTAATTTATTTTCAGTACATAATTAAAAATTTGTTGTATATATAAAATGGAACTTGTGATTCTTTTTTAAGGAATTCTTCGAATATGTGTTCTGTTACATATACCATATTTGTTTATATTGAAAAGAACATGAGCGGGAAACACCCAAGTGAGAGCTCTGAGGTATCGTACCTGGAAGCTAAGCTGGTAAAAAGTTACTTTCTGTGTCTGCTTCTGTTAGGAAAACTTGTGGTTAGCCTAAGGGATTTATTAATTTCTTTCATCTGTCTTTTTTTTTTTTTTTTTTTTTTTTTTGGTGGTATATGTAAGGCTCACATTTTGCAGTACTTTTGTAGCCTTCTCTATGAACACCTGTTAAAGCGCCTAGTTTGGTCTTTAAGTGAAAAGAATTGAGATGCTGATTTGCATGCCCAAAAGTTCTAAATTTACTTTGGTTGATCTCTCTCCTCCCTCCTCATTTCAAATCCTGTTTTTATATGGGTTGTATTTGTTAATCCATCTGTATTAAACTACTACCAACTCATCTGTTCTTAAACAGAATCCACCTGAAAAGTGTCTCTATTTCTTCTGTCACTTTGTTTTATGAGTGCTGTGGACTGTTTTTATGAATGAAAAAATAAAAAGTTTGTTGTGTGATAGCAGTTCTTCTGAAATTAAAGACACATAGCTTATTTATTTATTTACTTTTTTAACAAAAGAGTTGTGAAATCTAGACCATGGGATTTCTCAGTATTTCTTATTGGAAAGAGTGTTTTTCCCGAAAGAAGATACAGTTCTGTAAAGGATTCCAAGACAGTACTTTGATTTCAGCTGGAAGACTCTGAACATTGTTAAGCAAGAAGCAATAAAAGGGATTAAAAACAAACTCAAAACTGTTGGCTGAAATAACTTTGGTGTTAGTATATTTTCTGTGGTAAATTTTTTTTGTACTCTGTATAATAAGGTAGGTTTTTAAAAAAGAAACTTAATGACAAACAAATGTATCTTCCTAGTTAAGACATAAATAATTTACTTTTGTGGAAGAAACAGTCATTTGTGACCCTGCTATTGAGTATGCCTTATGCATTTTTCATGTAGCTGGCTAGTCATCTTTCCTTCACTGAACATACTCTATTTGTGAAACCAAATAGCAGAATTTTACATGTGAGGGTTTATATTTTCAGAGAACTCCGAGCTGGGCATCGTTCGTTATTTCACTGCCAGAACTGGGCAGGTTACTTTACCCTTGCTGTAGGTATGAGGGCTACTGGTGTTAGTTACATTATTTCACTATTGTGGGATTTAAAAAAAAAGTTTGGGTCTTAACTTGGTTAAGAACCTATTTAAAAATACTATAGAATTTCAGAAAACACTATGACGTTGCTGTTAGTGGTCCACTGTGTAAATACTCAAAACGGCCTCACAGGAAGTCTCTGAGCAGTTGCTTAGCCTTTTAGCTTTCTGATTAGCTGCTGCTCTGCTCGTGTGGGTTGCTTGGGTCTGTTACACACACTTTCAGGTTTCAGCAGTTTTGTTCCTGGCCTGCACTTTCCTGTACTTTTGACGAGAATTGACTTGTGCCCTAGCTGTGGGGTGATGGTGCAGATCAGCTTGGAGAGCTGGCAGCTGTTCCTGGTGGCCATCTTACTTGGCCAGGGTTTACTAATCAAGAGATTCAATCTGAAAACTCAGAGAGGTTAACTTTGGGGAATCTTCCACCTGGTTTTTGGGCGAACAACTACATTAGGACTTTGAAATGCCACCTTGTCTATCTCAGTCTTCTATCAGATCTTAGTAGTTTATTCTCCAGATTTGCAGTTTGCTGGAGTTCAGGCTGAGGAATTGACCTACCCTTGATGTACTTCAGTGCAGTTCAACTGTTAACGTCCTTGTGTTCTTCAGTGCTTAAGCTAGCAGTTGACCCGGTCAGAAGTGCCTAAAGATGAGTAGAAAAACGCTTAGGAGAGGCGATCACAGCCTCTGTGTAGCTCAGGAGAGCACTTTATCACAAAAGGCATCTTGGGATCTCAGGCCTGCAGACCCAGGATTCTACTCTACGCCTCAGGGGTTTGCATCAGTGTGAAGTTTCAGATGCAGATGAATAATGATCCTAACTCAAAGCTTTGGCTTGGCTGCACTCTGAAAAGTACTAAAAGGTAGAGGAAAGATTTGTTACTACTGAACCAAGGTGAAAATTACTCATGATACTACATTAAAGATAAATATGAGGCAAGAGTGAAAATCTTCCTGTCCTGATTGTATCCCTCAGAGGTGACCATTATTTTGGTATGTGTGCTATTGGAATCTTTTCCTGTGCTTACTGACACATACATATATATGCATAAAATACACTCGATTTTTATTTTACACAAAAATAGAATTGCCCTGTACATGATGTATTTTTTAAAAATATAATACGGACATTTTCCTAGGCCATTAAGTAATTCTTTAATGCTCACATGGTTTCTTTGACCCTTCTGAGAGGAGATGGGGTTTTGAGGAGAGAGCACTAGACCTTGGATCTCTGCTAACAGTTTCTGACTGTTTATGACAGTTTTCCCCTTCCCACAGGATTGGTGAGAACCAGATATGTGAAGGGTACTTGGGAAGCGGATACCATAGGAAATTTGCACTCAATTTCGCATATCTTAAAGGCTCCATCTACTGGCTCTATTTGGCCAATAGTCTAATAATTACTTCCTGAAGCTTGTCCATAACCTTTTTTTTTTTTCTGGTCAGGGGGTCGGAATGGTGGACATTTGGCCTGTTATTTAAATAAGTTAATTTTTTTTAACCTTCTGACAAACTTAACATGGCAAACAATGTAGTCATGGAAAAAAGTGGGTGTATACCTACTCCCATCAAGAAAGAGAGATCACTTAGAATTGTTCTGCATACACTGATTTTTTTTTTTTGACTCCCTGAGATGCCTAAGCTTCTGGTTAAGTATGTAGGTATATCAAATGTCAAAATCTCAGCCCTAATGTGACTTCTCTCATACTCAATAAATCCACCCCCAACGAAAGATGGCGCCTATCATTCCCATCCTTGCCTTCACCAGTGCCTGAGAGACACCCGGACAGTCACTGGAGGGCTGGTAGCAGCAGGGGTCTCTGGAGAAAGGGATGAAAGATGACAGAACTTTGTGCTCTCTCAAGTGGTTCTGCCATTGACAGAGACAATCGTATTTTTTTTTTTTTTAACCTCATGGCTTTTAGATCCTAAGCTCTCAAACATTGATTTCTTGGCAGTAAGCAACGTTTAGAAAATTGACCTTTATCATTAAATCTGAATATTCCAAATTTATTATCTTGTTTAACCCAGGGGAATTATGAGAGGACATCAGGCATGCCCAGTTGCTGCCGATTTATTGCAAACACTTATGAACAGGGAGTTACAAAACATTTTTTCCTTGGGCCCCTAATGCTCTTGGTATGATGCCTATGCAGACAGTTTGTAAGCCCACTTCCTTCCCTGGATGTTGACTCACTAGGCACATATTGATTGCCTGCTCTATTCTGACTACGCTTTATGCTGGGGAGACAGTGGTGAACCACAGGCACAGTCTTTGCATAGCTTTTATATTCTAGCGAGAGATGCTGGTGCACGCCAAATTTGGCTTTATCTCCTGCTGCTAACGTAGGATGGCCTGTCATTCGCCTGGAGTACAGCAGAGGGCAGATGAAGTCCATCTTTCAGAATCATTCGTGGCAGCCTAGCATCTTAGCTGGTAGCAGGTTAGAACTGTTACCTCACTTTTTGAAGGAAACTAGCATCTGGTTTTGCATTTTGCTCATTGCTTGTCTGACTTTAGGTACCTCTGGTATCAAATGTGGGAAGAAGCCAAACTGCAGGTACATTTTCTCTTTCAGAGTAAATATTTTTGGGGAATCATTGTGAGGGGAGCTTGCTAAATAAAGGAGTTCTACTCTGAATGCTTTCAAAAGTAAGGACTATTCAATGGATTTGATATTAGTTTAATTGAATATTTTCTATAAATCAGAATTTTCATGTAGGGGTTTGCTTAAATTGAACTGTAGCTGCGTTTTGGTTGTTGCTGAGAGGATGGGTAAAGAGACCATCATTCTCATTAGCTAATCTTATTCCTGTTTCAGAAGTAGTAGCCTCTCCTACTCCCTCAGCCTTTTGGAGTGAATAAGAGAGCATTTTAGAAATGAAGAGAAAATTTTAGAATGCATGCATGTGTCTGTGTTTGACATACTGTTACGGTCACAAGAATGGCATCAGGGGAGCAGAAGAGAGCAAAGGACCATTTGGGCAAAGAACCTCAAGAGAATATTCTAATTTTGAATATTTAATGCTCTGTTAGATTTTCTGGGTGCTTTAAAGCAATCAGTATTTGTTTGATGTATGAAGCAAGACGTTGGGATTTCCTATGAAAAGGAAAATCTGGACAAGAGGAAAGGTACCTGAGTGACACCTTTTGTCAACCAGCACCTTACTGGATCTTTTATTCATCTATGGGTTCCCTGGCCCTTCTGTTCTATTACTTTCTATGGGACAAACACAGGAAAGCTGCACTAATTTTGCACTGTCTACAGCCCCCTAGAGAGCGAGTGGGTGAGCAGCTATGGAAGGGGAGGGAGCTAAATCAATTTCTAGTGAATCTGAGAGCCAATCACATCTTATTATTCTGTTGAATTATTTATCTTCTCCACTAGATAGTAAGTTCTGTGGGATGGGGCCATGTTTATCTTGTTCACCACTGACTTTCCTGGGCCCAGGACGTTTTTCATACACCAATACTTTAGGAGCATAAATGACAGCCCTCCCACTGAGCTCATTAAGGAAAGACTAAAGAGATTTAAGAAACGTGGATAATCCCATCCATGAGTTGTTTGGAAATTGTGTGTGTGTGTGTGTTTGTGTGTGTGTGTGTGTTTGTGTGTGTGTGTGTTTGATTTCCAATCATCTATGCCTGCATCACCTATGAATATAATGAAATGCCTAGGTAACAAGTAGGAATAGCTAAGGAACTCTGAAGTCCATCCAGAGCTGACCATTCAATTTTGTAGATTCTTTTAATTAGAAGGGCCTTACCCTGCCCCACCCATCCAATTCAGGAATGCACAGTGTCCCCAAAGGGAAGTCACCATATTCCGCTGGAAATCTCATCAAATCCTGAGATAGCTATTCCATTCCTTGTTCTTCCTTTTTTTTTTTTTTCTGTAAAGTTTAAACTTTATAGAAAAAGACAGGAAATAATGTAACGACATTCATATGCCACTGCTAAGAGTGAACGAGTACTAATATTTCATCACTTTGGCCTCAGCTATCCATTGTAGGAAGTCGTTCCCCATGGGTCTCTCACCTTTGTGTACACCCTCTGTGAGTGAACTACTGACGGCTCCTTGTTCCGGGCCATCTTCTCAAGGATGTCTGGATGGTAAATGACTATGGAAGGTGGAGATAGTGGTTCCCTACAGAATAAGGGGCAGATTTCTTACAACCTTGGAAGACAGAGTATGTCTCGCACTGGAGCAAACAGCAGGTATGTTTAGTGCCCATTATTAAATCATCAGGTTCCCTAAACCCAGGGCTCTCTCCTGTAATCCAACCACTGCAGGCGCAGGTGTCACCTGGTCCTCTCAACACGCCCTGAGGAAATCGGCACCAAAATGCTGATCTCTCACTCCTAACTACTGCTGTGAGTAATAAACTATCTTTTGTCCTGGATCCCAGAGTTTTGTACCAGCATCCATGAAACTGGCAGGTTATTATTTAAACTATCTTAAGGCCAGAGAAACAGGAGGAAATAGCTCCCAAGTATTACTGATATTAAAACTTGATAAAAATAGAAAAAGAAGAACAGAAAACAGTTTTACTTGTGAATGTAAAAGCTAAAATGCTAAACAAATATTAGTAAGCACAATCTAGTAGAAAGTTATAAAAAAGAATGAAAGGAAATTAAGTCCAAGTTTATTGCAGGTTTGTAAAGGTAGTTTAAAATTTGGAAATTTATCCAAAAAATTTACTACTAGACTAAAAGAGAAAAAAACTGCATTATTATAATAATCGAAAGTAAAGGCATTTGATAAAACCTAGCAGCAATTACTAATAAACATTCCACGTAAAATAGGGATAGAATAAAGCTTTTTAAACCTGATAATGACTGTAGCAAGCTATGAAACAGTGAAGCCATTTAAAAATCAGGAACAAGTAGCTTTGACCGCTATTACTATTGACCGTTATTTACTATCGTTTTGGAAGTTCCAAATGCTGCAACAGGATCATAGAATATGCAAAACGCTGGAGAAGAACCCATCACAGAGAGGCAGTACGTGCCAAGGAAAGATTAGGAGCTTGAGACAGACAGACGACATGGCTCAGAATCTCAGTTTGGCTCCATTTTTTCTGTGGAACTTTGGGCAAGCTATTTCATTTTTGTTTTGCAATTCCATTTTCTCTTCAGTGAAATAGGTATAATAATTTTTGGAGACCCTGCATGGACTGAATTCCCTTCTGTCTCATCAAAGGGCCCAGCTCAGTGCCTGACACATGTTCATTATTCCATAAACGCTCATTTCTTCCAACACTTGCAACTTCTGAGAACTTGAAAAGGAACATGGTTTTGGGTGTTTGTAAAGCCTGTCGCTATAGCATCCTCTGGGATTAAGAATAAAACCCATGCAGAGATGCCTAGTTCTTTTCAGTCAAGTTTCTTCCAGAAACTTGAGAACTTTCAAAACTGGCAACCCAAATTGATAATTCTGCCTCTTACAGAAGAAAGTCCATAAACATTAGCTCCTCTGAGACAGACAAATCACAGGGACCACAAGTTCCACAGTGTTTCATAGTCTTACGACAAACACCATCTGATGAGTCCCTGGATGAGGAATCTTTTCTTACCAGGATCCCACTGGCCAGGCCCAAAGTCGGCTTTGCCTCCTTCTCTTGGTTTCGGCACTTTGCTCATATGACTTGTTTGCACTTTTGCCTATCGTGAGCTTAGCTATCGCCTGGTATGATAGGTTTCCAGCCCTGCAGAGCCAGTCCACCTCTGCAGAGAGTCCTGGGAAGCCTCCTGGTCCAGCCACTAACAGGTGGCCCTCAGCTCCAGCAATATCGTGCCAGGCTGAAGGGTTATTTCTTAGGAATGTTTTTTAAGCTTATGGCTCAGCCTTCACTGCTCATCTGAAAGAAGTATCTTTGTGTCTCCTTAGGGAGATACCACTCCCGTCATCAACTCTGGGATTCAGGGTCTGTCCTGCGCCACAGGAGAGCCCTCAGACCTACCCCTGCCCCCAGCAAGCCCTCGCGTCCACCTCAGCCCTTCCGGTGTCCCTTTCCTCTCCCCGTAGGTGTGTCTGTACTTGTTAATGAGAGACTGTCTTGCTTGCCTAGGGTCTAAGTGAAAGATTATTTGGGTATAAGGAACAGATATTCTAACCCCCACGCCACCCCCAGCTTAAGCAAAGAGGGGTTTATATTCACTGTCAAGGGAAAATCTCTCAGGCATCCAAGCACAAGACACAAAGTGCAGCCAGACCGGAAATGCAACTGGAATATTGGAACTGAGGTTGCCCTCTCCGATTCTAAGGCTCAGAGGACCTCTCTCATCGCTATTTCTCCATCTCCTCTCTCTCTAGGGGCTTCTTGGGCTATGATGGCTGCCGCAGTCATGGTTCTACATAACATCTCAGTTCAATCACCTACACTTACCTCATGATTTTTCATCTCTGTGACAACTCAAACATTCAAAGAGTCTGACTGGCGGCTTGTCAGCCAATAGATTGACAAATTTAAGTCAGGTGTCAACCTCTGGTCCAATCAGCTGATCAGAAGGCAGGGCAAGGTAAAAAGCACTGGCTGTGTGCCAGAACAGGTTCTCTGAGAGGAGGGTGGTTAGGTCAGGTCAGCTACCCAGGAACTAGTCAGGTACCAACCCTAGCCCCTCCTATTTAGATAAAGCCTGACAAAGAGCTTTTACATATACTGTGTTATTTCCTTGCTTGCTTGATTACTTTGTTCATTCAACAAACAATCTTGACATACCCTGTACTAATCACTGGAATAGATATCAACCAGGCCATATTCCAACATGAGTATGTTGTCCTCAAGGCAGTCCTACTAGGAGTAGGGGTGCAGGGTTAACAAATATGCAGGGACGTGATGCTAGTGCACTGCTGGAGAAAGGCGGGCTGCTCTGGACACACAGTGAAGGATAGAACTCAGGCTTGAGAGTGAAAGGAACAAGTTATGAAGCTGATTCTGTGGTGTGATTTGTCTTCACACGTCATAGAAATCAGGAGGTTGCCAAGACAGGTAAAAATGTCACCCAATTTGATAGCTGAGACAGTTCAGGCTCAGAGAGGTTAGGTGATAGGCCCAACACTGCACAGCACTGGAATCAAGACTGGAGTCCAGATCCACTGACTCCTGGTCCAGTGCTCACTCCTCTCGCCTGAGTTTCCACTCCACGTGGGTTTGCTCTGGTGATGTGTTGGGTAGGACTCATCACATTAGCAGGGTGCTTAGAGACTTGGCTTGGTCACTATCCCAATACCTGGTGTGGTCACATTCTACAGATCCTAAAGCCTTTAAGGCTGGGGTGATGGGTGTGATAGGAGAGGGGCAGAGGAGGAGGGGGAGTTGGGGAACCTATCATCGCTTGGCCTGGGTGGGGGTGGAGCTGGGGCTCAGAATTCTAGCTCATATAACAGAGGATGTCTGACTCAAAGTCAGGGGGCCATGTAGAGGAGAATCAGACAGACCCCCACTGTGCCTCCAACAGGCCTGTATGTCAGGGAGGGTACAAAAGATATAGGAGGTCCTCTGTCTGCTCGCAGGATCTCTTTTGAGGTAGAGTTGGCGGTGCTGGACATTCCTGCCCAGAGGAGGCCCAGCTGCACAGACCCTACTAGGTGGCCATGCCCACTAGGCGACAGGGCCATCCCTGGGTAGTGACATGAATTTGTCCTGGGGAAGGGAACTCAGGACAGGTGGAGGCTACATCCTCCTTTCCCTTCACATGTCTACTTCCCTCTCGGCTTCCCTCCTGACCCACACCCCTCCTTTCTGCTGCCAAAGAATTGGTGAGGCCTGTGTCTGGTGGACAACTGTCACAGAGAATCATGTGCAGTTTTCAGAGTTTGCATTCACCCCCTTTCCTGTTGTTCAGAAACCTGCAGTTTCCTTGAGATGCCGCTCACCACACTTCTTGCTCTTGCATTCTCCCTCTTGAAGCATGGGGCCATCTGGGTTCATTTCTGTTGTGATAGAAACACAGAAGCCACCCCTTTACTATAGGAAAATCAACACCATGGACATGATGATCGATGGCAACTGACGCTGAACCTGAGAGCTGGGGAGGCCACCGGACCGGTGGGGCTGGAAGAGGATGCACTGCGTGCGGTGGGGGCATTGCTTCCCAGTGCCCATCGTGACTGCCAGGGGGGCCTGCAGTTACCGGCCCTTTCTATTTTTTAAAGAAACTGGAAATCTGAATTGAAAAACCAGCACAAAATTGGCACAGACATTTCTTAAAAATTGAGATTAGAATGAACAATATATGATTTGGTTTGAAGGCAGGTCAACTTGTAACGTCTGAGCTACCTGTTCTTTAAAAAGCCCCTCACAGGCCCTTCACCCCTGGGTCTTCTTCTTCAAAACCTGCAACTTTCGTCTATTCTGAGACAACCTCATACATGTCCCTTGAACTAAGGGACATTCTAGGACGTATCTGACCGGTACTTTTCACCGTAATCGAGGTCATGTCCAGGAAGGACAGAAAAACTGTCACAGATTGGAGGAGACAAAGGAGACACAATGACTAAACACGATGTGGGATCCTGAAACGTTAGTGAAGAAATGGGTGAGATACGAATAGTGTGTGGAGTTAGCTGATGGTACGGTACCAATGTGAATTACTTAATTTTGACAACTGCAGCACATGAGATCATGAAAGATGTTAACATTAGTGGACCCGGGGTGAAGGGTATAAGGGAACTTTTTGTATTATGTTTGCAACTTTTCGGTAAAACTAAAATTATTCCCAAATTAAAAGTTTATTAAAAAGAAAAAGTCCCTCCCAAGGCTGAGATAACCTCTGGTTGTTATGGTTCAGAAAAATGAAGCCAGATTTCCAATGTCAAAACAAATGCAGGCCCACTGGTGTTCCTTCTTCCACCCTGTGAAGTGTGCTTAGCGTGTTGTCAGGTTCTACTGTCATTTTTCTTTTAGGTCAGATGGTACCAAGGTCTCCTAAAATGGGCCCGTGGGGCAGCCCAGAAGCATGCAGGTGGGCAGGCAACTTTACTATACAAGATGGTGTCTCTTTTCCTAGTAGAGAGAGATCTGTTTAATGGCCACACCCACTGCTGCGCTCACTCTAACTGCCCTGTGGTGACGGTAACGGGAGTCAGAGTCTGAAATGCATAGGCAAAGTTTTAGGAGCTTTCCCAGGACTGACATTTACCTACGGATACAGTGGTTAGACCTGCCAGCCAGGCTGTGCAGCTGGATCATTTTCTACATGGCTCCTGGCTTTGTGTAGTAGGATCCAAGCAGAAGGCCCTCCTTTCTAAGAAAACATTCCCAGGGTCGGGAACAATGGAGAGGCAGAGAGGGCTGAAGTGAGCCATCAGAGTGAGGAAGGGGCCAGCATGGGAGTGAGAAACCCGGACAAATATTTTCATCTCTCCGGAGGAGTCGAGTTTCTCCAAATCTGTGGTTCCTCCAACTCCATACAATTGTATCACTTTGCAGTGTTCCCAGGCAATTATTCCTCCTCGCAAGGCTGCACCTCCCCGTTCAGGACCCAATCAAGTGACCACAAATCAACGATAGCCTGGATTCGTTCCACTAATAGCATGGAAAGCCATTAGCTGAAGTTGTTTGAAAAGGGAAGTGGCTCAGATATCTCTGGTCTCACAAGAAAAGCTTCTGTAATGTCAGATTATGGTTACCAAATGGCTTAGGGACTGAGGCATCATGTTTCTCATAATGAGAGGTTATTTATTGCACCACTGAACCAACAACACTCTCCCTTGCTCACTTGCACAAGATAAGATGAAGAGTCCTTTCGAGTTGAATTAGGTTTAAAAGGAAAAGCAACACATATGCTCCCCACTAATGCCTGGGTTTAGCTCTGGGTGTGCAGGGAGGGAGGCAGATGGCTCCCTCTGTGGGTGGCCCTAGGGGCCCTGCAAGGCTCTCCTTGCCCTAGTCCCTAATAGTTGAAGTTGAACTCATGGGAGATTTCTTTCAGTTACAGCACTGCTTCCAAAAGAGTCTTTGTCAAAATGTTAAGAATCTGGGCTGTTGGTCATCATTAACCTAACAGGGCCCCCTCTTTCTCTGGGGGAACTACTTCTCCCAGTGCCCTTTCCTAGTGGTTGGGAGGAGCTGCCAATCCCAGAATCCCATGCTCTTGGCCAGGATTTAAGCAGGCATCCATCCCTCAGGCCACAGTGACTGCTCCAGGGATGGGCACATGACAGAATCTGGGCCAATCAGATGTCTTTCTAGGACTGTTCAAAGAAGAGCTGGTGGTGAAGCCATCTTAGCTCAGGGCGGTTGGAGAGCTGGATGGGAATCTAGGTTCCAGGGTCTATGTTCTCAGTCACACGGAGAAAACCCACCTGCGCTGGTGAGAATAAAGCCAAGTAGGGGTCAGGAGAGAGGAGAGACAGAGAGAGCGGTCTTCATGACACGGAGGCCCAATTCTAGGCATTAAGAGCCCAAACATGTATTTGGATGTTCCAGTATCTTTCCAGTGAAGCCTCATTGTAATTAAGCTTGTTCGTATTGGGTTCCTACCACTCTCAAGAAGGAATATTCTAACTATTGCTCTGGTCAATGTCCCTGTCTTCTGTGGCTCTCCATGAACACCATCCCCGGACCTGCAAGAGAGGGCTGCCTGCGGCTTGGCTTTGCTGGCCTTGGCGTCCCCGAGGGCACACCGTGGCTGGGCTCCAAGACGTCAGGAAGGAGCGGACGTACGGGAGGTGAGTAAAGTGAAGACACCTTGGCCTGGCAGATGCGAAGGGAGGAGCGGCAGTGCGGACTGCTCCTCGGGGGCTTTATCATTCTGCTCACTGGGTTTTCTGGTCAGGTTCTTTTGAAGAAAGGGCTCTGCAGCAGTTCTATGTCCAGTCGCTTAGATGTGTACCTGCCTCTCCAGGGCTGACGTTCTTTACGATTTCTCTTTCTTAGTCACCTGGCCTGGGCACGGTTTACGTTAGAGGCTGAAGAGCTTTCTGTGTTGACAGGAGGGGTGGGCTCAGGCCAAGCATGCAAGGTTGAGGGGGGGTCACATGGGAGCGCGGAGGCGAGCTCGTCATGTGAGTGGGGACAGGTCTGCGCTCCCACCCAGGTCCTCCCAGTGGCCTCCACCCCTTCCCCGGACTTCAGCAGGCCCCCGCTGAGATAAGCCTGGACTAAGGCAGTCCTGTCGAGTTTCCGCCTCAGCTGGCCATTCTCATCCTTTGATGCTCCATCCCAGTCAGAAGGGCATGTGTGGGCGTGCAGGGTGGTCTGCAGCTCCTGACTCCCGGACTGACCCGGCGGGAAGGCGGCCACTTGCCCAGCCCAGGTGCTCTGAGGCCTGAGCCTGCTGTGAGTGTGGCAGGATGTCAGGCCAGAGCGGGGAGGTGAGAGGACAGAGGGGAAGCACGTGGGGTGGAGAATAATAAACTCCTTCATGGCTCTGAAGGCTCTTGGAGTCTGATTTTCAATTATAAATAATCCCAGGATTTGTTCAAAGCTCAACAACCGCCCCTAGTGCCCTACAGCTGGGCAGAGCAGCCCACGTGACTTTTCAGATCTCACGGGTACAACCTCCTTTATGGCCTTTGCAGTGATGGAGGAGGGGTTTGGAGAACACAGCTGAAAGACATTTATGGACCTGAAATCAAAGTTCCCACCACATATGTTTACTGAGTTTTTGTGCAGGTTATGTTAACAGAGAATGCTGTGCTTGCAATGGGGTGTTTTCTTGTTTCTTTTTTGTTTTTTAATGAAGTATAGTCGATTTACAATGTTGTGTTTGTTTCTGGTGTACAGCATAGTGATTCAGTTACACACATATATATTCCTTTTCATATTCTTTTTCATTATAGGCTATTACAAGGTATTGAATACAGTTCTCTGTGCTATACAGTAAGTTCTTGTTGTTTACCTATTTTATATATAGTAGTTAGTATCTGCAAATCCTGAACTCCCGATTTATCCCTTCCCATCCCCTTTCCCCCCAGTAACCTTAAGTTTGTTTTCTATGTTTGTGAGTCTCTCTCTCTTTTGTAAATAAGTTTACTTGTGTCTCTTTTTTTTTAGATTCCACATATGAGTGATATCATAAGATATTTTTCTTTCTCTTTATGGCTTACTTTAATTGGTATGATGATCTCCAATTCCATCCACGTTGCTGCAATGGCATTATTTTATTCTCTTTTTATGGCTGAATATTATTCCATTGTGTATATATATATATATATATGTATATATATATATATATACACACACACACACACACATATATATATATATATATACATATATATATATATATACTGCAACTTTGTTATCCATTCATCTGTTGATGGACAGGTTGCTTCCATGTCTTGGCTATTGTAAATAGTGCTGCCATGAATGTTGGGGTGTGTGTATCTTTTTGAATTAGAGTTTCTTCTGGATATATGCCCAGGAGTGGGATTGCTGGATCATAGAGTAAGTCTATTTTTAGTTTTTTAAGGAACTTTCATACTGTTTTCCATAATGGCTGCACCAATTTACATTCCCACCAGCAGCGTAGGAGGGTCCTTTTTCTCCCCACCCTCTCCAGCATTTATGTTTTATGGACTTTTTAACGACGGCCATTCTGAATGGTGTGAGGTGATACCTCATCATAGTTTTGATTTGCAGTTCTCTGATAATTAGCAGTATTGAGTATTTTCATGTACCTATTGGCTATTTGTGTGTCTTCACTGGAGAAATGTTTGTTGAGGTTGTCTGCCCATTTTTGGATTGGGTTGTTTGTTTTTTTGTTATTGAATTTTATGAGCTGTTTGTATACTCTGGAAATTAAGCCTTTGTCAGTCTCATCGTTTTGCAAATATTTTCACAGTGGAGAGCTTTTAATTTATACAGTTAATCTTTATTGAACACCTATTGTGTGCCTATATACTGTCCTGCGTTAGGCATTGGGATGGAAGGAGAAGCATTGAAAAATAAATCATTATTACTGAGTGGGCAGGCAAACACAAGGGGGAAGAGAATGTGCTAGAATACTGGCCTTGCTCAGATGCTCTAGGACAGGCCTCAGAACGGTGAGGGAGGCCTGGAGGGGAGGTTGCATTTGGACTGGTTCTTGCAAGAGCATGAGGGGAACTGAGCAGGACTGGATTCTGAGTCCTGGCAAGAAAGCTCAGGAAGCAAATGAGAATCCCAAAGCCCAGCACACAGGAGCTGGCAGAAAGAAAGAGCCCGACCAAAGTGAAGGGTCTGGTGGGAGGGCTGGTGGGAGGGGTACGATCCAGGCAGAGGTGGAGCCAGAAGTTGCCCCCACAGCACAGAAGCCAGAGGCTGGGGTTTTTTTTGTTTTGTTTTGTTTTGTTTTGTTTTTTTTGGTAAACCCTGTGGCTGGTGGTGTCTGGAAAGGACCTTCTCCAAGAAAGCTTGAGCAGCTGGAAGCTGGGACAGGGTGTGGTGGTCCCCAGGGTACGAGGCCTGTCTTCCTTCTACATAACCACAGTCCCAGTCCGCTCTGCCACTGCACGCTAGCGATGACCTAGCCCCAAACGTTTTGATTCAAAAGAAATAATTTTCAGGCAACACAAAGAAATCCCAGAAGACATATCATTCGAAGGAAATGTCCTTCTAGGGTTTTAATGAAGGTGGAGGGACGGCAGGGTGGAGTTCAAAATCATGTTTCCATCCAAGGGAATGAAATGGTACATGGTGTCCTTTCAAACTTTGCTTTGCTGTGTTTTGGGAATGGCTTGGGCTCTAGGGTTGCATGGGAGGATAAAATTATCTCACTGTAATTTAAGAAAAAGTGTCCCATTTTTTATTCCTTGTAGAAGTAAAAACAATGTGCGTGTGTGTGTGTGTGTGTGTGTGTGTGTGTGTGTGTGTGTGTGTTTGGTGCTGGCTGGAATATCAGATGACATGACATCTGATAAGACTCTTGTTATATGTGTTATTCAGTGAGTTGCCTTGGAAAGAGACTGTTAAATCTTTCAAAATCAGCATTTCCAAGCCTCACAGCAAGGATTTTGACAACAGGAAAAGACATCACATCTTTCCCAAGCCAGTCCTCCGAACACTCCCTTCTTTTCCCTATTATTTTTTCTGCATAGAAAAGAAGAAATTTGTCCAAGGGAGGAAGATTCAGGACACTGCATCAGGACTCCTTCTCCTGTAAACCCCACCTCGAACAATTCATTTTCTAAACTTTTAAAGGATTTGTGGACTTATTAGAAGCCGAACATTCCCAAGAATAGAACACTGTTGAAAGTCCCCAGGTGCTCAGGGCTGGCGAGACACAGTTGGTGGTGTACAATCTTGTCTGGCTGTTGCCTGTGTGGGAGTGATGCCTAGCGGGAGAATCCAGGATGGTGGGAATGCAGCCAAAATATGCAGCGGCCACAAAGAATGCTGGGAGTTTGGCCCCACTGTGCTCGAACCCAGGGGACAAGGCTGGCTCTGGGAACCTGGGATCATCACGGGAGGGGATGGGCGCCAGAGAAACTGGACAGGGACAGATTAGAGGGGTGCAGTTCCCTCTGGATTTAGTATGTTTTGAGCTCACTTCTCGAGGTCTGAAGATGGAGGAAGTTCCTCCCATCCTACCCTTCCCTTTTAATTTCTTAAGAAAGACATTAGTTCACCTCTCTGGGCCTCATCTTCCTTGTCCCATGAAGGGATTGAGCTGCATAACAGGGTCTTCTCAGTGCTAACCTCCTGCGCAGGGCTGGCTACCTAATTTGTTGGGCTCAGTATGAGTGAAAATGAAAGACTCTTCCTCAAAAATCAGGGGAAAAGTGCCAATGAAGGTCCTAATATATGAACCTCTTTCCTTTCTCCCATGTTCTCTCTCTCTTATCATGATCTTTTAATTTACTGTTTAATGTTTTGCTAAGAAAATTTAATATTAGTGTGAATTTTACCATTCATCTTTATATTCCACAATGCCTGTGTTAGACTGTTAACTATAAGAGCATTTAACTTATATGCACAACCACTGAAATCACACAGTTTTTGTTTTGCAGCTTGCGCACGCACATGCATTTTGCCCTTACCAGAACAATAGGAACACTGCCCACAATGAACTCAGTTGTTTTCACTTTGCTTCTTGGCATGTGCACATTCTGCTACACTCTGAACCCTGGGCTTCCTGATAAGTAAGGAAGGATTGAAAGGAAAAGGAACTGTGGGATGTGCCTTATCTCTCCCCTTCCTTCCACACCACTGATTTCAGCATAAGTGGCGGAATTATACAGCGAAGTAACGTGAGTAAGAAAGCAAAAAGCTGATACAGGAAAATATCACCTGCTTCTATAAGAAGTAATAAAAAAGGAACCACCATAAGATCTTTTAACATTCAAAGATATTAGATGAAGAAAGAAGGAAAGGAATGGGAAAAACAAATATTAAACGAATTCCAAGCTCCAGAAAAACATTGCAGTCTAGCTGATAAAAATTATGACATTAAAACAACATTTTACACTTAGCAGAATGGCCCAAATTCAAAACACTGACAATACAAAATGCTGAGCAGGATGTCAAGCAACAGAAACTCTCATTCATTGCTGATGGGAATGCAAAATGGGACAGCCACTTTGGGAGACAGTTTGGCAGTTTCATATGATTCAGCAATTGTGCTCCTTGGTATTTGCCCAAACGAGCTGCATATTTTTGTCCTCACAAAAACCTGCACACTGATATTTATAGAAGATTTTTTCATAATTGCCAAAACTTGGAAGCAACCAAGATGTCTTTCGTAGGTGAATGGATAAAGTGTGGCGCTTCCCAACAATGGAATATTATTCAGTGCTAAAAAGAAATGGACTATTAAGCTATGAAAATATTTGGAGGAAACTTAAATGCATATTATTACTAATTGAAAGAAGCCAATCTGAAAAGGCTACATATACTGTGTGATTCCAACTACATGGTATTCTGGAAAAGGCAAAACTATGACCACAGTAAAAAGATCAGTGGTTGCCAGGGGCTAGTGAGGGGGAGGGGTGAATAGGTGGAGCACCAAGGATTTCCAGGTGGTGAAACTATTCTGTTTGATACCGTCATGGTGGATACATGCCATCATTCATTTGTCAAAACCCATAGACTATACAATACCAACAGTGAACCTTGATGTAAACTAGGGACTTTGAGTGATAGTGATGTGTCAGTGTAGGTTCATCAGATGTAATAAATGTGCCGCTCTGGTGGGGGGTGTTGTTAGTGGGGGAGGCTGTGTACGTTGGGGAGGGGGATAGGGGACCTCTGTACTTTCCACTCGATTTGCTATGGATCTAAAATTTCTATAAAGAATAAAGCCTATCTTAAAAAATTATGACAAAACATTTTGGAATTATTTTAGAAAGTAATCAAACCAAGAGCCCAAGGTAGAGATACAAAAAATCTGGGGAGGCATCTTTCAATGACAAAAGCTGCTGAAATGTAAATAGATATAATATAAATTCCCAAATAAGTTTCACAGGAAGACAGAGGCTTTAAGAGCCACAAATGAGGACCCTGGCTCAGTCTCTGGTGATAGAGGAGGTCTGGTAAAACCAGGGCAGGAAGAATAATGATACTTGAATTGGGCTGATTTGCTTTTGGATTCTTGCATCCAGAGTAATAGTAAGGCCAAGTCAGTCTATTGCACGGTGGGAGACCTCACGGGGGAGAGCTGAGGGACTTCAGTCACCAGCCAGTCAGCCACCAGGCTTTTTGCCTAATCAACCCAGAGCTGACCACTAATGTATGACCTCGTTTAGCCAAGACTGGGAAACCATCCTGAATTGCTGAGGCACAGAAATTTAAGCTTAATGTGTTGTTATTACTTTAATAATCTGTATTTCCACAGCAGTAGTAACTGATTCAACTCTGCGACTGTGGACCTCTTATCAAAACTCACATGGCTTCAGTCTTTTCATCTGTAATTTGTAGATAAAATCGACTTTAGGTTGTAATCATATTAGTAAATTAATATTTAAAACGTATAGTACATAGGAGGGTTCCAAAAAATATTTCAAGTGAATGAATAAATGGTTAGTACTCAATAAAACTTTTCCAAAAAATAGTAATAATGATTGATACCTGAGGGGACTTTCATGGCACAGAATTAGGGATGGGGGAAACCCGAGGTTCAGGGAAGCCATCAGTGAAGTAAGATGGAATCCACTTGCCTTGCCAGGAAGTTACTCACACGACATGGGATCAGCCAGGCTGTTATGCAGAGATAATGGAAGAGAAAGTGCTTCCACTGCTCATTCCGCAGCCAAACCACAGATGCTGGCAACTCCTCGCCTGGGAGACAACAAAGACATATTCACAGGGATTGGCTCCTTTCTTCTGAGTTCTACACCTCAAGCTAAAGAAGCCAGTCACGCAAGGCTGGCCTGCTGGGACCAGCTGGGAAACCCATCCGTGGCTACTGCTGAGATCTCTGGCCTCCCTTCCCCCAGATCCTTCCTCCCCTGTGCCCATACATTACGTTCTGGGAATGCCCGGTAATGACATGACTGATAGCTTCTTCTGTTTTGCTTCCAGGAATCTTGTTTTTTTGTTTTTGGGGGGGTGGGGGGTGGTTTGAAGCTCTTAAACTGGAAGAGAGAGTTACCTTTTACCATTCTGGAGACACCTTGTGGACAATCCATTGAGAATTCCATCATATCCAATTAACAGACATTTTGAGAGCCAATAAACAAATGCTCAGGCCTTGTGCCAGGTCTTAGAGAGGCAAAGATAAAGAAGATTAGAATTTTCTTTTCTTTTTATTATCCACCAGACCAAAGGGCACAGCCTGGGGACTTGATGCCAGGCAAGATGTGTCAGAAGATCTGGATTTGGCTCCTGGCTCTGGGTGGCGATCACAGAACTGTCGCCTATGCTTTCGGAGCCTGTTTCCTCCCCTGTAAAATTAGTGATGGGCCTAGATGACCTTGCTGCCCTGTCCACCTCTAACAGCAGATGTCAGCAAGCCTGTGGGTACCAGCAAAATCAGGAGTAACTGGAAGAATCCTGCTTCCGTGTTCTCAGAAAAGCCTTGGCCACCTGATTTTTTCCTTTTATTATTGTTATGTCAGTGTTGATATTTGCAAAAGAAGATGAGTATCACACAGGTGATAATGAAGCAGAATAACATCAGGAACACCTGTGAGCCTTAGAAATCACAGCCAATACCATCGTCCAGCCCATGGGCTCCTTTCCTGTACTGTGCCCTGCAGAGCCCTAGAAGTGACCAGCATTCTGAATTTTATTCCTGTAAACCCCTGGTTTTAAAAAGTAAGTTAGCACCTATGTCTACAACATCAAATAATATATTATTGAATTTTGCTTGCTTTATAAAAATGGTGTTATCCTCTACTATACCCAGTCTTCTTTTTGCTTGCTTTTCTCACTCCATATTGTATTTCTAAGATTGGTCCATGTGGCAGGTAGTTCATTATCTTTGCTATGGTATGTAACATCTTATAGCATGAGTATGAATAAATAATTGTTTATTCATTCTCCAGCTCCCTTGGACAAGGGTTGTCCAGGTTGTTATCACAGTGTTGCTATGATTGGTCCTGTACATAAACCGCTATGCAAGAGCTTCTGTACAGTTATACTTAGAAAGAAGTAGTATCACATGAATCTTAGGCATGTGTGCAAGAGTTTCTCTAGGGTAGAAATACTGGGCTATAACGTACGTGAAACTTCAGCTTATGTTTTCCAAAGGAATTGCACCAATGTAGACTCCTGCCAACAGTGTATTAAAAATTCCAGTTGACTCACACCCTCACTTTGACTGTGTCTGACTTCCTAATTTTTGCCAATCCAGGGGGTGAAAAGCGGTATCTCACTGGTGTCTTAATTAGTCTCTTGGATTACTAATGAGGTTGAGTCTTCTTTGATGTGTTGAGGGACGACTCATGTTTACTGTTCTGTGAACTGCCTGTTCCTATCTTTTGTCCATTTTTCTATTGGGCTATTGGCTTTGTATTTATTCATTTATTTTATTGGACTTTGAAGATTTAAAAAGTCCTTTTTATGTATGTGTTATTGGCTATACATACTGCAAGTGTCTTCTCCTGGCTTGTGGCTTTTCTGATCGCTTTCATCACAGGATCTATTGTGAAACAGAAGTTCTTAATTTGAAAGTAGCCAAATTTATTATTTTTTCTTTTGTAGTTTGTACTTTCATGTTTTGTTTAAGAAATCTTTGCCACCCTGAGGTCTTAAAGATATTCTCCTACACTGTCTTAAAAAATTTTTGAGTTTTGCCTTTTACGTCTAAGTCTGAAATCCACTAGGCTTTGATTTTTCTGCATGGTGCGCAGCAGGATCTGATTACAGTTTCTGTTGTTGTTGTTTTCCCATATTGGTAACCAATTGACCCCACACCATTTATTAAAGAATTCATTGTTTCCTTAGTGATGTGCAGTGCCTTCTCCATCATGTCTCAAGGACCCACCCCTCCCCTTTTCTTTCTGTCTGTGTTTCTGGGGACTCTAGTCTGTTCCAACGGGCAAACTGTCTGCATCCGTGCGAGTACAACACTGTCTTCATTACTTCAGCTTTGTAAGAAGTCTTGATATTCCTCTTCAGGAGTGTCTTGTTTATCCTTAGGTCTTTGCTTCTCAATACAAATTTGAGAATTATTAGTCAAGTTCCTCAACAATTCTATTTGACTTTTTATTCGAATTGTATCCAATCTTTAGATCAGTTTGGGGAGAAATGACATGTGTGATGTTTACAAAAGATTATACTGTGGTCCTCTAGTGGGGAAGACAGACACATTGGTATAACAGCATGTGGTAAATATTACATAAACACGAAGCACAGAGGAGGAGTTAGGGGAAGTGCTACAGAGAAGATACCACGTGTGAAGGCTCGCAGTGAACAAAAATGCTGTATTCTGGCTTCAGATGTGAAAAGTATGTCTGTCCCATTTTGTCAGACCTCCCTCAGGAGATAACCACCAAGGTTACCCTCACTGAAACCTTAAAATTGTCATGATGGTTGCACAGCAGGATCAGATTGCCCTGGACCTAAATCCAAACAAGTGTGCCGCATCCACTCTTTTCTCTGTATCCCAAACCTGGACATCAGCACACGGTATCTCTTTCAGTGTTGTGTTCACCCTACACCCTACATGTTCTGGTTCCCTTCACAGATCTGACTTGTTTCCCAGAGAGACCTACTTAGGGTCTCTTCAGTCTTTTTATGAAGCCAATTTGTTTTTACAATTCAGTTTTACAACTTCAACCTTCTATAGCTTTGCCTCCAGGGTTTTATTCAATTCTGGACCAAGTTTCCCTGATCATTTCCCTGGTCATACTTTAACAATCAGTTAGTACAGACCACCGAGTGCCTATTATGGTGCTAGGTATGTTTAGGGGATGCGGAGTCAAGGGTCTGGGAGTCAGGTAGACCTGGGTTTGAGCCTTAGCTCCACCTTATTAGCTGAGTGACACTGGGCCAACCATCTAATTTTTCTCATTATATGATTCTTCATGGATATCACAAAGGATGATAATTCTGGATTCAGATAATATATATAAACGGTCTTGTACATACGGTATTTTAATCAAATGAGGAACAAAAAATGTTAGTTGCAAAAACTAGAACAGAAGACAGTAACTTGCTTCTGAGAGAGTTTTTTCCTCGGAGGAGCATATGAAGCAGTGGGAGGTACAACACTCAGAGAGGACACGTACTAAGGGAAAAGCACATATGAATGAGGTCTGAAAAATTACGTTGACTCTCTGCATTGATCCAGAAGGGATTTAAGATAACATGTAAAAATAGATAAATTAGAGCAAGGTAACAACTTAGATGTGATGGAAAAAAAAGCAAAATCAAAGTTGGGAAGGTACAGAAAGTGGAAAGGAGGAAGTGCAGAAAATGCACACCAAGGAGTCTGTTTCACACACTTGGTTTAAGGGGGACACATATTTGATGCTAAGCTTTCCAGTGGCCCCACCAACAGTCACAGTGACAACTTACAAATAACTACAGAGAACGCCAAATACAGGAGGGTAGTCGGCATGGAGAGAGGCTGGATAGGGAAGGCTCCTTGAAAATAATGAGGTTTGAGTCAGGTTCTGATGGAAGTTGGATTTGGATTCCAAAGGGAGTCACCCAAGCAAAATACATAGGAGGAGAATAAAGAGGTCGTCTTGGGAAGCAGGGATCCTTTTGGCTAGTCTCACAGTAGGGCAGGCAGACGACTGACGTCTTTCGATTTCACACACAAGAGAGCCCTGACTCTCCCTGACGAGAAAATGACCTGATGAGAGTGGTATTTGGAGGAAATTACCCTGGCACCACACAGCTGCAATTTTCCCCTTTGCAAATTATAATTCATCACGGGCATTTTAGGAAAACTCTGTCACGCATGTCTCTCCTGATGTGGTTCACATCTGGCTCTGCCATTGGCAATATAGATTATTTAGAAAATCTGTGCAGCATTAGTGTCTAATAACCTTTGCTTTAAACACGGTGAAGCAAGCCACAAACTTAGAAATGGCACACATCCCTCTGGAGTAATTTAGTCCAGGTTCTCTATGTGACTTAGGAAATCCCTCGCTGTGGCTGCATCTAGTAGTCTGGACAATGGCATGAATGTTGAAAACTAGGGAGATTGAAACTAGTCTTAGAAATAAGAGTAAACGTAGTGACTTTCACTTTCAGTGTGCTTTCCTTGCATGTATAAAGTTTTGAGAGTTTGAAATGGCCCTAGACTGAACAGCATTCTGCATAAAATAGTACAACAATCACCAGGTTTTTTTTTTTTAAGTTGCATTTTTGTAGCATGTGGACATCATGACCACTTCAAGTATTTGGATTTAAAGTTTATGCTTGAATTTTGGCCAAACAAATTTTTCCTTTCTTGTATTTTTGAGGGACTAGTGCTCCAGCCCTTAGAAGAAATGAAGCTAATAGCTCTTTAGTTGTTCAATGACAGAAGCCCATGGAAGGTAGAAACAAGTGTCACAGGGGCTAAGCCTGGAGGCAGGGAGATATTTGAGGGAACATGCACTCTCTCAGCCCAAGAAGTGCTCTTGTATTACAAAACTGTAGGCAGTCTTTTCTTGACTCCAATTAGTTGTAATCCATGTGCAATCTATCCTCTGGGACAGCTGTTATCAGGCTATGTGGGGAAAGCATGTCCTTGCTAAACTTCTGGTGGAGCAGGGGAAAGGGCAAGGCTTTATTGCTTTGACAGTCACGCATTTACTTCACATCATCCAATTGGTTGTTTTCTTTGGAAGCCATTCTCAACTGACTCGTGTGAAGCACGTTGCATTTGGGGGGGGGGGGGAAGGGTAAGATGAACCACAGGCCCATCTTCCTTGATTTGTCCCTAACTCTCAGCTGGGAAGAGAATTTCATTTGCAAGTGGCAGACCCTCTGGGATCAAGAGAGAAAGTCCTGGTGAGAGGATGTATATTTTGCCTTCTTTCACACCTATGTGGATTGTTCAAATTGGAATGTTCCCTGTAGGGAAGTGTAACTAAAATCTAGAAGAGATACAGAAGGTGTAGAGTTTTGTTAAGTCAATTATCTTAATAAAATTTATTTGTTCATTCACTTATTTAACAAATATTTGAGAGCCTTCTGTGTACTCACTGCTGTGCTTGGTTCTGGAGATACTAGGGGACATAGTGACAAACAAGATAAATCATGGCCCATGAATCACTGATGTGACGTATGACAGAGTAATACTTCTCAAAGTGTGTACCAAATGATGACACCAATTCCATAAAATTCTCTTGCCCCCACCAAAACAAACAACTGAAGTAGAGAGGGTGTTTTTTTTTTTTCCTCAAATAAATTTGGTAAGTACTGTATACTCTGTTCTGGAGCCACACATTATATCACAGAATAATAAAGGCTTTGGGATGTTCGCTATCAACCATTGAGCTATTCATTGTTCAGTCTAGCATTTATCAAAAGCATCTAAACATGGAAATCCACCTACTAAATATCTGGGGGACTAGTTTTCTGTGACACACCCTTTGGAACACACTGTGGAGGAAACGCAGAGGAAATTCACAAGTGTTAAAAACTCTCAGGATCACAAAGCCAGCTGTGGTTAGCGGTGGTCAAGGGTTGCTGCCACTGAGTGAAATCCATCATGAGAGCCACTGGGTCTGGCCTCTGGGGCCACCAAAGACACTTCTGCACAGCATGTTATTTATTTTCTTGTTGAAGGCTGGACATGATGTATTAGGTTAAGAAATTGAGGTAATTAGGTTCTTAGCATGAGCTGTGCTATGTTTAATGTCTTCTACAGCTGTAGGTGCCAGAGGCTTCATTTTCCTCTGGTTTCTGTATTTTCCCCCCTCCTCCTGTTGTTTTTGTGTCTCTCCAAACACTTCTTACATAGAATCTGTGTCTCAGAGCTCTCCGTTGTATACCATGGTTAGTGTACTGGAGCCCTGTCGAGGTGGTAGTTGGATATGGGGGGAGGGGAGGTGTTCTATAATATTGTGATTAAATCTCAGCTTTTTAATGGGCCTGAGTTCCTGTGCTGTGACCTTCAGAAACATTCCTTAACCTTTTCTCTCCCCTTATGTGAGACAAGAAGACTAGAGGGGCTTAGAGTTGGCTAATTGTCCTTCTCCTGGGTCAGATAAGGCTCTAGTAAAAATAATTTCCCTTAGAGTACAGGCTTTTCTTATGGAGAGTACTCTGGACATATGTCAAAATCATTACTTTTCCCCTAGTACATTTAAAAAGTGGCTACTTCCCTCCTCCCTCTGCTGGAAACAAGAGGGGATTGTCCTTCAGTCTTTACTGGGAGAACCTGGTAGAGATCCTTGAGGTAAAAACCATGAAAATGTAGCCTACCCTCCTTTTCCCCCAAAATGCCCCTCCCACCACCTCGGCCACTGGGGTTTTTAAATTGCAAGTGGTCCACACTCAGCTTCTATTAATTCTTCAAAATTGCCATTAAAGAGTTCCTGCTACTTACTGGCACTAGTGGCTTCTGCTTCAGGTAAGCTGATCTTAGCTTTGGTTTTCCACATGCACCTGTCTCTCCAGATTTCTAGATGGAGGTTTGCCCTGTGAATTTAATTCTCTAATGTTTCCAAGAAAAGTTTTGATGTTCAATTTGCTTAGCTTTTTTTTTCTTATTGTGAGTACAGGAATGGTAACTTCCAAGCTTCTTCAGTGTCAGAGTTTGAGCCAGAAGTCGTCTATTGATTTTTACTTGATTCATTTAATGGTCATTTATCGAGCACTATCTGATGGTAAGACATTACACTAAATGTAACATGGGATATAGGCACAGCCGACCCAAGCCTCTGTCCTCGGACCATCTGAGGTCAATTTTTATGGTGTATACTTTGCCTTTCAGACTGGGTCAAGGTTCCCATTCTTGATCTGTGTGTTTATACTCTGGCTTCCTGAGGCAACATTTTTTTTTTCCCCTCAGACAAGTCCATAGATCCACATTCTCAAGAGTTCAAGAGTTCTCTAAGAACACTTTAAAAATTTATGTTTGCATTTTAATTATAAAGTAAAATTTAGGATAATTTAAAGATATTCTAGAACAAAGCACGGACTAAGTCCAGCCCACCACCTGTTTATTTGTATAACAGATTTTATTGACACACAGCTGTGCTCACGTGTTTATGTAATGTGTATGGCTGCTTTCACGCTACAGTGGTGCAGTTGAAAATGGTGAAGAAAGTGTATGGCCCATGACACCTAAAATATTTATCATCTGGCACTTCACAGAAAGAGTTCACTACCTTTACTCTAGAAGATCTTCATATGATTCTGTTCAGTGTTGGTGTTTGTGTTTATGACCATGAGGTCAAATGAAGATTTCAAATATAGGTTTCTTGGGAATTTGAAAGGAGAAAAGTAGAGAGTGAACTGAGTAATCATATGAGAAATTTGAGAACAGATCCTGCAACATGCAAAAGAATCTCTCCTGAAGTAGACAGAACCGGATTCATGTTGGGGGTCCACACAGTGTGGATGTCCTGTCTGTGTGCTGACTTGCTACAGCTCAGTAACAACTGTAGTGGCCATGGTAATGACCACATTTGAAAAAAAACCAAACAAACAACTTTTAATTCCATTTCTAATTTCTGTCCCAGAAATAATGAAGTTAGATACCTATTTCATGCTGCTTCCACTAATCTGTCTTTAGCTGAAGATAATCACCTTTACATAATTAGCAAGTAACATCTTATTAAAATTGGCATTGGAGAATTGTCTGCTGGCAGAGTTTTCCCTACATATGAGATCTCAGTCTCCTAAACCAGCAAACAGAGCTGTGTCTTAGTCACACCATTCTGCATAGTATACTTATGTGTATTCTGGGCAGGAATCCCAGACTCTCCCTCTCAAGAGTCCCTCTACCTTATAGGCCCACGACCCTGGGTGTTCTTTACCATTCTGCCTGCTCCTGTCTTGGGGCTGCGAGGGACACCTGGATGGATTCACTAGCACCCAGCCCCACCCCAATCAAGAGCTTCCCCTGAGACAGTCTCTGTTCTACATGTTCCTTTCCTCCCTGTTGAGATTCTTTTTGGTGTCCTTTCTTGCCTGAAAACCTCTGTTAAAACTCATTGTATTACACAGACTCTAATAACATTGATCTTTTTGAAGGAGAAGATGTAAGTTTTGGTCAGTTTCCTCCTTGGAAGTATCTTGAGCCCCATTAGCATTTCCCATCTCCTTCCCTCGGAGTTCTGTACCAAGCAGTGGGTGTTGGAAACAGCAGTCTTTGATAAGCCTCAAAAATATCCTATTACATTATTCATCCAGGACAACACACACTCCCAGGAATCCACTGAATATGATGGATAGACCCTGGGTAGGACTCTGGGTATTGAAGTCAGGGACAGTGCAAACACTCTGTTCACCTCTTTTATAGGAACAGAAACCAGGAGAAGTCAGTCATGCACTTCTGTCCTTCTGTGGGATATAAGGGTGCCTAGTGTACAGTTTAGCTGGATGCAGTTTGAAGCCACTTTTAAAAAAAGAGCATTAAGTTCTCTAAAGGAATGTTTATATCTGGGTTTTTCCTTACAGCTTCATTGAGATATAATTCATAGACTCAATAAAGGGTATAATTCAATAGTTTTAGTATATTCACAGAGTTCTGCAACCATTACCATAATCAATTTCAGAACATTTCATCAACTCAAAAAGAAATTCCATACCCACTAGCTATCATCCTCCATCATCCCCATCCCCCTTGGCCCTAAGCTCAGCTACTTCAGTCTCTATATATTTGTTTATTCTGGACAGTTCATATAAGTGGAATCACTTTCGGTGACTGCTCTCTTTCACTTGGCGTATTGTTTTCAAGATTCATCTAGTATGTATTAGTACTTCTTTCTTTTTTATGGTCAAATAAAACTCCTCTGAATGGATGCACATTTTATTTATCCATTCATCAGTTGGTGGGCATTTGGGTTGTTTCCACCTTTT
The DNA here is from genome assembly GCF_048773025.1 of Camelus bactrianus. Lineage (NCBI taxonomy): Eukaryota > Metazoa > Chordata > Mammalia > Artiodactyla > Camelidae > Camelus > Camelus bactrianus. The sequence continues at coordinate 40,020,288 of NC_133553.1, read as the reverse complement.
GGATATTGTGAATAATGCCACTGTACGCATTCATGTACCAGTTTTTATGTAGATATATGGGTTTAATTCTGAACTCACAATTCTATTTCATTGACTGATAGATCTGTCCTTTTGCCAGTAACACACTGTATTGATTTTTTTTATTATTACCCTTGATAGTGAATTTTAAAATCAGGATGTGTAAGCCTTCCAAATTTGTCCTTCTCTTTTAAGATTGTTTTGGCTATTCTGGTTTCCTTGAGTTTCCTTACGAATTTTAGTATTCAGCTGGGATTCTGATAGAGATTGCATTGAATGTGTAGATCATATAGGGGAGTACTGCCATCTTAACCATATTAAATCTTCCAGTCCCTAAACACGAATGTTTTCTCATTGATTTAGATCTTATAAATTCTTTCAACAATGTTTTGTAATTTTCAGACTATAAGTTCCCCTGCTGAGTGCTCAACACGCATGAGGCACATCAACGGTATATAGTTCCTCAACCTTGTGGCCTTTCCCTCCACGTTGTCTAGAGAAAACAGACCATAACTTAATTCTAGTTTTCTTTTCTGTTTTACACAGGGGAGGTGCTCAATATGGATTTGCTGAAAAAATAACTAAGGAGCGAATAAATTCCTCACTTTGCTTCCTGTGCCCTCAAATCAAGAGCAGCAGGATCCTTTTCAGTTCATTAACAATCATGTTGCACAAAGCAGATGCTGGCTCATAGCAGATGTGCGGTCAATACATGTGCTGCTTCTGGAGTCCTTCATTTTGAAAAGAGAAATGTGAGTCCTTATTTACATCTAGTCTTTCCCTGAAAGGAGACACCTCTACCAGTCTCCAGATAAGGAGGGAGATTGCCCCTGAACCCCAGGCTCTTACAGTTTCATGCAATTTTGCATGCACAGCCCTGCCTGCTGAGTTGGGCTGGGATGGCACGGAGAAGGTCCCAGGACGCTGTTGCACGCAGACCCACAGACACTCAGTTGTCTCAAACCACGCAGCCTCTCAGGAAATGGGTGTAGGGTTTGCAGGGTCGGCTAATGAGGGTTTCTTTTAGGAGTGATGAAAATGTTTTAATACTGACTGTAGTGATGGTTGTAAAACTTGGAATATACTAAAACCGTGGAGTTGTGTTCTTTCAATGAGTGAATTATATGATATGTGAGTTATATCTCAATAAAGTTATTTTTGAAAACTATTATGGGCAGTGGTGGGGTGCCATGGGCTTATGGGCAGATTTCCCTCTCTATCCTGAATTGATTGCAGCTCCACCGAGCAGGTGGAATAAGGGATTTCATATCTACCAGACGAGAAAGCCAGACAGTGAGACCATGGAGCGTCCCCAGTTTCACACAGCTTTGCAGAAGTTCTCGCCTCCATCGAGGTCTTCTGGCAACCATTCCAGACACACTCGACAGACCTGTGGTTTTCCAGCTATGCTTTGCTGAGCCTCGTCCAGGGACACCGTGGATGGGGACAGTGGGTTGGGTGGGCATGAGAAGGAGAGTTGCTGATCAAGTGAGCTCTAGTTTCCTACTTGGTTTGAATCAGAGCATTTCTGAATTTAAATTAACATACTGGGCTCACACATACGTCTTTTTTGAAAAAAAAAAAAAAAAAAAAAAGTTTCTCTGCCAAAATCCATTGCCCTTAAACCATGGTTCTCAGATTGCAAGGACAGTGAACCGAACACTTCCCTTAAGCTCGGCACCCAAAGTGCTGATGAATCTTTACAAAAATGTCCATAGTTCAAACAAAAGTGATAACCCAGGCTGCCAAGCTCTTGCTGCTTTGGTGTTGATTCTTTGCTGAGGAATGTACCCGCAAGGTATCTGTTTACAACACTAATTGCCAACGAACAAGTGAGAAATATTGCCCTTGGCCAGAATATATTCTGTTGCTAGAAAACAATACAGCTAAACTGTTTATGAAATTACCAGAAAGCACTGTCACTTAATACAAATATTGTACAAGATGTCCTTGTCCCCAGGAACGCTCCTATCCTCCTCCAGGACTATCATTAGAAGCAAAAGTTGTTTCCCATCAAAATCTAGGTTTGTTCTCAATTTGTCTTAACAAGGAATGACATAAGTTTACTGGACAAAGGAGTTCCATTTTTCGTTCCCTGTGTTTAATCTGCACGGACAGAAAGCTGTAAATATCATAAGTGGTTGTTGCTGGCTGGCCTCGGAGGGGCCCCGTTCGTTAAAGACCATGGTTCGCTGGTTTCTTGTGTCTTCCCTGGACTCAGAGGCTGCTTGCTCATCATCACTATGCGGTCTGGCAAACAAAAGCCGGAGGCCCAGGAGCCTGTGTTGAAGGCTGATGTGACCTTTGACCTCCATCAGCAAGGCTCGGAGGGAAAGAGGCAAAGTCAGGCTCCAGTAACGTTTAATGACAGATCTTGTTAAGGTTAAAAAAACAGCTCTGGCATCCAGCTGGGACTTCATCTGGGGAGGTGCTCAGAGGGCCTTCGGCATCAGCCCCGGGGCCCCAAGCACAGCTGCACCAGGTGCCCACTGAGCATTCTTTCTGGGCCTCCTCCTGCCCAGGACCCCCGCCCAAGTGAGTGTGAGTCCATAGGAAGAATCATTCATTTTTTCCCCTATTGCCACCAGCAAGTCTCACCCCTCCGACGCCGTGCTGAGTGTCTGTGAGCAGCAAGGTGCAGATCCTGGTTTTTCTTTTATAAAAATAATCATCAAGAAAGCCACTGAGATGAGTGCCCTTATCAAAGAGATCCCAGAGAGCTCTCTAGCCCCTTCTACCTCCTGGAAGTTACAGTGAGAATACAGCTGTTTATAGCCCAGGAAATGGGCTCTCACCGGAACCAAACCCCTCTGGCACCATAATCTTAGAATTCCAGTCTCTAGAACTGTGAGAAATAAATTCCTTTGGTGAATAAGCACCCAGCCTATGGTATATTTGTTCTAGCAGCCCGGGCTAAGACAACACCTTGGGTAAACGTAAGGAGCTTTCCACTGGGAGCGATTCGTGTTTAACTTACAGGTTGAATGGAGTGCGATGAAGATCTAGACTGTAGCTCTACACTGAAATACTCAAACAGGCCTCTAATCAAGAGAAGCGTGTCGTAAACAGAAGGCCTTCATTATCTTCACTTACGAATAATTCCTACCTGGCATTATATATGTTTTTGGCACATCTGAATAGATATCAATGACTCCTTTTTCTCATAAAAAAAAAAAGAGAGAGAGAACAAAGAAAGTGACTGGCATGCCCTGCCCAGCCCAGATTTGAGCAGCCCAGGACCTGGCATCTGCTGCCCCTTGAAGCAGCACCATGGCTCTTCATTTGGCCCTGGGTGCAGTGACTCTGGGGAAATAAGGCTGGCTCTGTGGAAGTGAACATAAAGGGAGGGGTAAAACTCTAGCAAAAGTTGAAAATGTGGTGAGGTGAACTGAGGACGTTCCAGGAGACCTGTGATTCTAGAGGAAGTGTGATGGGGGAGAAGGCCTGTAGGAGCACATCCATTTTCTATATTTGGGGATTCCTGAAGATTTGGACATATTGTTCTCAGTATCGAGGGTTTGTTACAAAAAAGAGTGTGACATAAAAAATGGGTTTTATTTTGAGACAATTACTGATTCACATGCACTTGTAAGAAATAATACTGAGAGATCTCATGTGCCCCTTACTCAATTTCTCCCAAAGGTAACATCTTGAAAACTATAATGTAATCCTATTACCAGGAAATTGACATTGATACCGTCAAGAGCATCTCCATCATCACAAGGATCCCTTGTGTTGTCCCTTTTTATAAGCCACACACACTTCCCTCTCACCCTCACCCCCTCCTTAACCCTAGGCAACCACTAATTTGTTCACCATTTCTGTAATTTTGTCATTTTGGAATGGTATATAAATGAAATCACATGGTATGTAACTTTTTATAATTCTCTGGAGCTCATCCAGGTTGTTGTGCGTATCAATAGTTTATTCTTTTTTATGGCTGAGTAGTATTCCATCATATGACTATACTACAGGTTTTTTTTTTTTTAATTTTTTTAAGCAGTCATCTATTGAAGGACATCTGAGTTATTTCCAGTTTGGGGCTATTGTGAATAAAGCTACTATAAACATTTGTATACAGGCCTTTGTATGAACATAAGTCTTCATTGCTTTGGGATAAATGCCCAAGAGTGCAATTGCTGAATTTTATGATAGATCAGTTTTATAGGAAAACTAAGTGTTTAGTTTCTTAAAAACTGTTGAATTATTTTCCAGAGAGGCTGTACCATTTTATGTTCCCACCGCAAGAGTCTGACTGATATAGTTTCTCCACAGGCTTGCCAGCCATTGGCATCATCATTATTTTTTATTTTAGCCATTCTGATAGTTGTGTAGTGACATCTCAAGTGTGGTTTACTTTCAGCCTGCTGATGTGATATCTGAAATGAGTTTCTTGTAGAGAGAGTATAGTTGCGTCATGTTTTTTTAATGTACTCCACCAATCTCTTTTAATTGGTGTATTTAAACCATTTATATTTCATGTAATTAATGATGTATAAAGGCTTAAATGTGCCTTTTTTTGTTTTCTGTTTTTCATTTTCCTGCATTATTATTAGTTACCTGAGTGTTTTAAAGAATTCCGTACTGATTCATCTATAGTGTTTTTAAGTATATCTCTTTGTAGGACTTTTTAAGTAGCCTGTTCTAGGCATTACATTATATATACACATAGCTCATCACAGGCCACTGGTGTCATCCTACCAGTTTGAGTGAAATATTGAAACTTTACTTCCATTTATGCCCCTTTACCTGCTTCTAATATAATTGTCCTAAATATCTTTTGCATGCACATTTAGAATCTCATCGGTGTCATAATTTTTCTTCAAATATCGAACAATTTAGAAAACTCAAAAGAAGGAAAACCTATTATAGTTACCTACACTTCTGCTTACAGAGTTCTGTCTGCCTTCCTAATGTTCCAAGTTTCCTTTTTTCTATTCCCCTTCTGTTTAGAAAACTTCCTTTATCCATCCATTAAGATAGATATTTCAGCAGTAAATTCTGTTTTCCTTCATCTGAGAATGTCTGTCTTTTCCCTTCATTCCTGAAAGACATTTTCACTGGGTCTAGAATTCTGAGCTGACAGTTCTGTTTGTTCTGCACCTGAGCAATATTGTAACGCTGTCTTCTGGCCCCCATGGTTTCTGAAGAGAGAAATGTGCTATCCTTCTAATGATTTTCTCCCCACAGATTCTTCTGTGTCGCTTATGTGCATGCATCTCTTGATCCTTTTCTCTCTCTTTGTTTTCTTCTCTATTTTTCTCCTTCTAACACCGATGGGTAAACATTGCATAAGATTCTTTCTTTAGTCTTCTCCCTCATTTCTCTTTATCATTATCTAGGACTATGGAAATGAATGACACAAATATAATTATCTCCAGTAACATCCTGTCAACTACTAACATAGATATTTCCTGCTTATTTTACGTCTGCATTTCCACCAAAACCATCATTTCTAGTTCTGACTGCATCATCTAACCTGTAAACTTGCTTTTTTTAGGAATGTATTTTTTATTAATGTACAGAGAAATCTGTTCAAGTTCAAGGAATTTTCACAACAGGAACACACCCTTGTAACCAGCACCAAGATCAAGAAACAGAATATTATCAGCACCCCGGATACACCCCTCCTCCCTTCTTCTAGTCATTACCACAAATAGCCATCCCAAAATAACCACTATGCTGATTTTTAATACAATAGATTAGTTTTTTCTGTTTTTGAACTTAAACGGAATTATATTTATGTGTTCTGTGACTGTCCTTTTTCACTCAACCTCATGTTTATAGTATCATTCCAAGTTGTTCCATGTAGAGATAGTTTATCCATTCTCATTAATAAATCATATTCCACTATGCAAATATACTGTAATTCTTAAAATCCATTCTGTTGTTAATAGACGTTTGGGTAGTTTCCAGTTTCAAGCTGTTATGAATAATGTTGCTCTGAACATTCTTGTAAGTTTTTGGTGGACATATGCTTTTCGCTTGTGTTCATGCTTGGGAATGGAATTGCTAGGTCACGGATACGTGTTCATTTTTAGTAGATATTGCTGAACAGTTTTCTAAAGTGGCTAGACCAATTAACCTTTCTACCAGCAACGCATGAAAAACCAATTGGTCCACATTTTTGCCACTATTTGGTATTGCTTCTTTTTTGTTTTTTTCATTTTAGTAATTTCTGGTGTTCAATGTTATCTCATTATTGTTTTAATTTACATTTCCCTAGTGACTAATGAAGTGAAGCAACTTTTCATGTTTATTGCCCATTTGCAAATCATCCTATGAAGTACCTGTTCATGTCTTTCTGTCCATTTTTCCATTGGTTTGTTTTTTTCATATTGATTTATTCTAGTCCCTTATATATACTGGAGATGATTCCTTTTTTAGATATTTTCAACTATTCTGTGGTTTGCTTTCCATTCTCTTAATGGTGTTTTTTGGATGAACAGAACTATGAATTTTAATGTAATCCAAATATTCATTTTTTTTCCTCTTTATTATTAGCACTCCTTTTATCCTGCTCAAATATCCTTTTATTTTTGACTTCTGTACTTCTAATAATGGTCTTCTCATCTTTCCAGTCAAGCAAGTTTGCCACTTTGATTTGTTTTTCTCCTCTGGTCCAATTTAATTAGTCACTATATCAATTTGCTGCTACGTTAGAATCAATTCTTACATACCTCTCATCCTTTCAGCCACCATCCCTGTTTAGGCTCCATTTAGCTCATCACAAAAGCTTCTGAGTCGCTCTTTCCACCTTTCATATCTCCTTTGGCCATATCCCTGCCATAGTGATTCTGCTAAAATACAACACAGTATTATTCCTTGGCTCAAAACATCCAAAAGTACCCCAGCATATTCAGAATGAAGCACAAACTCCTTGTCTACTATCCAAGACCTTCTAGAATCTGCCCTCATGGCTCACACGTGCTTTCACACAACCTTGCCCCTCTGGTGCTGCTCTGTTGTCTGGTGTTCCCAGTGTGCCTGCTTTCTTTCTCCGTGCTGTTATGTCTAGAGTTTCTGTATCCTCAGCAGCATTTCCTGGTGAGATGCTGCCATCCTTCCAGGCTCAGCTTAAGCACTGTTTTCTCTGTGAGGTCTTCCCATTACCTTCTCTCATATCATATTTGCTTCTTTTTAATACTATCTTGGACTACAGCTTTCTGTGTACATGTTTTGCTTTGGCAGTGTTTACATCATTTTATATTCCGAGTTTGAATTCTTCTGCATTTTCACAAGCACTTGGTATGTTCAGTCTTTTTAATCTTAGCCAAACTAATGTGTGTGTAGTGGTATCTCATTGTGGTTCTAATTTGCATCGTTATACATATGTCACAACTGATGACTAATGATGTTAAATATCTTTTCATGTATTGATGACTTATATCTATTCTTTGGTGAGAAGTCTCTGTTCATATCATTTTGAGTATCTAAGAGTTCTCTATATTTTGGATGCAAATCTTTTATCAGATAAATGTGTTGTGACTATTTTGTACCAGTATTTTATTTGCCTTTTTGTTTTCTTGCTGGTACCTTTCAAAGAGCAGAAGTGTTAAATTTTGATAAAGTTAAATCATTTATATCTTTTCTTTTATGGATAGTGCTTTTGGTGTCATATCTAAGAAATCTTTGCATGCCGTAAGTTCTCAAACATTTTTCCTTTTTTTCTAGAAGTTTCATAGTTTCAGGTTTCACATTAAGCTATGTGATACATTTTGAGTTAATTTTTGTAGATGATAGGCAGTAAGGATGATGATTATTTTTTAATATCGATAATTAGTGGATTGAACAACGTTTATTAACAAGACTTTCCTCTCCCCATTGAATTGCTTTGGTGTTTTTATCAAAAATCAATTGGCCTGTTTCTTGACTCTGTTCTGTTCCATTGACCTATATGCCTATCCCTAAGCAATACCAAACAGTCTGAATTATTGTAACTTTGTAGTAAATATTGAGATCGAGTAGAGTAAGTCCTTTATGTTCCTTGTTGGAAGTGCTTTGGCTATTTTAGGTTATTCGAATTTCCCTATAAATCTTAGAATCAGCTTGTCAATTTCTGCAAAATTTCTGTAGGAATTTTGAGCGGGATCATGTTGAATCTTGGGGAGAATTTGGGCAGCATTGCTATTTTAACACTTTAGCATTTTCTAATCTATGAACATGCTATATGTCTCCATTTATTTAAGTCAAAGAAATTAGAGTAGGAGACAAAATATTTTGTCATCAACATTAAACCGTCATGAGTCTCACAATTATTATTTAACTGTTGGTGTCAAAAGTTGGAAGAAAGTCTCCTCTTCTTTCTCTTTCTCCTCCTTCTCCTTTTTCCTTTTCTTCTTCTACATCTTTTTGCTTTTTTGAAAGCAAATTTATCACATGCTCAGGTTTTAAATCATATCCTACCTTTGTCCTCTTCCATTGTTCAGATTTTTACACTGTTTTGGTTTCTAAATATCTATTATATTTAGAAATGTGTAGACAAATGCAGCATGATAACACATTGTCCAGTATAGGAACATAAAACTGTAACTAGCATAGTGGACAATAGCCATTTGGACTGCCTTTTCCATTGGACTGCCATGAGAACCAAATGAGCTAAGCATGTGAGAAGCCATTCTAAAACTGCAAAGCGCTGTTATTCATGTTTTTATTTAAAAGAGGTGCCCAAATAACCCTTTTGTTTTATTTAATTGATGCAAATCATTCTTTCAGGTCAAACGCAAATGAAAAATCAAACTGTGGCGGAGACAGCTAGCTGACAATCCATGCTTCCTTTTTGCAGGGCAGCATACTGTTGGGAAGTGGCTGCCCAGCCAGAAATGACATTTCCCAGTCCCCATGCGTACAGGTGGGGCTGTGTGGCCAGTTCTGGTCTGTAGAATGTGAGCTGGAATGACAGGCACTTCCAGGTCGAGGTGGTTGAGTTTCCCATGTGCTTATTACCCTTCATGGTGACCTTAAGAGTCTCCTGCTAAAGAGGTGACAACCCAAGAAGGGAAGGAGCCTGGATCTCCAAGTCACCACTCGGAGAAGAGGAGCGCTACTCCACCAGGGGCATCTATATTGAACTTTGTATGAGACAGAATTAAATTTTAATATGTTAAACCACTGAGATTTTGGAGCTGTTTGTTGTAGCACATAGTCTAGTCTCATAAGTAACCGGTTTTGTTTTTTATGATAGGGACTTAGAGCCAAAGAAGCAGTAATAGCTTGAGTTTGTTTACTTCATAATCAGAGAAATAGACTAAAGTTAAACACTTACCTATAACCTTGGAAGCGGCCTCATCCAGTGAGCCATACAAACTTTCCTGGATTTTGTTCCAAAGAGTGAAAAGATATATGCTTTGGTATTTAATAGATCTGGCTTGGATTCTGGCTCTTCAGATCCTTGCCTGGTCCTATTCTCTTTGTGCATTTACCAGAGATTTTTATCTTAGTCCTTCTACTATCCCCCCTCCAAGCATATGATTATTTCCATTCTCAGCCCCTCACCTGAGCTAGTGCTGGATCCACGCTGATACCTTCTTATTGAACTTCTCTACCTTTTCATATATAAGTAGCTCAGATCTAGATGATCAACACTAAACTTATCACCTTACCCAAATGTGCCTTTTTCTTGACTTCCCTATTTCTATTAATTGTGCTGAGAACATTCTATTACATCTACATTACTAATAAAAGATAATAATGACTTCAAATATTTCAGTGAAAGGAGAGACTAATATATATTGATGGTCATTTGGACCTAGGTTTTAGCCCTGTGTAATATATATGGATCTATTAAATGAACAATTTTAATAGTGGTTAAGTTGTTACTTGTAAGTAAGTAACTCTTACTTTTATTACTTGTGTTTGGAAGATATACAATAGACAGTAGACCCTTGGCATGTGTGGATTTCACATTTGTGGCTTGATTCTGCGTGTGTGATCTTGAAGACACACAACATAGAGTCATTTCCCAGGAATTTGAGTCTTGAGTCCTACGAAGTGGGTGAGCCCTGCTGACTACCTAGAATTCACCTCTGAAATCTGATTAGAGCTCTCTACTCATTAGGGTGCATTTAATAACTCTTATGAGGTAATGAAAATTCTATTTTTTGATGAAAAATAGCCTAGAAAAGAAAACCAACTTCTAGTGTTGATGGTGGAAGTGAAATGAAACAAAAGCAGTCTAAGAAAATTTTGGTTCTTATTCAGAATATAAGAATTCAATATAAATGAAAAAAATAGAACATCTAATTTTGTGAAAATATCAAACTCAGTAAACAAGTCTACCACATAATTTATAGAGAGATAGGAAAAATTGATTCATTAAACTGGTTCATCAAGTGTTTAAATAGGAATTTCTTTTATGAAATAAGATATTGATAAAATTTATAAATCAGTTTAGTTCTAATATATAGAGAACATATATAAACCTTGGCCACATTCATACTCACAGGGACTCACTTTTCCTAAATAGGTTTATCAAGTTCATTTCCCTAAAGAGGTGGATGTCTCCCAAACATGGATTCTAGAATCAGCCAATTTAGATTTTCTCCACCTTGTTACTCTTGAATTCTCTGTACCTGGCACATTGGTGAATGATTGAAGATTACTCCATAGATATGTACTGAAAAAGGGCAACTCTGAACTTTTTAAGTTGCTTTAGGTCAAAAATCCAAAAATCCTGCTCTTGAGGTAAAAAAAAAAAAAAGTAAATTGTTTTACAAAAAAACCTTGCTTTTTTTTTTTTTTTTATATCTACCAACACCAACTTTTCTTGAATAACATATTAATTCACCTCTTCACTTTGGCCTTACAGGCATAACATATAAGTGTATATTAGTTAGTATCATAAACAAGTTTTTAGTCAAATGAAGTATATTTTCTTCAGAAATTTTACTGCAGAGTTCTTTTTTTTTGTCTTCTTTGTAGAATTCTGGTTGACTAGAGCAACAACTATATTCTTCATATTTTTTAATCAGGCTGGTATTCTTTTAATATTTTAAAAATTGAGGCGGGATGGCACCCAAAGAGTCTTGCCTCCTGATATTCACTCTCCTCCCACGTGGACTGACCTGGGTAACCACTAGGATCCTGTGGGTATGATGGTGCGTGACCTCTGAGGCTGAGTTATAAAAGAAGTCGTGGCTTCCGTCTCTCCCTTGGATTGTTGCTCTGGGGGAAGCTGGCTGCCATGTGCTAAGGACACTCAATCAGCTCTTTGGAGAGGCTGAGTGGCAAGGAACTGAGGCCTCTGGAATACAGTAAGCCAGTGCGGAGGTGAATCCTCCAGTCCCAGACAAGCCTTCACATGATATCACAGCTCTGGTCATCATCCTGACTGCAACCTAATGAGGCTGGCCACAGAAACTATGTGAAATAATAAAAGTTAATTGTTGTTTAAGCCACTATGATGATTTGCTATGAAGCAGTTGATAACTAGTACAACTAGTTAGGAAATCTTGAAGAAGTTTTTTCAAAATCTTACTATAAAAACCTTTGTATAACCTTATTTAATATAGTGATAGGCTCTTTTTATGAGGTGATCTGACGATTGCTGTAAGACATGAGTGAGTGGCGTAATTTTAAATGAGGTGGCAAATGGGCAAGTGTTGACTTCTGGTTCTGCTGGAGAAGGAGTTGAGATGAACAATGAGATGCATTCTCATCCTCATCTCTAGTGTGAGATGCAGGCAAGGTATCCATAAAGGTGATCTTTTTTCAAAGTCCCAGGCATTAAATGAAGAACCAGAGAACTCCAGGGTTTCTTTGGTGGAATGTCTCTGTCTCAGAAAATGTTGGACAAAGCAAACAAAAATCTGGTTTCATTTCTCCATTGTTTCATGGATGCAATTTGATATGGCAAAAAGCCTTCTTTTGTGCCACAGATCAGCATTGAGAATGATTAAGGTGTAGACTCTTGTGAGATTTTCATTTAATTACACATGAAGCTCCATAGCGTTTCACCCACAGAACAGTGGGATTGTTTTGTCGAGTGTTCAAGACCTAAATTTGCCGTTGGCTCACCCCCAGCGCAGTCATGCGATTAGTCACGCAAGTAGTCACAAACCCCCTTTGCCATAAAGAAATCATAGCTGACGGCCCCACCAGTGCTCTTTTCCCAAAACAGGTCTCTGGAAACTAAACTCAAACATGTGTATCAGTTTGGACTTATTTTTCGTGTTTGTTTTGCCCAAAGCATGGACCATGTCAGAGAAGATGGAGACACCTTCACGGCCTGTTAGTCACATCTCACCAAAGCTTCTCAATGGGCTGTCAGACAAGAAAGGAGCCTCATGTAGCCACCTTAATCAGCATCCCCCATCTGTGAGGTCATTGGGATGTTTCAAACAATTTTCAGCTCTCATTAGTTGAGCGCGTTCCACAGGCAAGTCCTTATCTTTTGTAACTTTTGCTGCCACATCCTGAGAAAGCCCCTCTGCTGAATGACACTTTCCCCATGGGTCAACCCCCAGTAATGAGTCACCAATTGATGTGCCCTTTGCACTCACTAGCAGTATATGTTGATATTAACCTTTCGTGTTGTGAGATGTCGCTTTTACCCTTGGCTTCTGCCATGTAAGTCTCATTATTTCTAATAGGCTGTGGCAATTAGGGTCTTGGGGCTGTTGATCACAGCCATTCGGAGCGGGAAAGGGGCGCTCGGGGAGAACAGTTGCTTTTTCTTCACATGAACAATGTGATGCATAGCTCAGCCCAAATCTGCAAACAGCGAGGCAGTGGTGGACCTCCGGCCATGGATGGGAAAGTCCTCATCGAGTCTTTTCACATGTTCTTTCCTCGCACTAGCTCCTGGCTATTTTCAAACCCCTTTTGTGTGGACTGACATGCTTGGCAGATATTACAGAGCACTGAATATGGCCTAATAAGGAATTCATTAAACAGAATTATTTGGGAAAGAAATGGGTGCAAAGTGGTCTTTTTTTTTTTTCCTTTCAAAGATTGTTGGCTAGAAAAGGAAAAGGGTGACGCTGACAATCAACCATCTTGGGTGGCTTATGGGACCTTGGAGGAGGCAGCGTTGAGCCCAGTGGACCCAGGAAGACCTCTCAGACTTGTGACTGGCAAATCTGGACTCCCAGTGTAACTCTACGATTGTTAGAACGTGGTGGGCCTCTCGTGGCTGTAGGTAAGTTAGGAAGCCACTCCTTCAAGGTTAGAACGATACCTGGGGTAGGGGAAAGGGGATGAATGGGAGTACATAGTGCTAACGCAGTAGAGTAAGACCAGAAGGAAACCACAGATAACTAAAAGCGTAACATAGAGTCAGCATTCACATTCTCTCCAGTTCTTTGACCTGAAGTGGTTTCTGTATTTTAAGGAAAACAAAACAAAATTAAGCCTGTTTTTTGTGCTTCAGACAAGATGAGATTGAAGTCTCAGGGACAACAGCTCAGAAGAAAGATTTATCTTATTTGTAGGGAGCAGCTTGAATGTTCTACATCAGGACAAGATTTTTCCAAACAAATGCAAGAAAAAGCCCCTATATTAATCTGACTGTTTATGAAAATAACACTTGGGAAAGCCCCTCCGATAAATCAAGGATACGCAGTGTCAGAGACCCCAGTGTCTGCTGCTGGGGCAACCACTCTCGGTGGTGGAGCAGTATGACCTGTTTCTGAGAGCCCCTTGGTGATTTATTCTTTGCTTTATAAAATGACACATCTAAAATGGAAGTTGGTTTCAGTTGGATAGGTCCACATATGGCAGTTGTGAGGTGGAGAGTTCAAAATATATGATATATGACTATTAATTTAATTCTTCCTTGAATAAGTAAGAAGTCTCCCAAAGAAAGCCATAAGAAACTCTCTTCCTTTCTTATATTTCCTTCCACTAACGTTTAACCTCATAACGTTCTATGAGGAGGTGTTGGGCTGGGAGCCGTTGACAGCGCACTGGAGACTGAAGCGTAGTCTTATTCCTGGAGGGCTTCACATGGGCAAGGTGTTCAGAGAGCGCCACCCGAAGGCAACACAAAAAGAATGATACAAAGAATGGACCATAAGAGTCTAGAAGAGAGGTAAGAGAATGAATTATTGCCAGGCTGTGAGGTCCTACACTTCATTATCACGCTTCTCACCAGGGCTGGAATGTAAGGTCCAACAGAAGGAGTACCTACAACAGTGCCTGGCATGGAGAGGCACCACCCCAAATTTGTTCACGACAAAACATGGACATCTTGGTACTGAAGCCTATGACTTCTTATTTGTACTCCTAAGGTGCTTTTTCCAGCCTATTTTCTTGGTTCCCCATCCCCCGACCCCAACTTCATTGGGAAAATGGGGTGTGACCCACAACCAGGGAGAGGAGACTACTGGGGAGACGTTAGGGGAGTTTAAAGGTGCTCATATATTTACGGCATTGACCCTTTGGTTTTTCTGCTGGATCTGCCCATTTGGAATCCTACTCCCCAGGCCTCTGGAGCAGTACAAAGGGCACTGGGCTGCCTCACATGTGGGAGCGTCTGGTTCTGGGAAGGCCAAGCAAGAACAGGATGAGGCACAGGGAATGATGACTCAGAGCAGCTGCTCTCAGCCCCAGGAGAAGAGCTCGCGTTCCTCTCATTTCTTGGGTTCATCCTTCCTTCCTTTTTCAAGTTGCAAAGACCTTAGCTCCCCCAGATGAGAGTGTGGGCCACAGGGACGAGGCCAACTTGGCGACTCTGCTGCTTTTGGTCTGTGCTGGTCTGGCCTTCTGGGCAAGAGAAGTCCTCCCTGTTCACATGTCCAGCCCAGATCAGCAGGGCTAGGGCTCAGGCCTAAGGCCCCGCTGGTAATAAGGAATTTACATCATTTTGGGCCCTCCTGTTTTCATAATTCCCTCAGGAGCCTTTGGAAACAGCTGAAAAGTGGGGATTTGGAGTTCTCCGCTGACCCTCTAGCTCTTTACATTTAAAAAATGCAACCCATATCTTGGTAATATTTGTATCTCTGTAATAGCACATCCACACAGGAACTATTGACTCTGCCAGGACAGCATTACAAAAAAAGATGCTTCTTACTTGGGTTTGCTCACTTTGAACACCTGAATCTTAGTTACAATAGATCTCTCTGGCCCATATTGCCTATCTATCCACCTATCATCAGTCATTATTATTATTATTATTATTATTATTATTATTATTATTATTATTATTATTATTATTATTACTTATCTATCATCATCATCTATCAGCTATCCTAGTTTGCTAGGGCTGCCATAGTAATCACCATAGACTGAGTGGCTTAAACAACAGAAATTTATTTTCTCACAGTTCTGGCAGCCAGAAGTCTGAGATCAAGGTTGATTTCTTCTGAGGACCCTCTCTTTGGCTTGTAAATGGCTGTCTTCTCTCTCTGTGTTTCTGGGTCCCAACCTCCTAGTCTTACAAGGATACTAGTTAGATTAGATTAGGAAGCACCCAAATGATCCCACTGTAGCCGGAATATCTTTTTAAAGACCCTATCTCCAAATGAAGTCACTTTCTGAGGTACTGGGGGTTAAGGCTCCAACATATGAATTTGGGAGGGGACAACACAATTCAGCTCATAACAGTTTCTATCCCTCCATCTACCTACCCATCTCTTCTATCCATCATCTGTCTGTCTGTCTGTCTGTCTATCTAGCCAGCCAGCCAGCCATCTCTCTATCACAATACCTAAAGGGGATTTTAGAAGATAATAAAAACAATGGTGAATGACTGAACCCACTGAATAATTAATAGGTGAGAAAACTGAAGAGAACTTGTCAAAGAAGGCAGGTGACTTTCTCAGGGAAAAACACATCTTGTATCTGGTAGACGCTGCACTCAATCCTAAATTTTTAGTCTTTAAATCCAGCGTTTGTTCCCTACAATGTTGTAAGTCCTGGAAGAGCTGTTAAGCCTTTTCCCTCTTACATCTGCAATTAGGATCCCATAAGTGACACTTATTAAGAAGCATTTTCTAAGTTCAAGAAAAGAGGACACTTGGGAGAGGGTGAATTATGGAGCTGGAGCTGGAAAGAATTCAGTGGCGTGACTGCGCCGCTCATACTGTTGTCAGCTATAATTCAACAAGAGCTCTCTCAAAGAAATTTCTTAATTTATGAGATAGAGAGTTTAAAGTTTTCCCCCGGGTGCTGTGTCCATAAATGGCCAGATTAAATGGGAACTTTCTCTTTAGTATGTTCATAGTTAGCTGGTGTCAATATACAAAGTTGAAGTACTTTTTTCAGAAAGTAAGATTAAGTATGTTATGGTAAATTACTGTTTGGAAGTAAACTCCATGGTGAACGAGCACTTCTCAGCCATGAGGGGGCCATGGAAGGCAGCAGGGAGGTGACTGGCCCTCTGACCTCGGGAGAGCTCTAAGGAAGAACGCTGGCATCTTACTGGAGCGTGTCATTTTCTTCGTAGCTCTTCCCACAATTAATACCTGTTCCTTAGAGACCCTAAGACATTTTTCAGTTTAATTTCAAACTAGTTCTGGCAACCGAGATAATTTCACAGTTTTATAACCTGATCAGTGGTTTGGGCTTTCAATTATTTGATGAATGGAATATTTCATGAGGAAGTATTTCAAATACAGTGTTCGCATTCACTTGTATTTCAACTGGATTGTTGCACTGAGAAATTCAGTGGTGCGGCATCTCACAATGAACAGATTCAATTTGATGGTGGGTAAAAATTTGTTTCCTGGGTATCAAGCCTTAAAGTTTCAAAGTGAAAAATAAGCCTTGTATTGAAACGACTGATTGTGGAATCTAAAGGACCTGTGAGCATGCAAAGGTGAGAGAAAGGAGCGTGTTTGGGGCAAGAAGGGAGGGTATTTGGGGGTAAAGAAGATAACGCCTAAGGAATGGCTAGAGGAATGCAGCACACCAAGGGGTCTGGGCCAGATTTCGTCTGGAGTCAGCACTCACTGGCTTTGTTTGAGTCCTAGGGACAGAGGCTTGGCTCACAGAACTGAAACTGTGGTTCTGCAAAGTCTCTGAGACTTTGGGAGGACAGCACAGCCCTGCCTGGGACTACTGGTCCAGTGAATGACCTAGGTGTTTGTGTGTGTGTAGAAGGTGTGTGCTCTCTGTCTGCAGAGACATTTCAGTGACATGTGGTTTGGGCTCCCTGTGACTCCAGGCAGCCAACAGTAGGGAGCAACCACTGCGGTGAAGGCGGCAGTAATGGTGACCCCAAAGTAGGCAGCATATGCTTCCGACTCTCGTCACTTGATCGTATGGGACCTCTAAATGTTTCCCTGATTATTTCTGGGAATCCCAAAGAGGTGCTTCCTGAGTCCTCTCAAATTATCTCAGCAGCCATCTGGACTGGCCACTTTCCCTCTTCTCTGCCTCTGGATCCATCTGATAATGTTGACCAAGAAACCACGTGAAGACTGTGTTCCAGCAGGTTGTGGCTGAGAGACTTGTTTAAGAACACACAGAGCACACCTAAGGGCCCCTGGAGACTCCTGGGGGCATTTGGGGAGGCTTTAAAGGTCAGAGCTGGCAGAGGAATACACTGTATATCTGTCTACATAACGCAGGCAATCTGTCACTCATTCCACATATTGTCCCTCATTCTATATATCGTTCAAGGCTCTGGAAGGATAAATCAGAAAATGATACTAAAAACAAAACTAAAACAAACAGACAGACAAATGACAGCTTTGAAAATGGCTCCTGTTCTCCAGGAGCACATAAGACCCACTGGAGGGAGACACCCACCCACCCACACACACACACACACACACAGACACACACACACACACAGAGGCAACATAATGGTGTGTGTGAATAATGGTGTTAGAGTCTTTCAGACATTATGTCCTGTGGGGCCACATCAGGATGGACTCCATGGAAGAGGTGAGATTTCTGTGATTTGAATCATACTTTGAAGGATGAGTAACATTTGGACAAATTCAAGTGTGAAGAGGGAGAAGCTCCCCAGTAGAAAAATGGACTGACAGAGAGATGCATGAAGAAAAGTGAAGGCCAAGTTTGGGGACAGAAGAAAAATCAGTTTTCCAGGAGTGGATGGTCAGTGTAGCAACCCACAATGCTAAGGCTGGCAAAGTAGATGACAGTCGTGCTACGGAGGGTTTTAAGGAAGAGGGAAGGATTTGGGAGTTTGTTCTGTAGACACTGGGGAGCCACCAAATGTTTTTGAAAAGGCAAGAGATCTATCCATGGGAGGCTTTAATAAGGTTAATCTAAGAGAGGAGCATAACATGCACTTATGTGGGAAGAAACTGGGAGGGCGATGAGTGAGAAGCCCTTAGCAAGAGCCCAGGTGTGGGCTGATAAAGATGAACCAAGGTGACGGTGGTGGGAATGTAAGGGGACGTAGGAAGAATCATCAAAGTCAGATCACTTAGCAAATGTTTGTTGAACACTCACAATCTGCTAAGCATAGACCTAAAAACTTGAGAGTCCTAGGAACAAGGCAGATGAGCCTTGCTGTTGAGGAGGCTACCCCCCAGTGGGCGGAATATGATTGCACACAAAGATATGAAATAGATAATACATGATAATTATAGATATCAAGGAATCACTTAGGATGCTTTTGGGTACAAGCAACAAAATATCCAACTACAGATGGCCTAGAGGATAACCACACACACACGCACATACACACACACATCCCCAGGTAAGAAACAGCCCAGACTGGGCCACTCCAGAGGTCATCAATCCATAGACCCAACAGTGTAACTGAAGACCTAGCTCTTCCATCCACTGCACAGCCACCCTCAGGATGTTGGCCTTGCTCCCGGGGCCTGTCCCTCACGAACCAGCCTGTCTCCTGCAGCTCCAGGCACCATCTCCTCACACAGTCATATCCTAAAGCAGGAATGGTTGCTTCTTTTCCTTGCATCTCTTATGACTATTGCTATGGATTGCATTCTGTCCTCACCAAATTCATATCTTGAAGCCCTTAAACTTATTGTGGTGGGATTGGGAGATGGGATCTTTGGGAGATAATTAGGGTTAGCTGATGTCCTGAGGGTGGGGCCCTCCTGATGGGATGAGTGCCCTTGTAAGAAGGGATACTGTCTCCGTGTGCATGTGCACAGAGAGGAGGGCATGTGAGCACACAGTCAGATGGTGGCTGTCTACAAGTGAGAAAGAGAACCCTTGCTGGGGACCAAACCAGCCAGCACCTTGACCTTGGGCTTCTCAGCCTCAAGAATTTTGAGAAAATAAATTTCTGTTGTGTAAGCCACCCAGTCCATGGTATTTTGTTGTGGCAGCCCCAGCAGACTAAGACAATCAGAGGCCCTTCCTCTCACTGCTCATTGTCCAGCAGTTTATTTTGTGCCCGTGCTGAAGTCAGTCATGGGTCAGAGGAGTGGGATGACTATATGGGTCATCTGCCCCCAGGTTGGTGGGGGCTCACTTTCTCTAAACACACGGATGGGTAAACACCCCAAACCAACTGGAGGCTCGATGAACAAGGAAGAGATGGAAGGCAGGATGGCTGTGGGGAAGCCACAAGAGGCTAGGTGCTGTGTGGAGTATAATGCGGGGCGGTGGCGTGATGGTGTGTTAGCTTCCTATGGCTGCCCTCACAGATTATAACAAACTTGGTGGCTTACAACAATAGGAATTTATTCTCTCGCAGTTCAGGAGACCAGAAGTCTGAAATCAAGGTGTCAGTAGGGCCATGCTGCAGCGAAAGGCTCTAGGAGAGAATCTTTCCTTGCCTCTTCTAGCCTCTGTGGCTCCTTGCATTCCTTGGCCTGTGGCAGCATCACTCCAATCTCTGCCTCTGTCTCTCCACGGCCTTCTCTCTGTGTCTCTGTGTGTACTTTTCTGTCTTTTCAAGGATACGCTCACTGGATTTAGGTCCCATCCTAAGCAGTATGATCTGATCGCAACAGTTACCTTAATTACATCTGTTTCCAAACAAGGTCACATGCTGAGGTTCAGATTAGATGTGAATTTGGGGGGAGACAATTTTCAAGCTACTACAAATGATTAGTGACTGCGGCTGAGCATGGAGCTGCTTTAATTGAGGCAACAAGAGAAGGCTTATTGGAGAAATAGTGTTTGAGTTGAGACCTGCAGACGAGGGGGAAGCTGTCTGAAGCTCTAGGGTAAACAAATAAAAGGGACAGCAAGAGCGAAGACCCTAAGGTGAGAATCCGTTCAGTGTTCAGAAGCATTAGCAGCTTTTGTTTCTCTGTGATATGAATTTCCACTCTAGGAATGGTAGGAAAGCAAGTCCCTTCCATTTAAGCCCAAAGAGGCAAGAGAGGAGACAGTCTTGTGACTGAATCCACTCAATCTGCCGGATGTTTTTGCTAAGGTCAAGGCTGTGCTGTTGATTAACAAGAATTTGGTGGAAACTATTTGAATATTACTGGAGCCTCAGGAAATAGACCAAACGATTCACAAGTCTCTCCCTTTAGTAAAATGTGTCCGTCAGAGATTAAACATCCAGGAGGTGAGACTGCAAAAGGCTATGAGGTCATAATAATTCTCTAAAGCAATAAATGTATAAAAATATAGTTATGATACAAGAGAAAGGTGACTATAATAGAAGATTATATTAGAATATGTAGGTATTATTTTTAAAATATTAAAAATATGTCTGCTTTAAAGCATTGACTTGTATTCGTTCCTCTCTGCCAAAGCAGGAGATAATAAACACAGGAACCCGGGAGTTAGCAAGGTGTCTCTGAAAAAGTAGAACCTTTTCTGAGAACAGAAAGGACTCATCGGCTCTGTGGTCACGTTCAACGACAAGATAGGAAGGGGGTTAGTGAACAGAAGGAGGGCGCCAGGACGCGCTGTGCACTGATGAATTATCCAGTATTGTGGGGAGTGGAGGTAATCTTTCATCTTCTCAGAGATGGAATCTCAAGGGGGCCCCACTAATGAGAATAAATGCCTAATAAGACATTTATTTTTTAATAAAGCTAAGAGACCAGGCCGATATAGCAAAATCACCTGGTCATGCAAATTTAATGACCACCTTACTCCTGGGAAACAAGTCACACAAAAATAAAAATCTGTCTGAAAGTCTGGGACATAACAGCACCAGGTTGCGATAAGAGGAATATATTAGCCATCAACAGATGGCCAACCAAGCAGTAGGTAGAATGAACCATGGGAAACAACCATTTTGTAGGCAAAAACTTATCAAAAGCCATTGAAAACTGCTGCTCTTTTGACATTTGGGGACCTGTAAAATGGCCCTTCCATGTGGTTCTGATATTTTCTAGTATTGTGTTCTGAGGTCTGTGCTGGGCACTCTAAGGGCACCAGAAATATCAGAGACACCCTCATCTGCAGGGGGTTTCCATTACGCCAGGGGTCAGCATGCTGTGACCCAGGGACCAAACCCCGCCCACCACTTGCTTTTGTAAAGATCTCTTGGAATATAGCCGTGTCCATTTGTTTGCTTATTGTCTAGGAATGCTTTCATGCTACCAGAGTTGAGTAGTTGAGCAAAGACTGTACCATCCACAAAGCTTACATATTTACTCTCTGGCCTTTTACAGAACAGTTTGCTGACCCCTGCATCACACGGTGGAGAGAGACAAGGATCACTCATTAACACGGTCATTTTTCTTATTGCTGTTTAACACCTCTCCTTGTTCTGCCTTATTTTTCCTCACTATTCTTTTTCCTCCTCTACTTGTCTGAATTTCCAAGGTCTCTCCTTTCTTCAGTCTCCTTCACTATCCCCGCTTGCTCCTGGTCTGTTATTCCATGTCCTCTCTCCTTTCTATTCTCCTCTGTTTGTTTTTCTTTCTGCTCTGCTGGCCTTGTCCATCACCTCCCACTTCTCACTTGTTCTTCCTCTTCTTTCCTTTCTTCTTTCCATCTGTGCCTCCTCCTTGGGACTGGTTGTCCCCTTTGACTTAGGATGGGTGGGCTGACTCCCCTTCTCACCATTCAAAGCAGCCTTTCTCTTGCTCCAACGAGTCTTGTGTTAATTTCCCTTTTTAGACCTCAGTTCACATGGCAGGGCTGACATTTCACTGGTAAGGAAAGGCAGCATAAGAATCAGTGTGTACTTTGGTTGGTTAGCCATTTGCCCTGGTTGGTCAGTGTCAACAATTTTGTAAATCATTCCTGCAATGAGATAATCTTCCTCATCAGCCAGACAGCTCAAAATTTAGAAATGCTGTCCAGATAGCTTTCTCTGAGGAACTCCATTAGTCCCTGCTTGTGAGCTCAGCCTCTGGAGTTTTCATGAGGCTCTTACTATTTTTAATAGCATTGTGAGGCAGCGTCTAGAACTCAGAAATTAAGTCCATTCAAAATTAGGATGGGTGTGTGTGTTGGGTGGTGTCTTTCTTCCCACAAAGAAATGTGTTTTGAATCTAAGACACTTGTGGTCAAATGTTTCTCAGAAGCATAGACCAGTGGTTGCTAAAGACTTCCTTAGGCAATGGTGTAGGGAAAAAAACAAAAACAAAAAAAACCCAACAACAGGGTAGTTTAGAGTCATTTTAAAGTAGTTATCAAAGATACACCAAACCTTGTCACACCACTCATCATTGATGCCAGAGTGACAACAGCCTTCATATTGTAGGGGTCACCAATCACCACGCCAGCCCACTGAAGCGAGGAGAAAAGGCCCCAGCACACAGCAGCCTCAGATTTTACTTGGCTTTAGAGAATGCTGCCTGAAATATATTTCAAGGGCAAAGCCTCAGTTGCATTTGCTTAGAATTTGAACCTACTTACTCTAATTACTTTTCTTTCCCTCTGAAACATTTTTGTTAAACTCCTGTTCCCCTTTCTCCATACTATGGTGAGTATGAAAATTCTGATTTCTGTCTAATGTATTTTTGAAACTTTTGGGCAAACCACTTAATCATTGTATCTAACATAGAAACTATATACTTGATATGGAAAAAAAGAGAAAGGAATTTGGCCAAACAATGTGTAATAGACATTTTTGGTTGATCCTGCAGCTTCTATTGTATTCTTCCTAATAGCCACCCTCATTTCAGTTTAGGGTACCATTTGGCTCTATGACATCTGATTCCAGGGGTGAAGCCTGTGACTCAGGTCAGCACATTTGATGCCTTGGTCATTGTGCTTGGTTCTGGGTGGACATGTGACTAAGCAGATCCAATTGGAGTAAATCTCAAGACTTCTGCTTGCAATTCCAGAACAGATACCTTCTCTCCTTCCAGCTGGATATGAATGAGCAAGCACACAGCCCAGAGACCTGTTCATACCCATCTCGGAACCACCAAGGATGTTGGGCAGAGGCTAGACAAAAAGAAACGGGTACTCAGTGACATGTTGGACTAACCCTGGGTTGGATTTTCTATCACTTGCAACCAAAAATTTCTGGCTTTTGGGCAGGACAATTGAACAATGATCACAGGACAGAAAGAACCAAGAGACCAAAGTTTGGGTGCTAGTGTGTGCTTCATGCCACCTAGCTGTGAGACCGTCAACGAGCCTGGATGCTCTCCTCTCTGGGCCTCAGTTTGGACTCTGAAATACATCGTGGAAGTAGAAAGTTGGGGTTGGTGTCTTCTTTAAGATTTGTTGTAGCTTTAAGATTTTTTGAGTTCAACCCTCTTCCTGATTCAGTACAAACTGGTTTCTATTCCTGTTTTGCTCTTCCTGTCAGTGACCCCATCACACTCCCAGCTCTCTGGAGAAACCTTGATGTCATCCCTGCATCCCACCCACCTCTCTTCTTTATCCCCTGTATCTGCTCAGCTACCGGAGCTTGTCGGTTCTTCTTTCTAAGCATCCCATCTTCTCTTCCCTCCCTTCCTATTCTTACCAACAGTACTCACATCCAGGCCCTACATCTCCCTAGAACACCTACTCCCTTGAATCCATCTTCCTACTCCTGCTGGATTAATATCCTCCAATGGAATTTTCAAACCTTACCGGATGCCCCATTAATGGAAAGATAAAGTCTGCATTGCTCAGCGTGGCATTCTGTGTGGTCCATTCATTGCAGCCATTTAACTTGGATTACTTACAGGTTCAACTGAAACACAGGAATTGAATGTCTTTCTGAGGGTAAAAACTTTATGCATGACTTGTGTCGATAGTCTTTTCCAAGGAATTTTTCAAGATGCATTGAAATCTGAGAGTAAATCTGTGGCTGGACCCAAGTTGTAGAGTATATATGCTGGTGAATAACAGACCTATCAGCCTTCCAGCTAACAACCGAGGGCCTTTATAAACTCCCTTAGAACAGTGTGTCCTAGGAAAATGTCAATCCCTTTCAGATGTTAAATATATTTATTAAAGCAATACGTATCTTGCATGTGGTCAAATCTGAGATAGTGGCCGTTTTAAACATTTGTGACTTTAACAAAACTCAAACAGATATTGGTTAATGTCTAACTGCTCTACCCTGTAAAACACATATTAATATACTACGTATATACTTTATTGGGACACTCTGTAGTAGGAAGCATGGAAAAAATGACTGTTGACTTATTGTAACCTTGGAATTCATGCCAGTTTGAGAGGAGAGAGTCTCTACTTGCCTTTTTAAATAACAGAAACCCTGGCCCGCGAAGGCCTGTGTGCTCCCAGGGAACGAGCTGCACCAGCCCTGTTTTCCGTGACAGGGCACTCCTCCCAACCAGTCCTTGCCAAGCCCTCATGCGTGTTGAGTCAAAACATTTTGAATAAGAGCTCATCACATGTGAAAAGGGTTTAAACAACAGCTCAATGTGTAAGTGCACTGTGGGCTTTCTCAGTCCATGTTTCAGTTCAAATTTCCCGAAGCTTAGAAAACTGCATGCAGTTTGCGCAATATCTCAGCGTTCGCCCTCTGGACTGAAGTGAGGCAGTTGGCTTTCTGCTTTAGACTAAACAACTGAATAAGGGTTCATTTGAAGGAGCCAAGAAGATAGCATATCTATAGCTCTAGGCATTGTCTATTTAACCGACTGCCTTGTGGGTGGACTGCTAGACACAAGGGCCCGTCCTGCTGATCTGGTGCTCAAAAGAAGAATTAACCTTCATGTTGAAGTCACCTCCTCTGGCCAATTTTAATCTCGGCTAGAAATCAAGTCAATATGAGCATCTGAAAGGGAAACTAGATATAGTTATTGTCTTCATTTTCACGGAGGAAGGGGGATCTAGAAGGGAATGAGGCTTCTTTCAGGACTTAGGGTCTGGGAAAACCAGATGAGAACGTATTCAGGAGACAAGAACGGCTTGGGAAGAGAGAGTGGGAAGATGAATCGTGAGGGGCTGAAAATTTAACTTCTTCTTAACTGCTTTGTCAACGACATAGACCAGCTATCTCCACCTACTGGGCATTCTCTTCTTGTTCCCTCCGAGGGGTGGTGAGCCCAGAACCTAATAACCAATCCCGTCAGAAGGTCATTTTATAGTCATATACTTGGTACTCGAACAACTGAATTTGATTTTTTTTTTGAATTGCCCTAACCACAATCCCTGAGATATCGATGTTGAGATTGTGGAGAAGGGTCCCTGGAGGTGACCCAGTTTCCAAAAGCAGTGAAAAGGAAAGGAGGAAGATGGTGAAAGATCAGAGCAGGTGATTCAATGACCACATTTTATTCAATTTATAAATCATACTAATTTTTTTCAACTAAATTCAACTTAATTTGGTGACTACTTATTCAACATATCTTCCTTGATAAAGTGTGTAAATCACTTAGCACATTTACTGGCATGTAGTACATATGCAGGAAATATCTGTTATCATTAGCTTCCTAGCACAGAAAATTAAAAGAGAGAAAGGAATGAGAGATAAGGAGGAGAGAGATAAATTTAGCGAGAGAGGGGAAGGAATTTTCAGGCCTTAGAAAAACTTAAATGCTGGGGGAAGCGGGGAGGGTATTGCTCAAATGGTAGAGCACATGCTTAGCGTGCATGAGGTCCTGGGTTCAATCCCCAGTGCCTCCCTTAAAACAAAACAAAACAAAAAACTGATATTAAAAAATACTGGGGGAAAAAGACAGCCATATATAATGAGACAAAGCTTGCTATGTGACCTAGTATTAAAGGGGGCATTGTACTAATTAGTGATAACTAAGAAAGAGAAAAAGGGGAGAGACTTGTGGGCAAGGTTTGTGGGAAGGATTCATGAAGAAATTGAATTTGTAGTGGGCCTTAAATGAGAACAAAGTGGAAATTCCAGGCAAAGAAATCCACATGAGCAAAGGCACAGGGATAGGAGTGAGCTTAAGATAAAATGGTAGGTTCCCTCTTCTATTCCCCCTACTCCCCAGGAGCCAAGGTCAGTCTGACACACTCAAGGCAGCCTAGGAAATGTTTCATTAAACCACTTTAATTTTAATAGTAGATGATACACAGAGGAAAATATCCTCCTCTGAACCATGCATGTCTCACTTTTATGTAGATATTGATCGCCTTTGCCATATCTAATATTTTATACTTTTATAGGGCTTTTCTTAAAAATATCTCTTGGTCAAAGTTGAACAAGTTGCTGAGTTAGATTTGGCCAACTATTTTTTTTAATCTTTTTTGCTGGGGAGGTAATTAGGTTATTCTTTTTTTTAAAATGGAGTTACTGGGGATTGAACCCAGGACCTCAGGCATGCTAGGCATGCACCCTACCCCTGACCTATACCCTCACCGCCACGAGATGGATTTGGGATAGAGTGATAAGCATTTCAGAAGGCCTCAGTGGAAGGTAGATTCACAGATGGAGAGATTCACAGATGAGAGACTCCTGGAACACGCTATATGTCTTTCTATCTTTATCTTCTCTTTCAGCTGTCCAGTTTTCAAAGGGAAAAGAAAAGTGTTATCTTCTTTTGATGACTCTGAAGTAACGCTTACCAGCAAGGGTTAGAGGCACGGGGTCTATTTCTCCAGATACCTTGGGATTCTCTCCCAAAACTCCCAAAGTGTAGGGCTCTTTGGAAGCCTGATATGGCTGGCACCTTTCCCAATGCATGCTGCTGGACTGAGTTTCCCCCAGGTCATGGGGAATGCTTGGCCTGGAAGGGATTTTAAATTCCTTGATGATTATGCTCAGCTTGGTGGGATAGAATTGGAATCCATGTTCTGACAGATGACACTTTCTACACTGAGCTGGGCTTTCTAACTTCTTGGATCTCTTTTCTTTTTCCAAATCACATTTGTAATCCTTACTGACCTCAGAGACACTTGTCTTTTTATCCAGCCCTAAGTCATCTTGCCGGACAGAATTTTGCCTCCCCACCACCCTTCCTTTCTAGATTAAACAAGGAGAAAAAAACAGCCAATATTAGATGAACATACTTCTTCCTGCCATGTTATATACTTCTGTAAATCATACTAAAACCTCACTTATTCAGACTTAAAATGATTAAAGCACAGGCCAGGTTAGTGAATGACCTGAAATACTGAAAATTGTGAAAAGGCTGCATCACTGTAATTAATACATATACATAATGACATGACTCAGTGGCTCAGAAAGTGTCTCTGAGTTTAAGGTCTTTGCCGATTTGCTTGAATGCCCTGAGAAATGCCACTTACATCTAGCATGTTTCTTGTTGGTATCAAATGTTTACGGCTAAACTATCTGAAAACAGGCTTATCCTCCTGAATCCTTTAGAATTCCTCTTATTTACGTTATTGCTGACACTAGAGAATATGTTATAAAATCTTTTGCTGGTATCAACTTTAGACCACTTTGTATCCAACTAATAGCACATTATTGAGGACTGGAGTAATCAGACTTTAGCATGGGTTTTGTATTGGGAAGTTGCTAAGACTCTCCTGAGGAGTATTTAAGGGCAGGAGCAAAGCAGAGTCAAGGCATTCAACAAATGTCTGTTGAGTCTTTTTCCTGCCCAAACAGGACTTGATGTGGTAAACTGGGGTAATGTGAGTACAGTAGCTAAAAACAAAAATAAACAACACCCACATGGTCTATAAACCACAATTTAGCCACAAGTACCGCTTCACCCCTCATATCTCTCAGCCAAAAGGCTACCAAAGGCTACCACACAGTGATTTGAATTTCACTTCCTCTCCTTATTCAGCCCAAACTCTGGGGATCAAGAAAACACAGTAGGAGGTAGTAAGAAGAGAAACAAAATCTGAATAACCACAGAGACAAATGGCTTTGGGGCGAATTCTAAAGCAGACCACAGGAAAAGGAAATCATTAAAATAATTTGTTTTATCTCTGTGTGTGTGTGTATGTGTGTGTGTTAACCTTTATTTGAGTCCCATTTCTGTTCCTAATACCATGGAGTCTCTTTTTGCAGGCATTTCTCTGCTCATTATTCCTCCACATCTTGAATGGGCCCCAATGTTCATCTCTGAATATCACTTTCATTTGAAGTTCAGTGCTTTTTCCTTAAGTTAGCTAAAGTAACAACCACTTATGAATTTCTTTACATTCTCTACTCCAGCTTCAAATGTTTTGCCAGCTTTTGAGAAGTCAGTCCTAATAAAAATTCTGAACTCCAGTTTCCCCTACCACCCCAATTTCTCTTTCCTATAGTTCAAATTTTGGTCTACTGCTCTGATCCATTCTCCCTCTGTGTGCTCACAGAGGCTTTATTTTTTATTATTAAGTCCTCTCTCTAACAAGTCCTCTGACCCAAAGGCTATACTACACTTATCTAGAACCAATGAAGAGAGAGGGCAGAGGGCAAAGCATCATTCAACATGGTGACGTTTTGGGTGAGGACAAGAGATCCTGACTCATCCGCATAACATCAGCATTATACCTGTGGACGAAAAGTTGTTGCTCGCCACCTGCCTCTGCCAGGTTGAAGTCACTAGTTACTGTAGTATCTGCCCTTCAACACACCCTGAGAGGAGTTCAGGGTGGAGATCAGGAACGAGGCGCTCTGTGCTCTACGAAAAACTGTCAGGATGGGCCTCCTAATAGTTAGATACCCTCAGAAGATTTGTGAGCCCAATTTCTTGCACCTTCTCATATCTGGAAAAGCACTAAAATCATTAACGGAGACATCTGCTGCTCGTGACCAGCAGCAACCTTCTGCCCAAATGGGCTTGATTGTATGGATCCCCTTTCACCAAATCACATATATACTGACCTCCCCCCACCACCTCTTTGGAGCAGTTTCTCAGAGCTATCTGAGGGCCCATCTCCCGGGCTATACTCTTCATTTTACCCTAAATAAAACTGAACTCACAGGTCTCAAATTGTGTACTTTTTTCAGTCGACATACCAAACCCATATTCAGAGAATCCAGCTGGCACAAGCAAGCTTTCAGCATAAAGGACTTGTGGATAGGGAAAGTCAGGGAGCAAAGGTCTTCCCATGGTGTCTCCTTAGACATCCTGGTTGCTCCCCTCCCCCTCCTTTCAGGGTCTCTGAGGATTCTGAGGGGCACAACTGTCATTTCTGTTGTTGAGAATACAACACAAGCAGCATATTCCCTTGTTAACTTTAGTATCAGGATCAAAAATATTGCCTCAATGGGTTCCTGTTTTCCTAGGAACTGCCTCTCTGAAGCTGGGACGCTGTGGTGTGGCACCAATGGATGACTTGGTGGGGTGAGTGCTGGGGCTCCAATCTTTAACAGCTTTTTAAAAACCACTCACAAGCATGTAGCAAAGCATGTGGTCAAAACTGTCATATGAACAAATACATAAAATAATTGGCAAAGCATGTGACTAAAATGCATCCCACCATAGTTTGTAGAAGGAAGACACTAGGAAAATGCTGTACTCTGCTGCTGGAAAATGGATTGTTTAACAGGCTGAACTATCCTAGATTTTGATTCTATCAAGTTCATTTAAGAAACCTTCTAGGTGGACTTGTAGCTGGTGGTGTTGGCTGGCTAGTGGGTCAGCTAGTGACCTCATCTACCAGGTAAGCTTAGCTTGACCTTGATTCTCCTAGTAGTTGGCTACCTCCTGCACTCCAGTCTCATTGCCTTCCTAAGTGTCAACCAAAAAAACAATGCAGGAGGCTGCAAGTAAGAAAATAATTTATTGGGTCTTAAGAACTGCTATTTGGGAGACACAGCTTTGGGTAACCCTGAAAGGGAGTTCCAGGGAAAAGAAAGAGTCAGGGGCTTATAAAGACAAGAAGGCACAAGATTTTTAAAAGTTGACTGGTAAGAACTGTGACCGTCTCTGACACAAGTCAGAAAATATTTGTCCTTAAGGAATCACAAGTTTTTTTAGGGTAAGGGTCCGATAAGGAGATAGGCTGTCATGAGTTAATTTAGGGTAAGGGTCTGATGAGTAGATAGGCTGTTACGAGTTCCTGGCAGATGTTCTGGGTGACTTCATCAGGTCCAAAGGTCAGATTCCTTCCAGGCTGAGATGTGCATAACTCACATTTCCTTTATGGCCTCCTGGCTCCATTTTAGAGTGCTCTCTTAGCACTACTGACTCCATGTGCCTTTCCTTTCACACAGATTCCTCTTATTCAACAATTCTAGAGCTTCGATTGGCTGCAGGAGGAGCACAGGTGTGTGGACCAGGACTGTGGGACACTTGGGGCAGAGAAGGACTCTGGTGGGTGGAGTCTGAGAACCTGGGAGTCAGCTTTCATTCCTACCCTTGCTGCTGCTACTGACTGACATTTATTTGATATTTCCTATGTGTCAGGAACTTCAGATACTTCATCTATAGTCCCTCCAACAACCTTGCAAAACGGAGAGATTTTTTTCCCTCTCCATTTTCTTGAGCTAAATTAATGGGACAGACAATTTAAAACACATTTAAGGTTGCACAGCTAGTAAGAGGCAAAGATCCCATGAGGATGTCTGACTGCAAAATCTGACCCCTTTACCAACTGTCTCATGTCTCTCCAAGGATCATGGACTGACCTGCAATTTATAGAAACCCTTGCAGTTGTGAGATGGCTTATGACAAATTTTAGCCTGATTTTATATATAATTCCATCTGATTTTTCAGAGATAAACTCTCATTTCCCTTTGCAGGCTCAAAAGGCCGTCTGTGCAGCCCAAAACAACATTGTAAGCTCCTATCCAATTTCCTGTGCATATATATTTTAGAGTAATTGTGGCTCATTTCTCTAGGTTTTTCACTGATATCTATGTTTTGTTGATTTTTCTCCAGATGCACTGGGGGCACATGTCCAAATTAAATATCATTTATTTCCTGCCTCTTATTTTAAAATTCCCTTTATCCGTTACTCTCTGTGGGTTTAATGCTATATTCCAATTAGTGTCTTACAAATCTGGGCTGCAGGCTATTAACTACACATCCATGTCACTGGACAAAAAGCTGAAAGCATTCAGTTCTACCTGTTATTTAATCTTGGACTTCCAGAGATTAGACCCTGACCATAGGTGATGCTTGGAATCAGCTATCAAAGGCCACATCTCACCTTTAGCTTACACATCCAATTTATGCCTCTCATCCTCACCAGCCCCCAGGCCACTAGGCAGGGCAGAACTGTCTATAACTCATAAATAAAAGGCAAAGCCAGCAATATTGGAAGGCTTGCCCAGGCTCATGCAATGATATAACCATGAGCAGGACTAAAAGCTTTTGTGTCATGACTATAAAAGATCAAAACCATTCATGCTTCACATGCATTTTATATAAAAATGATTGACAATTATTTATTAAATTGCACTTTGTTGGCATAAAAAGCCACTTACAGGTTTTTATTTTAAGTGAGTTATGCTCACCTCGGAGTGACTCTAGGTGAAGTTCTGACATCAGCGAGGCATGATTTCAACCTCTGTGACTTCCACGTGTAGTTCCTTATCTCATGTTTGGTTCCCACCGCCTCACTCCTCTGGTGGGTTTATCCTCCCACTGCACCTTCTAGGTCCCAACTTTGAAGCTCTGGCCTCTTGAAGCTTCTCAAATCACAGCTTGATTATGAGAGTCTTTGGCCAGCTTTTGGTGGATTCTCAGTCTGGGACATCTAAGCTCTAAGTTCCTTTAACAGAGAACAAAGCTTTTCATTCCTAAATCCTAGCTAACACTCAAGCCTCTGCTTAGAGCAGTGATGCTTTGATTTAGAGCCACATGAAGAGGTGAGTGACTGATGTCGTATCTGCTTCTAGGCCGGTTTTAATGGGCCTGGGGAAGGGAAGGCCAGGGCATGAGTATCTGAGGGGCCTGGTGCAAAGGGATGCCCCTGAGAGAACGGATGAAGGGCTTGAGGGGGATGGGGGAGCTTGGGAATGCTCATTTTAGAATAAGTGGCAATGAGTGGATTTTTAAATGTTGCTAACTTCACCACAGCACTGATTTGGACCCCACTGTGGGCGACCACTCCTCACACTGAACACTCTTCTCAAGAATTCTTGGTGTGACAAAAAAAAAGAGAAAAAATCCAGATAACTATTCATCACTGGAGAAGGTGTGGCAAAATAGACAGTAGAAATTAGTGTATCCCTTTTTAAAAAATGCACTTTTGGCCAAGAGTCATGAAAAATGTTCGTGCCCTTTAATCAGTAATTCCCTTTCTGGGAATATGGTCTAAGGAAGAGATCCCATGTTAACTGCAAGTCCGCTCCACAGTGTGGGGTACAACTCCACTCTTCCTAGTTGTTGCTTGAGCTTCTGATGCTTTATTAGCAGGAAGTCAAGTGCTGACTTTTTTTTAAATTTTTCTTTTGGGGTAGAGGTAATTAGGTTTATTTATTTAATTATTGTTGTTTTTTTAACGGAAGTACTGGAGATTGAACTCAGGACCTCGTGCATGCTAAGCATGAGCTCTACCATTGGAGCTACACCTGTCCCCAAGTGTTGACTTTTTGAGGCTCCTCCTACCCCCTCAACCTTTATTGATCAAGAATACTGAAAGCTTATTTGGTCCCAAGAGGGACAGAGAAGAAGAAAATTGGACTAGTCCACAGCAGATCGTCCAGTGCCAGTTACTGTTGCTTCCGTCACTACCATCTGCCTCGCTACTGGAAACAGACAAGGACATCTATGTCCAGTGTTGCACTGGAGTCCCTGTAGGCACAGCCCACAGAGGTTCTTTGAAGCATGACAATCCCATGACTCAGGGCTGAGCTTATTAACAGTCTCCATGGTTTGGCTCTCAAGGTTCCAGCTCGGAGGCCCCCATTGCCACATTCAGTAATCCTTCCCAGAACACGGCACTGTGCCAGGGTGGCTGGGTCTGGAGGAGCTTCTAGCCTCAGCTGCACGCTGAGTCCAAGCAGCACCATGTTCCATCTGAATTGCTAGCCAGATTCTGTCTTTCCTCACAGCCGTTTGCCTCTGGGGTCTCATTACCTTTCTTGGCCATAGGACCTTGGGGGCTTACACCAGTTTGCCCCTCTAAGCTTCTCTAATTTGGATTGTGGGGAGTAGGTTTTAGATATTCGTTTCTTCCCTTGTTACAGGCCCTTGCTCTTCAGACAAATTAACTGCCCCCTCTTCAATGATCAGCTTTGTGCTACGATAGCTCTCAGAGAGTAACAGTTTTTAAACGAGTTCTGTGATACCTGGACACCAGAATAATGGGTACCTATTTCGCCATGATTGCACAACTAAGGCAAGCACTCAGGGATCTTTTATTGAACAAGAAATGTCAGCTTCTCTATTTTAAAAATAAAAACAGAACACATATGTGCGTGCGGATATTCATTGCATAATTGTTTATAGTAGTCAAATATGAGAAGAATCTGAAGATGCAACGTGAGGCAGTGTGTAAAGTAAATGAGGATGTGTCTACTCAGTAAGACAAGGTGCAGCTATGAAAACAGCAATTACGAAGATTATGAGACAATACGAGTGGTTTCACTCCTATTTTCCAAACTTTCTTTTAATTTGTCAAGTTAGAAGGAATGACAGACCCTTCTAATTAACTGTTGACACATAGTTGTTGCCAGCAGGATTTGCCAATGATTCATTTGGGAAAGTTAGGGACACAGGACATAAAGATGACTTCTAAATGTTTGCTTTCAACAACAGGGTGAATATGGGTGCTGTTTATTGAGATGGCGGAGTTGGAGATTGGGAAACCAAGAGCTTTGTTTGTTGATACTAAATTTGAGATGGTTCTTAGACGTCCCTGTGGTGATACAGAGCAGGCCGTGGCTTATAAGGACTTGAGCTCAGGGGAGAGGTCAGCAATATCAAGACTAGAAATTTTAAATTCGAGAGTCATCAGTAGGTAGGTGGTAATTAAAAACAAGAGATTAGGGATAGGGGATAGATAGATGATAGTGTAAGAATATCTAAGACAGACCCTCCAGTCATTGCAACATTTAGAGGCCAGGCAGAGAAGGGAAAACCAGCACAAAAGCCCTGAAGCAGTGCAACCAGTTAGGCAGGAAGAGAAGGAAGTGGCATCTTGGAGACCAGGGGAGAAGAGGATTTGAAGAAGGAGGGGGTCCACTAGTGTCAAAAGTTATTGGGAAGTTGAGTAAGATGAAGATGCAGAATACTCCTGGAATGGCAAAGGAGGTCGTTCGTGACCTGGAAATGAGCAGATTCAATGGCATGGAGAGGAAGAAGGCCTGACTGGAGTTGGTTGAGCTAAGCCTGGGAGAGGAGGAAGTGGAGAAGTGACAATAGACAATTTTTCAGGAAGTTGTGCATTTAAAAGAACCAAGAAGTGGATTGTGCCTGGAGGGCGATATGAGATCAAGGGATTTCTTTTTTTTTTTTTTAAGGAAACACTAGAACATGTCTGACTGTCCATGGAAATGATCCAGGAGGGAGGGAGAAATTGGTCATGGAGGGGAGGGAGAGGTTAACTGCAGGAGGGAAGTCCTAGGGAAGGATGAGAGGATGATATCCAGAGCAGAAGTATAGAGACTGGCCCTTAATGAAGTGGGCGTGCACACAGAGTCCTTGGCCTAGTACCTGGCACACATAGCAGGGGCTCAGTAGGTACTTGGCCCTTATTACAAGTGTCTGTCTCCTCAAATAACCAAGAGGAACAACAGTTGGCTGGTCCAACTCGTTACTCAAAAGTGAGGGTGCAAATAATTACATCATAAGTCGATACAGCCTGGCCAAAGAGGAAAAGGATGAAAAGACAGAGTGGTCCATTCTTCTCTTCTACAGCCTTGCTCAGACAGGCGGGCTCCCACGGGAGGACTGTTAATGTACGCTTGCAAAATGGAAAGATCCTAGTAACTGAAGTAACTGATGAATAACTGATATGACTGTCTTTTAATTGAGTCTATCTTTTTCTTTTTTACTGGATGGTGTTTGCCTAAGTAATAACGCTCTTCAGAGTTCCTGGGGGTGGCAGCCAGAGCAACAGGGAATGTGGAGAAGACCACAGTTTCAAAAACCTCTGCTCTTGTGCAATCGAGACATAAACCACCCTAACTGCTGAGACACATGCCCGGGAGCAGCCATTTTACTGGCTCCTGCAGAGAAAACCTCCTAGCCAACTTGTGTAGCTACTCCAAGGGACCCCAAGTTATAGCTGTTGTTCCAGAAAGTACCGTATTTAAGCCAGGAATTCAGAGCTTTATCTACACAGAATGTTGTTTTTAATCATTTGGCCTCACTATTGAAACAGAGTGAGTTGATATTTCTTACCAACTAGCTGGTGGAAAAACGGTCCATGTCCTCCAAAGCACTGTTAAAAAGGAAGACTTTCTACAAAAGAGCAGAGCTCTCTGGTCACTTTCCCACTCAAGAAAAATTTAAAGCAAAAGGGTATTAGGCCGGATTCATTAGAAACTAGCTCCAACAGATTTAAGCAATAATTTAAGAAAAATAATTTATTAAAAGAATAGTGGAAATTACCCTGGTGTCCATTTAAATAGAATAGATAGATGAATTGTGATATAGTCGTACAATGAAATGTACAATGAAAAAAGAACAGATTATCAGAACACGCAACAGTATGACTGTATCTCACAGACACAGCATTGAGTAAAACAAGGCAGCCATTAGGTACTGAGTATATACTGTATATTTCATTTATATAAAGTCCATAAACAGGCAAAATAAATCTATGGTGTTAGTGTCACGGTAGAGATTAATTCTTGGTGGTAATATAACCAAACAGGACCCTGTGAGGCCTTCCTGCGACAGACACCCACCCCAACCTCCCAGGGTCCTCTGCCTGCCTCTTGTTTGTAGAAAAACTTCAGCCTCCTAGGCCTTCCCTGATTCCTAAGAGCAAATTTAATCAGAGAAATGAGAAAATGCAGAAACAAAGGAAAACAAACAGGACAAAATAACAATAGTTTAGGCATTAAACAAAGTCAGGGACCTTTAGTTCCTCCTCAAGAGCTATAGGTAATATTCTGAGCCATATCCTTGAGCTGTTTTGTTGATACTGAAGCCCCCACCAGGTGGGAGAAGTTAACTGAATGCTGACCACCAGCTCATATACCCAAAACCAGCTGGAACCAGAAGGTTGGGTGATGTTGACTCCGGCTCACCTCACCACAACCAACCAGAAGAATATCCATGAACTCATCATGCTCACCACAACCCTCTCCCTCACCCTGTCTTTAAAAACCTTTCTCTGAAAGCCATCAGGAAGTTTGGGTCTTTTGAGCATTAGCCACCTGGTCTCCTTGCTTGGTGCCCTGCAGTTAACGCTGCACTTTTCTTCACCACAACCCAATGTTTTGGGTTTTTTTTTTTTTTTTTTTCCTCTAACTGGGAAAATAACTATTTTGTTTGGGGCAGTGGGCAGGGGTCCAGTCTCAAAACTTCTGCAATTGCTTCTTGGTCCTGGCAGCCTTGGTGACCTTGAATATGTTGATGCACACAGTCTTGCTCAGGGGCTGGCACTCACCCACTGGAACAATCTGGACATCCCTGAAGCAGGGGGAAGAGGTACAGACAGGTTCGTTTGGTGCTTTTCGAAGCAATTGTACTTTCAGATGTAGTGAAGTTAGTCTCCATGGATGACAACTGTCCTCTGCATCTTTATCTTGGTCTGACCTCGGATGGAGATGTTACCAGTAAAAGGGCATTACTTGTCAATGTAGTAATGGCCTCGTTGGGTGTCTTGAAGCCCAGATCGATGTTCCTGCAGTATTGTGGGAGTTCTCTTTGCTGGTTTCTCCAAGCAGGATCTGTTTCTTATTTTGAAAGATGGTCAGCCACTTTTGGTAGGCATGCTCAGTCTGAATGTCTGCCATCTTCCCGGGTGCCTGAGAAAAGGAAAGTCACGGTGGCATCCAAGTTTGCTTCTTCTAGATTGGCTTTACTGTGTGGGCAAGTGGACCCTAGTTTGGTTTGGTAACAGTAGAGGGGCTGAACAGGGACATGAGGAGGGATTCAGAGTGCTGGTTACACAGATGTGCTCAGTTTGAAAAATTCATCGAGCTGTACACTCTTGATATGTACTCTTTTATCTCTGTCTTCATGAAAGTCACACAAGAAGAAATCAAAAGAAGGGGTATAAGCAGGTTAAAATATCACTAGTAAATGCTGGAGATGCAGGTCTGGGTCTGTAGGTCCAAACATACTTCCTAAAGGCATGGAACTTAAAGGAATACATCTCTGCTGCTGCAACTGAACACTAGATGCTTTGCTTGCTCTGAGGACCCTGTCTGAGGGACACGCACTATCACTGCCTGACATTTGGTTACATACGCAGTTGTCTATTTTCTGTCTCCCCAACTAGAATGTGACTCACTGCTGGCACATAGTAGGTACTCAGCAAATATTCATTGAATGCAGTTGTCTTGTTGATAACTGAGCAGAACTCCCCTTCTCATGGATGCCTTTTTTCTTTAGATACGTTAATCTCATCAATCACGGTCCAGTCAAATCTTGCTGTCCCAGGGACACATTTGCTCTTTAAAGTGGTTTCTCATATTTCTTCTCTGATTCATCAGCATTGAGTTGGAAGCTTTAGTCTCATCAGGCAATCTTATTTCTCGTCATTCCAAGTTCATAGGAGGGAAGTCATCCCACCGTGACCCCTGCATGCTCCTAGCAGAAACATGCAATATCCTTCTGAACATGCAATTTCACCCCAAAATTGCTGAGGCAAGTTGTGTGGAGGATGGAGGAGAAGCTTACCATCAACAGGAGAGTGATGAGGCAGATTCCTTGGCCAACATGGGATTGCACAAACTCCTTCTGTGTTTATTGCTTCACTTTTACCCCACTGACACAAGGTCATTCATTTGTCAGGTCTGCTGGGGAATTCACCAGTGGAATCTTGCCCTTCCACTGCACTTCCTGTTGTTTAGGATGTTTTAGGGAAGAACTGACTCCTTAGATGAAGAATCTCGGGATACAGTGCATATCCTACCAGCTCTAAGCCTGTCTTGCCCTCCAAAACAAGGCATAAGTGCTCCCTGACCTGTGTTAACCCCTCCAAGCCTGCCCTGCACAGCAATGCACGCTGGCTCCCTGGAACACTGACCAGGACTTTAGGTCTGAAGACAGACGCCCTTGTCTTACCCTGATGGAAGGCAGAGAGTGGACTGCCCCTTACAATTTTACTAAGAATCCTCATACTTCTACTAAAGCTGCCTCCGTTCTTCCCAACAATAGAAGGCTGGAGAATTATTCTACATGACCATTTTGTCAAATTTTGTCCTACACTTCTCTATTTCATTCCTGAATGGGGGCAGATAGTTTGGGACGGGATGCCTGACAAAACTCAGAAGGCATCTCTGTTCTCAGTTGAGATAGCAGAGAAACGAAAAGCAAAACAAAACGCTGGGATGATTTCCTTCCCCATCCTCCTTTACCTGTTTACCTTGCCACTGCTTGCTCATGGTGTCTCAATTTCTTCCTAACTCCATCTCCCTTTAGCAACCAAACCATGTTTCTAAGTGCCCAATAAGCATTTTCAGTGGAATTTACTAATGGCATTCCAAACTCAACATGGCTAAAAGCAAATTAATAATCTTTTATCCCATAGCAGGTTCTTCTTCTGGTTTCTTTACTTAGGTTAGTGACAGTATCACCTTCCCATTTACCCAGGCTGCCAGTCAAGGACTTCCATGGGCAGTTGTTTACTAAGTCTTGCCAATCCTGCTTCTCAAGAGTTTGAGCCCTTTTTTCGGTTACTATCACCATCTTCTTCATTCGGATCCTCATCACCTCCTACCCGTTCCAGCCTCCTTAAAAAACAGTCACACAGAGCGATTAAAAGTAGGTAAGAATACTGCCTCTACTCCTTATTAACTGCATGGCTCAGGCAAGTTGCTTAGACACTCTAAGCCTCATTTTCTGCATCTACAAAGTGGGATAATAATACCTCTTGCTATGAGTACTCAATCAGAGTATACGTATATTAAGTGGCACCAGCAAAGTACTCAGTAACAGTAGTAATTATTACCATCTGTCCTCTCATTACTCCAATTCATTTTACTCACCACTGCTAGATTTACCCTCAACAAAGCAGCTCCAATCATATTTTAAAAACTCTCAATGGCCACTCTCAGTATCTACCTAACACCTAACATTCCCATCCTGGCATTCCAGATTTTCCATAAAGTACTTGTCCCATTATAACAGAGAAGAGCAAACCGGATTCCACATTGAATCTATTCCTTTAGCTCTCACCTTTGTGCACTGTTGCCTGTGCTGAGTCATGCTGGCGCTGCACCTTTTGTGAAAGAATGTTGCCTACAGCCTGAAATATACAGGATGGCCCATTCTCAAGGCTCTGACCTTTAAAGGTATAACGCATTTCCATTCATACAGAGATAGAAAGTTGCAGAACAGAAAATAACAATTGTCTTGTTGGAGGTTTATAGGAACATTGGGACCAGACCTATGTGGACAGCTGTAAGTACAAAGAAGTTTGTTCCTGAAAGAAGAAGTTTGAAACAGCCAGCCACACCCCTTCCCCTGAATTCTAACTCAGGTAAGATGGACCTTAGGGACACTAGCCCACCATCTTCTCAGTCGACTGGTTTTCTTAATAAAGTCACTGTTCCTTGCCCCAACAACTCATCTTTTGATTTATTGGCCTGTTGTACAGTGAGCAGTATGAGCTTGGACTTGGCAACACCATCTTCTGACCTCTACTCCCTTCTATTTGCCTTGTGTTCCAGTCAATGAACCTCCTCCCCCATCCTGCACCACCTCTATATTATAGCCTGTGTGCATTTGCTTGTGCTGAATCTGCTGTTTGATTCTTTCCCTATCCTTTAAGGTCTAACCCCAAATAGCTTCTTTCTTATGTTTCAGTGTCTTTTTCTCTCCTTTTAAAGTCTCGGCATATAATCACACCTTTCTACAGGATGGCCCACTTTCTTCCTGGTCCTGTAGTTGTCTGTGTGTTCATCTTAACCTCTCCAGCTGCAGGAACCTCCATTTCCCCATCCTCAAATCTCTATAGGTCAGGGTGAAAACTGGAACGTTCAAGCATTCGTTTTCCCCTTCTGCCAACAAGATGCAAAAGAACCAGTTTGAACAAATTCTCCACTACATCAGTTGGCTAGATCAATGTTTGATGGATAAAGTCTTGCTCAAATAAGAGTCAAAGCTGGAAAAATAATTGTGATTATGAGAAAGGGAAAACGTCTGATTGTTCTAGCTTATGCGATGTTCTGCTCACCCCCATCCCTTTCCCTGTTATTCCCTTGCTTTTCAGCTCTCTGCTTTAGTGATTAGGAATGCAAGATTCCATGCAGGATGGGGTAAGTCAATTCCAATTTCTTGAATGTTTTTCAAATGAAATTT
Organism: Camelus bactrianus; assembly: GCF_048773025.1. NCBI lineage: Eukaryota > Metazoa > Chordata > Mammalia > Artiodactyla > Camelidae > Camelus > Camelus bactrianus. The sequence continues at coordinate 39,979,813 of NC_133553.1, read as the reverse complement.
GTGCTTTTAGCAACAACTGGCTGTAAATGTCAGTTTTCTTTAAACTCTATTAGAACTCTCAGAAAGTTTTTTGTTTTTCCCATGGCTGCTGCTTTTAGAATCCATATTAGTTTCTTAAAATCCCTTAAATTTAAAATAAAATCCTTAAAATTATAAGTAGCAATATTTTCTTCCAGACACTGGCCACAGACCGGAGGGTGTGGGAGGAAAACTATGAATCCTGCCAGAAAGCAATGCTTTAAAAACATGAGGTTAAATTCCATTTTGAAAAGCTTTAACACGACTTCTCTTCCCCCAGAGTCATACCTCACTTCATATTACTTTTTACTTCAGTGTTTTTTTTTTAAAAAAAATCTATTTGTTTAAAAAAATTTAAATAAAGATATCAAGAGGATATTGGTCAGTTTTAAGAGAGATATAAATTTAGGAAATATCTTATGAAAGAGGCTAGGCCATTCAGGCTTAAAAGAATTATAAAAGCTTAAAATGTTTGTGTGTACAATCCTGCTTTTGTAATTTTAATATTTTGTATTGAAATACACCACACACTTCACTGTTTGACCCATGATTCCATGAACGGCACTCAAATATGTCAAGCTTGCTTGAGGGACTTACCTGTCTATAAAATACTTCTTTTATTATTGTTTTTAAAAATACATTTCTCTGATTTGTTTTTGCCTTTGCTTATGATGTTCTCAGTATATTTGGACTTGCTTTCCTCTTTCTCTTTTCTAAAAATTTTTTCTTAGGAAAAATGTCAAGCACACATAAAAGTAGCAATAATGGAATAACAAACTTCAAATATCAATCACTCAAATTCTAGAATTATTAGTATTTTCCCACTTTTGCTTCATCCATATTTTTTATTTTCTTCTCTTTCTTTTGGCTGAAGTATGTTAAAGCAAATCCCAAGATCATGTCATCTTACCCTTATGTATTTAAGTGTACATTGCTAAAATATGGGTGTTTTTCTTATATAACCACCATACCATGATTACATTTATCAAAACCAATAATACTTTATTGGTAATGTCTCATACGCAGTCCAGAATAAAATTTCCCTTATTGTTTTAGAAGTGTTGCATTATAGCTGGTTTACTCAAACCAGGATCTAAGCAAAATTCATGTGTTTTATTGAGCTGTTCGGGGCTGGAGAAGAGTTTTAGGGTTTGGTATAGGAGAGCATCTGAAGCAGATGAAGGGCGGGAAAGAACTGTGAGCTGGAGGAAAGGCTTTTGAATAATGATATTAAAGAGGCACAAGAAAAGACTGAAACTGCTTAGCTGCTAGATAGAACTTCTTTAAATGTAACTCCCTGTGTGAACTAAAATTTGAGGGAATCCAGGATTCGTTCTGTTCTTGGACATGAGTTCCAGAAGAAATATTCTAACTCTTTCATCCCTTCTTACTTCAGTAAATATCATAGAATACCCTTCCTAGACGGGAAAAGAAAATTAAGAGACTTCCAGAGTAGGCATTGCTATCGCTTTTGCTGGAGTCCATTACAAAATTTGCTGTTCCTATTTTCAGAGATGTATTATATGTAACCTCAATCTCTTTATGTACAACTTCAATCTCAGTAAAATAGATACTGTATTTTATGGTTCTGAACTTGTTCTGTGCTAATGTGAATGGCTCCTGAATCTGCTAATCATATCAGGAGATATATAAGCACCTCTAGTGTTAATAATTTAGCCTATAAAAATCAATTCTAATGCAACCTGGAAGTATCGTGCAACATACCCGTTCATTAACATTTCACCATCTGTGGAAAAATGGGTCTAATTCAAAGGGTTCACTTCAAATATATTTTCTTTGGCTCTGGAGACAAAAGTAATTGGCAATAAACAGTGGTAGGGGCAACTTCTGTCAATGCACAGTGGAGCCAGGGAAGAACTCTCAACTCCCTCCTACAGCTCTTCCCAGCAGACTTCAAACACATTTTTTTTTTCATTCAGTAGGGAGCCCTCCAGGCTTCTAATCACCAACCCAGCAGGATCCCAAGTTGCTGGGAATTTCATAAAGCAAAAATTCCCCAGGGAGTTTCAACAGAGGTGCTCAGGAAGCCAAAACCCCATTAGCTCTTTGGCCCAACTCAAAAGCCCAGCTGCAGGATAGTCTCCCACACTCCAGGCTCCCAGTCACTCTAGTTCAGCAGCCGTATTGTTCCCCTCAGTGTCAACTGCTGTCCATTGCAGGGTGAGTCTTGAAAGTGAGAGTGGTCTAGATGGGGGCAGGGTTGGGGAGAAAAGCCCATCACACCCATTGTCATCATGCCATGCATGTCTATAGTACTCTATGGTTGCAGATTATGTTCATGAACATGGTACTCTTGATCCTCATAGTGACCCTGTAAGGTAGAGAATGTAAGAATCTTTAACTTGGTTTTATACATAACGAGACAGAGCTCACTGAGGTTAAGGGCCTTGTCCAATAGCCTACACTTGGCAGAGCTGGAACAAAAGTGTTGGTCTGTGGCCTCCACTGCAGTGCCTTGTCCTCCTTCCCATGAGGCCTCTGTATAGGCTTGGCCCAGTCTTTGACTGAGCTTCCTAACTGGTGGACCTAGCTTACTTGGGTGAAAGGGAGGTCTTCCTCAGTCTTTGGGAACGAGGTGGATCTGGGGTGACACAGGTCAGCAACCTCTGCCTCAGATGACCTAGTCCTTTTACCTTCATGCCATACAATTGTGGTCATTTCCTCTGTGTGCAATGACATGAAAAACGCTGGGAACTATTATCTTAAAGGAAAATTTAAATGTTCCTTCTTTCTGCTAAACTTAATATCTGAAAGCCAATTTGTCTCCCTGGCCTTGAAGAGTCGAGTCCATCAATTATAAGTAGAAAATAAAATTTAATGTATTATTTATCAGTGAGTTTTTAAAATCTACAATATTTTCCCCAGTGAGCCTCTTGGAACATGCATTGTGGGTTGAAGTGCTATTTGAATGCTTCTTTTTAAAAACTTTATGGTCAGTTGTCATGGAACAACTTCTTGTTCCTTTTCTCTCTCTCCTTCAATGGGATAATTAGTCTCCAGCTCCCTTACCCTTTGGTACGTTTAGGCCAGGTTCCCTGACCTACCCTTTACTTCATGGTATTTAGTTCTGAAACAAAACAAGTCAGTCCCATTGCATGGAGTAATTTCTTTGTTTATACTTCAAATTGGATTAGCTCATGTCATTACTTTCACTTGGGCTATTACGAAAACTTTTCTTTTCTCTGTGTGTTTTGTTTTTATTAGGTTTTTCAATTCTGCTAACTCTTGATTTGGGTCCAAAAGCCAATTAACGGAAACATGGCCTCAGGCAAAATTAAGATGTTTATTTTTGATACCTATCAATTCCTCCTAACTTCTCCTATTCCAGTCTCTTCCCTTAATCATTCTAGCGTATCTCAGGAGCCTCTGCCCAAAGCCTTATACATTCTCTATCTTCTTACAGTTAACTCTCATATTGAGAAGGTCAGTTCACACTGAGATATAAGAATATTACCTCATAACAGTGCTCAGTTTACTATTTACAAAGCCATTTCTCACAGGATTCTGGGTGTATGGGTGATTACTAGTGGAGAAGTATTTTTATGTTGATCTGTCCCAGAACAGCATCTGGGCTCTCCTTTTTCATGAGGAACCATCGAATGATCCACAGGAAGAATGTTGTATTGGTTGTGAACCCATTCATTCAAGTGATAAAAATTCAACTCAAACCAGGAACCCGTAAGAGATCTGGAAGCACAAAGACACCACATTTGAAACCTAGTAAAAGAACCATGAGATTGGTTGGCAAAGACCTCTCCCACCTCAGAGAGAACTGGACCAAGGCTATCAAAAGGGATAAGGTCAACAAATGTGACGAGGGAAAGTGTGATGAAAGCACAGAAAAATGGCAAGACCATGCTCCCGTGCCACAGCAAGGCCAGCCAGTGGAGCAACAGCAGCAGCCAATGCACGAGGCACAGCAGTTAACGGGAAGTAGTTCTGGATCCAGACACACCTTGCCTCATATCTTCACACTTCCTGACTGTGTACACGTGGGCACATTTTCTCCTCTGTTAAGTGGAGGTCATGATATTATGCTTCCCTCTTTGGATTGTCGAAGACTGATATCTCAGAGGTAAAGGATTTAGCACAATTCTCAATGAATAGTAGCTGGTGGGAACTAAATGTTAATATTTTTGAAGTCACCATTTTAAGTTCTAAGATGTCATTTCAGGTGAATAATGTTTGGAATTCTGGGAAGGATTACTGGAGTGGTCCCTTTGGGGTTTGCAGTTTTAAGGCAAGTATCTACCTCCTTTTGCTTTGGGTTTAGATGCTATTGTTATATGCCAGCAGGCTGTACTGTTTCCTCTCTGTCCCCATATCTATTTGCTGACATAAATTAAAGAAGGAGAAGAGACCCTTTGGAGGAAGAAAGACTTGCAGTTCAGATTTATTAAACTATCTGAAGATCAGAACTGGACTTCAGTGAGGCTACATGGCAGGGAAGGACTGGTGATCAAGAGAGAAGGAGGGTGTGGACTAACGACTCCTAATGAACACCAGGGTCCACCAGCCCAGTGCAAATGATGTGTTTTAGAGAAAATGTGTGAGTGTGTGTGAGTGTATTTGAGTGTGTGTGTGTACTGAAAGAACCTAACACTAAGAGCTACAGCACTCCTGTCTTCCAGTCTGACTCTGAGCACCTGGGACTTAGGCTGGCACAGGAAGAACAACCTTCCCTTCCATCTCATGGAAGCAGTAATAAGATCAGGCTGAAGCTGCTGGGAATGGGGACAGACAGCCTCTGCTTCGACATGACTGTAAAACCTGTCAGAGATGAAGCAGCTCTGACTGGAATTTCATCTTGTTCTTCTGCTATTAGCAGCTGAGGCCAGATTGAACATTTCCTTTAAAAGAGGGGGCAAATTTGGCCTTCTAACCCACCCAAAGGCAAATTTGGGAGTCATTACCCAGTGACATTGAATAGATATAGGACAGAAGTCTTTTATGAGTCTCTAACTGCAGTGCTGACATATGAACAATCCTTATCAGTTATGAAACAGGCTTGAGGACCAATGACAGTAATTAACATTCCTGGTGCTGTAATGGCACCATTACTGTAAGAAATTTCAAGCACTGATACGTCTTCTAATTAGAAGAGAATGGCTTCCAGCTTTCCATTGCTTCTCTAATCCCACATGCCACATAAATGAGATACTGGAAAAGAATAAAAGTTGAAATCCCTATCCTGGAATAATATTTAGAAACCTCAGGGAAGATCAAGATAAAAAAAAAATAAGGTTGATACTGGTCCAAGAATCTTCCTCTTGGAAATATATAACAATAGGTCTGGAGGTTTCTCCATTGCCCTTTAACTACTCCCAGAGCGCCAGATAAGCAATGGCCAGGAATTAAGTGGCAAAGAGAACCAGGTTGGATCTTGCCCGTTAGTTCTTATCCAGTCTCACCCTAACCCTCAACCTCACAAGCTCTTTTGAACTAGGAGGTTGAAGGAGAAATAAAGAAGTTGTGGTATATTTATATAATGAAATACTACTCAGCCATAGAAAATAATAAAATAATGCCATTTGCAGCAATATGGATAGACTTGGAGATCGTCATTCTAAGTGAAGTAAGCCAGAAAGAGTAAGAAAAATGCCATATAATACCACTCATATGTGGAATCTTAAAAAAGAAAAAAGAAGACACTAATGAACTCATCTACAAAACAGAAACAGACTTAAAGACATAGTAAACAATCTTATGGTTACTGGGGCAAATGGGGCAGGAAGGGATAAATTTGGGAGTTTGAGATTCACAATTAACTACTATATATAAAAATAGATTAAAAACAAATTTCTTCTGTATAACACAGGGGATTACATTCAATATCATAATAACCTTTAATGAAAAAGAATATGAAAACAAATATATGTATATGAATACAAATATATGTATATGAAAACAAATATATATGTGTGTGTGTGTGTGTGTGTGTGTGTGTGTATATGACTGGGACATTATGCTGTACACCAGAAATTGACACATAACTGAGCATACTTCAATTAAAAAGAGAAATAAATTATGGGAGAAGGCAGGTAAATATTCTGAATCACTAGTTCTTTTTTTTTTTTTTTTTTTTTTTTTTACTTTTTTTGTGGGGGGCAGGTAATTAGAGTTTATTTTTTGAGGAGGTACTGGGGATTGAACCCAGGACCTCATGCATGTTAAACATGCACTCTACCACTTGAGCTATATCCTCCCCACTGAATGACTGGTTCTTTTTTTTTTTTTTAATTTTTTATTGATTTATAATCATTTTACAATGTTGTGTCAAATTCCAGTGTAGAGCACAATTTTTCAGTTATACATGAACATATATATATTCATTGTCACATTTTTTTTCTCTGTCAGCTACCATAAGATCTTGTGTATATTTCCCTGTGCTATACAGTATAGTCTTGTTTACCTATTCTACAATTTTGAAATCCCATCTATCCCTTCCCACTCTCCACCCCCTTGGCAACCACAAGTTTGTATTCTTTGTCTATGAGTTTATTTCTGCTTTGTATTTATGCTTTGTTTCTGTTGTTTTTGTTTTTTGTTTTTAGATTCCACATATGAGCAATCTCATATGGTACTTTTCTTTCTCTTTCTGGCTTACTTCACTTAGAATGACATTCTCCAGATGCATCCATGTTGCTGCAAATGGTGTTATGTTGTCAGTTTTTATGGCTGAGTAGTATTCCATTGTATAAATATACCATATCTTCTTTATCCAGTCATCTGTTGATGGACATTTAGGCTGGTTCCATGTCTTGGCTATTGTAAATAGTGCTGCTATGAAAATTGGGGTTCAGGTGTCATCCTGAAGTAGGGTTCCTTCTGGATATATGCCCAGGAGCGGGATTCCTGGGTCATACGGTAAGTCAATTCCTAGTCTTTTGAGGAATCTCCATACTGTTTTCCACAGTGGCTGCACAAAACTGCATTCCAACCAGCAGTGTAGGAGGGTTCCCCTTTCTCCATAGCCTCTCCAGCATTTGTCATGTGTGGATTTTTGAATTATGGCCCTGAATGACTGGTTCTTAAAATCGGTTGCACATTGGAGACATCTGGAGAGCCTTAAAAATAGTGATGCCTGAGTCCTATCCCCAGATTCTGATTCCAGTGGTAGAAGTATGGCCTGGGCATCAGGACTTTATAAAGCTCCCTTGGGAGAATACAGCCAAGGTTGAAAGCCACTATCTTTAAATAACTCAGAAAAGAGAAAGGGGAAATTAATCTGTGGTCATCTTTCACCCAGCAAGACTCCTTAATGGTAGTGTTTCTAAACCTGGGCTGAAAATCAGAATCATTTAGGCAGCTTTTAAAACATCCAGTGCCAGAACTGCACTGCAATCCAAGTAACCCAGGGTCTCTGAGAGTGGGATGTGAGCAGTGGCATTTTAAAATATTGATCCTCCTCTGAGCCAGGATCAAGAGCTACTACTAAGGCATGGATCCCAAACTTTTAGCGTACTTGGGGAATCACCTGGTAAGACTATTAAAAATATATATTCTTCGGGCACAAGGTGTTTAACCTATTTTTGTAACTACTCCAGTAACCAGCCAAGCTTTTGACTAGTTTTTAACATGTCAGGAAGGACAAGCCTTCCTTTGTTTACAGCTCTATAGCCAGTGGGTGGTGTTTTGCTGACAGTCAACTGTTCTCTGTAAGAGAGCATGCCTTTACATTTCCACGTTCTCTTCTGCAGACCCAAACTTGGGTGGGCCACCCTGGTGAAAATCTGGAATCAGGAGGGTTTCAACCATGACCAGCAGCTAATGCTGCTGTGTAATTTCAGCCAAACAGATGTTGAGAGCTAGGTGAAGTTTGAAGGGGATCACAGGGAGACAGCCAGGGGCACAGGCCGGGATGACGGGCAGTGTGGCACACAGGTGTGAGTGCTAGCTAGGAAGCAGTGCGTTGTCCCAGAGCCCCTGAATTCAACTGTCCCAGGACGAGCCCCCAGAAGCCGTTTTGGCTATCTCATCAAATGTGTCTTCTGGTAGTTTGTTCTGGCACAAGCGGTCTACTTTAAGAATCCTGAGCCTTGATTTAAAACAACAGGGGAAATAGTCAATGAATGTTTCACACCCACTTTGTGTCCACAAGAAAGTACTTTGGGCTTAAAACCACAGACCAACAGGGGATCCAATTTACCTTACACCTCATCCCCAAAGCCAACTCAGCTTAGAGGTAACAGCCTATTCCAGGTCAGGTATAGGGAGTGGGGACATTCTGCCTGGAGATTATCCCCCCAGAAAGCAGTATATTGAATTCCATATTTCTCCTCTGGTTTGTGTCATTTCCTGCCTCACTCTGAATGCTGAGGACTCGGCCCCGTCAGCCCCTCATGAGTTGTGAGACCACCTGCCTTGGCTAAAGTCACAGCTAGAGTTTCTTTTTTTTACAGTGCTCTTCAGAGACAGACCACTTAGCAAAACACAGGATGTTTTTTCAACTCCTAAGAAAGGGCCAGTGTTTGACTTGTTTCACTGCCAATAAAATGGAGTTGGAGCAGTCTTTGGCAGCTGCTTCTTGGTCCTATTAGCTTATTTTAAGATATGGCCTTCTTCATTTTCAGCCTTACTGAACCTTCATTTGTTTGACTTCCCCTCCAGAATGATTTTTCTAGCCATCCTCTGAGTAGCGTGACCAAAAGCAAAGTTGGAGTGACCCCCTCTTACCTCCCACCGCCCTGCTTCAACCTCAATTCCTGTTCTCAGTCTCTGCTCCACACACTAGATCCCTCCAGGGCTTAGTCTGCCCTTCAAATAATGAACCTCCGATATCGTGATGGGCATGTTTGTGTTGGGCCTTCCAACCCCTCGCTGGAGTTAATACAATATAAAGCATCTCTGGATTTATAGCTTGCATTTGGCTTGGTCAGTGCAATCATTCTCTGCCAAGGGCAATATCAGCAGGGGGTAGAGACCAGTAAAAGAACCAAACAAGTAGAAGCTTACTCCTTACTAAACCAGAAAGCAAACCTGCCATCTGTGTCCATGTACCCTTTTCCAGGAGGCTTGGAAGCAAATTTTCCTGACTCTAAGTTGGCAATTTCATCGGCTTGGCAGAGATTCCTGGAGCTTCCTTTGAGTAAGTAGCTCTCTGAAACCCGGCAGAAGTAGCAGTTACCCTCTGAGTTATGCATTCTCTCCGACTCTCAGTGTTTTAGGAGGAATTCGTTGTAATTAATTCCCCACCCCCTCTTCCTGCAAAACTTCACTGTGTGGCTGGCTCAGCTCCACTCACTAACACCTTCTTCATCTCAAGCTCTTTTGCCCGAAGTTCCCTTTTATCAGGAGCTGGTTCCTGGGCCAGCTGTGGTCGCTGAAGCTTTTATGGTAACTTTTCTCCCGCTCCTGAACTTTGCTTCATTTGGCCTCATTTTCTTACTACATTTTTGTCTGAGATGGAATAAGAGGACAGGGAAGGGAAAAACTATTCTTCTGAAATTGTGCCCATTCCTGAAAAATTGACCAATTAGCTGAGTTCCTTAGGCCTAAAAGCAGCTTTTATACCCAAATCATGAAAAACTTGGCAAAATGTATGACTCCAAGGGGCCTGTCTCCATTTGCCTTTTTCCTCTCGCCTGTAATAACAAAGAAAGATTCCTCCAATGGATTCTCCATCTGAACTCTTTTACATACAGCTTTTGTTCAGAGTGTGAGCGGAGGCCAAGGGGAGGTCAGAGTCACCCCCACAGTGAAACCCAAGGGGCTTCATGAAGACACTGTGTGCTTTTCTTCCTGATCAGGATCCTAGAACATCTTGCCACATAAACCAAAAGGTTCCACCGATCCTCTGTCCATCAAGCTTCTGCCATTTATCTGAGGGATAGAGACTTCCTCCTCCCAGGAAACGGCAGAAGCTTATGCAGGTGAGTTCTGGACTGTGTAAAGGTGACAAATACCTGACCTATGTTTGGATCTCTGAGCCACCAGATTCCAGTGAATCTTCTTTAGTCAGTTATTAGTGTCCGTGGCTTCCTTCTGGTAGAACTTCATGTAGGTCTCATTGTTAAAAACTACTGCAGTCTTGGGAGCATCACCACTCAGAAGTTGAGAAATATGGTCTCATTTCCCTCCCCTCTACTGTCACTCACAGCAACATGTACTCCCTTCCCCACCAGGCGTCGGCCTTCTTCCCTGATGGACAGATGGATCCACTTATCCTTGTAGCTCTGGTACCCACTGCATAGGGAGCACTGCCTTTAGCAGGTCCTCAGTAAGTGGCTCTGAATGGAATTCAGCGAGGGGCCACTTTGGTCTCTGAGCAGCCAACACGAAAAGAAATAGACATAGCATGATTTATTCTCATTCCTCATCAACTCCATTTTAGTCTTCTCAATCCCTTGCTAAACATTCTCAAGGGTCCAGGATTCCCAGATAATTTCCTTTTGGGTCTTGCTTAGGCTCAAGAATTTTCTCTCCTTCCTCACTCCACAATTCATCACCAGAAAGGTGCTTCCCACAGAGCTGATGTGTTGATGATGGTTTAATTCCATTAAAGTGGTTGCATTTTATCTGATGCCTGCACATAAAGGCAGAACTAATGGGGAGTTTAGGCACAACCAGGAGCCACTGAGGACGTTACTTTTGACCAATAGTAGTCATCACCAAATATATCAGTGTTACTTCTTGCAAGCTTATCCTCAGCTTGTGTACAACTGAGTGACTTTGAGGACAAATATTCCTGGAGCTCTGTCTACATGGATCAAACTTGCCCACGAAGTTGCTCCCATCAACAAAACCAGTCAAATCAGTAAGTGGAGGAAACAGACCTGCTGTTAGGAGTTCTGAGGGAAACTGCACAGTGGATGATGAGCCGCTCAGGATCCAGCCAGGACCCAGGAGTCTAGGTCTTGTTACAGGCAGCAGAGAGGGGATCACACCCTCCTCCTGGGATTGCCATCTTCACTCCACTTCAGGGACCACACATCTCAATTTTCTTTTTCTCTCCTTCTTCCCTGATGTTTCTGTGAAAAATGCTCTCATCTGGACAGTCTATGTTAGTTTCCTAGGGTCACCATAATAAATTACCACAACCCAGTGGCTTAAATCAACTAAATTTTATTTTCTCCCAGTTCTGGAAGCCAGAAGTTCTAAATCCAGGTGTTAGCAGGGTTGGTTCCTTTTGGAGGCTCTGAGGAAGAATCTATTTCACACCTGCTAGCTTTTGGAGGCTGTTGGCAACCTTTTGTGCTCCTCAGGTTAGCTGGGCATTAACTCCAGTATGCACTTTTTATAGATATAGGGGCTGTGCCTTGCACCTGTTCATTCTTGATGCACTCTCTTTAAAGGTTGTCATGAGTCTGGGCTGCAGAGACCAAGACACCCTCCTCTGGCCCCAGGTGCCTTTAGCAAGGTGGTTGGGCTGACCCCAGTAAATGAATGTTGGTTAAGATAAATGTCAGTTGACTCTGTCTAGGTGATGTCAATTTAGTCATGTCAGGTTTACACTTGACCTGGCATTTTCCTTTTAGAAGCCAAAGCCTTTTGAGGTAATGGTTAGCAATCCCATTCAGGGATGTGCTGGGGCCAGTTTGTGTTGCCTCTTGAGAGCCAACTGTATATGTCTCTTCTAAACTCTGCATTCAGTGACATCACATTGAAAGCTTGAAATCAGCCATGTCAGAAGTATTTTCAACATGGAAATTGATAAACTCAACAAATCAGACCCTCCCCCCAACACCATCCTCACCCCCAGAGAGCCAGCTGTTAAACATTTACCAGCACACCACTGTTATGTTGCTAAATTCAACAGTCAATTCTCAGTCCTTATCCCACCTGACATCTGGACTTGATGACACAGTGATCACTCTCTCTTTTTGGGAGCACCATCTTCACTCAGCTTCCGGGAGACCATACTTCTCAATCTGCCTTGTTCATTCCTTCTCTTTTCCCTGATCTCTTAACATTGAGTGAACCTGGGATTTCAGTTTTGGACCTCTTCTCTTCCCTTCCCTACCTACACTCATTCTTTGGTGCTTTCACTCAGGTTTATAGCTCTAAATTCCACCTGTGTGCTGAGGACTTCAAATGTGTGTTATGTTACTAGTTTGGACTTCTCTGAACTACAGTCCTGTATACCAAGTGGCCAACTCTATAGCTCTCCTTGGATATCTGATAGACATCTCATTTTGAAATGGGTAGAATAGAAACCCTGAGATTCTGTCCAAAACCTGCTTCCTCGATAGTTTTTTTTTTGTTTTTTGTTTTTTCCCATCTCAGTTTAAAGCAGCTTCATCCTTGAAGCTGCTCAGGCCCCAAACCTTGAAGTCATGTTTGACCTCACTATGTATTTCACAGCCTCACATCTAATCCACCAGTAACCTCGCTGGCTCTGCTTTCAGAATACGTATGTCTGAAATCTGACCACTTTTCATAACTGACCATAAACACCCTCTAAGTCTAGATTTTTGCAGCATTCTTCTATTTGCTGTCCTGTTTCCACCTAGTCTGCTTCCAGTCTCTCAGGCAGAGTGACAGCTCCAGTCATTACGACGGGCTGCCTTACTGACTTTTCCAACCTCTCTGACCCCATCTCCTACTGACTCTGCCACAAGCACACGAGCGCCCTCCTGTTTCCACAATGTCAGGGATGCTTCCACCGGAGGCCTGTGCATGGCTGTTCCTTCCGCTCTCCCCCCGAAGTTGCTTAGCTTGCTCCCTCATCTCTTTCATGAATTCTCAAATGTCATCTGATTCGTAGTTATGTCTACACTGATTATTCTATTTTGGAAAAAAAATCCCAGAAAAACAACAGTAACAAGAACAAAAAGCAAATCTAGCCTCATACTCTCCATCCCACCCCCTGCTCCACTTTTTCCATTGTGCCCGTCATCTAACATTCTTTATCACTGACTGACTTATGTCTTCTTCTCATTTCTAGAGTGTAAATTCTATGAGGGCAGGAATTTTTGTCCATTTTGTTTTACTGTTGCCTCTCCAGGGCCTCCAACAGTCCTGGTACATCGTACAATTGATTCTCATCATTTGTGATAGTTATGTTCTATAAAGTTGCCACAAACATTGAATTAGTAAATCCTAAATGATTGCTTCTAAAAGAAATACAGGGTATCACCTTGCACCAATCAGAGTGGCCATCACCAAAAAGTCTAAAGATAATAAATGCTGGAGAGGGTGTGGAGAAAAGGGAACCCTCCTACACTGTTGGTGGAAATGTAAACTGGTGCAGCCACTATGGAGGACATAATGGAGGTTCCTTAAAAAAACTAAAAAGAGAGTTACCATATGATCCAGCAATCCCACTCCTGGGCAATATATCTGGAAAAGATGAAAACTCTAACTTGAAAAGATTCATGAACCCCAATGTTCACAGCAGCCTTATTTACAATAGCCAAGACATGGAAACAACCTAAATTAACAGATGAATGAATAAAGAATATGTGATTATATATATATACACACGCACACAATGGGACACTATTCAGCCATAAAAAGAATGAAATAATGACATTTGCAGCAACATGAATGGACCAAGAGATTGTTATACTAAGTGAGATAAGTTAGAGAGAGAAAAGCAAATATCATATGCTATCTCTTACATGTGGAATCTAAAAAGATGATGCAAATGAACTTATTTACAAAACAGAAATAGACTCACAGACATGGAAAACAAACTTAAGGTTACCAAAGGGGAAAGGGAGCAGAAGGGAGGGATAAATTAGGAGTTTGGGATTAACAGATACTAACTGCTATATATAAAATAAATAAACAACAAGGACCTACTGTATAGCACAGGGAACCATATTCAATATCTTGTAATAACCTATAATGGAAAAGAATCTGGTACAGCAAAGTGATTCATATATATATATATATGTATATATGCGTGTATATATATGTGTGTGTATGTGTGTGTGTGTATATATGTATATGTATATGTATATATATATATATATATATATATATATATATATATATATATATATATATATAACTTCGCTGTTCCCCTGAAACTAACACAATATTGTAAATCAACTATACTTCAGTTGAAAAAAAGAGAAAAACAGCATTAGGTTCCTGTGAGCCTCCGGTCACAACATTTTTGCCAACCAGTCAATATATAACCTTGTTTTGTGCGTATGTCTACTGAAAGACACTTTACTTAATGCATACGGTTGAATCTTTAGCATTGCACTCACAGCCAACAGCACTGTAACGCGTGCCTGTACAAGGCTTATCTAAGACACGTATTTTCTCTGTAGGGCACATCACAGCCTCATTGCGCTGAGGAACACTAGACAGCACTACACTACACTACACTTGGGGGCCATTTTAAAGAGTGAAGTCATCGACAAAAAGTACAAAAATGTGAAAAACATGACACTAAATGGCCCAGGGAAGGACACTTGTTTACGGGATGAGGGAATGCAAAAGAGAAGGAAGGCAAAGCATCGCCTTGTTCGACTTGAGCTGTTTATGTGCACATCAGATGACTCAAATTTTTTGCTGCTCTGTTCATGGCTATAGATGACTGTGAAAGCAACGTGAATGTTGATTTGGGGATTACAAATACATTTTAGTGAGTAGGCAAATTTGCAAATATTCATGAATTCACGAATAACGAAGTTCAGCTGCATCTGCTCAACATGCATTTTTCAAGTATAAACTTGACCTTCTGACACCATCAGACATGTGGCCTCTAGAAATTTTGGGGTCAAATATCTATAGAGCCTCTACCTGGTATACTCTGGGTGGTTCCTTAGAGCTGCATGTCCTAAAGTTTCCCCCCCTATTTTCATTGAAAAGCCCATCAGAGGATTCACTCCCTTGGGATTCAAAACATCCATGTTATATTGAACATGTGCAATAAATGATTAGGACTAGGGACACAGGAAGGCAGGGTGCACTGAGGAGGGGAGAGGAGCAAATACCATGTCCTTGTCTGCGCATTAGCATGTGATAGGTGGCAGATTTATTTCCCAAAGATGGCCAATGTCTCTCCTTCCACATACTCTTCCCCAATGTGACCTTGCCCCTCTTTCATCAAGAGAGTCCATTTTCCTTCCCTTGAATCTGAGCAAGCTTATGATTATTTAAACAGTACAGTAGGCAAAAAATGATGCTGTTTGACTGCTGAGGCTGATTCATAAAAAGTGATGCACATTCCACTTTGTTTGTTAGAATATTAGCTCTGGAGCCCTGAGTCTGACTACTCTGAGGCCACCATACTGTAAGCAAGCCACCCCATGTGGAAAGGCCATGGGAAAGTCCTAGTCTTTGAGTCATATTTGCTTAGGAACCAGACATGTGAGGGAGGGAGCCAACAGACGATTTTAACTCTGAGCCATTGAGTAACCCTCAGCCTTTGAAGCTTTCCAGCTGAAGTTCAAGACTCTGTGGAGCAGAGACAAGTCAATGCTACTGTGTCCTGGTTGAACTTACCCAACCCACAGGACCTCTGAGCATGAGGAATTGATTTTTTTAAGCCGCCATACATTTAGGGTGTAGTTTGTTTCACAATAATGACCAGAACAGATGGTTATTAAATTCACTGATACTGCTAAGCCAGATCTTGAGAGAAGGGAACACAGGACATATTTTGATTCAGGGCATAGTCTAGTATACTACAGTCAACTACTAAAAGCATTCAAGTAGCTGTAAGATTGTTGCTTCTCCCTAGCTTGCAGCACTCATCAGTATTTGTTCGACAAAATTTTATTGAGCACATACTGCAGGGCAATTTTAAGAACAAGATTTACAGTAACAAACAAGAAAGTGTAATGGGGAAGAAAGATGATAAATGAGATAAAAAACAAACAAAACTTTTCGTGTTTAAGGTCATAGAATCTGTCAGAAGGGAATGTGGGCGATTGACAAGGTTGAAAAGATGAGCAGAAATAAGATTATGAAGGGTCTCTAGGTCATGGGAAGAAGACTGGATTCTCCTGAATCCAGTGGGAATTCATTGAAAGGCTGACATGATCATCTGCCTTTTGAGAGAGTAACTCTGGATGAACTGGACGGAGCAAGAGTGGATATAAGGAGACTCATCCAGGCAAAAGATGATGGTGACTTGTAATAGAAAAGTGCCAGAGGGCACAGAAAGAAATCACCAATTCTGAGACCTACTTTGGAAGTAGAATTGACCAAACTTGGGTTGAATGTCTGAGTTGAGAAATGCGTGAGCGGACACGCCATTTATTAAGGTGGGGAAGATAGGGAAGGGACAAAGACATTTTAGAAGGAAGCAGGAGAAAGATTTGTGCATTTCATGTTTGCAATGCCCATAAGATGTTCAAGAGGAGATGGACAGTGGTCATAGGGACAAGTGGTTCTGGAGTTCAGACCTGAAGCCTGAGATTTGAGATGCTATTAAAACCAGAGGAATGATCTAAGAGGAAAGACAGAAAGAGAGGAGAAAGAAGAGAAGCCAAACCCAAGAACTCCAGCATTTAGGAGGAGGAATCTGCCAAGAGCACTATAAATGACAGCTCTGTCAAGACTTGTCCACCCAGCAGAGTGTATGGGGAAGGGTAGAGGGAACCAGCCGCCATCCTTGGAGCAGGCTTTGCTGTACCACTAGTTCAGACCTGCCGATCTGTGCAAGGATGCCATTCATGCTTCTGGTCTGACAGCCACTGCCCACCTGTTCTTTCCTGGTTTATCTGGTTCTTCTGACATCAACCCTGGTCCGTTTGCTTAGAATTTCCTGATGGTCTGTTACCTCCAGTTTTGTCTGATTCTCTGGTACCCAACTATTAAGAAGACATCCTTCTTGCTAGGCCATACATTTGTACCCAGAGTAGTAGTTGATTGTAGCCCCATCCTTTTGTCTGTACCATCCCTTGTGAACTGCTGAACCTCCTGACCAGTTCAGCTCCTGGGCCTCTGCTAGGTGGGCTATAGAAAAGGAGCAAGAGAAATTGAGGAAACCGTTTGCTTACCTTAGGCCTTTCTTGGAAGTGGGACAAGTTATCTAATCTATAGCAAAGTAGACAATGTTCTAGCATATTTAATAATAACCCAGGAAACTACTACAATATGGCCACCCTTACTCAGTCTGCTTATCCAGCTTTTAATGGTTCAGGTAATTTGTTTCCACTTGATTTGCATACTGAAAGTTAGAAAAGCCCAGATCAGAAGCAAGAAAGGGGAGATGAGACTGAAATTCACTCAACAACTGTTTATTTCTCAGTTTGTCTACTTTGCACCTTAAAAGTCAATTTTTGTTGTTGCTGTTGTTCTTGAATAAGAAGACCTAATTCAGGGACTTTTGGATGGCTGGACCTTTCATTCGTGAATTCCATTGCTAACAAGGATGACAAACTGCAGTTTACCATTGTCTTTTCTGAATTTCAGTCTGCATGATTATAGGACTGTGTGATTAGCCATCAAAAAAAAAACAAAAACAAAAAACAAAAAAACAGACTGGCTGCAGCTTGTGACATCACCCCTTCATCGATCAACTTTTTTTCACAAACAATCTCACTGGGCTGGGGGAGGGCTATGGAAGGACAAAGAGTTTCTCAGGCAAAGACTTTCTGGGAAATTCCCAGCGCAGTCAGTCTAGCTGAGAAAAACTCCAGGCCAAAGCCACCTGGCGCTGGTTCTAGGTCCATGTTGGGAGTCTGTCTGGGACAGGGGCCTGCATAGACCAGGGAGGCCTTGCTGCCATTCAGGGCCTCTCAGAGGCTGAAGCAGGCCAGGGCTTACCCAGAGGTATGAGCCCAGGGGAGCTCAGGTCCTCACTTGGCATCTCAGAGGGAGCCACCTCTTGTTGGTTCAGCTTAGACCTACATGTGAGCCACTGGGTCAGCTCTGAATCTGACAGGCTTAGCAGTGGGGTGTCTTTGGGGGCAGGAAGTGATCAGGAATCTGGCCAGGCCCATATCTGTGCAGGTGAGTCCACTTTAGGGAGGTAAGTGGAAAAAATTTACTTGTTTGGTCATTTCCTTACGTGACACATAATTAAGCCGAAGTCCTTCTGAAGTATATATGGGCATTTTAAAGTTTTTTTTTTTTAATTCTGTTTTCTATAACTTTAAATCATGACTTGGGTGCAAGGCAAGATGGTCCACTCTGCGGTAGCAAAGGTGGGCAAGAGAAGACATTGGAGTCCAGCATGAGACTGAAAGTCACTGTGGTGACTGATTCCAGGTGGGCAGCTGGGGTTGGCTCTGAAGGGAAAGGCCATTCTGTCTGTGCAGCAGACAGGAGGCCATGAGGTTCAGCTGACATGGGAAGGGGTTTTGGAGGCAGTGTGGCCTTCTGCTGGGCTGAGACAGTGGACAAGGAAGGAGGACAGACCGCTGAAAGGCAGGGCAGAGAGGTCTCTAGACATCAGATTGAGGATTAGGGCAGGGCCACCATCCTCACCATCCTGAAGGGGTGGGGAGCAGGTAGGGTCAATGGGCCAGAACGAAAGAACAGGCATAAAGGCAGAGGCTTACACGGCTCCACAGGGAATGGGAGAGAATAAGGTCACCAATAGTTCATTTAACATGGACTTCACACAAAATCAAGATATTTCTTTACCATCCAGAGTAGATTATCCCAGGCACAGGGGAAAGAGGAAGGAGGAATGTTTCTTTCTGTGCCTCCCATGTCCACTTTCATAGACTACATTTTGCTCACCATCCACCCCTTACCTCATCCCCTCTTCCTTCTCCCTCTCTCCCAGCCACCTTCCTCTTTCTTCCTTCCTCCCTCCCTCCATTCCTTCCTTCCTTCCTCCCTCCCTCCCTCCCTTCCTTCCTTCCTTCCTTCCTTCCTTCCTTCCTTCCTTCCTCCCTTCCTCAGATGTCTATTGAACACTAACTATATGCTGAAGGTACAGCAGAAAGATCTCTCATGGAGCTTTCATTCTAGTCAGACAAGCCATACTACAAACAAATATAGAACCACTGAACATATCAAGCAGTAAAAAAAAGTGCTACGAAGAAAAATAAAAGTAGAATAAGGTTATGATTAGGGTGGCCAGGAAAGATCTGTCTGCGAAGATGATATTTGAGCAGAGCCCCAGATGAAGTAAGAGAGCCAGCCATACAGATGTGTGGGGCCAGACCTGGATGGGTAAAGCCA
Organism: Camelus bactrianus; assembly: GCF_048773025.1. Taxonomy (NCBI): domain Eukaryota; kingdom Metazoa; phylum Chordata; class Mammalia; order Artiodactyla; family Camelidae; genus Camelus; species Camelus bactrianus. Next base: position 39,960,730 of record NC_133553.1, on the reverse strand, counting down.
CGGGGTAGGACCACGTCTGGCTGTTTGAGGATCAGTAAGGAGGCCTGTGTGGCTGCAGCCATGTCAGGCAGAGAGGGGAGTGGTAAGAGGTGAAGACAGAGGTAACTTGAAGCCCGTTCCTGTGGTAGTAGCTAGTTGTCTGCATCCAGCTTCAGGAATTTGTCCTTCCAGGGTATAGTCCCTTAGTGGCTTTTGAAATATCGAAGAAATGTCAAAACGAAAATGAATGAATCTAAAGTGTCTTTTCGAAGTCTGGGGGAAAGTGCTTCAAACCCCAGCACGGGTATCTGCCTTTCACAGCCTCGCTCCCCTTCTCTCTAAGAGTTGTTTCCAGCCTGCGGATGTGGGGGTGGCAGGAGAACGGGGACTTCCTGCAGCAGGAACAGAAAACATCAGACTGTGTTCTCTGGTTGTGGGCCTCCTCCCACCCGGCGGATGTCTCCTGGGAGGGCCGCAAGGCAGGCGGGGGCGGGGGCTGCCAAACGCGGCTTGGGCCCAGCTGCCCTTGCCCTCTTCATGGTGGGCCTCGCCTTCTAGGGGCTCAAAGCCTCTCAGGTGTCAACCGGTTATTTTTCCTAATACAAGGTTAAGTCTTGGGATTCTGAGAGCTTTGAAGAAAGTCACAGGCTTTTGGTAAACTCATGGCTCCCACTCACTCTCTGGAACTCCTTCACCTTTCATTTGTGGGGTTGAATTACCAAGAGCTTTTCAGCTAAATGTGAATGTTGAAATGAATTACTGACCATTTTGTTTTTCTAGTGAGAACAGGGGAACCAAGGAGCCAAATGGCATTTTGAAAGTATGCATTTAACATGTGGAAGGAGGGAAAGTATCTAGTTCCAAACAGAGAAGTCTGTTGGCAGTATTCAGTCAAAAAAGGGATAGAGTTCATGCTTTCTTTTCTGCTTTTTTAAAAGGACCAAATACTTGACTGAAAGTTCTATTTTAGTGAGGAATGAAGGTCTTTGTGAAAGGAAAGATCAGTTTCTTCCAGTTCTCCGCTTCTTTACTAATAAGCTATCCAAGAACTTACTTCTCTCTGTCTTTCTACTTGTATGTGTCTAAGATGACAAAAATCACGTAAGAATCAGGGAAAGAACATCATATGAGGAGCAAGCATAGACTAAAATGCCTCAAATCTATCTAGTTTAATTGTCAACAAAACCAGCTTACCAACATTTTGTGATCTAAACTAGCACATTTTGGTCTTCATTTGCCTGAGGAGACATACCAAAAAAAAAAAAAAAAAAAAAATTTTGCTGGGACTGATGTCAAAGAACACATTGCCTATATTTTCTTCTAGAAGCTTTTTTTTTTAAATCCATTTTGAGTTTATTTTTGTATATGGTGTGAGAAAATAGTCCCGTTTGATTCTTTTCCATGCAGCTGTCCAGTTTTTGCAATACTGTTTATTGAAGAGGTATATTCTTGCCTCCTTTTTATAGATTAATTGATCATATAAATGTGGGTTCATTTCTTGGCTCTATTCTGTTCCATTGACCTATGTGTCTGTTTTTGTGCCAATACCATACAGTTTTAATTACTATTTTTGTAGTATAACTTGAAATCCAGAAGTGTGATACATCCAGCTTTGTTCTTTCTCAAGATTGTTTAGGCTATTAAGGTCTTTTGTAGTTCTATACAAATTTTAGAATTATTTGTTCTAGTTATATGAAAAATGCCATTGGTATTTTGATAGGGATTACATTTTATCTGTAGATTGCCTTGGGTAATATGGTCATTTTAACAATATTAATTCTTCCGTCCATGAACATGGTATATCTCTCCATTTGTTTGTCATCTTCACTTCCTTTCATCAGTGTCATAGTTTTCTGAGTACAGGTCTTTTACTTTCTTAGTTAAATTTATTCCTAGGTATTTTACTCTTTTTAATGTGATTATAAATAGGATTGTTTCCTTAACTTCTCTTTCTGATAATTTGTTGCTAGTATAAAAATGCAAAATTTCTGTATATTAATTTTGTATCCTGCAACTTTACTGAATTCATTGGTGAGTTCTAGTAGTTTTTTTTTTTTTTTTTTTTGTGGCATCTTTAGGCTTTTCCATTTATAGTATCATGTCATTGCAAACAGTAACAGTTTTACTTCTTCCTTTCCAATTTGAATTCCTTTTATTTCTTTTTCTTGTCCAATTGCTGTGGCTAAGACTGTCAATACTATGTTGAATAAAAGTGACAAGAGTGGGTATCCTTGCCTTAATCAAGTATCTACAATGACCAGCATACAATAAGAAATTACTAGGTATGTGGAGCAGTAGGAAAATGTGATCTACACCCAGGAAAAAAAAAAATAACAGGAAATAGGAACAGACTCAAAGATGATGGGACTAATAGACAAAGACTTTAAACAGCCACTATGAATATGTTTACAAGTTTAAAGAAAAAGATAGGTATAATGAGTATACTAATGGGTACTCTTGATGGAGAAATGAAAATGATATAAAAAAAAAGAAATGGAAATTCTAGAACTAAAAATAAAATATCTGAAATTAAAAGTTTCACTAAATGGGCTTAATACCAGAGTGAATCCCATAAAAGAAAAGATCAGTCGACTTAAAGACAGCAATAGAAAGCATCCAAATGGAAGCTCAGAGAGAAGAAGATCAAAAAAAAAAAAAAAAAAAAAAAGAAAGAAAAGAAAAAAGAACAGAGCCTCTGTTATCTGTGAAAGACCATTACGTGTCCAACCACAAATGTGATTGGAGCCCCAGAAAAAGAGGAGAGAGAGAGTGAGATTAAAAAACTTTTAGAAATAATGGTCAGATATTTTTCCCCCAAATCTAACGAGAACTATCAACACTGAGGATTCAAGAAATTCAATGAACACCAAGTAGGAAAAAACCAAACAGACAAACAAACAAAAACAAAGAAAACCACATCTAGGAACATCATAATCAAATTATTGAAAATTAAAGACAAAAAGAAAATCTTAAAACTAACCAGAGAGTAGAATACACATTAAATACAGGGAAACAAAGATAAGAATAATTCTAGACTTCTCAAGAGACAGTGCAAGTTGAAGACTGGTATAACATCTTTAAAATGCTAACAGAAAACTCTCAACTCAGAATTCTATATCCACAAAAAACATCTTTCAGAAATGAAGGCAAAATAATAAGTTTTTCAGACAAACCAAAACTAAGAGACTCTGTTGCTCATAGGTTTACACTAAAAGAAATGTTCAAACAAAAAGTTCTTAAAGCTGAAGAAATGATGCCAAATGGAAACTTATATTTACATAAAGGAATATAGAGCACTTGAGATGAAAATATGTGTATAATTATAAAAGGCATTCATTTCTTGTTTCTTTACTTATAATTTGCTGACTTCCAGATACGGAAAACAATGGCTGCTGCTTAGCTTTGAGTCTCCTCAGACAACTTAAAAAACAAAACAAAACCCAAACCCAAACCCCAAACCTGTACAATAAATAGGGAGAGAAAATGGAAAATAATACCATGCTTTCAGCATTACTAAGAATCAGAGAATATTACCAGCCTCAATTATCAGAAAGTAGAAAAATGAACCAAATTCCAACAGAGTTCCCTTTTGCACACTGCTTCAAGCCTGTAAGTGTGTAAAGTGGGAGAGGGGGGGTTAAGGGGCTGTATGAAAAAAGCAGAGGGGCAACAGGACTTACATGAAGCATAGACGATTCAACCCCAGGAAGAGAAAACCCAACTAAGTTTAAAAATACTGAACATGATTTGGAACTTGGTAGTGCACAACACTAGCAACGCGGAAGGGAAATGGAAATGGGTGAGACCAGAAGTGGCGGCCAGGGAGCAGCACTGCTTCTTGCAGAGACTAAAACAGAGACATGTGGTATCCTTTGGAGACATGGCCGTGAAAGGAAAGAAGGAAATGAGGATAAAATGAATGATCCTGAAAAAAAAAAAGACACACTAAACCCTTTCTTTCTTTACACTCTCACCATCAACAGCTTCCATAAAAGGATCTGCACAGAAAAGGGTAGAAGTAATAGAAAATGCTGCCCTCACACTTGAAACCTGCTCCACAGAATGAATAGACATAGGAAAAAAGAGACCACATCCAAACAAAACTGTTGTTTAAAAAATGTGAATAAAAGTAATTCAGCTGAAGAAAAAACCTTCCCCAACAACAACAAAAACCAAGAAACCGAGGAAAACTGTAGCAAACTATTCAAATAAAAATTAATTATGTTTAAATAAGAATTTGCAGATATATTTCTTAAAACAACTTTGAATCAGAAATAATAAAACCTCACAATACAAATGAATCAAAAAAGTGAAAAGAGAAAATCATAGGTGTTGAACTTAAGAAAGATGTAAAAGAAAATGACAAAATCATACCAGAAGTGAAAACTAAATTACAAAGCCCAGGGAAGAATAAATTTAAATAGAAATTTAATAAAACAGGTTGAAGGGGGGTAGGTATAGCTCAGTGGTAGGGTGCATGCTTAGCATGCACAAGGTCTTGGGCTCAGTCCCCGGTACTCCCTTTAAAAAAAAAGACATTGAAGAAAAGCAGGAAAACAACCAAGAGAGTAAAAATGAAATGAAGAAAGAAATAAAAAGGCTCAGAGAAAATAACTGAAATGGAAGCTAGGCAAATCAAACTGGAGTTACTGAACAAGGATATCAAAACAATGGAACAGAACTAATACTTAAAATTATAATCCAAGAACATCTTCCAGAAATAAATCATGAACTCAATCTACACAGTAAAAGAGTCCACTTGGTAAAACTGACCTGGAATGATCACCTCAGAAATACATCCTGGTAAAACTGCTTGCTTTAAAGGGAAAGGAAAAAAATTCCATAGGGCCCCCTGATGAAAACATGAGCCTGAAAGGAGGAGAGGATTAGGCTGGCATTGGGTTGCTCTAAAACAACACAGAGAGTAAGACGAGAATGGAGCAGCGTTTTCAAAAGAAACTTAAGAAAATACAAACCAAGAACCTTATATGTAGCCAAGCTGTTCTTCAAGTATCAAGAATATAGAAAAACTGTTGAATAGTGCAAGAACTCCGGGAATACCATGCCCATGTGCCCGTCCTGAGGGAGCCAAGAGAATGCGCTTCATTCAACCAAGAGATAACGGGACACTTAGCTGAAGAACTGAGGGTGAGCATTTCATATGTTTAATTGTACAGCTAGGACTTGCACAGGGTTGGAGACATGGGTATAAGAATGGTATGTAAACACTGTATATTCTGATAGTGAAAAAATGCAGTTTGTTTTTTTTAATGGGAGAAGAGGGTCAGAAAGAGAAAGTAGAATAAGATCACTGACTTTACACCTATAAGTAATAGGAAGAGGTCAAAATGTATCATTTAAAATTGACAGAGTAAAAATTAAATTATTTTAAAACAGAAAAAGAAAAACAATTAGGAGCACTACAAAAGTAACCATTAGAAAAAACAATCTAAAAATTTCCTAAATACCAAAAGAGTTTCTCCAAAAACTAACTCAGATATACCCAATGAAAAAATGAACTCAGGAAATACGACATAATGCACTCAGCAATGTCATAAGATAATATGACAAAATTGGGTCCAAAAATATCAGTTACATCAATATATATGAAAAAGTTTAATTCCCCTATTAAATGGAAGGAAGGCAGGCAGGCAGAAAAAAGAAAGAAAGAAAGAAAGAAAGAAAGAAAGAAAGAAAGAAAGAAAGAAAGAAAGAAAGAAAGAAAGAAAGAAAGAAAGAAAGAAAGAAAGAAAGAAAGAAAGAAAGGAGGAAAGAAGGAAGGAAGGAAAGAAGGAAGGAAAGAAGGAAGGAAGGAAGGAAGGAAGGAAAGAAAAGAAAGAAAGGGAGAAAGGGAGAAAGGAAGGAAGGAAGGAAGGAAGGAAGGAAGGAAGGAAGGAAGAAAGAAAGAAAGAAAGAAAGAAAGAAAGAAAGAAAGAAAGAAAGAAAGAAAGAAAGAAAGAAAGAAAGGGAGAAAGGGAGAAAGAAAGGGAGAAAGGGAGAAAGAAAGAAAGATTTCACTTCCAATCATGATACAGTAAGAGGGACTGGGTTAACTCTTCTGCTTTTAGTTATTAGAATATTGGATGAAATATATAAAACAAAGGTTTTCAAACATTGGTGAGCAGGCACAATTTGCACAACAGCATCCCTGGAGTGCATTGATTAAGAGGAGGAAAACAAATGAAGTAAACCCTGCCTGACTCTGCTTGTGCCTGGAGGCAGTTTGCAGTTTGCAGCAGAGGGAGGGAGGGAGGGAGAGCCCAAACAACTCTGCTATCTTCCTGAGATGAGCAGACAGAGATTGAAGTTTGGTGAAGTCAAGCATTATTATCAGATATTTTTTAAAGGATATTTTATAATGATAAAACAGTCAATTAATCAAGAAGATACAACAACTCTAAAGTTGCATGCTCCTAATAAGAGAGCTTTGAAACACAGGAAGCAAATCTGACAGAACTTAAAGGAGAAACAGACACCAGGTCAGATGCCAGGGCCAGGACCCAGCAGCCTGGAAGAAGGGAGATCTGAGAGAATCGTGGGTGTGCAGGCACCAGGGAACAGGCCACAATCTGCCTTGTGGTGGCAGGGGTTCCAGCCCTTCATCTCTGATGGCCCTCCCAGATGTGTAGATGGTGAGTGTGGCCATTATCTAAACAAGTGACAATAAATGTGGTGACCTTAAAATGAGTATCATCACTATAATAGTGAACAGAGGGAGTCTAAAGGAATATCACCCAGAAAAGCATGCCCTGTGACATAGGGATCCTTACACCCAAGGACTCTTTGATGAAGACATCACTGATAGGACTTGTGGAGAAGGACCACACTTTCCCCAAAACTTCAAAACCCCACATAGGAGGAGAGGGATTAAAGATGGCAACTACAGACAACAGGAATGGTATAGACGGAAATGTTTGTATTCTCCTAAAATTTGTACGTTGAACTCTGCCCCCACCCATGTGATACATTAGGAAGTGAAGCCTTTGGAAGGTTAGGATAGATGAGGTTATGAGGGTGGAGCCCTCATGAACGGGATCCATACCCTTATGAGTCACGCAAGAGCTTGCTTCTTCTCTCTGCCCTCTGCCACGTGAGGACACAAGGAGAAGACGGCTGTCTGCAACCCGGAGAGGGCTCTCTCTACAAGCCGCCTGTGCTGGGACCCTGATTCCTGATCTTGGACTTCCAGCCTCCAGGCTGTGAGAAGTAATTTTTCTGTTTTTTTTATAAGCCACCCACTTCATGGTATTTGGTTACAGGAGCCCAAGTTGACTGAGACCAGGAGTTGTGCTGTAAAGAGTGGGAGAGATATGGGGCAAAGCCTGAACACGATCTCTCGAAACATGTGCTCACTGTGCGGGAGAAGGGCCAATGAGCTGACATCTGTGGTCATAGAATTGTTAAAAAAAAAAAAAAAAAAAAAAGAAGAAGAAAAGAAGAAAAAAATCTAGATGAATAATTCAGGATGCTCTCTGAATCACAAAAGCTGAAGCAAAGAAAAAAGCTAGTGGGCCACTGACACGCTGGGGGCCATCCCCAGGGCCCCACTCTGGGACAAACCGATTTTCACTGTGCCCTTCCTGTCCCCTCCTTCCCACTCCAAACCCTCATTTCTGAAAAAATAACTTATATGCCCCAAATTTCCAATGTGATTGGCCTCCAACCGAAATGGTTGTGTTTTTTGTTTTTTTTTTTTGAAAACAAAGAAAACATATTTGGCCATTTCCCTGTTACAAAGAGCATTTTAAAAACGATTTGGAAAACAAAAAGAAAGATGAAATTCATCACAAACAAAAGAGCTGAATGTTCAGTTAGTTTTATACAAAACAAGAAACGTAAACACAAGTGGTAGGTTTCCACACACCAAGTGTTTAACTTAGAAAATTAAAATACTGCTGGGAAATAACTTAGCTTTTGCTCATAGAACAGCTGAATAGACCCAATAGCCCATCAGTTCTAGATGATGGTTTAAACTGGATTGAAAACTAAGAAAACTGATAGCAGCTACTTTGCACCAATTACCTACACCAGTCACCTACGGTCCTGCTGCGGGCTGGCTACTTTAGAGTAAGACTTCACGGCAGCTCAGAAGCTGGCACTGTTTTTATAGATGAGCAACTTGAGACTCAGTAAAGCTAACAATTAGTGCTAGGTCACCTCAACATCAGTGGCGGAACCAACTTTTAAGTATAAGTGCGTTTGACCCCAACGCAGCGTATCTTTGCTACTCTGTGCTGGTCCTCTGTTTTCCTTCACCATCTCTTTTCCTTCATCAGCCTAGGGCCCAGAATCATGGCCATTTTTGAGATACTCAACCCCATAGGTTTTTGCAGCATGGAGTGAGATTGTGAATTTGCCTGTAGCTAACTTCCTAGAAGAGTTTAGTCAATCAGCACTGGGGAAATCAAGATTCTCAGGAGAGATAAAGCTCTCTTGGCTCCCACTTCCTCAGATACCCATCCAATAAGAGACCTCCCAGGAGAATTAGGAAGGCCAGAGGTAGAGTCCTCTGAAATCCCCATCAGTAACTCCAGGCCTCAATGAGAGACAGCAAGGACTATCCTAGCCTCCGACTGCCCCACTGCTGCATCGTCTGCCTGTGGTTAATCAGATCCAGTTACTCTAGGATGGGGGCAGTTTGGAAGGGGCTCTTCCACAAGTGGGGAAGTAGATGGGGAAGACTACTGCACTTCTCATAAGAAGACCACACAGCCTGAGTCACGGAATCCAGCTCCATTGCCTTCCAACGGTTTCCGGGGTGTCAGAGATATGGTAGCATTAAGGGCATATTCTGAAACCACTTCCCTTCCCAGTAATCTCTGATTTCTTCTAGCTTCTTGTTTTTATCATACTAAGAGGATATGAGCATCCCCTTTTAGCACCTGCTGTACTTCTGAAAAAGTTTACCCGTTTTCCCTTGAAAACCAAGAGAAGGGAATGGGAGAAGGCATTAAAAGGCAGGTCTTCAAAAGATGATTGATAATTGCACCATTTAAATGGGCCCAGGGAGGTCTCACGCCATATGGGTCCTGGAGCAACCTGAATTCATGCTCTGCCTGAAATCTTGAGATCCTCAGCCTAGGAAAACCTGTTGAATTCTGCAGGCAGAAGGGCATTCCTGGCCCCTCTCTGCTGACATCACCTCACATCTTTGGGGACTCAGGCCCTCAGCTGCAGAGGACACAGCACAGACGCCCACTGCTCTGCACGAAATGCTTTGCAGACCCAACTCGAGGCCCCTGTGGAGATTTGTCTTGTTCCCCCCAACCCCAGGCCACTGCGTCCTGCCTTGGCCTCCACCCAGTCCTGATGGAGGTCTCAACGCGTGTTGTCACAAACCAGACAGGCCCCAGGGTTTGCAGAGCGTCCCACACATGCTAACTTCTGCGTCAGTGGCACTCGCCCACACCCCCCACACCCAGCATCTGTCTCTGAGCTTACTAATGAACTAATGTGTCTTACATATTCATGATACTGGCGAATTCAGGGTCTCAAGGAAGCTGATTTTTTGTATTTTCCAATTCGTGCGTCTACCAGGCGGTTTACCAGTACCCTGGGCGTTTACATTTACCGTCATCAGAAGGGCAGCGGGCCAGAGGAAGGATGGGTCAGTACGTTCCTGTCCTTGGGTTCTGCACAAACAGTACTTTAAAAGTAAATAATGAACTTTAAAAAAATGAACTTCGAGGGTAATTTCCACCCTTTCTCATCTCAGCTCTGATACTACAGAGTTTCACTGCTTTTTTTGCATCTCTGAGTATCGTTCCTGTACTACTTGCCTGGACTCTGTTTCTTCAACCTGTTTGGAAAAGGAAACACATTGAAGGAGGCCTCTGTCTGTTTGAGTTCCTTTGTAACGCCAGCCTTAGTTTCAGGGCTTCCCCTGTAGCAACAGTTGAAAACAATGCGGTGAAAATTTGTTGAAGATGTTTTGAAACATGGATGCTTCAAGGACATTCTTTAAAAAGATATATGGCAAGCTGGCCAACATTACTGGCTTTGGTTGCTTTGCTGAACTGAGTGGGAATGTGAGCCTCTTGAAACGAGATCCCAAAGAGGGGGTGCACCCCCAGCCCACGTCAGAGGGAGGGAGGCAGCCTGGGTGCAGGTCCTCGGTGGAGCCAAGTGGACAGGTCATAGGTCTTTTGGAGATAAGTGGTCAGGAGAGCACAGGTCATGGCCAGAGTCGGGAAGGTTGAAGGATATCAAAAAAGGACAGCTGCTAGTACGCCACAGCACTAAGACTACACTTCTGGAAGCTTGGGTCTTCCTGTGTCAGGAAGAGGCTCATACTGCTTCTCTTTAAAAGAGGACAACGATACACATCTGATGACACAATTAAGAGACCCGATACTTGACAGTTGCTGACTGAGTACCACCTAGCACTCCTTCCCCTGTACGAGACCCAGGTTAGCATCCACAGTGCACACCCACCACTCACTGCTACTGCAGCCCCACGCCAGAGCCAGGGGCCCTAGCCCAGCAGGGTATCTGTGGCTCCCACTGAGGAGACTACGATCTGTTGTGCCAGGCTGGAGGGGGAGGGCCCTGGACAACTAGGCACCCGTCCTCTAGCTGTTACTCCAATACCCCTTTTATTCTTGGGCCAACAGGTAGCTGGTGTCCAAGACCTTCCTGGGGACCAACAAAAATGATACAAGTCATTTAGGAGGCTGTGTGGGCTTGCCTTCTCTTACTTCCTGGACCAGTTTTCAAGCATAGAACGCTCCAGTTCACAAAGGGCTTGATTCTTTCAGGGGCCAGCAAACCACAGCCTGGGGGTTGCAGGCCAAATCCAACCATGCCCATTCATATAAATGTATTGTCTAATGACTGTTTGCCAATGGCACAGCCGGGTAACAAAGGCTGAAAAGCCCACAAAGGCAAAAACATGTAGTATCTGGCCCTTTCTGGAAACAGTTTGCTGGCTCCTGAGTCAGAGTAAGACCACCTTTTCTGGAGGCAAGGGGTTATCCTTGCTCTTGCTCAAAGTCCCTAGTACGGGGTGGGGGACGCAGTCCATTTTCTCCAGTTGATTCTGATGAGAAAACCAGGGTGGTCCAACGGGGAGGCTGTAAGCCCTTAATGTTTACGGCAAGAGTTTCCATCTTATACACCTAGTCGTTCCATGGAGCTGGAATGATGGTGCTCACAGTAGAGAATCTTAACTATTTGGGCATCACACTAAACCAAAAATAAAAAGAACGAGGGATTCACATTTGTGTCTCACGTAAAACAAATCTAGTTACCAATACTGCTAAGCTGATTACCAGTTGCTTTGAGGTGGATACAGCTGTGATCACATTTGGGCAAATGTGATTTAGATCTTGTCATGAAACAGGCCCGTGCCTTCACTCAGAGGTGGCCCAGACGACAGAACTGCAAACCCTTTCCATCTACAGCGGCCCAGGGGATAGCAAATCACCTTAAACCGCGTTTACCCTCCTAATATTTACCACGCCTGAACTCTGAGGCAAAAATCTAAACCCAAACCATTGCAGGGAATTGCCATTGTTGTGTCATATTTTTTTGTTTTCCAAGAGAATCATGTGTTAGAAGAGGATGACTGATTGCTCAAAAGTCCTCAGCCCTGATTCCCGTGTTAGCACCAGGAGTCTGGGTCAATGTTCAAAACTGGCAGGGGAAAGTGTTCTCAAACCCAGCTCCGCGCCTTTGCGGGGTGTTATAACAGCCTCCACGTGGAGAGTCACTACAAATGTCCACAGTCCTCTCATGCCAGGGTGGCGTTTCATACTCTGGGGACTATTCTGGAGGAGGGTGGTTTGGTTAAAGACAGGCAAAGGGGAGAAGAGAGGCATTTTAACAAAATTCTTGTATTTGTTTAGTTTCATCATGTGGCCTTCATTTTCGTTTTCACACAGAGCATTTTAGCAATGAATTTTGTGTGTGTGTGCTAAAAAAGTGGTGTGCTGATTACTTTATTTGTAAGTCATAAATCACACTAATATCACAACATTATTTTGGAGTTTAGTGGGATCGTATAAGGTTCTCCATCACCGGGCAGACAGTTCCCTCGTTTACAGATAAAGAAACAGAGCCTCACAGAGGCTGCTGTAACTAATCCAGGCCCCTCCATTGCTCCTTCTATAGACCACCAAGTCCTTAGTTTGGTTGCAGAAAATGGAAGAGGTTTCTCTTCTCAGGAGTCAGCCTCCCGCTGAAGACCAGACACTCCCTCCAGGCTGCTAGAGGGGTCCGGCCCTGGCTTCGTGGCTGCCACGACTACCAAGAGTGTCGCAACCGTTGGCAGAAAGACCGTGACCTCTCACTGTCCCAAAATGAGGAAACGAAAGGGAAAAAAGAGGAAATGGGCTGAAATGAAAAATGAGTGCCAACAACAGAGAGGGAGCAAGAAACATTGAGGAAGATACAAGAAATGAGCTGTTCATCTCTCCTCTGCTTCTGGGCCCTCTCCTCCGTGATACCCCAGTGATGCACGCGCTCACGGCGTGGGTGCTAACTCAGTCACGGGTGTGCTGGAGGAAGGGAGTTGTGGGAACCGACAAGAGCCGTGTGGTCACAGTGGTGGCTTAGGAACTCAACCCACTCCATCTGACCCCCAGTTGGTTAAATTAAATCCACAGATTATCCAAAAGACTTTCGAACAGAATTCTTAGGTTGAACATTTCCTCCCTGTTCTTATCATTTCCTCTTCCCCTAAACTAAATTCCCTTTATTATTACCACCCACCAGAAGGGAGAATTGAAATTAGGTTCTTTTACTTAATAGCTTGCCAAACTATAAACAACTCTCTCAAACTAAGCCACATCTCATCTAAGGAGAGGGCAATAAAAATAATGATCTATGTGGTCAAGAGTCCAGTGAGACATTTTTATAGCATCACAGATGGTTTTCCAAATTGCAGAGTGGCTTTGTTTCTTTCTGTGTATCTCAAATTCTCAGTCCATAAATTGGAAATCACAATAGCTGTCCACTGCCTACTTTTCGGGTGAATTGGTTAGATCGCGAAGTTCTCTATATAAAAGCACTTTCAATCTTACAGAGTAGGTGGGAAAAAACCATACGAGAACCTCACATGATGAGAAGGCTGCCTCACTGCAATGTTTGGGGGGAAAACAATTTGGCCCAGAGAACACCTGGCTCCATGCTGTATCCAGCTGCTTAAGAGGACCCAAGTCTAAGCAGCACCCCGTCATTCCAGATCCGTCTTTCCGAGCTCCAAAGCTATCGAAGCTACCAAAAGTGCCTGTGGGGTGGGATGGTGACGGAAATGAGATTTGCATTTATCCCCTACTGCGCCTATCAATTTTAAAAACAAAACTGCTTAATTTCAGTTTTTGTCATGGTTCCGTTACCCCTGGCTCTGCACTCAGTCTCTGTTCCAACGTCAGCCCTAGGTGTGCATTAGACTTCTTCTCAGCACACCACCTTTCCCTTCTACCCAAACCAGGGGCTCTGGGTCCCTGAAATTTGACAACCCAGACCAGAGGCAGCACTGCAGGGATGAGAACACGGGCACTGGAGCAAGGCTGATTGGGTATGAATCCCATCGCCCCTCTCTGACATGGTCCATCTCCTCACCTGTAAAATCGGCACAACACTAATACACCAACTCATAGGGCTGAGATAATTAAATGAGACCGGGCTGGAAAAGCACTTAGCACTTTGCGTGGTATGCTAATTGGCAATTTTACTTTTTATGTGCATATTGTGAAAAAAATGGTGGGGATGGGCAGGATAACAATTGGATCGGCCACTTTAGAAAACAGCATAGTGTCAAAAAGTTAGAAATAGAATTGTAAAATGATCTAGCAACTCCCCTTCTGTGTACATATTCAAAAGAACTGAAAGCAGGATCTTGAATAGGTATTTGTATATCCACATCCATGGTAGCAGGATTCACGATCGTTTAGAAGCAACCAAGGCCCATTGATGGATGAATGAATAAGCAAAATGTGGTATATAAATGGGATATTATTCAGCCTTGAAAAGGAAGGAAATTCTGACACCTGCTGTAACATGGATGAACCTGGAGGACATTATGTTAAGTGAAATAAGCCAATCACAAAACCACAAATACTGTTTCATTCCACTTTTATGAGGTACTTAGAGTAGTCAAAATCATGGAGACAGAAAGCAGAATGGTGGTTCTCTGGGACACAGAGGGGAGAGGAAATAGGGAGTTATTGTGTAATGGGTACAGAACTTCAGTTCTGTGAGATGAAAAGGGTTCTGGAGTTGGATGGTGGTGATGGTTGTGCAACAATATAAATGCATTTAATACCACTGAACTGTACCCACAAAAAATGGTTAAGATGGTAAATTTTAGGTTATGTGTGTATTTTACCACAGTAAGAACATTTTGAAAAAGTCTCAAATTAGTGCTTCTTCCACAGATGGCAGTCAATGTTTTCCTTTGCTTTTATTTATCTTTTCTTGCAGGAAATTTGTTGTTTTAAATTAAGGCCAAGCAGAATTGTTATTTGTTTTTACAATTTGCATGGCTAAATGAAAATAATTTGATGTTTCTATCATGCTTCTTTTTAAAATTTTTCTAAATCTCTTTTTAAATTAAGTACCTTTTATCAGTCTCAATCTCACTTTAACTTTTTAATTTTTTTTGGTGGGGGTGAGGTAATTAGGTTTATTTATTTATTTATTTGCTTGTTTTTAATGGACATACTGGAGATTGAACCCAGGACCTGGTACATGCTAGGCGTGCGCTCTTCTACTGAGCCCTACCCTCACCCCCATCATGTTTCTGTTTGTTACAAAATTTATTTTCTTATAGGGGAGGGTATAGCTCAGTGGTAGAATAAGTGTTCAGCATGCATGAGGTGCTGAGTTCAATCTCCAGGGCCTCCATAAAAAAAAATTAAAAATAAAAATTATTTTGTCTTCTGGGATTCATGGTGTTACACTGGAAAATAAGTATTAAATTGATATGGGATAGGGGCCATGGCCTGTATCCTCTAAAACCATCTCCTCCACATTCTTAAATGATATTTACATTAACTCACATCCTTGAACTTGGAACCAATTATAAGAGCCTACATCCCATGGTCCCCAGAGAAAGAACATATGCATTAAATATATATTTATCATTGCCTGCAGGTGTATATTGGGCTGAGTGCTTGCCATATACTATCTCATTCAATTCGCGACCCTCAGAAGCAAGTACAATCATTCCCCATTTTAGAGATGTAGAAACGGAGCCTCTGAGAAGGAAATAATTATCACAGGTCACACATCTAGGAAATGATGAGGTCAAAAGCTGAACCAAGGGCACCTGGATGCAGAGCTCAGGGTTTAGCAACTTACTACGGCTTTAACGCATCAGAATGTGGCAGCCACAGGCCTGCACAGACGAGCATTGGACTCTGAGTTGCTCTGCCATCCACAGTGGTAAAAGGTTCATGTGAGGCCACCGGCAGTTGGTGCCAAGGTACCAGGTGCAGTATGTGCTCTGAGCCTGAAGCTGGTGAGAAAATCAATGACATATGGAAGAGATGAAGAAAGACGGTATCAGACGGAATGTGTGTGTCCAAATACACCTATTATTTAAAAACACCCAATGCCTAATTTTTAAACATACTCTACATGCAGAAAAACACACATGCATTTCTCTAAGTGGAAATGTAAGTTAGCTGATACACTCCTTCTTCTTGATACAATGGCCCAAATTTGCTAAGAAATGCCTTTTATCATCAATTAGAAATTATCAGCATTAATCTTCTCATTCACTACCTACTGTTTCTTCTCTTGTTCCTTCAATTCTGCCCCACCCCCTCTCTTTGTTTGCCTTCTCTTTTATTCTACTCCTTCATATGAGAATTTAAGCAACTCATTTAAATGTTGAGTCAGGTGTTCTTCCTCTTGGGTGGAGACCATTTCATCCTTTCCATGACTGGCTGGGCCTGTTACCTTTGGGAAACAGTTTTGTCAGAGGTGTTGGAGAAGAGAGGGATGGACAGACAGCATTTCCTCTTAGAAATCTAGCCCATGTGATATTTACCATTTCGTGATGGTCTTCTAGGGCCATGCTGTCCCTCCGGAATAGAAACTGACACAGCTAACGTGTATTAAGCACTCACTGGTCACCAGGGGTGGTGAATGTCCTTGCCCAGAGTCACTATTATGTGGCAGATTCAGGATTCCACCCAGGTCTGTCAGACGCCAGAGCCTATGCTCTTAGCCACTGCACTACACTGCCAAGGTCAGGCGTAATGTGTTCCCCCAAGGTAACTTTCCCTAGCAGTGCAGACAGTCATGGTAGAGCCACTCGGTGTCATCTGCTGTAGCTAGCTCTTGGAGGTGACACCAGACTGTGGGCTCTGGGCTGGGCTTCCCATTCTGGGGCAAAGAGGAATGAGGGTGACCTGGAAGGTTCCATTTGTACAGGCTGAAGGAGACAGAAATACCCTAGATTTCGGGTGAGTCTGGTGAAGTATATGACATCTGATCACAGTACTTTAGAGCTGAGCTAGGCTTTAAAGACCACCTCCTCTAACTCCCTCCTTGTAGTGAGGAAGTTGAAGATCTGAGAGGTTAACTGAATTGTCTAAGGACACACAGCTGTTGGTTAGATGCAGTGCAAAGACCTAATTTTTTTTGATTCAGAAGGGACTGCTTTTTCCACTCCACCTTCACCCTGCTGGGGGTCTACTTGTTACTAAGAAGTCTCAAAGATCAGAAAATTAAGTTGTTTTCAGCAATATAATTTCATGTTATACTTTCTGCTGAATGTAGTTACAACAATAACACAAGCAGACTTCCCAGATCCAGGGGTTTCGAGATGTTTCTTCTTTTTGCTAAGCTAATATATAGAATTTCAAGGCCATATTTACACCACATGAAATTGCCAAAGAACTGGGCAATCTCCTGTAAAAACTCAGTTATGTACTGATGGCCAAGTTGTAAAACTCGGGTTTCCTGGCAACTTCTCACTTTCCTTGTGCTCTAGGGAATGTATGCTCCTCAGCAAACAACCTCTCCTGAATTGCCTCCTCCACCGTGGCCGTGACCCAGATCCGACCCACTCGTCCTTTCTGATGTTCCTGCCTCCAGTGCTTACCTTTCGCAACAACATACAATCTTGCCTCGAAACCTCCTCAGCTGAATAAACTTAGGTGGTGAATTCCTGGCACAGAGGGTCCACATTTCTCTCACATTAAAACACTGGACTAGAACTCAGGAGAACTGACTTCTGGTCCTCGTTCAAACACTATGAAGTCCTTTAAATTCCCTGGTCCTTAATTTCTTCGTGGGTAAAACATGGACATTAATCCCTCCCTACTGTTTTTTGTAAGGGTTGTTCGGAAGATTTTGAAAGTTAGATATCATGGAGACAAACTGGGCCTACTGAGTCCAGCCCCTCGTGTTAGAGTTGAGAAAACAGAGACCCAGAGGTTCTGTGACCTGCCCCCCATCTTGACCTTAAGGTCACGGAAGTTTGGTTAATGGCAAAATCCAGGACCAAGTCTCAGGTCTTCCCCAGATGCTCCAGCCCTACTCAGTGCCACCTGTGATGATAAATATGAAAGTATGCTTAAAATGATAAATCATGAAACTGGCAGCATGTATATTATTTAGGTATTAATTAATAGACTGGGTATGGAATCAGCACTAATCACATTTTTTCATGCCTTAATGGGGCTGTAGAGTGTTAGGAATTTCTAAAGATGGCAAAGATATTCTGTCTATAGACAAATCCTTCTCCTTCCAGTAAATACAAGGAAAGCAGGAAGTTTAACCAGAGAATTTTCAGCTCAGCCTCCCCAAGCAGACTTCTCTTGTTGCTTTAAAAAAATTATGGGAGATACAAGTCAGTTACCATAAAATTTACCATTTGAAGGTGTACGCATCACTGGTTTAGCATACTCACAGGCTGTGTAACCATCACCACTATCTAATTCCAGGACATTTTCATCATCCTGCTGCTTTGCGTGTGTCCTTCTGGTCAGGTTGAGTGTAGCTCCACCGAGGCTTGGTGTTGATTCAGGGATACTGCGTCTGGCCCTCATGTGGTGTTCCCTGTGGCTGAGATGACCAGGTGTCCTAAGTTCACCCTCTATTTGAGGAGCTTGGTGTCTCCAAAAGGCACATCTCCCTCAAGGATGGGCCAGGAGAGGAGGAATGAGATAGACACCCAGCCTCAAAATAAGCCCTGGCAATGAAAATCAGAAACTGGAAAGCAAAACTCAGCCACCAAGACCAAAATAGGAGGAAATGTCCCAGGCCAGGAGTGAGTGGAACTGCTAGTGGGAAGTGTGGCTGATTTAAAGATGCTCAGGTGATGGGGGACTCTCCACAGTGTCCATCTCCCATGCCTTGGACCTTCCTGTGTGCTGAATCACACCCCATCCCCTCACTTGATCTAAGCCTCCTGGGGTCCCTGGGCACCCACTGCTGTCGATGCCTGAACTTCTGCTGTGAGAACCCTTCTCACCCTGTGGGTCCTGTAATTACCTGCTTACTGGTATGCATTCCTGAATCGACTACATGCTTCAAAAGGGAAGAAGTCCTGCGTTTTTAACCTGCCCACCCTGCCCTCAGCATCGTCTGGTACCGTGCACCATTAAGATTTCATGATCAAACTTTTAAGTTGGCACAAGCCCAAATTTCTCTTTCTATACCCTTACAATACTCAAATGAAAATCAAGTCCCGGGAATGTACCCAAGCATCCCATAGTTCCTAAGGTTGACACACAGATCAGTCATGACGGTGGGTCAAAGCCACCTTCCTGCAGTTTTCACTAATTAGCCCTAGTTCTGGTCCAAAGAATAAAAGAGAATAAACCTCTGCCTTCTTCTCTATGATAACCCTTCAAGTGCTTGAAACAAACTGTCATATCGTCTAGATCTTTTATTTTCCAGGTTAAACAGATGTCCTTCCTTCAATAATTATACATAAAATATGGATTCATTTACTCATTCATTTGTCCAACAAATATTTTTGAGTATGTTCTGTGTGTAAGACACTGTGCTGAGGACAGTGGGTACAAGAGAGGCCCTGACACAGACTCTGCCTTAAAGAAGTCTACATTCCGTGCTGGTTGTGCTGCTCCCACTCTCTGGAGGCTCTCTGATTGATCAATATCCCTTTCCAAATGTGGAACACTACATTCCCAAGAGGTCTGACCAGTGCAGAGTTCAGAGGCACTATTACTTCATGATATGGACCCTGTGCTTCCAAGAACTTTTGATGACTCATATTCTTCTTAGGAAGCGCTCAGGGTATGATATTATATGTTGCGTGTGTGTGTGTGTGTGTGTGTGTCCACAGGTGTGCTTGTGTATGCAAAATAATTTGGTTAAAATTTTTGTAACACTGTCTGCTCTTTGTGATGAAACCAAGTATGTGGTAGTATTTTTGGCGATAAAAGTTCAAATCAAAAACATAGCTATCTTGCCAAAAAAAAAAAACAAAAAAACCCCAAAAACCCAGCCCTTAGGAATAAACAGATTGCAATCTTCATATCAGACTGAACTCTTAAGGTTGGACAGATTCTTTTTTAAAAAGAGCATTATACACTGTCACTAATGGAAGCATGGACATCTGGCAGGTGAGTAAAGCTGTTTCTAATTATAGGGGGCAGTTTGTCTTCAAAGGAGGGTGAACGCTGGGGCACCCTTGGACGTGCCCTTCCATAACATTACTTGCTCAGGACCTGGCAGCCTCCAACCTTCACCTATTTGAAAAATGCGGTGTGGACCACCTCATTTTAGCTTCTGACCCGAATAACTCTGGTCCTTAAACTCCATCAGGCTTTGGGCATTTTTTTCTTTGGGGTTTTGCTTTGAGACTGAAAATGTGAATTTTTTGGTCATGTTGTTTCCTGGGTACTTTCCATACATGCGGGAGGGAGACAGACTCACCAGAGGCTGGAAGGTCAACAGAAGAGAAAGCACTTCTCCTTGGTGACAACGGGGATAAATGTGGGAGAATTCCACAAGACTTGGGTGGTCAGGAGACCCAGGAATGCTTCCAGAAAAAGCAGAGTGTATGAGAGTCATTCTGTCCTCTACCATAAAATAATCTGTCGACGGCACTGTGCTGAGTATTCATTAATTGGTAATTTCACTGTTTAATATTTTCCAATAATTTTTCTTGGCCTAATGTCTCTTCCCTTACCCAATATTTATGAGGCTCTGAATATGTGTGAGGAACTTTAAACTTCAGAAATAACTATTATCATCAGTGTTGTCTTAAGAAGAATCTGTAGTTTTGTTCACCCCCACGATTCCCACAGCACACATCGTGCTTTGCTCATTGGCCGTGGATACAGTGACCACTCTTTGAAGGCAGCTGAGGGTAGAAGCTTTAGAATCCTTCCCGGCGATGCTTCTTATCCTGACATTTCACCCATCAGCATAGAGGACAGGTCCGTGAAGGCTCTCCTCCCTCCCTCTCCTTCCCTCTGGAACCCTCTGATACTGGCATCTGTGTCTGAAATCAGTGTTCTGGTGAGAAGAAAATTGATTAAATAAAAACACCTTTAAAAAGAACAGACATTTTTTCTCTGATTATAATGTTCTCACCAAAGAAATCCTTTGTTATATATTCTCACCAAAGAAATTTGGCAAATACAGATGAGCACAAAGTAGGAAAGGAAAATCGTCATCCTTTCTCCACAATGCAAAGATAAGCACTGATAAGGTGTTGGTGGATACATCGCTTCATTTATCTAGATCTGCTTTATTCTGAAAACAGTTTTAGAGCCTGCTTTTTTTTTTTTATTGAAGTTTGTCTATATCAGTTTACAATGTTGTGTCAATTTCTGGTGTACAGCATAAGAGTTCAGTCACACATATAAATACATATATTCGCTTTCATATTCTTTTTTATTATAGGTTACTACAAGATATTAAATACAGTTCCCTGTGCTACACAGGACAAACTTGCCATTTATCTATTTTACGTATAGTAGTTAGTATCCGCAAACCTCAAACTCCCAATTTACCACTTCCCACCTCTTCTCCTTCCCGGTAACCATAAATTTGTTTTCTATGTCTGTGAGTCTGTTTCTGTTTTGTAAATAAGTTCATTTGTCATTTTTAAGATTCCACATATAAGTGCTATCATATGGTATTTTTCTTTCTTTTTCTGGCTTACTTCACTTATAATGACGATCTCCAGGTCCATCCATGTTATTGTAAATGGCAATATTTTATTCTTTTTTTATGGCTGAGTAGTATTCCATTGTATAAGTATATCACAACTTCTTTATCCAGTCCTCTGTTGATGGGCATTTAGGTTGTTTCCACGTCCAGGCTATTGTAAGTAGTGCTGCTGTGAATACTGGAGCTTGCTTTTTGATGTAACATCATATTGTGAACATTTTTGCAGGCCACTGCTTTTTCTCCTACAATGTAATGGTAATAGCTGCATGGTATTCCACTGTATCTATGCACCAAAATCGATCTAACTAATCACACGTTATTGGGCTGTCTGATCATTCCCACTTTTTCACACACACACACACACACACACCCCTATGATAAACATTCCTGTCTCTCACTCTTTATTCCTATTTTTTCATTCATTATTGTCTGATAATAATCCCTAGGAAAAGACTATCTGGGTACAAGGATAAGCCAGGAATTGAAACCTTTTGGAGTGGACATAGAGAAGCCTTGGTTCCTGGTGAACAGTGTCTTTGTTTCCAGCGATAACCCAACTGTGTGGCCTTGAGCTCATCACTTCACCTATAAAATAGGGAACATGGTCACGCCCATCCCATTGTATTTCAAAAGATGATTCTGGAAAGTACGTGAAAAGACTTTTGAAATACAGCGCGTGGGAGACACTGAGAGTTGTCTCCTTAGCAGCCACTCTTCCTCATCCCCACAGACCTTGGTTTGTATCAGGTAGTTGCCCCTTCCCCACGGCAGGCCTTGTACCTTTCGGGGAAACCAACATTGTCTGGGCATAATCTCATCACCCATGCTAGTGACAGGTTCGGGAACAGGCATGTGAACCAATTCAGTTTCGTGACATTCAAGGGGAAGTATGCTGGGGCTTCTGGAAAATTCCCTATCCTTAGGAGAGCCATAGGAAGGGAGAGTCTCTCTCCCTGAACATTGTCATGTGCAGGCGTCAGGCTTGGCCATATTGCTGCAGGAGCCTCATTACCGCCAGCCTGAGAAGTAAACACAGACGAAGCAAAGCTGTGTGTCCCAGGGAAGGGGGCCTGGAGCCCCTGCATTAGCCGACCTTGAAGGCTGCCCTGCTCTCCTCCTGTGAGATCCAGTTCCAGTGGTGTGAACTCTTGGAATCAGTCAACCCAAATCACAACCCCAATTCTGACTGTCATCTTGTTCATTCTCTTTCTTAATGATAGGACATGTTTTTTAGTCTCTTACAAGTTTCCTTCCAGCTTCTTGGATCCTCCCTTTCCCAATTTTCCAAAAAATTACGTCTCAAGGGAATATTTGACTGAAGAGGATAGTGCTTAGGCCAGCAACTCAGAAATGACTCACTTCAATCTGCTGAGCTGAGAGGGCCCAACCCTGGCCTTCCAATCTGGTCATAGAATCAGGAGATTTTTTTTCACGTTGGAAGGAAACTTAGTGCTCAGTGATTCCCAATCTCATTTTGTAGACAAGGAAGCTGAGGTTCAGAAAGATTTATGGTGATTTGCCTCAAAGTCCATGGCAGATAGGTGCTCCCCAGGTGGCAGTTGCAACACACTTACCTGGAGTGTCAGTTTGGCTCCTGCCACATTTCAGTGGGGAATGCGAGCAAAAACGTACCATAACTGGTTCTTCACACCCTTTGTTTCCTGGCAAATCAAACCGTCCCATGTGTAGTACGAACCCAAACAGCAGTGCTCCTGTCCACATCGGAAGTCCAGCCTTCTGGTCCTCCCTAGTGACGTCTTCTACGAGTCTCTGGGGAGGGATCTCACAAAGAGTCCAGACTTCTTCCTGCAGCTCCGCGGTGCCTCTTCTCTTGGTCTATACCTCTTCTGCTCCTTTGACTATTACTTCTCTGTGCTCCTGAGTCACAGCCCATGCTGTTGCCAAACTCCTCACCACAGCGTCTCTACTGGGCCCCTGGGTCATGTCCACGCTCTTCTGACTGTCCCTGGATTGCCAGCTAATGGTGTTCTTCCTCTCCAGCCACTAAGACAACTCTTGTTTTTCATGGCTGCTGATTCCGACGAGGTTCCCCCACCAGAGCTGGAGCCTCTGCCAGGTGGTTCTCTGCCCTCTTACTCAGACTGACTGTCCATAGAGAATACGTGCACTCCGGGAACGGGTTTTACCAGGGCTGGTTCTGGCGCAGCATCATGCTGCGTGTGGGACCACATTTCCCACTGCTTCTTCACATGTGGTATTTCTCAGAAGCCTCATTTCCAAATTATAGGGTGGGACTAAAGCAGGAGTTCTCAATGTATTTCAAACTTTGGTGGGGAAAGGTTGAACGTCCATGAACCCTTTAAAATGGTAATCAAGGTTTGTATAAAATAACATTTTATGGGATTAAATTCTTCTAATTTTTAATCAGAGTACCAAGGAGGTCTGGGGCCCTATAATGGTTGAGAACCACTGGTCTCTAGATGGTCTCCAAACCAGCTGGTCTCCAAAGCTGTTTAAGTTTTAGTGTTCTCTGATCCTGTGATTCACCAAAAGCAAAATCATTCAATGACTCTCAAAAACTGCTCTATTACATTCCTAAGTGGGTACATGAGTCTATGCAAGAATATTTTAGCCTTAATTGCACTGGAGATGTTATATCGTTTTAAGAGAATAACAAAGGATTAGGAGTTGAAGCTTTTATTAGCAAGACATTAGTGCTCTATCCCATAAAAAGATTATTTATTCTAACCTCAAGTACTATAAATACTGGGAGAGCTTTCTTTTCATAGCTACAAGGTCTTGGAAACTAGACTGACAGGAAGAATAGTTTCCACCTAGGAAAAGGGTGACGCTTTGAACTGCCTCCCTTTCCAGATGGGCTTTCAGGAAGTGAAAGGCCTGGGGGAGATGTCCCCCTGCTTCCTTGGGTGTAGCCTGTAGTCCACAATTGACCCCTAGATGGTGTTCTCAGGTTAGTAAAGGGCGTGGTCACCACTAACACGGAAACCTGCGGTAGCTGGTGGCTGAAATTGTCAACTGGTTAAACAATAAGAAATTAAGTATAGATGATTTTTAAGCAGAACTGGAAGACAGAATTGGAAACGTGACACAAAAATCTACCTATACTACTTATGATAAAAGTTGGAAACATTTAGCATTAGCCCAGCCACTGAAAACATGATTTAAGTGTGGCATTTAGAAGAACCCGTCCATTTTTTTTCAATTGTGGTAGAAGACACATAACATAAAATTTACCGTCTTAACCATTTTCAAATGTACAGTTCAGGAGTTTTAAATACATTCACATTGTTGTGCAACCAACCTCCAGGATTCTTTTCATCTTGCAAAACCGAAACTGTACATTACATCCCTGTGACTTACTTATTTTACAACGGAAGTTTGTACCTTTTGATCCCCCTCACCCATATGACTGGGCTGTTGCCTCAGGCAGACAGCATCGCAGGCAAGAGCGCTTGTTCAAACCACTAAAAGTCGAAAACCTCACCTGCAATGCCCACCAGGAGGTCTTATTCTAAGGCTCTGCTAAGCACACGGATTCACAAGACTGCCGAGCCACAAGGGCACCATTTGATTCAGAGGGAAGCACGGGTCAGGATGCAGAGGGTGCTAGTAGGACACAGCTGGTGTCCCTCTTCTGCAGGACCTTGCAGGGGACCACCAAACCATCCACACCGAGGCCAGAAGCTATCCTCCTTGGCCCCAGGGGATGACTCAGGTGTGAGGAGGTGAGAGTCACATCAGGAGGGTACGGATGCCACCCCGGATTGGAAGCCCCACACTCCACAGCAGCTGATATCTTTTGGAGGAACTCCATGGGCATAGATAGCTTCTGTGGTCCCCACACAGTCATGCCAGTTGTAAGAGTCACCGCACTTAGGGAAACCCAAAGATATAGCTTTCAGCCTGGTGTTTATAGTTGTCCCAGTCCGGACAGAGCTTACCAGTCAGGGCCATTGTTACTTGCTTTTATCAGGTCTCCAGGGAAACAGAGCTAAGGAGTTTCCCAAAAGCCAAATGCTCAGGCCAGAGGGGAAGGGGTTTTGTTATTCCTTTATTCACAGTCCTTCAAATGATTAAACTATAATTTCTTGCAAAACATCTGGTTAAATAGAAAGGAATCAGAATGACACACTGATATGAAGAAATGAATCACACAATGAAAGCTGTCGTCTCTTATTGGTTACAGTCCTGCTCCCCAGCTCACACAGACGGATAGTGATGGAGCTATAATTGGAACCTTAGATGCCTGACAACATGCCCATCAAGTGTCACATTCTCTCCTAAGAGAAGGAAGAGGAAGCATGTGGGAAGGGAACAAAAGGGGTGCTGATCCTGAAGAAGGCAACAGAGAAAGGGGAAGGCACGAAGGCATTTCTTCCAGCTTCCCTGCGGCAGAGCAGCCGCTCTTTGAGATGCGGGATGGGACTCCACAGGGGTGGGAAAGGGAAGGAGGGCAGAAATTTGTGAATGCTCTGATCTTGCTAAAGAAGAGTCTCTTTTTGTCTTCAAAGCAGGAATGTAATTTATTACCTCAGTCATTCTGCAGGGGCTTTGAATTGCAAGTAGAAAAAGTAAACCTAAGAGGTAGCGACTCCTGGCTAGGACCTGCCCCCACCTGTCACTATACCCCAGTCTTTTGTAAGGTCGACAGCTGTGGACAAAGTGGACTAGATACATGGTCCCTATACCTCTTTCTCTCCCTACATTGTGTATGTAATATACACAAAGACACTTCTAGATCTTTAGTTACGATAACAAGTTCATGACGAGGAGAAACTTCAAAGACGGTTGCAAAGCCACTGTCGCACTGCAAACAGTTAGAAGAAGAGGTTCTTAAGAAGTAGCCAGTCCATGAGTGAGGACAGAGCCAGTATGAGAAATGGAAAAAGGAGGTTTGGCCTGACTTGAGGAAGGTCCTATGTGAATAGCGAAGCCAAGAGAGGTTTCCCATTGGACCAAACTTAAGAGTGGGGTCCGGAGAAAGCAAGCAAAAGGACCTTCTTTTCTGGCGGAAAGAATGCAGAGCAAGAACTCCAATCCCTATGGAGATAAGAGCTGGGAAAAAGAAATAAGAAGAGGTGTCTGTGCTGGGAAGGGCTTGAGGCGGGGGTGGGGGGCAGCGGGAAGCATCGGCTGTGACAACAGGTAAGTGAGGTCAAACGTCTACTTGGCACCCTCACAGACAAGCAAAGCTCCACGAGGGCAGAGAGTTGTCGTCTTTGTGACTCCAGTCTCTGGAAGTACTCAGCACTGAGTAAGTTATTCAATACAGCTGAACAAACACGGCCAGTAGAGACTGCTGCTTGTGCCTCACTACTGGGAAACCCACTCCCCCCAACTTTTCCAAAGCATCCTTAATTCCTGACTCATGGCCAACCAATGAACACTGGTTTTTAGTTCAGAAAATATGCTTGCTTTAGGCATGTGAAGAGTGATAATCCATGAGATGGACCCACAGGATCTCGGGAGGTAACAGTAGACGCGGCATTGAAAAGAGCAGGAATCTCTGGTCGTGTGTGTGTGTGTGTGTGTGTGTGTGTGTGTGTTTGTGTGCGCATCCTCCAAGTTCTCTTAGGACCCAGATACGTTTGGGTTTTTTAGCATGGTGACATCTGGCAGTATTCAGTCTATCCTCCAAGCTCAAAAAAAAAAAAAAAAAAAAAAAACTAAGGTGACTCTGTGTCACTAAATCGTCACCAGCTGTGTCCTGCTTGAAAAAAACCTGTTATTAATATCAGAGCTGAATGTTATTTATTAACCACACACTGCTTATTAATCATTTACAGGTATGTGGTGATGCTCAGCATTAAGCTCCCAAAGACAACGCCCTGGCAGCTCAGAATTTATGGGCTTTTACAAAGACAGTAACAATAGACTGGGAAGAGTGCCACCAGGACACACAGGAAAAGGGCACAGGAGAACAAACATACATACAAGCCTTGGCCAAGTACACGGTTCTGTTTAAACAGCGTTTTAAAGCGCTTTGAGAAAAGGGATGGCACTAACCTTTGAGGAAAGGAAGCAGTGTCAGAATCCAGACCTCTGAAAGTGAGGATGAAACCTGAATCTGCAGGATCAAGCAGTCAGTCCCTGTTTCCGCCCTCAGCTGCATGCCAGCAGCCCTAGGGCGATCGGCTGGCGGAGTCTGTCCTCTCTCAGATCCCTGGAGCTCATCCATTTTAGGGTCAGGATCTCTGGAGGTGTCCTCTCTGAATGTTACAGAACGTGACACCACCTGTGAATCCTGCCAAAGGGCATTTGAGCAGAGCCACGGGTCAGCAAGTCATCATGCTCTCCCACCGTCTCTTCCTGTCCCCAGAGAGTGACAGTGGAGACCAAAGGCAGAGTCCCCAGTGGCCTTATTCGAGGGAGTGGAACCGGGAGGGGCCACCTGCCGGAAACCTTGGTGGAAGGTACTAAGGTACCTTGGTAGCAGACGTAGGAGATTGTTTCTCCAGAATTGTGGGTCTGAGGTTACACAGGATTCGAGAACTCACCAGAGACAAAAAGGATCCTAGTTGAGTTGGAAGGAGCAGCCCAGAGCTTTGGAACACACGTGCACACACACGTATTCATTCCATGTATGCGTGTGAATGGCCGCATGAGAAGCGCTCACAATCACGGAACCAGCTCATCTCACCAAACTCTCCTTGGGTTTTATTTCTCAGATTACAGGAGAAACATATGATCATTGTAGGAGGGAAAAAAAAAATCAGAAAACACAGAAAAGTGTAAAGAAGAGAACAATCCCATCACTGAGAGAAACAGTTAACATTTTGTCTCTGGGACTCCGGTCTTTTCGCCTGGCAGACTGAGAGCTCTTTATGCTGCTTTTCCAAATTGGGATCCTACTCAACGTAATGATGGACCGGTAACCTATTTCAGGTTAAGGATGTACAATGAACGGTGTTCAGTACTGGTCTCGTGTTCCAGGTCTGCAGGTACCCAGCCAGATCCTGCAGCCACAATCCGGATAAACACATTGGATCATAGCCTTGGCGCAAGTAAGCCTGGTTAGATTTCTCCGTGGGCCTGTAGCCCTCTAAGTTTCATGACGCCACTACTTCACTGAGCAAGGAGGGGCCCAGAGCAGGTCTGCTTCTGTTCTGTCTTTCTGCTGAGTGTTTCTGGGAGGAGACACCATTTTCTTCTCTCCTGCGACTGCCTTTGCTTTCTCTCTCTCTCTCTGCTCACTTGGCAGTCCCCGGGGCTGTGAAGCCGCCCTCACTCTTCCAGAACCAGCGCCAGAGGAGGCGCAGCGCGGCCGGGGACGCTTAGCGTGCTCTGCCTCCTGTCTGCTACCATTTAAAACCATCTGGGGGCAGGGAGGCAATTTGCTCAGCCCCTCCACTCGGTGACCACACACGTTCTCTAAGGAGAGGTTCACTAGCTTCGTGGCGGGAGGGTGGGTGGTGGAAATCTCCTTAGGAAAGGTAAAAAGATATTCTGTTTTCTCTGCTTTCCCTTGTCTGACTCTCCATGAGAAGGTATTTGTGGCCTCTGTAAACCAGGCCTCAGATTCTCGCCTGGGCTTCAACTCCCTCCTCAAACCTCCTCTTGCTGCTGTGAAATACTGTTGCCTGAGGTGGCTTTCCTTTCCTTCCCTGCTCTAAGTCCCCAAGGATTCCGTGGGCCCATGTCTCAGTGGGGGAGGAAGGAAGGAAGGCTCAAGGCCTCTCTGGGGTCATTCTTCTGACCCAGACCCAGACCACGCAGCCTATCCGACAGGGAGGGGTCCACCTCTGGGTGGGGGAGGCCCAAACTCCTGACAGGACCCGCAGAGGCCTGTACATACACTGGGCAGAAAAACACGGGACTTTTCAGGATTTTAACCCATTTCTTTCCTTCTTATTTTTTTCTCTATATCAGTAAACCTAAGGAGAAAGAGACAATGTGATGGTCTAAGCCCAGGGAAGGTGAGGAAAGCAGGATGGGAACAAATAACAGATAATAACGAGTAACCACACCTTACCGCTGAGAGTCCCTTACGGTTTACAGAGGGATGTCATTCCTTTCATCCCAGCTCCTCACAGCAGCCGGAGGAGGATATCCTGTTCTCTCTGTAGCTGCAGCCGAGGAACTGCAGGCCTGTAAGGATGCTGTGGCTGGCCACGCACGCGCACCTTCAGGAGAGAGGAGCTCGGTCCCCCAGCTGTGGGGAGTGTTGGCTGCTGAGGGCCACAACGGAGTTCCTCACTGCAAATTGTCCTTTATGGAAGGGGTCTGCCCATCCAAGGTTTCATTCCCTTCCTGGGCCTTTGTTTTGATTCTGGACAACTTTAAAGGGCCATCCCAGCTCCAGAATACCCTGTAAGATCACCTGCTTCAGCGAACAGGGTTTTACTCTTTGCACTGCTTTGAAAACCATTTCTCTTCACTCAGTAACTTATCACAGTTATCTATCTACGAATCTATCAAAGACTACAGAATTACCATCTTTAACAGCTACAAAATATCCCACTGTATGGACACCTCATTATTTATCCAAACTCCTATTGTGGAAGAGTTAGATATTTTCCAATTATTTGCTAACAATTATAAATACTCTGTTGGACATCTTTGTGCATACATCTTCTCAAACATGTCCAACACTCCTTAGCGTGCATTCCTAGAATGGCTGGGTCAAAGGACACTGCCCTCCAGAAAAGTGGTAACAATTTACATTCCCACTGCAAGTGTTGGGAAAATCCCCAGATCCAGCTGGCTCAGCTCAAATTCACGATGATAAAACTCAAATGGACACTCAGCACTGCAATCTTACTATTCCTCCCCACGGTTTGCTTTCCTACTTTTTAAGATAATTCTTTCAAATATTTTCATTTCTCAGTAACCCTTCCACATCCCTTTCTTCTCTCACATGCCCAGCTGATGTTCTGGTTTTATAACTAAAACAATAGAAGCCATCGAGGGCAGCACTCTTATCGGTCCACCCCAAATCAATACACACACACACACACACACACACACACACACACACACAATGTGCTGGCATCTGTTTTCTCTGTTTTCCTCCTTCACCGTAGCAAAGCGTCCACATGGCCTGCAATGATCAACAACTTACTTGAACCACATTGGCCCAGCTACTCAAGGACTTCTCTCCTACAATATCCTTTCTCTCCTACCTCATCATCATCATCTGTTTCTTCCTCTCTCCTGGCTCATTCTCAAGAGCATTAAAAAAAAATCTGTCACCTCCCATCTTAAAAATACAAACAAATAAAAGATAACAAAATCAAACGAAAACCCTCTCTTAAGCCCATGTTTCCTCTAGCCTTCACTCTATTCTCTCTGGTTCCTTTCCGGCAAAACTTCTTGAACGTACTCTCTGCTTCCAATTCCTCACGGCCCACCCGTTTTCCACCCACCTGCAGTGAGTCCCCACCACTCACTCCCACTGTTCTTGTCTAGATCCCTGATTCCTTTCAAGGTCTAATGGACACATCCTGGTCCGCATCTTCATTGATTCTCAGTGGCAGCAGCATTGTCTACAGTCGGTCACTCTTTCCTGAAACACTTCCCCCTCTTTCCCTTCCAACTCACGGGCTTCTCCTGCTCAGACTTGTTTGCCAGCTCACCCACTCCATGGGAACTCTGAATACTGGAGTGCCCCAGGGCTCAGTCCTTGGCCCTCAAAGCCCATCCCCTCTTCTCCTGCTCAGTAACTGGCACATAAAATCAATACCAAAACTTGAAAAAGACAACCCCGGAAGAAAAACAGATACAGATCAAGGTTGTATCATTCATCTACTCGGTCAATACATATTTATTGAACACCTACTATGTGCCAAGCACTGAGAAAAGACAAGGTCTCTATTCTTGAGAGGCATAAAATCTAGTGGCAAAAACAGATGTAACCAAGAAACAAGATAAGCAGATTGTGAAGGATGCCAGCTGGAGCAGAGAGAGAGTGATAGGACTGAGAGCAGTGGGGTGGGGATGGGGCACGGCCCTACAGAGGAGGGTCAATGAATGATGCTCTGAGAGGCATATCTGATGAAGTCAGCCAGGCAACAGACCAGGGAAGAACTTCCCAGGCAGAAAAAACAAAAACAACCCCCCCCCCAAAAAAAACAGCAAGCCTAGAAACTCTGAGGCAAGAAAGAACTCTGACATTTGAGGCACTGAAAGGGGCGACAAGTCATGCCTGAAGAGAGGGAGTAAGGGTCCAGACGAGGTGGGCCACACTAAAGGGGTGGGCATGCATTGTAAATTCATTGGGAACACATTAAAGAGTTTCAAGCAATATGCTTAAAATTTAATTTTTAAAAATTCTCTTGAGTCAACCTGAGGAAATTGTGTGTCATGGGAATTCAAGCAACTAGTTGGAAAATGATTTTTTTTTTCTATTGAGTCATATGAAACTCCAATAATACAACGATGTGTTCATTAAAAAAAATCCAGCTCAAAAGTACACCCTATAACGTACAAAAATCACGGGTTTCAAACTCAAAGCAGAGATGAGTTAATTGTCAAGATTGTTTAGTGGGTCACTGCATGCGAAGGCCTCTTTTTTTTTTTTTCTTAAACATTTAGCTTTATCAGAGTTTTTTTTAAGGAAAAAGGAAAACCAGGTCTGTGCCTCTGAAAAAAAATTGGCATAGATTCTAAACAAACACACGAAAGATTTTTTAATCTTCTTAGATTCATAAATGAGCAATTTCCTTAGGTACAATTAGGAATGGCTTATTTTCTCAATTTTAAGTGAGTTTCTGAAATACACCACGTGACACAGAGGATAAGAGGAAATTAGAAGCTATTGCTGCTCTTTCTAGGTCATGAATCACACCATCTTGCTTTTCCTCTGCAATTTGCTGTGACTAATGTCTGAAATCTAAGACCCCCTGCCAGGAATTAACTCATAATTCCAAGTGAAAAGGACGTCACTCAGCTCAGCCCTGTAGGTGACTGTTTACATCATGTGTGTGGTGATAAGCTGGGAAATCCTTGGTGTATGTCAGGCCCTCCTCTCAGAACTACTGGATCTCCATGTAACACTGCCTTCAGGATAAGAACAAGATGGCGGGAGTTGGTCAAAGAGTTGTTTTCAGATCTCTTAACACATATTTGGACCAAATGTTGAAACATGTCCTACGTAGACATATAAATTACTGCTTCCCCAAACAACCACAGGTGAGGAATGTTTTTGCATGTACTTATTTGCATGTACACACTTATTCTACTGGCTTTCTGGTTTCATCTTTCCCTCCCCTTCCGACCTTGCGGGGCCTGCTGTGGGGCCATTTTGACTCATCAATTTTCTAGGCTAATTATTCCAGGGGATTTAAGCTCATTGGGCATTGAGGCTGTGGTTGGTGCATGATAGTAATAATATATTCTACAAACGTTCTCTCCCGTTTCAGGATCCTCAGGGTCTCCAAGCAAAGGTTCTAAGAAGTGTCTCCAGGGCCCTGGGGACTCAGGGAAGGCCCTGCTTCTCCCTATGTCCCAGACACCCTTGAAGCCTCCTGATACTGCAAGTTGTGTGGAATTCTGCAACCAAAGCCAGTTTTGCCTAGTATTGATAAACGGACACTTACCTAATGGCCTTTTTAGAGCAGAGGTGAAGCGACACCTGTGCACTCAATGTCACAATCATCGCAGAGATCACTGGCGGAGGTCACAAGATCAGACATCGCAGAGCTTCCCGGCATTCCTGGCCCTTCTCCCCTCCTCCCCCATGCCCTCCTGGGCTCCAAATTTCCCTTCTCAGATTCAGAAAGGAAAACGACTCTTCCCCAAAGCTGTTCTTGTTGCACTTTCACTTTTCTGCTCTGATCTATTGACCTAAACCCTGGAGACACTGTCTTCCCCCACCTACCAGCTGCCACCCACCACCACCTTCCTCAGTCCCCGGCTTATCTTGGAAAGTCGGCTTTGTCATGTTCACGATCATTTCTGAGACGTCTAAACTAAAACTAAAAATCCCCCAACCCTTCCTCTTTCTCTAAGCCGGCATTCCAGCCAGGCTGGGAGGGGAAAGGTCGGCGTTTAGCTGCCTCTCCCCTCTGGGACCTGAGATTTCATTCCTTTCCCCTCCTTTGCAGGAATGCTGCTCCCCCATGGCACTTGTGGCAGCAAACAGGTTTTATCTGCTCGGTTCTCAAGTGTTTATTTAACTTGTCTCAGCCTTCTCTCTCTACTCACTCTCTGAGACTGTTTGCAAAGTTGCGTTTGCCATGCTTATTCCAATTGTTAAAGAAAAAGACACTAACTACTCTCCATTGACTTTCCAACCCAGTGCCCTCCTGGTCACCATGAATGACCTCTCCTCCTCCTCTGGCTCTTAGTGACCGGGGACTGGTGACTACATGCAACAACCACAAAAATTCTTCTTCAAATATCTTAGGTGAGAAAATTCTCATACTTCAAGGAAAACAGGCACCTTCAAGGACACAGTTATATTAGCTCTTGATTCTTTCAACAGTTAGAATATTTTACCAAGATGATCAGCTTTTCAATAAACTTAATACTTGCAGCTTTCATGACGCCATCATCCCCGGGAGGGCAATGATTAAAGGTAGATTTTACTGCTTGGTTTTTAGTGGTTTTTGGCTGCTCTTCATGACAAAGTTTTTCTGTTTGTTCATTTTTATCATAGAAGATTTGCTGAATCTTTCCAATAACATAGCTCTCTGTATCTCTCCACCACTGTGTTTAAAAGCGTTGCACCCAAACTTCTTAATTAGGCTAACTTGTCGAACTCTCATTTATTTTAAAATAAGAATCAGGTTTTCTGCAAAATCTCTACCTAATAAAAACCAAGGAATTTACTTTAAATTAGAACTCACATTCAGGAAGAAAAGACAAACCCACGCAGAACTTGATGCCGCCAAACAGGACTTTTACACTAAAGGCAACAAAGGCATAGATGCATTCAAGGATTCACCTTGGAGAAAGAGGAGGGCAAAAGGAGATGTTCATAACGTAGTTACCATATGCAGGAAGAATGGGCAAATATAACTGAATAGCAATTTTTTTTTAAGGTTTCAGAAAAACTGCCAAGTAATCTGAGTTGGGTGCCATTTACAAAACATGCTGACAGGAGGGTCACCCAGCTGGCTCTCAGCCTGGCTAAGGAGAGGGAAGTATGTGGCACCTCTTACCAAGTGAGGCTCGACCAACTTTGCCTACCACCAAAAAGCCAGCATTCTCCTGGGACCCCCGAGCATCACCCCAAACCCTTAGCCTCTCTCTGATTCCCAGCCTAACTGGGCTTCCTTGGGGGATGGGGATCTGTGCTGCTCAGCCCTGGCTGTGAACTTCTAACCCAAGGAGCATTCTTATCCCATTATGATGAAATCCACAGGGTTCAACAATTTAATTCCTCTATGAACACTGAATGTATACCAGGTGCTGGGCGGGGGGAGGGAAGAAGCAGAGCGGGGAGACTGGGCTGTGCACGTGACCAAGTCCCTGCTTTCCAGGTCCTGAGGATCTAGTTGAGCAGAGATGTATTGGATATGAGACCAAACATAACACTGGAGAGAATAAAGTCAATGGAATAATAAACTGCTCAAGGGATCCAGAGGGGAAAACAATCCATTCCATAATAGGGAGGGGAGGGAAAGGGAACGAGAATTTTCACAGCAGAGAGAGGGAGGGGGCATTGTTGGCTGAGGGAACAGCCTTGAAATGGCGTCTGTATTTAAAGATCACTTTTAATAGTCTGGTGTTGCTCTGGGGGAAATTTGATAATCTGATGGGGAATGAGACTGACATAGACCCTCCACATCAAATCTTACAGGGTTGGGGGTAGGGGTGAGGGAAGGCAGTGAGAATCCTCCTTATTTCATGTGAGTTAGGCAAATCAAAGTATTTTTTAAAAAGAATTTTTAAATAAGATTTGCTTGGCTAGCAAAACCTTTGGAATTATAGAAGGGACTCACAGATGATAATAATAATAATAAATGATAGTGATATTTGGAATAATAATGACTATGATTACATCAAACTGGAAGTGATTTAGGACATTCATAGTCTTTTAGAGCTGAAGGAACTTTAAAGACCATCTTATCCAACTGCCTTGTTTTAAAAACAGATGAGGAATCTGATGCCCAGAGAAAAGTCCCTTGTCTCAAATCCACAGCTAGTTAGGGGCAAAGCACAGATCTCTTTCTTCCTAAACCAGATCACTTTCCACTAACATATGCTGGTCTGCACCCACCCAGCTATTTTTCAGAGAAGGAAAAAAGACAGTGAAACAGTGATTGGTGTTTAAGGGGTTTGCCTGAAGTCCCACTGCTACCAGTGGCTCAGATGGAACCCAAACCGAGGACATTAGGGACATCAAGCCAACACTCTCCTGTAAACATTCTTACTGAAATTAAACCCATTCACGAGGGATGAAGCACGAGACAGAAGAGTGAGTGTGGTAATTAAAGCCCAGGCATGCACGTTTCTCCAATCATGACCTGGGCAAGAAAGACGGGGGCGGCGGAGTCTGCTTTGCCTCAGCTGCCATCCCGCCCCACCACACACAAGCCAAGCTGCTGGGAGCTCTCTTTCTCCACCAAAGGCTTAGCTGCAATATGGTTTAAATTAGACATTTCTTGCCTGAGTAGAACAAATCACTTAGGTTATATGCTGACAAAAAAGGAACAGTCTGAATGCTTGGAAAGCTTAGGGGGAATTAAATTATGTGCTGTCACTTCAGAGTTGTTGCTCTGTCCTCTCCACCACCACCTCTCAATTGCCTGCAGGAATCCCGGAGGAGGCTTGCGTGCAAGCCGAGCCCTAACCCAGGGTTTAACATAAACTTCGGGCTCTCAGGTCATTGGGCAATAACAGGTATATCCGGTTGGGTCTTTTGTGCTTGTCTGCACGCAAATTAAAAGCTCGTGCAAAGCTCAACTCCTCGGAGCCTCTGGTTAGGGAGAAGGTATGATGCCTTGGAAGAGAATTCTCACACCATCGCCTGTTTACTTTTTCAGGGAATCGGGGTGGAGGGCTGAGCTTGCTTATGGGAAGTTTGCACCTCTGGGAAGCTGAGCTCAGAAGGGGCGGGATGTGGAGGTGGACTTGGGCCAGATTGTCTGCTGGGAGCAGGGCTCTGAAGGACTCCAAGTTGGAGCTTTGAAGGGGTGTAGTTCTTGAGGGCTGTGGGTAGAGGTGGGAGTGCCAATGCCTGCACTTCCTGGCGGGTGGCAACAATGGCCCATGGCTGGCAGGGGCGGAGCTGGGTGGGGAGGGTCACCAGAGGGAGCCGGAAACCAAGGGAAGGGGACATGTACCAAGAGCTGTCACCTCTGGGGGCTTCCCACCTCCCCACCTCTTTTAAAGACCTCACTACAATTCAGCCCTGAAGCCTCCAGAAGGCTGGTTGGAGTAGGAAAGTGTCTTCTCTTCTGTCCTCATGCTTCGTCCCATGGGAAGCGGTAGTGTTCATAACTCTTGCCCTCAAACTTGGAGATTTTCTCCGTCAGGAGTTTGCTTACCTGGTGTGGCTGGAAGGCAGCAGGGCGTCTGTGGTGTCTGGCAGACCTGAATTCAGACTGTGGCTCACCTACCGCAGGAACTCTGTGACCCTGGTTGATAACTCCAACTCCTCCCGTCTCGCTTTATTTGTCTGTAGAAAAGGGATTATGGTAATAGTTACCTTAAAGGGTTGGTTGTGAAGGATTAATGAAATGATTCCTGTCGAGTGCTTGGCACACTGCCTGGCTCAAAGTGCTCAATAAATGGTCGTTCTTCCATTGTTAGTAGTATATGTTACTGTTACCATTGTTATTATTGGCAGAGTTGCTAATGAATGAGCCGCTGCAATTTCAGAATGTGGCTGAGGTTCCCCCGAGCTGGATTTCCCCCTCCTCCTCTGAGCCGCTCTCCCAGCCACTGACTCCGGCATCACCTGGGCTTTGGGCAGCAGAGATTTGGGTACCACTCTGTTAGTCTCTTCTTCCTGGCCCTGCTTGGGGGCTACGGTGCACCATCCCAGCCAGATACGTGGGGTGGTACCTCTGTGACAGCCCAGCAGGGTTGCAGCGCTGTTTGAATGTGCCCACATGTCTCTCATGGGCTTTCTTCCTAAAATCAGTCGCTGGGGCATCACTCCCTTTGAAATCTACCCTCACTCTCACCAACTTCCTACATCAAGAACAGAAATCCTTAGATATTTCTTGGATGAACTTTTCTCACAAGAAAAAAAAAAAATCACATGTTTAAGCTGAGACAGTGATTCTTAAAGTGTGGTCCAGGGACTCCTCAGGAGGGTGGGTGGTCCTGGAGACCCTTTCAGGAAACCCACGAGGTTAAAACTATGATCATAAGATCTTCTTTGCCTTTCTCCCTGTCCTCTCACAAGTTTACCAGGGGTCTTTCAGGGGCGACATGATGTTGAATATCACCGCAGATTGGAGGCAGCATCAGATGTGAGTTTTCATCTGTCTTCTGTTAAATCATAAATTCAAGAGATTTGTAAAAATGTAAAACAATGCCATTCCTACTAAATACCTTTTGTTTTGGAAAATATATTATTTTCCAGTATGCTATTTCTGTTAACGTGTGCTAGGTTTATAATTTTTATTGAATAAACATTCAAAACTTTGTTCCCTTTTCACTTCTAAAATTGTAAATATTGATAGATTTAACTTTAGATTAAACAATAGCTCTTTGGGTTCTGCAATAATTTTTAAGAGTATGAAGAGGTCCTGAACACAAAACATCTGAGAAGTACTGAGCTAAGATTTTGGCACTGGGGCCTATGAAGTCATCACTTTGCTCACTTACTTCTAAATAAAACTATCATTTCTGGAAGTTTGGAATAGTGCGAATTTTATAGTAAGTTCAATATCATGCATTTGAATGTAACAGATCTAGTTCTGAAGCCCAGGTGGAGGCTTCATTCCAGTTCTCTGCATGTTCCAGCCACTGTTTTAAAGGAAAATTTTCTAAACCCTCCCAAGGCTGGACTGTAAGTTACAGAGATCACACTTTGCAGGGCAGATACCAGGGTTGCTCTCCCCTGGGAGGGGAGAAGGCGGGTTTGAATTGAATCCTGCGCTGGAACCAAGATGGCTTTGCCTGTTAGGGTCCTGGGCCCTGGAGAACATCAGCTGTCCTGGGAGAGGGGGAGGAGGAGTGTGGTCCTTAACAGGCACAACAGTGCCAGAGAAGTCTATGCTCATGCAGAGTTAGACAGGAGGGGCTTGTGTACAATTCACGATGATGGGCAGTAAGTTTACGAGTGCTTACTGCTATGGTCTGGATGGGCTCACAGAACTGAGTTCAAACCTTGACTCCTTCACTTGCAGCCTATAAGACTTTTGGCAAATAGTTCATTGTCTCTGAATTTCAATCCCCTTACATGAAAGGTAAGCTAAAGACAGCAATACTTTCAGGATGACCGACAGAAGTAAATGAAAGAGTAGATGTGAAGCACAGAACTCCTCTCCTTTCTCCGTCGCATCGCCCTGTGCTGTCAGGCATTCTAAGAGGGCAGAGGAGCAGAAGCCGCGGGCCCCGGGATGACTGTAACATCAGAGAGGAGGCTCGTCCTCCGGTTTGGCCGTGCACAGTGATCTGCAGGTGGCACTCAGAACTGATGCTGTGTTTATCCCTTGTTATGTGAAATGATACCTGTAACTTGATTTTCACCTCTCTGATCTGCCTCAGGGAGCCTCAAGTACTCTGAGCCCCGCAGTAGAAGAATGCAGAAACGAGGACTCCTGCGAGTCTAGAGTCCCTCGTGTGCTCTTCTTGCTGGGGATAAAGATTTCCATTCTACTCCAGAGCCCCAGGTATTCCACTGGCAACCTGGCAACATGGGAGCTCAGGTGACTGCATCAGAAGGTCCCTGACACTATGAACAGAGAGCAAGGGGCCCCAGGACACATCTGGTGGGAGGAGGCCCAACCACCCCTGCACAGGGCACAGCGGGCGCTTCCAAACCCAGAAACTGAGAAGCCCCTCCTTCCTTCTGTAATCAAACCCTTAAAATGAATAAGCCACCAGGGACTGACTCAGTCCAGTGGAAAAGGAAATAGGCAGGTTAGTCACCACCACAGTACAGACGACTGAATTTGACTTTCCACTGTGGACAGAGGAGCGTTCTGGACCATTTCCTCCCTGACAGTTGAGAAGGGAGAGCTGAGACCCTCCTAGCCAAGCCTTCTGGTTCAGGCTCCCGAGATGGCCTCAGCTTCTTCAGCGAAGCTGTTAGATGCTCCGGATGCCCCAGGTCTGAGTCCCAGTCCTGTGTTTCACCCAGGCCTGTCATGGGAAGAAAGAAGGTGGTATCTTCTGGGAAGCTGGGGAGTGTTGCTTCGTTTGCCCAAATCCCTGGGAGGTCCCACGATAGTGCTCCCTGGAGTCCTCTCCTGTTTGCACTGCATTGAGGGGTGTTTTCTCAACTGTCCGTGGCAGGGAGTTGCATTACTGTGGTCCCAGAGCCTCATTACTGCAGGAGGGACTGGCCCAGGGCCTAGCTTGGAGGAGGGAACCCAGCAGAGCCTCGCCCAGCATCTTTCAGGAACCCAGCATCCTCCAGCCCGAGGGACGGCCTCTGTACTGAGGGCCCTGATGTGGAGCACAGCTGTCTGGGTGAGGTGAAATGAGGTGAAGAAGAGGTATGGCGGGGCTGCCATCTGGGAGCTGGAGGAAAATCCACACTGGCTATTGGTCCCGAGCTCTTCTGCCAAGAGCAGAGCCACTTAAAGGCAGCAGCAAATGACCTCCCCAGACTAATGAGAATAGCTGATGCTGTGCGAGCCCCTGCCAGTGTCAGGCACTGCATTAGCTCCTTCAGGCCTCACCACCACTCTGGGAAATCGGCACTGGTATGGTCCCCATTGTACCTCAGTGGAAACTGGACCCCGAGAAGTGATGTACAGCAGCTGAAGTGACCCAGTCGTCAGTGGCAGAGGTGGATTCAGACCCTGGCTGGCTCTGGAGTGGTGCTATTAACCCCGCAAACCGCTGCCTCAGAAAGACAAGGTGGACTTGACTGGTGCCACCTTAAGCTTCCAGGAGCCTGCAGGTGGGTAAGGGCGTGTTGCCCTGGGAGCCAGCACACTGACCCAAGCAGACCACATCTGTGAGGTCCAAGTTCCTGCATGACTCTGATTTTACGGGACAGGAATAAGGGCTTAGTTGTAGTTGCAACAATAATAATCATGGCTAACTTTCAAACGTTTACTGAGAGCTCACTCTTTGCCATCAGCGATGGTAACTGGTGTCCTCACGATGTCTCACTTACTCTGAGGCTGTGATATTATTATCCTTCTTGTATGAATGAGGAACCCTGGGCTCAGAAGAGTTAAGTAACATGGCCAAGGTTGCTGCTTGTAAGTAGGAGAGCTGGGTCTCACAGCTCCAGAAGCCAAACTCCTAATGATGTGTTATGCTGGCTTTACTGCTTTTAATCCCCTCTGGAGGATTAGACAAGCCCAGAAGGCATTTGGGCCTGTGCCCAAGGGCCTGTAAAGAACTGTCATCATCTCCGAGGGGATATTGAGGCTTGCTGAGGTCACTCTCCCACTGGCCTCTGTGATGTCTTCCACAAGGATGTGGAAATCGGGAATGTTCCCCCGAAAGTCTTACTGGCTTTACCCTGGGGATTTCCTTCATCTGTCAAGAAGGGGAGACGGTCTGAACACAAGCATACACGATCTTTACAGTAAAGAACAGGTCTGAAAGACAACTCATATTTTTCGCGTTTTCGCTCCACATTTGCAAAGCTAAATTAAAGCAGCAGTTTTTTATAGAGGGAAAAGTATTTTGGCACATGCAGCTTGGTGCAGAATCCCTGGTTCATGAAGATGCAAACTGGCATCTTTCTGGAAGACAATGCAGGTGGTGTTAAGACCCTTAAAATACATATCCCCCTGGTTCAAGCATTTCCACTAGAGAAACACTTATAAATGTATATAGAATTGCACAGAAAAGTGAAGTCATTGCAGTGGAGTTTATAACAAGGTGAAAACAACACAAATGACCATCTAAGAGAAATGGTTAAATAAATTATGTTACAGCCATACTAAACAGTAGTTTAAAAGCATACAGAAGATCTATACCTTCTGTTGAGGTCACCAAGACATTTGTTAAGTTGAAAAAAAAAATCACTGAACAGTAATTTTAGTATGATCTCATTTGTATTAAAATATATACATATGTACAAACATATGCACATACATAAACAGAAGGCACATGGTTCCCACTGTTACATCTGAGAAGGGTTGGGAGTATGGGCTTTCCCATTTTTCTGCATTTTTTTTATATATATTGGTTGAATCTAATCTTTTGCAACAAGAGCCTGTTTATATACTCGTGTGTTTGTGTTTTAAGAATTTATATCTGGCCAAAACAGAAAAGTAGTATATACATTTTGTATAATTATATAACATTATATAACAAATATTTTAAATACACATACAAACACACACACACATATATAATATTGGGGATGTATAATAATGTGGATATATAATACAAACCGCAGTCCCAAGATTTTTTGGCCTAGAAGTAGTCTAGATTAGGTTAGTGGTCCCCTGGCCACCAGACATGCTTTCCCCACATTGTTTTGCTGCTCCTGCTCTGATCTGTGGCCCTCAAGGCCAACAGGAGTATTAACATGCCCTCCATGGGCTGGAACACTGTCCTGGAGCTCCAAGATGTATTTAATAGGAATTAAAGTAAAATCTCATATTTAGATTTTTTTTTGAACAGTTGCACAAGTGCAACTAAAGACTCAGAATGGTGTCAAGTCTTAAAATAAAAGATGAAGACTTTAGCTCATCACAAGCTTAGTATGGGTACAAAAATGGATGCAGTTACTTTAAAATGGTCCCCAAACTTTGTTTGCATTAAAAGAAACACTGTGTGGCTGATCGGAAGTAACTGCATCTCTCTGGGCTGGACAGGATGCTGCCTTTGCGATATTGTGTTCAGTTTTAGGTACACACTTAGGCCTATGGGAAAACTGCGTTGTCTAGAAGACACAGAAAGCTGGATAGAGTACTGGAAAACAAGTCATTCGAGGAACGAGTGAAGGCACATATCAGGTGGATAAAGTTTTAGAAACCAAGTTATTCAAAGTGATTGAGGAGCTGGGGCATTTGTTAGTTGATGGGACGATGGCTCAGTGGCAGCACAGTTCCCATCTTCAACCATGTGAAGGGCTGTTGTGTGAAAGCAAAATCAGTCTTGGTTTCTGTTG
The DNA here is from genome assembly GCF_048773025.1 of Camelus bactrianus. Taxonomy (NCBI): domain Eukaryota; kingdom Metazoa; phylum Chordata; class Mammalia; order Artiodactyla; family Camelidae; genus Camelus; species Camelus bactrianus. The sequence goes on along the minus strand of NC_133553.1, from coordinate 39,918,513 downwards.
CTCAAAACGGAAGCTCTGAATTCAGCAGAAGACAAGAACATTCACTCCAGAGTCTTTCTTAGTGTTAGAAAGAACCTCTTAACATTCAAAGCTCTCTAACCAGAGCAGTCCAACAACAGGACAGGACAGTGTTGAGAAATCAACACTTCGAGCATAGGACGAAAAAATCCTGTTGGAGGTTGATGGTCAAAAAGCCAATGTATAATTATCCAACCGTCGTGTTCTCTTTTGGGAATGTGTAGGGGAGAAATAACTACTTTAGTTATTTAACTATCAATTATTTTCTCAAGCCCTGGATGTGACTATAGTTTCTGAATGGAATTTTTGTCCATTTGTGAAAAGAGAAGAAAACCTTGTAAGGGAACACAGACCTAACCTTAAAAACTAAGAGTTAATGGAGTAAAAGAAGACAGGAATATGGATTCTCAATCAAGAATTCATCCCAAATCTGGAAGCTCTACCCATCAACAGGCCCTGACTAGATACTGTGACATAGCTGAACCCAAATTGTACATTCCACCTTTTTTTCCCTGGTACTTATTGTCGCTTTATGCATTCTCTTGATAATCCACTAAATATTTATTTAGGAAATAAAAATGAAAAATAATATCCTTCACCTGAGCGAAGATTTCTGTGCTTGATCAAAGAATTAGGAAAGCAAAGGTTTCCTCTGCTAACCAAAGTAGTGGACAGCAGCCTCCGAGTTGCACTGTTAGAACAGTGAATTTCAGGAAATGGACTGAGTGGTAGTCAAAGCCCATGGAACATCTATAGTTGGTGCCCCTCCCTTCCTGTGGAATCATTGCTGTCCTGGGTTAGTGAAAGCTTCATCCACAAATACTGTACAGGAGGGACTCGCATTCTGGCTGAGAGACTAGACAAATGATCACTGAGGTTATCTTTTAGCCTCAGTGTTTCATAGTTTGCTCCTTTTTCTTTCCTTAGTTGTTCTATCTCCCTGGCACCTTTTCTCCCTTTCTTCACTCCTGCTTCTCTTTTCTCCTCTACCTCTACCCTTACTCTTCTGTGAGAGACAAAAGGTAGGCATGAGGATGGAGCGAGAAAGGGAGACAATGGAGAACAGAGAAAAACGTGGAGGTCTTCCAGGGCATGCTGGTGAGGATGATGTTAAAAAAAAAAAAAGACTCAGAGAAAGGGAGAACAGGAGAGAATGTAAGACAAGGAAGAAGGAAGGGTCAGGGGAAGACAGAAGGCACAGAAGGAAGGAAACTAAAGGAAGCAGGGAGAAGCCATTAGAGAACTGGACCATTTGCTACATTTACGAAGCACCTGAAACTTGAAGTGGATGAGTTCCTTAAGACAAGGACTCAATGAAGCTAAAGGGTGGTTGCATCTTATATTCCTTCTATTTTCAAAAGGAATTGAAGAAGGCTTACAATGAAAGACAGATACACTCAAACCATTCAAAGAGCAAGGGCAATGAAGGAGGTAAGGGTCCTATGAGGTAGCACTGAGGAAAACTACTGTTAACTGAGCACAAACTTTTTCTTAGCCCTGAACTCCAAAAAGCAGTGTATCGTGGGGGACAATGAACATGTCATTCCCAGGTTCTTTTCACGGTCCTTTCTTCTAAGAGACTCTCCATAAAGCTAAGAGGACAATGCAAAATCATCATGTTATGAAGCTATTTCTTTCTTATGCTCTTATTTTTTGTTTTTAGTAACTTTTAACTTTGATATAGTTTCAAACTTATAGACAAGTTGCAAGAACATCACAAAGAACTTTCATTTACCCAAGTTCTCCAATTATGAAGATTTTACCACATTCACTTTACCATTTTCTTCTCTCTTCCTCTCCATCCCCTCTCTGTCTTTTTTCCTTGAAGCATTGGAAAATAAGATGCAGACATTGATGCCCCTTTACTTCTAATAAATACACAGGAAACTATTCTGGTGGGAAACTAGAACAGGACAGTGTACCTTTGTGGTTTTCACTAATACCAGACTATACGGAAAGAGTTTCGTGGGGCAATCAGGTTGGAAGGGGAAGAGGGCTAAGAAACTTGTCTTAATCCACACTCATTTAGCAAGTGACTATCTCTTTCTTAGATTTATTTAGGTGGATAAAATTAGCCAAATCTTCCAAAGCTACTTCTACTCACACTTCACGTAGGATTGAGAAAACATCAATTGTTCACATCAACTAATATAAATGGCAGGGGAGATGGCTTTGGTAGGGAGCCCAAATGCCCCATCCAAGAAACCTCAGGACCACAAATGCTTAAGACAAAGGTAAAGAACCCAGAGGATCACTGCTCACATGTATAGGGCTTTGTTGACTTTAAAAACACTTAAAAATTTTTAAAAATGTCTGAAATTAGAATATGTCTTACAATCACTGACATAATTACAATTCGCAGCCCCCTAGCCTTTATATTAGTACGTAAAATACTGGTGTATCCTATAAATGACAGCTTCTTAGCTTAAATGAACTAAGATATGTTGTTTAGCTCTATGGGTCTCAGTCTGTGTATTACCAGGAAGAAGGAAGCAGAAGCAAGTCAGGGGGAGCATGCGGTTTGGGTATTAACTCCTCTGTCATCGCCATCCTCTCCATTTCCAGCACATGCCTGCAGGATCCTACAGCTCCTCCCGCTGCCAGACCCTCAGTCACCTTAGACACTTGGTGTATCTCCTTATTTCTGTTTCTCTGCCTACTAGCACGTTAACATGTGTCTCATTACTGATTCCTGCCCATCCCACATGTCAAAGACTTGCCAGAGATTGCTGCTTCTACTCCACTGTGTGCTTGTGTGTATGTGGTTGGAGGGGTTTGGAAGAGCATAGGGCTCAGCCATAAAGCCAACACAGGGATTATGCTAGAGAGAAATCCCATGACGAAAACCAGCTTCTACACTGATGACATTAGGGCTTAGCTTTCTTGGCTACTGGCTCCAGGCACAATGCATCTATTTCATTTGCTATTTTATTACTATTACTATTACTATTATTATTATTTTGGGTTATTCTTCAACCCAAAATGGAAGGATGGACAGAAGCGGGGTACATGAAAACTGACAGGGCTCTTATCTTTGGTTTCCTAGCATGTTCCCCCCACCCCCATCCCTCTTTTTCTGAAAATAGACCTAGCCCTTTGGCCACAAGGGTGGCCTGATGCCAGTCTGGCACAAATACAGTCCTTCCAGGGGCCTGGATAATGACCTTGGAAGAGAGATGGTCTTTTTCTTGGGGTGGTTAATTGGAAGCTGCCTATGGCCAGCTTTCCCACCACTTAAAGAGAGTATTCAGAACAAAGCCCAGGCAGAGACTAGCATACTAGACATGGAGGAGAGCAGCCCCACATCCATCCACTCTGTGTGGTACCACCATTATCCTTTCCTGCACGGGAGCCAGTGCATTCCTGTCCTGCTTAAACAAGCTTAAGCTGGATTTCTGTTCTATGGAATCAATACAATACAAGGCATTTTAAACCTCTGCTTTGAACTCTCTCTCTAGCTTAGCTGTTCTTTTGAAAGTTATTTGTACCAAACAATTCAAGTTTGAGATTTGGGAGGGCAAAATCCCCATATTCTGTGCTGTTGACTGAGAGAGGATCCCTGGGCCTTAGACACTGGCTTTGGTTGAAAAGTTGTGATAATTAAAGAGCCTGGTGTGGATTTTCACTTGGAGGGAGGGCTCTACCATGAGCTGGCTCAGGGGACCCCACAGGCCTCTTTGGATTCACTTGTGTCTTCACCAGGTATCAAATGGGCCCTCCAACAGAGGTCTACACCACAGATCCTGGGAGAATCCCAGGCATGCAGATTTTAAAGGTGTTACCATAGCCAATCATTTTGGTTTGTCATAAGAGATAAGGGTCTATCTTTCAGACATCATCTGCCCAACTGGTTACTCTGCTTTTTAGAGACATGTCCTACAAGAGCTGAGCCCAAGGCATCATAGCTTGGAGGGGATGACTGAACTAAAGTAAAGTATGCATCTAATTTATCTAAAAACTATATGACATTATTCAGGGATTAAACAGTAGGTCTTAGGAACAGTCTTGTTTTGTATTTTTAAGATAGGAATTTACTTGGTTCAAAGGCACCTCCATCCATCTGATTCTGATAGAGACATTGTGATGAAAGCTTTCAGGAACATTGATAGCTCAGAATTGGCACTAGCCCACAGATAATTCTTGTTTACTAAATTAAAGTCTATTGAGAGATTGATACACGTGGCAGTCTTGAATTATTAGGCAAAGGTCTTGCTAAAGCTGGACACTGTAAGGTTGTTATAAAATAAATTTCAAAGGATATGTACGCTAACACAGCCCAGGGAATCCAATGCTTATTTACTCAATTGCTCAAAAACTAACTTCATTAGGGATCTGAGAACCCCATCATGAAGTGTGAAATCATTTTCAGAGAACCTCCCAAAAGCTCCTGAACAGGGAATTTACCAAAGGGCATTTTCTTATCAGATTAGATATTTTATTGTTGGTTTCACTCTCTCAAAAAGTCACACTCTTTTCAGATGCCCCTTTATTTTTCTTTAAAATGTAGCTAGTTATTCCAAAGTCAGCTATGAGGCACAGTCCATAGGCTCCCTCATTCAAAACCAATTTATTTGCAAAAGGTGAGCAGACCATTTCTTCTGGGTCCTCAGAATCCTCAATTCTGTAAACAAAAACAACTATTCCAAAAAATCCTTCTAGCTTTTTTTTTTTTTAAGGCAAGCAGGAAAGAAGGCACTTGTGCCTTTCACCTGAAGATTTCCTTCTGCATAAACTTGTATGATGGGGTCTTCGTGGGTTCAAATCTTGGTTCCACCTCTCTTACTTGCTAGTAAGAGGGAAGGTGGGAGGGTAGAAAACCACCCCACTTTGACCATGCAAGCATTTAGATAATTTCCTTAGAAAGGAATAATTTAAGACTATATCCTATGATTGTAATTGTATTATAGTGCTTGTTATCTTGGGTAAATCACATAACCTCTCTGAACCCGTTTCCTCCTCTGCAAACTGGGAAACAATAGAGATTCCCAGCGCGTGTTATGCTCAAGGCACAGGTCTGTCACGTGGTAAACGCCCAACTTCTTTACTTAAACTTAATGACCCCGGAGGCTCTGAAGTACACTTCTACCTATGTAACTACCATACGTCCCACCCTCCCCCCGGGCTTGTTCTTTCCTCAGCCTAGCGGAAAAGACCCTTTCTCTCCAGGGTCTTTAAAATACTTTGTACTAGCCAGCAGGAAAGGGCGTAGTGGCCGGCCAGGGAGGCTACAGCGGCCCAAGTACCTCCTGCTACCTTTTTGAAAGAGTACTCATTCGGAGAGCACGCGCGCCCAGACCCGGCCTCTGGGTGGCAGCCCTGGCGGGCGCGGCTGTGCGTGCGCCGCGGAGGGTGGTGGTGGCCTGCACCCCGCCCTCGGCCGCCGCCCCCGCCGCCGCCTCGGCGTGTCAGGTGCCGTGAGAAGCGCCGAGGGATATGACTGGAGCCGACTTTCCAGAAGCGGCGCACGCAAGGCACAGCTCCGCACGCAAGGGGGAGGTGACAGCAGAAGAAACTTTTCAACCCGATAAAGTTCGCAGGCGCGCTTAGATTGGCCTCCTCCTCCTTTCTTCCCGCCTCCTCCCTCCAGGAATCTCCAGAGCACCCTCCCTCCTCTCCTCTCCCTAGTGTTCGTCCCGGCTTGGTTCCGGGCTGGGAGCCAAGGGCCTCGGACGCGGCCAGCGCGGCCCCGCGATCTCCAGTGGGCGGCGCCACCTGGAGGAGCTTCTACGCGGGAAACCTCGGGGCCAGCTGCGGCGCGCCAGTGCTGGCCTTTGTGTGCCAGGGACGGTCGGGGCCCCGGGGCGGGGGAGCAGCGTCTTTCAGGGATTCTTGATCTCGCCGCGCAAGGTGGAGGGAGAACTTTGTGCGGCAAAGGGCCTGATCTGACGGGCCGATTTATGTGCAAGAATGTCAAGATAAAATAAAAATACAACAACGTGGGATGCTGTAAGGCAAACCGCTACCACAAGCGAGCTTTCCTCGTTTCCAAACTGACGGGTTTCCTTTTCAGGTTCGGGCGCCCAGGGATCCCGAGCGGTTTTCTCTTGGGGAAGGAAGCTGAAGTCACCGAGAGGGAAGGGAGGTCGGGCTCTCGGGACGTGGAGCGCGTTCTCACCCAGAGCGCAGAGGGCTGCTCAGGTTCTGTCCCGAGCTCGCGTCCTGGGAAACCGTGCGGCCTCGATCGGGGCTAATTGTGAAGAGTGGGTTTCAGGGAAACGAAAATTTCATTCCACGGCTTCCAGGAAAGCTGCCAGCTACTGCGCCAAGGCCGTCGGGGCGAGCCGGGGGCGCCTCGCGTGACAGCCCGCGCGAGGCGACCCCAATTGGAGTCCTAGAGACTTGGACCTTCCCGACGCGCCCCGCCCCCCGCAAGCCCCGCCCCTGCCAGGTCCGACTACCTCCTCCCCCAACGCAGACCTTAAAAAAGAAGCGGGATGGCGCGTTTTGACTCTCCCGAGTGACGGTGTACAAACCCGCCACGCTTCTGCGACGCCAGCTGTCAGAGCCGTGCGGGAGGCGGGAGGGCTGGGAATAGACTCCATTCATCGACCCCCAGTCGCAATTCCCACGCAGTAAGAAAACCCTGATTTTGCCGAGGCCCCAGGTGCAGCTGGGCTCGGCAAAGGAGATATCTTTCTCCATTCCCATTCCAATCCAAGCGTCCCTAGCTCTGACGACGCCTAGAGACTGCAGAGTGGGCGCTAAAGCTCCCAGAGCTGGCAACAGGTGTCCAGCGCGGGCCCCCGACTTCCTGGAGACACTCGGGTTACCGTCTTGAACCCCACAAAGATCTCAGACGGTTCTCGGAGCCGGCGGTCTGGCGCTGCTGGAAACCGCGCCTCTTCGCAGGTCAGTCTATTGGTGGAGCTACATTCCCGCGGCCTCTTGCGATGGGTTCTCGCAATAAGGGGTGGCGGGGGGATGCGCAGGGGCCAGGATGGTAAGCATTTTGAAGGGACTGAGCGCCACCGCCTTGATGTCCGCCGTGTTGTCCCCAAATTGCAGGAACCGTTAGGCAGCTGGTGCAGTGTGGGGGGTCTGGGTCAGATAGAGGTGGAAACGGAACCCTTTACTTCGCCTTTGGGGATGGGTTTGGGGTGGCAAGAGGCATTTTCAGCTGCTTCTCCAGTGAGCCAACCCTGACCTAACCTACGCACGACCTTCTCCTTACCCAGCAGCGCATTGTAGCCCTAGGCTGGGGGTAGGGGCGTGGGTCGTCCGCCCCGTTCTCTGCCTACCTGAGTGTCACGCGTTCGCTCTTATCTCTGCAGCATGGCCACCAGCCTCAGCCCGGAGGATCATCTGCCGCCGATCCCTCTGTCTGCCCATCAGACCACGCTCCTGCTGCTCCTCTCGGTGCTAGCCGCGGTGCACATGGCCCAGAGGCTGTTGAGGCAGCGGCGGCGGCAGCTGGGGTCCGCGCCCCCAGGTCCTTTCGCATGGCCTCTGATCGGAAACGCGGCGTCGATGGGCCCGGCGCCGCACCTCTCATTCGCGCGCCTGGCGCGGCGCTACGGCGACATCTTCCAGATCCGCCTGGGCAACTGCCCGGTGGTGGTGCTGAACGGTGAGCGCGCCATCCGCCAGGCCCTGCTGCAGCAGGGCGCCGCCTTTGCCGACCGGCCGCCCTTCGCCTCTTTCCGCGTGGTGTCGGGCGGTCGCAGCCTGGCTTTTGGCCAGTACTCGGAGAGCTGGAAGGCGCAGCGGCGCGCGGCGCACAGCACGATACGAGCCTTCTCCACGCGCCAGCCGCGCGGCCGCCGGGTCCTCGAGGGCCACGTGCTAGCTGAGGCGCGGGAATTGGTGGCGCTGCTGGTGCGCGGCAGCTCGGGAGGGGCCTTCCTGGACCCGCGGCAGATGACCATAGTGGCCGTGGCCAACGTCATGAGCGCCGTGTGCTTCGGCTGCCGCTACAGTCACGACGACGCCGAGTTCCGCGAGCTAATCAGCCACAACGAGGAGTTCGGGCGCACAGTGGGAGCGGGCAGCCTGGTGGACGTACTGCCCTGGCTGCAGCGCTTTCCCAACCCTGTGCGCACCGCCTTCCGCGAATTCGAAAAGCTCAATCGCAACTTCAGCAATTTTGTCCTCGACAAGTTCCTGAGGCACCGCGAAAGCCTTCGGTCCGGGGCCGCTCCCCGCGACATGATGGATGCCTTCATCCTCTCGGCGGGAAAGGAGGCGGGCTCGGGCACGGACGTGGAGTACGTGCTGGCCAGCATCACTGACATCTTCGGCGCCAGCCAGGACACACTCTCCACCGCGCTGCAGTGGCTGCTTGTCCTCTTCATCAGGTAAAGCCTCCAGGAGGCTTGGGCTGGCCTTCCTCCCTTCCTCTGTAAAAGGTGGGGTGAAACTAGAATGTGCCGAGGTCGCCGAGGTCGCGACTAGGTCGCGAGATTTCGCTCGAGGTCTCTGTCAGAAAGTGCGGCTCAGGAAGGCTCAGTGCGGGCGGAGACCTGAGCGCACGCAGACCCAACCCAGCGGCGCCCTCTCGGCTCCGCATCTCTGAGTGGGTACAAATTTGTGTGAAACCTCCTGGAAAAACAAGATCTTTTTAATGCCCGCAGACCAGCCCTGATCTCCCACCCTGGCACAGGAGAAGTCAAATTGGAACGGTTCTGAAGGAAAGGGCCACGCAGTAAATATGTTAAATAAACAGCAGCCTAGACTGGTCTTAAGCGCGGATCCGAGGCTGCTCGGCCCTGAAGCTAAAAGCAAGCCGCTTGTCAGGTCTTTGTTCCCCGGTAAAGGCAGCTCTCGGAGGCAGGCCCGGACGCCGGCAGGCCTGGCCCCACGGACGGCTAATCTCAGGCGTTAAGAAAGCGGCCAGAAACCGGCAGACTGTGCTAGGTTTATAAAACCGCCGTGCTAGAAGTGTCGGTGTAAAGAATGGGAGACGCAGTAACTTTACCGAACGCAGAACAGCTTTTAAAACGGCAAATGGGGTACCCAGGAGGCACTTGCGGACCTCTCGGGCCTTGCGCTCGGCTCGGGTAGCTCACCGAATCTAAGAGTTCTGCTAAATTTGTACACGCACGAATTAAACAGATTCCCGGTAGCCTCAGACTGAGCAAATAAAACATAAATTTTACACAGGACATAGATTAGCCATTGTTTATCTGAAATTCACGTTTCACTGGGCAGCCTGTGGTGTTTTGTCCGGCAACCTTACCCCGGGGTTATAACATTCAAGGCAAATCGTGATAGCCTCTGAGCGACCAGAAATCCTGGTTGTGCACTTCCTTGGCGCACGGGTAGGCGGTAGGGGAAGCTGAATTTGTGGCGCCTTTAGAAACTGGAAAGTAAAGACAGCTTCTTTTGATGTTAGATCCCACTAAATTAGACTATTACATTTCCTTAGATACTGTACAGCTGCTTTCACAATTTTTTGGTATATTTAAAATCACTTCAGTATTAATACCATAGAAACACATATGGAGGAGCGGCAGAAATCGAATAAAGACAAGTCAGGAGTGATACATCAGGAAGACAATGATTCTAAAATGAATTCAACAGGTCTTTTACATCCCCTGATTTGCACGTTATTTTTTGAAACGTCTTTTCCACTTGAAACCAAATTGAAATCTTTCTGCGTGTACTCCAATTGGGCAGCAAAAGGAAATAAAACAATCTTGGGGTCGCTTTCAATTCAGTAAAGCTGATGAGTCCCTTTTTTTTTTCTTTTTAGTGAAAAGACAATATGACAGAGGATGGCAAATTACACTCCCTATTTAAGTTTTATGAGAATATAGCTATGCCCATTCATTTATGCACTGTCTATGGGTACTTTCACATTACAGCACAAGGCAGAGTTGAATAGTTGTGAGGCAGAGAGTTTGATCTACAAAGCCTAAAATATTTACTATCTGGCCCTTAAGAAAAAGTTTGCAGACTCCTGAAGTATGATGCTAAAGAAGTAATTTTTAAAATCACCCATACTTTCATCAAATACATGCTTACATTTTTTTCAGAGTTGCAATAATTATTTACAAATGTTTTGGCGTCTGACATTTCCATTTACTGCAGTGGACGCTTCATCATCTCTTAAACTTTATTTTAGTAATTTTTGATGGCTATGTAATATTTTGCCATAGTAACATATCGTTGGCATCTCTTGTACTTTAACGTTCTAGATTGCATTTTTAAAATATCAGCTATTGTGGCTATATATTTTGGACCTGCTAAGTTGTTTCTTGAAAATACATTTCTAGGCATGGATTCCTGGGTTTAAAAATGTTGGGGAGGAGTTACCCTTATCTATCTTCCTTTGTAATAAGATTTTGTTTTCCAAAAAGATTGTTCTGGTTTTATCAGCAACAGTGAATAAGCATTCCAGTTTGTACCATAATTTCATGAACATTGGGGACTTGCTTTTAAATTTAGAAGTTATGTAGCTTTATCTATCAGGGTATCAATTACCTTTGTATAAAATGAGAACAGTGTGTCTGCTGGAATTGTCTAGGGAGATGAGGAAAAAAAGGAACCGCTTTCAGGGCAACACTTTAATTTTTGTGAGCCCAGCGTGCTTTTGCCTTTGCAGACTCCTTAGTCCATAAACAAATTTTTAAATAAATATTATGACTACATTGGTATAAAGAAAGATATATTAGAATTATGTATTAAAACATTTTCTTTGACTTAAAAGTTCATTTTCTTCTGATTTTAAGAGAAATGAAAACATTTTCGTGGGTCCTTAGGCACAGCCCCAGCCGTGACTAATGGAAAAGTCGGCCTCCATTGCTGCACATTTTTCAGACTGAGAAAACTTAAAGTCTTTTTTTTTTTTTCCTGACTTATGATAGGAAAGAGAGTTTGAGCCACTGGAGGCTTATTACAAGAAATACAACTTGCATTCTATCTTATAATTCAGTGGTAAATTAAGAAACTGTTTTAGGTTGTTTTGTTGTTGTTGGAAATGTTCATTCACTTACTGATTCAGATAGCCAGTTTAAAGAGAAGTGATATTAAAATAAATTGTAATGTGTTTTCTAGATAAAAGAAGAATTCGTTTTCCTCACTCCTTTCCTCTCTCTGCATTAAAAATCAAATAGGTATCCGGAAGTGCAGATGCGGGTACAGGCGGAGCTGGACCAAGTGGTGGGTCGGGACCGCCTGCCCTGCCTGGACGACCAGCCCCACCTGCCCTACGTCATGGCCTTTCTTTATGAAGCCATGCGCTTCTCCAGCTTTGTGCCAGTCACCATCCCTCACGCCACCAAGGCCAGCGCATCTGTCTTGGGCTACCACATCCCCAAGGACACAGTGGTTTTTGTTAACCAGTGGTCCGTGAATCATGACCCGGTGAAGTGGTCTAACCCAGAAGACTTTGATCCAGTCCGATTCTTGGACAAGGATGGCTGCATCAACAAAGACCTGGCCAGCAGCGTGATGATTTTTTCAGTGGGCAAACGGCGGTGCATCGGGGAAGAGCTTTCCAAGATGCAGCTGTTTCTCTTCATCTCCATCCTGGCTCATCAGTGCAATTTCAGGGCCAATCCAGACGAGCCCCCGAAAATGGATTTTATTTACGGCCTGACCATTAAACCCAAGTCATTCAAAATCAATGTCACCCTCAGAGAGTCCATGGAGCTCCTTGATCGCACTGTGCAAAAGTTACAAGCCGAGGAAGACGGCCACTAAGAAGCCAGAGGCAAGCAGAAATGTGATAAGTACTTGGGGGATGGGGAGTAAAATTAGCATGTTTGTTTGTTTTTTTTTTTCCTGGCTCCTCAGTTAGCCTCTAAAGTGAGCATATACCAACTGACCCGCAGATAATGTGCTTCACGCACGTGTCCTCAGAATGGCACCTCATGAGTGCTGGGCTGTGCAGAGGCTCTGGGAGAGTTTTGGAGTCAAAGAGTGAAAGGGCCCAAAGAATTTTTATACATATCTAATGCTGGTAATAATAATTTCTTGAGGGAGCATTCTTTGGAGTTAAAAAAAACATGCGCACACATACAGAACTACCTGGTTTCAGTAGCCACACTGTGCAGGGTGGGATCCAAATTTGATGTTCTGTGTGCACAAGTCAGCTCCAAGGAAATTTGTATTAAGCAGAGTTTCAGAAAATGTTGTTAAATGCGCAAAGGCAAATAATTTCAGTGTAAGATATGTGATTTGGGGTGATAAGGGAAAAGGTGAAGACCAGAAATTCCCTTCTCACCTTTCAAAGAAACAGCTTAGTTAGACGCTAATATCTATGGGTGGATTTCTCTTTTTGCCCACTGATATTCTTTCTCTTACTTTTTGGGTCATCATAGAGTTATTTGCTTGAGAAGAAATTAATAGTAATTGATTTAGTGGGTTTCAGTGATTTATTATGAATTTTTAAGTGTAAATTGTTTAATTGTAAACAATTCCAAGCTGAAGCCATACCTCTCTTGGGTGCCAGAGTACAGGATTTCAATTATGAGCAAAAACAAAAACAAAAACAAAAAATTTCTTACCAGCTCAACTAAGCTTTAAATTATATGATTGTAATGTACTGATTTCAGTAACTCTCATAGGTTAAAAAAAGTCACCAAATAGTATTCAAAGTATATACATATATTACATAATTATCCATAAGCAATTATATATTAGATATTTTAGTATTAAGTAGTATTAGTTATTTTGGTCAAGAAAAAGTTGAACAATGTCTTTTATAATGTCATAGCAAATAAAAAGTACAACCAATTTAGCCAGTTTTGGTTCAAATACATGATAGGAGATTGATTAAATCAGCCACTTATTTTTTTGACATCATGGAAACCGAGTTGAAGCAAAGTCTCTTCTCTCATTCAAAACTTGGATGAGAATTGAAAAAAATCTCAAAATTGGATCTGTAAAATGTGTTCCTTATCACTTGACAACATATATATTAAAATTATATTCACAATACAGAATCTCTTTGAAATTGATCTAGTTAATATGTTATCATTCCAAACTCTTGGCATGCTTAAAATTTAATTTAATTTTAAAGCTATTCTGATTATTGCATTCCAGTTTAAGTTACTGGAAATCTGACCATTAGCCTGTGGAAGGCAGAGATTTAACCTATGTCTGCCAGATGAATAGTGAAAAATGCAATGAATTATCTGGATGTTCTCTATTAAATAAACTAGGGGGGGAAATTCCCATTATAATGGACTTAGTTTCTCTTTTAAATGAGTTTTTAAAAGGTAGCATTGGTGTTTGTGTTTTGGGAAGTCAGAATCTGTCTTGGGAGGTTGTGTTGAGGATTGCATTGTGTTTCAGTGGAGCCAGTCAGATCAGATGTACTACTTGAGATGGCCAACGCAGTGAGCAGTCACTTTGGTAAGTGTGAAAACATAAAGCTTGAACAAAATGTTGATGTTCAGTTTATGTAAATAACCTGAAAACCTTTTTAAAAAAAAGTGACGGAAGATTGCAAAAGTACAAAGTGAAGTTTGAAGTTGGAACTTTTGGTGCTTGTAAACATCCAAAGGAAGTTGTGGAGTTGTGATGGGTCCTAAAAGCTTACTGCTTGTTACATTTTATTAAGCTTTTTGGAATCTTTTTATCAAAATGATAAAGGAAGAAGTATATGATGGTTCTGTGTGGGAGTGTTAAGAGAAAAGAATGGAAAAGAAAAATGATTAAACATTTCTCCACTCATTTAAAATTAATTTGAAGTATGACTACGAAAAAGATGTTTTGCATGCAGTGTTAAATCCCAAGTAGATGAAAAAGAAGTCTACAACACAGCAGCTCAATTTTATAAATTGAAATTTTTATTAATACAAATTTGATGTAATTTTAATTTATAAAATCTTACAGCCTTATCTCTTGAATATGAAAAACCTGTGCCAGTATTTTTAAAGGCACCAAAGTCATCTATTGAAATCAGGCTTACCCAATGCATTTCAATTTTTTGGACACTGACTATTCTAAAACATTGTTATCCACCCTTCCCTGCCCCTGGAGCAGGGTGAGATGGTAATTTGGGGCTGCCCTAGCCTACTTGCTCTGAGAGATGTGTGGCCGCAAAAGTAACATGTACCAATCTGAATGCCTCATTAAGTCAACCAGGTCCAGATGTGCTGTAATCTGTTTTTATGTGTGTAGGTTCAGTTCATCTGCTTGTGGACATAGAAGAAAGTAAGGTGGGCGCGGGGAGGTTTCCTGGTTTATTTAATATGTTTGTAAACCAGTTGAAGGAAGGAAAGCAAAACCAAAACAAACAAATAAAAAGAACCACATTTAGGGGCTACCGTAATCAGGTTACTGGCTTAATCAGAAAACCTCATTTAGTTTCTGCTAGAGAAAGTGTATTTGCCTGTCACCGCTTTAGACAGAACATCTACTCAAGGTTATTGCAATAGTTAAAGTATATCGTTCATTAAATGCTTCATTTACATATCAAAGTTTTGATTTTGTAAGAAAATTGCTTTTTTCCCAAAACAAGAGGAAGATGTCTCAGGTTTGTTTTGTGGTTTATCTAAAAGCTTTCATGTCTCAGAACTTAGCCTTTACCTGTGAAATGCTATTACAGCCTTAATATTTTCATATTAGGTCTATATTAGATCAGATAGTTGCACTGCATCATATATTAATTAGTATGTTTTTTAGCTATGACACAACAGTGTAATGCAAAGGTATGCTTTAGTACATGTATATCCAAGGATAAGTTCATACTTAACCTTTTCTTATTTTTGTATTTTATCATGTATGCTTTTCATATGTACACAGCAGCTATAATACATTGTTGTAACTGAAATGGATTTTGCGGACACAGCATTAATATGTGGCTTTTACTGCTTGATACACCAGATTAAAAAAAAAATTCTGTATCTGTAATTACCTATGATAGGACACCATTTCCAAAATAATAAAAATCACTTTCATAATCTTGTTAGGAAGTTTTTCTTTATGTTGTAGCAAATATAGTCTAAGGTATCCATTCATTTCAACTACTTTTTATAAGTGCTTGACTTAAAATGTTGCCTTGTAAATATTTCCTTTGGCCATTCTACATCTTAGGCTGCTTGCCTTTTTCTTTTTAATAAGGTTTCCACATCCAGTTTGCTACCAAATTCTTGATCTCTCTTTTTTTAATTGAAATACAGTTGATGCACAATATTATATTAGTTTCAGGTGTACAGCATAGTACATAGATTCAATATTTTCATAGATTATGCTCCATTTAAAGTTATTACAAAATAATGGCTATATTCCCTGTGTTGTACAATATAACCTTGTAGCTTATTTATTTTATACATAGTAGTTGTACCTCTTAATCCCAAAGTCCTAACCTGCCCATCGCCCCTTCTCTCTCCCCACTGGTACCCATTAGTTTGTTCTCTATATCTGTGAGTCTGTTTCTGTTTTGTTATATACATTCATTTGTTTTATTTTTTAGACTCCGCATATGTGGTAAGTTTTAAATTTATAAGAATCAACATGGAAGTTAAATTTCAATGGCAAATGCCTAGTAAAATAGGAATGAATTTTTAATTTTGAGAGATAGTATAGATTGGAACTTTAAGATTCTGACCTTATATTTCTGCTTCATCTAAAAAATGCAGGACACGTTTCCCCCGCCTCAGCAGCACACCAGTCCTTTTCCTTGAGTATTCCATTCATTCATTTTTTTTGACATGAAAGCTTTTGTTTTTAATTTGGTTGATAAACATTCATTCATTCATTCATTCAGTTTTTTTCACCAGACATGTGCCTTAATTAATAAGCACAATTAATGTCCAGTAAAATAGAATGGATGGTAGTACTCTGTAATATACTATGTGGAAATATTTTTCTGCTGATCTTTTTTACCTGGTAAAAGACTTGACTTCCCAGGGCCCTGCTGGGACTCTCTGGGCTTTCCCGCTCCCACCTCCCCTCAGATGGCAGGGCCACATTGTGCCAAGGACCTCATTTCTTCCAGACTTTCGCTCCCATTATTGTGAAATCAGGAAGAGTAATTGTGAAGTACAGTTGCACAGTGTCGTTGATACTTTGGCTTGAGAACATCACTTTAGCAGCCAGAAGGTATGGCTATGCATTGGTGTAAGAGAATACTCATTTGTTTTCCAGCTGTACTGACCTGGGATCTTGGAAATGGTCAGAAAGGGTTCAGGACAAATGAAATAAATATTTTCATAGGAAAAAGTGTCTTTAAAAAATGGTACTTGGGGTCAGGTGTTTGCAAGAATGTCAAGCAGAACTGGATTCTACCCGATCAATCTGGTAGAATATAAGGCTAGAACACAGGGTGGGAAACGCATGCAGCCTTGGACATAAAACAGGCGTGGTTGCTGCAAACTCGCAGATTGTTTCTATAACCTCAAAGCCAGTCAGTTTCTCTGCATCAGTGCTACAGACCTTTTGGCTGTTAATTCTCCCTTATTTTGATGCACATACTCTCTAATCTCAAGTTTTGATGTATTAGTTATAATTCTCAAAGGAAGAGAAAAAATTTAATATATTCAAATACATTTGGAAGCAATTATTTTTAATGGGAAAGACTGGAGGAGAATAAGCTAGTTTAAGTAGGTCTGGGGAAGCTAGGTAATCAGCGCCTTTACTCACTCACACACAGGCTGTGCGGTCGTCACTAACACTTTTCAGCATGAGTCAAGCATGAGGGAAAGAAATGAAACGAAAATTGGTTGAGCATTTATGGTCCATCAGCGTGCTAAGCGTGTGAAGGCACCATCACACAGCAGTCCTGTGAAGGAGACGGTAGTGTCGTGCCAAAATTATACTTGGAAAAGTGGCAGTGTCTGGATGTTCCCTAGAGATGAACAGAGTCCACAGCTTGCTGTCTTTGGACTAGAGAACTGGTCACTTCCCAACCTGCCTGAATTTAGGTATAAAGCCTAGTCCATCGATTTTTCAGTCCCTGGAGTTTCACAAGCAATGCTTCTCCTTTGTCTAAGGGCACATTTCACACTGATGTGAAGTCCTAGGAAGACTCACAAGACTCCTCGCTTCTGAGAGAAGCATCCTCAAGCAAAAAAATTAAAAAAGAAGTGGTGAGGCAGGGTGAGGTGGGGCAACATGCTTTGGTTTATAATCCGAAAACCTCTCTCCCATAATCTGTGGGCCAGGGGCTTTTTGCCTGAGCCAAAGGCCATCCACAGGTTGGACCAGTTGCCCGTGAAGTGGCTTGACTCAAGAACTCTCTCTGATAGGAGGGGAGGAGTGCACCACACTGGATACTGGCTCAGGTGATCAATCAGAACCTTTCCTGCTCTCAGAGACCCTGACTGAATAGGATTAAATAGGATAGCTCGGCTCTTTGGCCAGGGAGACAGTGCCTACAAAGGCATGAATGAGAGGAGAGCTGACGGGAAGCCTGCCTTAGCAAACGGCGTGACTGGAGCTACTGGAGCTGGTTTTGGACCACTTGCGATCCCTTCAGGTGACAGAAAGGCTAAATAAACCAACAAATGAAATATTGGATGCTACATAAACAACACAATATTACACAAATTACACAATATTCCAGCACAATCCCAACAGCCCCTGAGGGCCAGGGCTCAGAGTCAACCTACCAAACTGAAAAACCTTCCAGCCTCTTTTTAAAATTTTAAATTCTGCTTTTATTCCTCTTTGCCTACTTTGGTTTCTTTCCTGCTCCCTCTCAATAGTTCCTAATGTGTACTTTTTGCTTGTATGTGTTCTACCAAAATGTGCATTTTTTGTGTTTTGTATACATGTGTTTTTAATTTGTGTAAATGCTGTTCGTATCGCATCTCACTGCTTAATCTTCTCTTAGCACATTATATTAAAGTCCCTTTCCTGTCTACTCCCATGGTTTCTAACTGCTGCCTAGGATTCCATGCTGTTCATCCACCACTTTTTCTCTACTCACTCTCTTGGGAACGAGCCCCCAGATGGCCTCCAGCTTCGTGCACCCCCAGCCAGTGCTGCAAGGAACATCCTTGTGCGTGTTCCCTTGCCGACCTAGAAAAAATTTGTAATACACACCATACCCATGATTAGAACTGCTAGGTAAGCAAATCTATGTCTACATAATGTAAGTGCTGTCAGAACATTCTGCAGAATGCCAAACCAGCCCACACACCCATCAGCTGCGCATGAGGTTCCTTTATACCTGCTTCCCCGCAGACATGTAGCATGACCTCATTTAAAAATAAAATGAAATATACCCTTGAGGAAGGGGTAATGTATTAAATAGACTTTTTTTAAACCAGAAAGAAAGAGTAACATCCACTCATGTTTCAATACTCCCTGTAGCTCTATTTGTGTTTCTATCACATCGCCTCTCTTAGATGGTACATTCATTGAAAGCAGGGTCTGGGTCCCCAAACTCTGTTACTGAAAGGTATCTTGTTGTGTGGAAGTACAAGTGAACAGAGGTGTGAGTTCTGTTAAACCTGCTTCTCTGCACTGATGAGATCTTCACCTCTCCCTGTTTTCAGTTGGTACCAGTGAAGTCCATCTCAGTTTCTTCTCCCAGCTGTCGTGTTGAGATAATTTAAGGTTTCTAGGTTTCCTCTAAGTCTCTCTGAAATGAGCAGATATGGGGTCTCCATCCTTTAGGGTGAACAGTAGTTTTTAAACATCTTTTTTTTTTTACCATAACCCACAGTATGAAATATATTTTGCATTATAACTTAGTACATACCTAGTGTGTATGTACTAAGATTGTGTATGTTCTAAGAGATTGTGTGTACTTACATACATATATACTTACATAAAAACAGTACTTACCACTGCTTTCTGTGATGCAGTCTATTTTCAAATATATTTATTATTTTTCATGAAAAAAATGCACCATGGTGAGATACCACTACAAACCTATAAGAGTGACTAAATCAAAAACAAACCCAAAACCCAAAACCAAAACTGATAATAAATGCTGGAGAGAATGTGAAGCTACTGGAACTGTCAAACATTGCTGGGGTGGTGGGGGTGAGGAGGGCAAAATGGTACAGAAGGACTCAGCGATCTCACTCCCAGATATTTATCCCAGAGAAATGAAAACTCATTCACATAAAAGCTTTACATGATTATTTAAAAAGCTCTGATCATAATCACTGAAAACTGGAAATGACCCAAATGTCCTTCAGCAAGTGATTGGCTAAACAAGTCACGTTACATCCGTGCAGTGGAATGACACTCAGCAATAAAAAGAATGAACTGTTGGTCCGTGCAACAACTTACATGAACCTCAAGAGAATATTCTTGAGTAAAAGAAGTCAGCCTCAAACAGTTACATGCTATATGAATCCAGTTATACGACAGTGTCAAAAAGTCAAGATTAAAGGGATGGAGAACACATCACAGTTTGCCAAGGGTTTGGGGTGGAGGAAAGTATGATGGTATTTTGGGGGGGGTTTTCTGATTGTGGTGGTGGTTATAGGGATTATACTGTGTTAAATTTCATAAAACTGTACAGTAAAATAGATTGAAAAATATTTTTAAGGGAGGATTGGTGCAAGTTAAGCTTAAATGAAGCTGAATTAAGGTTGACAGATAGAATTACAGCTGCTGGCAGACATAGAAGTATTGAACCAATGAAGTCCGGCCCAGATGTGTGAACCAGGGTGACAGCCAATATTGATTGAGTTCTTACAGGCTGGGGGAAAAGGGTGGTACCAGGTTCTCAGGGCAGAACAGGAAAATAGACCACCAGCCGGTGGGATGAACAATAGCAGCTAAAGCTGTGGGCTGAAATTGCCACTCAGGGCAATTTTAATTCAATACCATAAGTGTTAATTGAGCACCAACTAGGTGGCAGTTTCCGTTATGAGCTTTGGGGATATTACAGTGAGCAAGACACCCAGGTCATGAGTTCTTAGAGCTGATATTTTAGTGGGGTGGGTGGGTGGGTGCAGAGAACATAAATAGGATTGGGTTAATTGTAAGTGCTGTGAAGACAGTAAAAGGGTGAGGTGTGCATGTGTCTGTGTCTGTGTGTTGCGGGTACTCTTCAGAATGAGTAGTCAAGGAAGTCTTTCTGAAGGAGGCAACATGATGGGCCATTTCCTCTCTCCTAATGTGAAGGAAATACCAGCACTGAGTCATTGACAATAAATTCATCGCCTAAAAAAAAAAAAAAAACACCCAAGCTGGCTGCAACTTATTAAATTGATTTTATGGTCACTAATGGATCACAACCCATAGTCTGAAATAAAATAATCTCAGCACACTCAGCGGCGGATGTTGTAGGCAGGCTCTTAATCAGTCTCGGCTTCTGGTTTTGTCAGAAGACATCCATATGGTCCAGACCTTTTCCTGCCTTCGACTCTCAAGCTCATTCTCGATCTTGTTCCCCTGGGAGCACTAAAACAATCTCTGAAGAATACCAGAGAGCAGGCTGTCTACGGATGTAAGTATGTTGGCACTAACAGACTTGACAATGATGCTTTGAAATACCCACATTAAAATGGCCAGCTGACTCTGACTTTTGGCGCACCGAAGGACTCCCGTTGATTCTTTGAAGCACTTAACGGATCTTCTTTGGAGCTATTCCATAGACTCGACCTCTGGCTCTTGAATGAAATTTTCATTATAGCTGATTGAAAAGGATTTCCACACTCATGTCAGTGGGCTTGCTGAGAAGAGCGGGCAGCCTCAGGGTCCCGTCTCCAGGATCTCACACCCCTGCCCCTGGGGTTGTACTGCATGTTCAGCAATGCTTCCCTTGCTGGGCCTTGCTTTACTGTCCACCCCACAGCTTTGGGTCTTGTCTTGGGCTGGGGACCCCAGGGCCCAGGTCACGTCCAACTTTGGGAGCTCCATACAGTTCCCTCCGGGCACCTGGAGAAAGCTGCCAGGATTCCCTTGGCTCTGGCGGGCTCCACACCGCCCTGTCCAACGCCTCCTCTGCTTCACTCCCCCGTGCACACTTCACTGCCGCTCCCTTCAGTTGTCACCTCAGTCTCCTGCTGCCCTTCCCAGCCATCACCATTTTAATGGAAGCCTTCGCCTCCGTTGTTCCTGCAGCCCCCAAGCAGATGCAGTTGGCATTCTGCTTGCCTTGTGCTTGGCATTGACAGTGAGGGAGAAACACAGGCTGGACAAAAAGGTGGGAGAACGAGGCTGAATGTTCACTGTTGTGCTTTCCAACATGGCTTCCAGAAACGGACTGCACTAAAAAGCAGTGAGCCTGCCTGCCTGCCACTTAGGTTTAATTTCTAACTTCAAGAGATGGTTCTGGAAACATCTGTGGAGGTTTGGTTAATGAAAACAACAACAACCCAAAACTTCTCCTTCCTCCTGGCCCCACCAGCCCCATTTTCTTTGTGACAACAAAGGAGTGTCAGGGAGTTCAGCTCATAGTATAGACCTGCCATTTGTTTGGCTCTGCAGAATTTAGTAACTTTTTCTGCCCAAACTCTCCTCACCATCCTGTAGTTTGAACTCAGGTTTCATCTTCTTAATGAAGCCTGTCTTGGCCTCTCTGTTTAATACTCAGCCTGCCCCCTTCCCCTGACACTCTCGACTCCCTTACCATGCTCTACTTTCTCTGTTTTCCTTTTCCATGGTTTATTGTCTCTCTTCACCAGACCCCATTCCCAGAGTGTAAATGCCGCAAAACTGGGCATCTTTATGTTGCTTAAAAAGTAGGCTATCCAAGCATCCTGCTGCATTTTGTACACAATATCCAACAACTGGTTTGCATTATATTTTTAAATTCAGATGGTCTGATAACTGCCCAAATAAACAATCCACTCACAAAAAGAGATTAGCAACTTATTGTCCTCTAGACCTGGGTTGTCCAATTAGGTAGCCAATAGTCACGTGTGGCAATTTAAATTTAAATTAATTAAGATTCAGTAAAATGAAAAGTTCAGTTTCTCACTTGCATCAGCCATATTTCTGGAGCTTGGTAGCCCCATGTGGCCAGCGGTACTTCTGTGGACAGCACAGATGAAAACCATTCCCATCATAGCAGGAAGTTCTATGGGACAGCACGGCTATAGATGAATCAAGTAGTCAACTTACTGGCTTTGTACTTTTACTCAATTCGTAACTATATATTTAGTATCTACATTGGGTAAGAAATGATAAGAAATATGAACTGTGCAGGGAAGATTCAGACACCTTGCTTCCTTCAGCAAGTGGGCCTGAAGATAAATATAATATAAAAATTCATATCAAGAGCCTTGAGGCAGACAGATAAGTGCTGCAGAAATTCAAAGGAAGGAGAGATTGGCATTTTCCAGTTCAGGATAGATAATCAAGGAAAATTTCATGGAAGAGGTAGGTCAGAAGCAGAAAAGTGCGTGTTCCCTCAGGTCTGAAGCACAGCACGCTCCACAATGCAAGCTAACTAAAGGAGAGATGCTCTACCAAGTCATATTCTGGTGGCGAAGTTATCTCTGAACAAGATTCATGACTATGGTACCGTGACTTTGGAGCTCTGCTTTTACTTCCTCCTCACCCCTACCTTGGGACAAGTAGTCCCACACCTGCAGAAACTAAGACTTTTGGTCCTGATGCCCACTGCTTGCACACAGTAGAGAAAAGCCGGTGGGGACTAACAAAACTTGGATGTTGCTTCTCTAATCCTTCCCTTCTGTCTGGGGATTGCAGTCCCAGGAGGACCTTCTAATGCTGCTTCTCCTTGCAGGACAAAAGTTGATGTCATCATCCCAAGAGCTATATTCAGGGATGATGAATGATTGAATGGGATTCTTCAGATACCTAAGAGTCTCCACTTGGGCTCACTTATCTCTTCCTCTGAGCCCAATGGGGCTGACTCACATTAACCTGACCTTCACCCAGAGCTGGAGAACCCAAGAATCCCAGTGGAAATAGACTCAGGTTGAAGGAACAAGGCATATGAGGGGCACAATTATTTCCAAAGGAAGACATTAAATTTTGAAGAGCTAGTGTGGTTCTCTAATGCCACTAATATGAGATAAATATCTCCTGAGTGTTTACTGTTCAAATATGTTTGGTGGGCTCCACTGGCCACTGGCCACCTTGGTAGATAAGTCTTCCAGGGTTTATACCAGAGGTCAGCAAACTATAGCCCCTGGGCCACATCCAGCCCACTGCCTGGTTTTGTGCAGCTACGTGAGCTATGAATGGTTTCTGTTTTTAAATGGTTGGCAAAATCAAAAGAAGAGGGATATTTTGTGACACATGAACATTTTACGAAAATATTCAGACATAATGTATGCCGAGCACAACATCTGTGGATTTGGCAATCATGGAGTTAGCGACGGAGGGTCCGTTCCACACAGTGGTTTTACGGAGACACAAATTTGAATCCCGTGGACAACAAAGCCGGAGTATGGGAGTGAATCCAAAGTAATGTTAACATTTTCTACTTGACTTCAGAGACCTTGTAATTCTTGAAGACTTATTTAAAAAAAAAAAAATCTGTAGAAAACAGCTCCAGAAAAAACAGCAACTGGGGGCTACAGCAGTAAAAAGAAAGAGAAGTAGTTTGATGAAGAAGGATCCTTAGGCAGGTTAGTAAATGCCTGTGGGGAATCATTAAGACTGTGGGGGGTGGAGCCAAGATGGCGGAGGAGAGAGACTCACAGCTCGCCCTCTCCCACAAGTACACCAAGAATTACATCTACAAACCCCCTGAATCGCACAGAACACCTACTGAACTCTGGCAGGGTGGCTCTCATTTCGAAATACAGGAGGATTCTCACAAAATCTGATAAACAGCAAGTTTATACTGTATAGCACAGGGAACTATATTCAATATTTTGTAGTAACCTACAGTGAAGAAGAATATGAGGAGGAATGTATATATGTTCCTGTATGACTGAAGTATTGTGCTGTACACCAGGAATTGACACAGCATTGTAAACTGACTGTACTTCAGTAAAAAATATATTTAAAACAAAGAATATGAAGGTTACTTAAGTTCCACTTGACTGCATTTTAAAGAGGGAACTCAAAGTTCCGACACTGACGCCTCCAGACATAGCCCTGCTGTACATGAAGGGTCGGCTATGTCGTCAGCACACCCCTTGCAGTTTGGATTTCAGCTATGAATTTGCAGTGCCCTGAAGAAAGGATTGGCAAATGAAAGATAAGCATCAAACCAGACTCAGTCTAATTGCATAAATTCCGGGTTAATGAAGCCTGAGCTGATGAGGTTTCATGCCCTCCAGGAAGTCTTAATCCTTGTCACTGGTGTTGGTGATGTCTTTCCTGAAGAGGCTCGTTCCCCGGGCAGAGACAGCCTCTCGAGGCCACGTTACAACGTGTTCTCTCCTCTCCCCATCTCTGATTCTGGCACTTAGAAATGATGTGCCCCTTGTGATACTTTCCAGGTAATTTTTCCAGGTGGCAGGTTCACTAAAGCAAAGGATTAGCCGTGAGCCTTCTTTGTATGAAGACTCCGCTCTCTCGTTTCCTCCTGATTCTTAGGCATCGACCACTGGGGGTGGCCCAACTTGAGTTCCAAAGTTCAGTGACTCTCCCTCATGGCCGGGAAGTGAGACAGATTAAAAATTACTATTCAATTTTGAATTATAATGCTTCTGTTAGAGTGTTATCAGGAGGATACCCTAAGTAAAAGTCATTGGAATAATCACCCCAAATTAAATAAGAACTCATTTCAATTTCTTAACCTTATGTCTTTACGTAGTATCTTGCCTTCACAGAGTGCTCCCAACTTTTCAAGTTCTTTTTATATTTATTGCCTGATTTTCTAGTTATATAGATCCTACAGATAATGTAAGTCATCATAATCCAATAGAATAACACATGTTATTATACCGATTCAATAGATGAAGAGGTTAAAGGAATCACTCAGAGTCACATAGTGAAATGGTTCTTTCTTTCGACATTAAGAAATATACGTGGTGTTCATGCAGAGTCATGTTTTCTCTCAATTCCAGGTTCTTAATGAGGTGACCAGAAGCTCTTTTACAAACTGAACCCTGGTGGGATAACCCAGGCCAACTTTTCTGCCCAACTGAAAACCAGATGGCGTCCCAGGCAGGCGGGGCACAGGTACTGTGGACTTTTTAAGGCTCCACAAAAACATCTGCAATCTGAAAACTGTAAAGGGCTGGTAACATGAGAGGAGAGTCAGAGAAATTGGGGCTACTTGTGGGGATACATGGTAAGAGGTATACGGAAAAGGGAGGGATTTTTTTCAAAGCAGGAAATCCTTAAGCCTGTGTGAGTGCTGGACACAGTGGTCCAGCCAGGAGAGAGGAAAAGATGAGGCAGGACAGAAGGAGCTGGTTGGATGATGCTCTCCTGAGAAGGCACCAGGGGTGGGATGCAGGGCACATGAGGACACTGCACGGAGAACACTGCACGGAGAACACAGAGATCATGTCACGTGAGTTTAAGAGATTTCTTCACATCTTGGCTTCATATCTTGTTTCTGCCAGTGTGTAGAGATGTGTGGAATTTATGCAAATTACCCTCTTTGGGTAGCCATTCCTCATGTGTAAGATGGCGGGACTAAGCTCTCAAATTCAATGACTGTTGTGAATGTTCAAGTAAAGAATGCACGCTATGAGCTTAGCATGAGTAAAGTAAGCGTGCTGCCAACGTAAGCTACAATCAGAATAATAGTTATTATTACCGCTAGTATTAGGCACAGAGGCTGAGGTCGCAAAATGACAAAATGTATCAATCAGGGTGTCTGCCCTAGTAATACAAAGCAGAATCAAATCATTGTTTCTACAGCCTTCACATTTCGCTCTCAGCAGGGGTGCAGAGGCCAGGGAGAACCTTGAGGGGTCATTCCCGAGGATGCGGGACGGAGTCCCTCCGTGCCTATTTGTTATTCTTCTTTCCCGCTTCCCAGCAGCACAGCCGGTCCACCATCAGGGCTGTGTGGCTCTTGCCAGGCCTCTGGCCTATGGCCCTAACTTTCAAGTTACTCACGATCATCAGCTGGATTTTGTTTACTTTATACCCCTATCACCTCACACCGTGCCTGAGAGTAAGCAAGTACTCACTACCTGGTTGTTGAATAATCGGAGCGAGTTAATTAATCTATGAAGGCCGTATATTAAATTCTGTTGTTGAGCTGCAAATTGATCTCAGGTCTGCCAACTCAGCTTTGTACTTCTCCCTGAATCTCAAGTTGCAATGGGTTTGGTGCTAATAAAGCCCCCTTCCCCCACCGCCTATGTGGGTTGGCCCAGGTGTAATCTGGATGTTTCTATTGCTGCTTTTGTAGCAGCTTCTACTTAAAAGGATTTCTAGCTCCCCAGGGGTTTTTCATGTGTTAGAGCTGCTTTTCCATATGTGTTCACTCCAAGTTTGAGTCATCAGCTTTCTTTTTGGAGCTCCATTCTGGGCTTTTACAAATTAAAAGGGACTTCTCAGTCATTCATTCCTTTTTAGTGCTGAATAGTGTCCCACCGTATGGGTAGAACACATTTTGTTTCTTCATTTATCAGTTAAGGGACACCTGGATGGTTTCCACTGATTGCCTATTATAGATATTGCTGTAGTAAACATTCACATAGAAGTCTTCGTGGGACATAGATCTATACATCTGTTTTTACCTAGGTATTTATAGGTATTTGTCTTTTCCAGAGCATGTTGTTTTTTCTTGTTGATTTAAGTTACCATCTGCTGTCGTATCGTTTTAGTCTGAAGGACTTCTTTTAAGATTTCTTGCAAGAAAGCTCAGCTAGCCATGAATTCTCTTTGTTTACCTGAGAGTGTATTTCACCTTCATTTTTGAAGGATAGTTTTGTTGAATATAGAATTCTTGGTTGACAGTTTTTCCATCTAGGACTTTGGCTATGACATCCCACTTCCTTCTGGTCTACATTTTTGCCTATGAGGAGCCTGCTATTCATCGTGGTTTCTTGTTATGTAGTGAGTCTTTTTTGTCTTGCTGCTTTCAAGATTTTTCTCTTCATTTTTGGTTTTTAGCAGTTTGACTATCATGTGCTTAAGAGTAGATTTCTTTGCTTTTTTACCTTGAGTTTCTTAGATGTATGAATTAATGTTTTTCAACAAATTGCAGATCTTTCTCACCATTATCTCTTTAAATACTTTTTCTGCCCCTTTCTCTGTTGCTGATATTTCTGCTTAATTAAAAAAGATTATTCTTATTCTTATTTTTATTCTTAAGCTTGGTTTCCTTGGGGTTTTCCCTGTGACAGCATGGTGGTCCAGTAACTGTAGGTTAGATGCTGTGGTCAAATACTTTGAGTCAGAGAATCAAACCAATCAAATCAATCCTTTGTCAATGAATCTTTGTATGGGTTGGAAAATGCATTCAAAGTTTCTACAGTTTACAAGTCTACTCCAGATTTTTGCCTTCTTTCAAATTCTTTTGTGACTTGCATGTGCAAGGACTCATGTTCAGCCAGGGGTGTGTGACTAGCCGGAGGGGGGCCTTCTCTGGTCATTCCTGAGTGAGTATGTAGTCACGGCCAGGTGTCCAGCCTTTCAGACTCCCAGGGATATGTGGGAACTCACTGCATCTACCTCATTCCCTGGATTATCCTGTTAAATTTCTGGCTAGTCTTTCTCTCTGTTGCTTGCTTCAACCACGGTCACAACTTAAGGTGAGCTGTTATGTTGGCCTTCCCTGTTAATTTCTCAAATGACTACTGTTTATGGTCACATCCCTTGGCTTGAGTTCTTCCATGCATTGTTCCAAATCAAGTCAGCAGCCCTGGCGGAGAAGCTACAAGATTTCATTGTTTGCCCACCCTGGTAGAACTACCACACACATTGAGTTAGAGTGGGATGGGCAGGAATGAGGGCAACTCCAGGCAAAAATGTTACAGATTCCCATTGCTCTTAGCTACATTTCAGTCATTTTTCTTCATTTCATGCTTCTTTAATTTGTTACATGCCTTCGATCAATTTCCAGAGTCCTGAAATAGTCATTTTTGCAATATTGTCTAGTTTTATCATAATTTTGGAGGGAGATAGTTTTCAAGCTCCTCACTCTACCATTATGGAAATCCTGCCTCTGAGGAATCTGCTGCTCTCTGCTTTTTAAAGATCAGGCTAGGTGAGGAGCAGACCATCAAGCTCAAGCATACATGCATGGACTTCGTGAGTCTAGTAAACCTGGAATGTGAAATGCATAACATCAGCTAACATTTATGCAGTGCTTCCTACTTGTCAGCCCCGTGCTAAGTGTTTCACAGGCATCATCTCCTCAAATTCTCATCAACGTGCAGAACCTGGTTCAATTCTTGGAGATCCCTTACTAATTTTCTTCCCAAGAGATACAACTAAAAAGAAAAGTGTCCACACATCAGATAACTTAGATGAAATGGACTAATTCCTTAAAAGTGAAAACTACCAAAACTCACACAAGGAGAAATAGAAAATCTAAATAAGCCTAAATCTGCAAAAGAAATGGAATAATTTGTTAATGAGCTTCCCCCAAAAGAAGGCTCAGAGGGTTTCTCTGGTGAATCCTACAAAACATTTAAGGAGGAAATTATACTAATAATCTATAATCTCTTTTAGAATATAGAAGGAACACTCCTTATGTCATTCTATAAGGCCAGCATTAATGACCCTAATATCAAAATCAGGTAAAAGAGAACAAGAAAGGAAGACTACAGACCAACATGGCTCATGAATACATGTGCAAAAGCCCTTAAAATATTAACAAATCAAATCTAACAACATATAGAAAGAATTACATACCACTACCCAGTGGGATTTCTTCCAGTTATGCAAGGCTGGTCTCACATCTAAAAGGCAATGAATATAATCCACCACAAACAGGCTAAAGAAGAAAAATCATACAATCATATCAAATGATGCAGAAAAGGCATTTGGCAAAATCCCAAACACATTCATGATGTAAAAAACACTCAGAAAAGTAGACACGTAGGGGAATTTTCTCAACATGTTAAAGATCTACATTTAACATCACAGATAATGGTAAGAAACTGGACACTTTCTTCCAAAAATCAGGAACAAGACATGAGGGTTTCTTTTCACTACTATTCAACATTGTACTGGAAGTCCTCTCAGTACAATAAGATTTTTATAAGGGGAAATGAAAAGTATATAGATTATGAAGAAAGAAAGAAAATTGCCTTTGTTTGCAGATGACATGATAGTCTATGTAGTAAAGCACAAAGTATTGCCTAGTAAACAGTTATAGCGTTTGCAGGACAAAAGGCTAATATACAAAAGTCAGTTGCTTCCCTATATATCTGCTATGAACAACTGTAATTTGAAATTAAAAACAGTGCTATTTATAACAGTACACAAAGCAAGTCAAAAGCCAACAAAATATGTACAAAATTTCTATGTGGAAAACTACAAAACCCTAACAAAAGAAATCAAAGATTTAAATAAATAAT
The DNA here is from genome assembly GCF_048773025.1 of Camelus bactrianus. Taxonomy (NCBI): domain Eukaryota; kingdom Metazoa; phylum Chordata; class Mammalia; order Artiodactyla; family Camelidae; genus Camelus; species Camelus bactrianus. The sequence goes on along the minus strand of NC_133553.1, from coordinate 39,889,276 downwards.
GAAATACCCACGTTCATGGGTTGAAAGTCTCAGTAGATTAAAAAAGTCAGTTCTTCCCAACTTAATTTATAGATTTAGTGTAGTTCCAATCAAAATCAAGCTATTTTTATACATCGACAAACTGATTCTAAAGTTTATAGGAAAAGGCAAAAGACCCAGAATGGCGAATACAATACTATGAAAAAAATGGAGGACTAACACTACTCGACTTCAGGACTAACTATAAAATCATTAAGCCAGCATGGCATTGACACAAGGATAGATGTATGGATGAATGGAACAGAAGAGAGCTCCCAGAAACAGAGCCACACAAAATGCAGTCAATTAATATTTGACAATAGAGCAAAGGCAATTCAATGGAGAAAGAATAGTCTTTTCAATAAATAATGCTGAAACAATTGGACATCCACATGCCCAAAAGAAGGGAGGAATCTAGATGTGGGTTTTATGCCTCTCATGAAAATTAACTCAACATGCATCATTAAACATTACATGCGAAACTATAAAACTCCTAGAAGAAAACAGGAGAAAACCAAGATGACTTTGGGTTTGTGATAAGTTTTTAGATACGACAACAAAATCACAATCCATGAAAAAAAAAATGTGTAAGTTGGACTTCACTAAAATTAAAAGGCTCTGTTCTGCAAAAGCCCATGTAAGGAAACTGAAGAAATAAGCCACAGACTGAGAGGAAATATTTGCAAAATACACTTCTAATAAAGGACTTGTATCCAAATTACACAAAGCACTTTTAAAGGTCAGCAATAAGAAGACAGACAACCCAATTTTAAAAATGGGCAAAAGATGGGAACAGACACTTCACCAGAGGATATCTACAGACTTCAGCTGGTTTGTTCATAAGCAAATTGAGAATAATTATACCTCCCTCACAACAGTGAAGCATAAGCTCACACAGGCCTAGTGAGTTCAAATGACCGGTTCAAGGTCACATGGATGGTTATTAATGAATGGGCCAGGACTCAAGCCCAGGCCTAGATTATAGGTGTTCAAAAATGGTGACTATTAATTATAGCTGTGATTCTCTCTCTCCTTCCCGCCCACCCACCTGAATCACACACTCACACACATATGCAGAGTCATTCGTAGGTGGTGAAGAAACTGGATCCTCAGTCTCTCCACCAGCTTCTCATCTCATCCCTGGGCTTTCAGGACGGCCTGCTCTGTCTTCCCACCCCACACCGCCCTTCCCCCAACTTGAAACCGCTCCTTGCTCCTAGTCCACCGGGTGCAGGAGGGCAAGGGTCTTTCTCCCACCCGGAACATAATTCTGTAGTGAAGAGAGGGGAGCCGGGGCCTGCTGGGGAGGATGGCAGGACGGTCCAGCAGAGAGAGATGGCGGTGCTAAGAGACGGGAGGAGGGCAGCTAAGGATTGCAGTGTGTCTGGTCAGATGCCGTGCTGGGCACCTTCATGTCCCTTGTCTTATTTAACCCTCACAGTAAGACTTGATCTTTGGTGTCCTGGGGCAGGTGGTGACACTGGAGATGTTAGGGCCGTAGGAGAACAGGACCAGCCCAGAATCCTTTCTTGCTGTCCTTCCAGATCCCTCAGGGACCCACAGTTCAGCCTCAGAGACTGGGTGGTTTTCTGGCAAAGGAGGAAAAGGGGCCTTCTCTTATCTGTCCTCAAACCTGATTCCTCTCTGAGTGGACCCAGGGCCTTCTAGTTAATCGGAGTGAATGGGAGGGTGACTGTTTCCATCAAAACAGAAACGGTATATCAGAGGAGCAGGGCATGCAGATAGGAGAGACTGTACCTCTTAGTAAAGGAATCAGGGCTTCCAGTGAAGAAGTGAGAAAATACAGGGCCTGGAGTGCTCAAGAAAAACTTGGAAGACTACGTGTCAGCCTCCATCCATGGCCAGTCTATGGACTGTGGAACCAGAGAGGTCTGAGTTAGAATCACATTTCTGTGATTCTCTAGCTGTGTGACCTTAGGCCAGTCAATTAGCCTCTCTGGGCAATAGTTTTCTCATTTGTAAAATGAGGACAATCCTGAATGACTAAAATCCTAAAAGGCAACTCTAAAGTGAAGATTGTCCTTTGCAGGGTTAAAATTATATGTATGAAGTATTGAATGTTATCTGGTTTTTAACCCTTGTAACCATTGAGGCAGAACCTCACAGGGCAGGGCTGCTGTGGGAGATGCCAAGAAATGTCCTCAGAATCAGACTCCAGAATCAGATCAGCTGAGATCAAGGTGTCTCTGCCCCTACCTGTCCATGGTATAGCTGCTGGTCCCAACCCTGTGAGCTTATGAGAAGCACCCAGTGTGATCAACCCACCTTCCATTCTGACTCCAGAAGACTTTTGCTGGACACTGGCTGTTTGGCAGGTTTTCTAGATGCTGTGGATTCAAAGATGTGTGGCTTCTATTTGGCTGTACCACAGCTCAGGAAGATGAAAGGAGGACACAGACCCCACCCCCAGATGCTGAGGCTCTTACACTAAAGGAGCAGATGGCCCTGCGGGGCGGGGGGCTGCCGGCTCTAACCAGCCCTGAACCAGGCAGGAGACAGAATTTCCCAGAAGACAGTGTACACAACAGGGGTATCAGTTTTCTCCTTGGCTTTTTCTGCCACGTACCGAGACGACTGAGCTGGTAACACAGAACTCAGCTTGATTATTGGGAGACACTGAAAACACCCCAAGGGAAGGAAGGGCAAAGAGCCTTATGCAAAAAAAGACTGAATTAGCGGCCGAAGATGCTCCTTGTGCTGCCGGAGGGTGCTGAGGCTCAGGCGAGGTCCTCCCCTGGCTCGTCCCCAAAATCCTGCCCTGGGTTTGGGAGGTCCCTGCTAAAACGGAGCCAGTATGTGCCTTTTTAGGTTCAACTTGGGGAAGACAGGGAAGAAAGGATGAGAGAGAGCAGAGATGGGAAGAGGGAAGGAGGGCAGGGAGAGTCCTAGACCATCAGGCTTGCAAGTAAAGTCAATAACTACCAAGTTTCAGAGGCTTCTGCAGGCTTAAAAACACCAGAAAATATTGCATTTTTACCTTTTCTTAAGACTCTCATTCTCTCATCATCTCCTCCTGAAAGCGCTGGATATGACTCAGCTCAGGTGGTCAGTGGCCCTGTCCCCCTGTGTGAGTCATTTAACCTCAGGGAATCTGTGTCTCATCACCTGTAATATGGGTGTGTTGACCTTATGGGAGGATTAAAAGAGCCAAGGTGTGTAAAGCATTTCACACACTATCTTCTAAGAGCAGTTTAATAAAAATCCCACTAGATAAAATAAGAAATAAAAATAAAACAATAAATAAAAAAAAAAATTAAAAATCCCACGAGAGTAGGATTTCTTCCTTGAGCTTCTGCCAGCCTCCCCAGACCCAATGGGAAACCGAAAACACCATCAGATAAAACAAGTGAATTCAGGAAAGTCTCACCAGGGTTCGAAGCTATGCTTTGAGACCCAGTTAAGTGCAGAAAGCCGGCCCGGGCTCACCACCCAGTGTGTGTGCAGCACAGCGTTGGGGCAACACAACGTGGGAGGGAATGAAAGAAGCTCCTCTCCCAGGACTTGTGAGAAGTTCCTTGGATGTCGCCACGCACTTCTGGGATTCTGGGCAGTGAGCTCGTGGCTGGGTCTGTTTCTGCAGATAGTCATTAAACAGCCAGAATCTAGGGGCATCGTCGGCCAGTTCTCTTACCAAGTTCCTCTGTGAGCGTGGTATCTGTGGCACTGCAGGGATGTGGAGATAAAAAGCAATGCGGACACGTCTCCGGAAAATATAAAGAGCCAGGAGTGAAGCTAAGAAATAATCTCCATTTCTACGTGCTTGTTATTTTATGCACATTAATTTAAACTTCCTAACAAATCCTGCTTAGTAGGAATGTTTGCCACCATTTTACAGATGAGGAAACTGAGGCTCAGAGAGCTTAAGTCACCTGCTGAAGTTCAAAGAACCAGGTCTGGATTTGAATCCAAATCAGAATGCGGGACTGTCTCCTCTCTCATGACACCTTTCCCTAGAAGCCTAAATTTCTGGGAACTAAGTGAACTCCAGTGACAAAGCAGCACCTTTTCCGTGTTCTGTGTGCTGGATCCCTTCCTCCTCTTTCTCTGGGAATAGACAACAAAGCCACCAGGAGCCCCGAGGCAGCCCTGGTCGTCCTTGCGCTGTGGTCAGATTTCTGGCCTCGCTGCTTTCCCATCAGACTTGTGCAGAAAGAACACTGTATCCGCCAGCTCAGTATAGCACATCTCTGGCTCTGTTTCCTCCCCACGGGAACCCAAGAGTCTGTCTGTGTGTGTTATCAGACTAGCTAAAGACTTACAGATGTCAGCACAGAAGACGAGAGCTTTGATGTGAGCTCCGCATCCAGGAAAGCCCTCGCTGCTGCCCTGTTCTGGCTTGAGCTTCGCGTCTTTCATCAAGTTCCACAAGACGCCTTGCTGCCTGCCAAGATCAAAGCAAACGAAGCAGGAGGCTCACAGGGTAAGTGCTCCTTCCCAGGACCTGCACTTGGACAGCAGCAAGAAGATGCTGATTATTCTACGGCTCTTAACCTTAACTTACTTTGGGGGAGGGTGCCGGGATTCTTGCTGGGTCTACACAGTCCATGGCTCCTCTGGAAGTAAAAGGGGCCAATGGTGAGGTGAGTGCAGGTTACACATAAGGCTCACCTCAAAGTGAACAATTACCTTTGATCAAGTTTGAAAGTGTGCTCACATTTGTCATTTTACATCCTTCTGATGTGACCCTTATGAGTTGGCACAACAGGAGAAGTGTCCCCAACAACGGGTACTTGGTTTGCTCCAGATCACACTGGAGCCACCCTGGGCTCCTGGTGTGGACAGACCGCAGGTGATGGATGTTCCAGGTGACACATCAGGTCTCCCTGTGATGAGCTCTCTGGGGGTCTCTACACAGGCACCTCTTTCTTTATCCTCAGGGTGGGTCCATCAAGCAAGGGTCCCCTGGGTGGGTGCCCAGCTAGGCTATTCCCTCCCTGCCTCTTCCTCTCTTTTTCTGCTTGTCCTCTGTAATCCTCAGCCTGGGATTCCCTTCTGGTGGGCAAACCTCTCCCTGCTGTGGTTTTCAGAGCTAAAGAGCATACGGACGTTTCATGAGCAGTTACTGTGTGTGGCTCCAGACACAGCCATGCACACTTGGACTGTGACCCTCCTGTAACACGGTTGGTGCCCTGAGGTGTATCTGAACATCATGGTGCTGTGGGTGGACAGATCTCGAGATGCTGCTGCCTCCTGCTGGTTAAACTAAATCTAAACCAGTTGCTTAATTTTACAGTCTATCTTTCCACCCTCCTTTCTCTTCCAGGAGCTCATTTTTTAAATTGAGGTAACATTGATTTTTAACATTAGCTAGGTTTCATGTATATATGACATTTCTACTTCTGTATACCCTACCACGTGCTCATCACCAAAAATTTATTTCCCATCCATCAACATACAATGGATCCTTTCTACCCATTTCACCCTCCTTTCCCCCTGTCCCTTCTCCTCCGGTAACCACTACTCTGTTCTCTATCTTTGTGTTTGCTTCAGTTTGGTTTGTTCATTTATTTTGTTTTTGGTTGCCTGTTTGTTAGTTTTTTTTAATATTCCACATGAGTGAAATCTCATGGTATTTGTCTTTCTCTGTCTTTTTTTCACTTTACGTAATACCCTCAAGGTCCATCCATGTTGTTGTAAATAGCAAGATTTCATCTTTTTTATGGCTGCATAGTATTCCATTGTATGTATATTTTACATCTTCTTAAATAAATGGATATAAATGGATATTTATCTGTGGATGGTCAGAGGTTCATTTTTGAATGATCCATTTTTACACACCACTTTTATTGTATATTAAGTTTTCATGTGTATTTGGATGAATTTATAACCTTTCTATTCTGTTTTACTGATCTGTTCATCTATTCATTCACAATGCTGCTTTAATTATTATAGATTTATAGTACATTTTTTCATATCTAGGAGGTATGTTTCCTTCTCCTTACTCAACTCTCTCAGAATTTCCACAAGGATGCTTGCTGTTTGTTTTTCCATTTGAATCTTAGAATGCAAAAAAAATCTTACTGGTATTTTAATTGGAATGACACTACATTTGTAGATCAACTAGAAGTCTTTGCTAACTTACGATGCTGTCTTCTTAGTCAAAATACACTGTCTATTTGTTCAAATCCTTGGAATTCTTAGATTTCTGCTAACCTATCAGGCATGATTCTTAGGTTTATTCCTAGATATTTGATTTTGTTTTGTGATGATGGTAAAGGAGGTTTTACATTCTATTACATCTTCTAAGTAGCTGTTAGTTGGTATTTGTGGTGACTATTGATTTCTACACATTAATCTTTAACTGTGCTACCTCCGTAAATTCTCTTATTGTTGAAAATAGTTTTGAAGTTAATTCTCTCAGGTTTTTCATGCATATAAGTTTACCTACACAAATAATAATATTTATTATACCCTGTGAATACATTAATTTCAAGTGTTATATTATAATTGACATGCCTTTTCTAATTAGAGCTAGTACTTCCAGACCAATATTAAATCATGACAGTGATAATGTCATCCTTATCCTGTCCCTGACTTCAGTACAAATGCTTCTAAATTCTGTGTTGATGAGCATAATGTGCTCCTAAGTATCTTTTATCATGGTAAGAAAGTACCCCTTTATTTATGCTTTGCTAAGAATTTCTTTTTTAATCAAGAAGGGAGGTAATCTTACCCTTTAAAATGTTTTATATATGTTACATGCTTTATCATGAACATTTTAGTAGAATAGATATACATATACACACACATACACATAATTTTTAAATAAATAATTGTAAATATATTGGGAGATGCCAGTTTTTAAAAACTGATTCAAGCATGCAATCAAAAAAGTTTGGAGGCCAACGGGTTGAGATTATACTAAAATCACTTATATTAAGATACTAACATTTACCAGATGATTTAATCTTTCATTTTTAATGCAGGAGGCACGTCCAGATCTTGAATGTTTTAAGGATCATCATTATGAATATTGGTAACCTTACTGGTTGATGAAAGACTGGTTAACTGAGGATCAATCATTGGAAGACTTTAGCTCTCCTCTTAAAAAGTCTGATTTTTGTGGCCCTCTGAATGTCCACCTCTATGTCAGACAGTGAAGTGAAGCAGCAACACGCTGGGCTCCCCCGGGTCCCCCCGGGACTCCCAACTCCCCATCATGTAGACATCACAGTATGACAGAGGCAGAGATAGAGGCTGAGCCAGTGCGACCTGGCCCAGCCTCTCTGGATCATACCTTGCACAAGTAAAGTGTCCCGGCTGAGAGATGCTTTTTCTGGCAGACGCAGGGTGGGGACTACACACCTGTGGACAGACCAGTCAAAAGCAGGGAAGGAACCAGGCCTCATAGAGACCTGTTGCTTCAGCCCAGTGGGACTTCCCATTAGGGCCCTGGCCAGAAAGAAGCCTTCCAGAGTAGATGTTTCTGAAAAGTAAAGAAACACCAGTATTCTTTGTAGTCATAAAAAGGGAAAAGAGAGCTGGAGGGATAAACATCTCAACCAACAAATTCTTTTTATGGGCTGTCTGGCTCTCTGCAAATTTTTACTGAACCAAGACATGTGTTCTTTTAAAATTAATACATGCAGGGCAAAAACTCAAAACAATATGCTGATTTATTCCATAAAGATACTTCCCAGGCCAACTGTGGTTTGTTTTACATTGTCAACAAGAGTAGGGGGTGGATGGGGAGGAATCTCATAAAGTCTTAAGAGATGAAAAGTTTGGGTTCACACGAAATAACTGCTCTGAAACCTAGAGTAAGTTCAGTCTCTGTCTCTCCCTCTCTCTCTCTTCCTCTCCTGCAAATTTAATTGACCTTTAAAAGCATTTATTGAGCACTGTGAGAACACAGAAGCAAGATAAGATGAGGTGTATTTTAATTTATTTAGGGAATGAACACATGCACATATGGAGTAGTTAACAATTCAAAGAAATATAGATAGAATTGAGGAACAATATAATTACCATGGACTGTTGGGAGAGGTCAGAGAACTCAGAACTAGTTGTTGGGGCTGTATCAACAGGGGTTCCTATAAGCATAGACGAGCAAGGGAGGAAGAGAGACGGACACGTGACGTATCTCCCTTTCCCCAGCAATGTTCCAATGCCATAGGCTCAATCTACCTGCTCAGCTTCCGATGCAGGGATTCCTGAGGGTCTGTTTTGATGCTCTCACCCTGGGACAGGAGGGAAATCAGAGCTCCTGTCAGATTTTTTATGTACTGCCGGCATTACAGCAAGAAAGAAAAAGTAACAACCTTCCAGCAACTGAGAAGGATGCTTTTGGCAGTGGGATTATTGAATTTAGTGTCCCTGGGTGAGTCAGGACGACTGAATTAAGGAAGAAGACACCCAATGAGCACGTGAAATGACGTTCAAATCGTTAGTCAAGGAAGTGCAAATTAAAACCACAATGAGATGCCACCACACATCCTTCAGAATGTCTACAATTAAAGACTGAGACTGACCGTGCCAAGTGTTGGTTGAGGATGTGGAAGAACTGGAACTCAGACATTTCTGCTGGGAATGCAAAATGGTGCCACTGTCTGAGAAACGGCACAGCAGTTTCCTGTAAAGCTAACCTGTGCTACCAAGTGATGCAACAATCCCTCTTCCAGGTGAAATGAAAACAAAGGAAAAGGAAACAAAGGGTTGATTCCTGAAGGACATTAAATTCTAAACGGTTTAAGACTATACAGCTCCGAATATGACTTCTTTCCTTATTGCTCAGGCACTGGGGCTGGGCGTCAGGACACCTGGGTCTGGTCCTCACTCTCTCATTAACTAGGTGTGTGACCTCCAGCAAATCTCACCTTTGTTCCTTTCCTCAATGGTCAAAATGGCATCACTTTCTGAACCCATCTCAGCAAGTAAAAAGCTTTCATTAAAATACTAGGCATGATAACACTCAGAAAAATTAAAAGTTTAATATGAATATAAAGTAGGGGGTATTTTGCATTTAACAGAAAACTTTTAAAATGCTATATGTGGTATCACTATATGTATATGTTGTAGGACCAGATCTCTAAAGCAATAAAAATCATCAGTCTTTTTACTTCCCAATCTGTTAGCAAAGATCACAGGGGCTGAGTCTCCCCCAGGGGGACAGTCACCTCTACCGGGTTGTCAGGGATGGGCCTCTGTGACTCCTTTAAATCATTCTAAGCGTCACACTGGGCTCCTGCAGGAGTTACTTTATTGCTAAAACAATACACTGAAAACTGAAGCCTAGAAATGGAATAAAATTAAAATTTCAAAAAAGAAAAAAAAAAAAAAAGAAAGCAGTTGGGTGACAGAAATGCCACAATGACGAAACAAACCTAGTATGTGGTTTGTATTCCATTGAATGAAGGCAGTCGCAACAAAAAAAATTACATAGAACGTACGCAGGTCTGTGTTGTTTTTAGGGGAGTCAGAAAGCACCTTGAGTTTGTGCTCCAAGGGCCGGTCGTGGCATTACCTCAGGCTGGCTGTCTCCTGTCTGGGCTTCTCCATCTTCTGCCCTGCCTCCCCGGCCCTCTGCTCTCTCCTCCCCCCGCCCCTTTCTCTGCTCTCTCCCTGTCTCATCATATCTGAGGGTAGAAATGACTCTGTTTTCTCTTTTGGGAACTGTAGGAACATGAGAAGTGTTTTTCTCTTTCCTGAGGTGTTTGACTTAGCTTAACGCACGTTACTTGAGTACCTAGAGCTAGACAGGTCACACAAAGGTAAATGAACGGTGGCTGGTCCTTGCCTGGCCTTGCTGAAGATCTTACGGGTGGTTGGGCTAAAGGACCACAAGGTGCCCTGCTATTCTGAGGAGGGAGCGAGCACATCAAGTCATGCACATCAGGAAGGTTTCGTGGGAGAACTTCCCTCACTGGAGCCAGGCCTGGAGTGGGGAGGGAGATTTCCACAAGTGGACGTGGGGGAGGGAAGGTGGCCCTAGAAGACGAAAAAAACCCCAAGCCAGATGGCAGAAGCATCTGAGGCAGGTTTGGAACACAGACCGTGCATGGGGGACGTGGGGGCGGCGGGAGGCCCGCTGGAAGACAGACCGGGTGGGAGCACGGGTATCCTGAAAGCCTCGCTGAGGACTTCGGCTTTTACGCTGTCAGCAGTTGGAAGAAGATGGCGAGATATTGGTATTAGTCTGCTCTTTTTTTAAAAAAAAATATTTCATATTGTCTGTTTTGAGGGGAGGTAATTAGGTTTATCTATTTTAATGGAGATACTGGGGATTGAACCCAGGACCTCATGTGTGCTAAGCACGAGCTCTACCACTGAGCTATACCCTCCTGCCAGAGTTAGCCTGCTCTTACTCAGGGGACCTCACCTGTATGGATTCGCGCCCACCTCCTCCTGCTCCTGTCCCTGCCTATCCTCCTAAGAGAAGCCCCAGCCCCCAACTAGGAAGGCTTGAGGAGCTGTGCAGGCTGAGGTCCCCTACACACCCTGGTGGATAGCTCACTTCTGAGGCCTACACTCTAGACCCTGAATTGCACTCCAGGGAAGATATGAATAAGGTGCTGCTTGGTCCCCTGCTCAGAGCCACCACAGTCCAGGCTTCAAGGCTTCCGGGGACCTACTCGCAGCTGGGGTGCAACGGGGCTGGGAACCACAGGTGCTAAGGCTGGGCAGAGCTGGACTAGCTGCTGCAGGAGTGGCCGTCCTCTGTTCTCTCTATAGACAATGATGTTAAAAAAAAATTAATGTCTTTCGACAAAGTGAACAAAGAGTATGTGGCAAAATATAGGAAAAAAGTACCCTGGAGGTATGCCTCAGAGTTAATGAAAATAATGATTTTTTAAAAAAATTTTGTAATATTTGTGACATTTGTCAGCTTTTAAAATTTTATAATTGGTTGTGATGTCTCTTTCATTCTAAGGAAAGTTAATTTCATACCTAATTTTGTATTTTTGTGTTCTTTTTCTCAATGATTCTCCAAACTGTATAAGCTTGAGGCTCACAAACATGGATCAGACCTTGGATGATCCCATATTAGCTCAATATATATGTGATTAATTACCATTGCTAAGTACCCCGACCTCCTAGGACTGAAGAACACTAAGGAAATAAAATGCATTTCAAACAAAGAGACAAAATAAATAAATAACCGAATCAGTAGCTTGGCTGGAAAACTGCTATCTTCATGACTGGGACCTTTAAAAAATAGGACAGTCTTAGGCTCCTGACGAATTCCACAGTCCACCGCAGCCGCCTGACTGGAGGGGGCTGTCCAAATAGGTCTTTGCTAGAGGCACAGTTACGGCGCATTAAAAATTTCCAATGCTATTTCTACCTGTAATTCTCAGCAGACTATTCCCCAATCAGGTTTCCCAATTTTAAATCAGTTGGGATACATAAATATCAAGTATTTAAGAAGGAGGAAAGAAATAATTTAATTCTTCATATGCAAACTTTATTGGCCAAAATTTAAGAATGTTCTATAAAACCGAACAAAAATTTACCTCAGAGTTCTAACCAGAGTCCAATTAAGTAACTAACTTCATAGTGCAATTGTTCGACTTGCTTTATTTTATAGATGAATATTATAGAAATGTTTAAAAAAGAAGTTCAATATGTTAGGGTTTGCTATGTACAAAATAACGGTTTATAGGGCTGGAAAGTGCTGCAGTTACAACTCCCCAAATCACGATTTCTGTCTTTCAGAATCCCAAACGTGGACAAGGTATATGAATCAATTGCTTTCAAGATATTGGTCAGCAGGAAAGAAAGGACACTGATCCCTGAGAGATGAGTAACAGACAAAGCCAAGCCCTACAACTGCCCAGATCACTGCCTGCAGAGTTTCCAGTCAGCGGTGCACAGCAGGGAAACCCTAAAGGAGTCCCACATCTCCTTTAGTTGAGGAGACAAATTGATCAACATAATGCCAATCAAAATTCCAGCTAGATCTTTTTTTTTTAGAAGTTGAAAAACTGGCTCTAAAATTCACATGGAAATGCGAAGAACTTAGAATAGCCAAAACAAGTTACAAACGAGGACCAAACTTGGAAGAATAACACTATCTGATTTTAGACAATATAAAACCACAGTAACCAATAGAGTGTGGTATTGGCGTTATTACTGTTAATAGATCAATGGAACAAAATAGAAAGTAGATAAATAGACCCATGCATAAATGGAAAACTGATGTTCGATAAAGGTGCAAAGGAAATTCAGTGGAGAAACAATCGTTTTTTCAGTAGATGGTGCTTGGAACAAGTGTATTTCCATACACAATAAATGAACTTCAATCCACAACTCACATCATATGCAAATATTAACCTAGAATGGGTCACAGATTTAAGCGTAAAACGAAAAATCATAAAACTTTTAGGAGAAAATCTTTATGACCTTGGGTTACGCAAAATATTTAAATACAGCCCCAAAAACAAGATACATGAAAGATGCTGTGAGGATTAAATGAGCTAATACAGGCAAAGCACTTAGAACGGGTAGAAACATGCATGTTACCCATTCTCAGACCTCCTTCCCTCCCTCCTACACCCGCTGTCTATGCCAAACACATTGGACTCTACTTAGTTAAATGGAAGAGGCTCTGGACTCAAGAAGAGTGCAAAAGCCTTAAGAGTCCCAGACCTGGGACCTGGTCCTGGCTCAGCCACTCACCAGGTTTCTGAGCCCATTTGTGTTACTTATGCAGCAGAGCTTGAACTGTTTATCGGTAAAAAAAAAAAACGAGAAGGCTGGTATAGCAGATTATCTCTATGATCCCATTCACCTGTTAACACTGCTTTTTGTAATTCAAAAGTATGCGAAAATGACCAAATGAGAAGCTTTTTGGCAGCTTTTAGGCACAACAGAGATTTTCATGTTACGATGAAGGTTATTCAGTATCTAGTAAGAAAGAAAACATCGCAAATTATAAGGACATGACAACTCTTAAAATTTTAGTGGAACATTAAGTTGCTTCTTTAATGTTTTATGAGAAATTTTAACATGCACCTTATTATCTTCTGAAATCGAACATATTCAAAAGTTCTGGATCGGAACTCCGCCTTTCCAAAGCTGTGCACCAAGTCTCTTGAAAGTTTAGTAGGAGTTTGTGTACTTTGTGGAGGGTATGCCATTAGCTTGGCCTCAGTGACCCACCAGGAGAAATCGTTTCAGAAACACTCTGCAGCTATTCTGTCTTCTCGCAGGTCAGCAGGATGAGTGGTGAGTGAAGCAACTATCGAGAGGAAAGAGTTCACATGGTTCACTTTGTGTGAAATTCATTGGAGTAAGTGTAATAATCTACACATAATGCTGCCATCCAAAAAAACCACTCAGCTTTTTAAAAGGGTTGAGGGGAGATTTAATGTGGAAACTGTCTTTAGTTGGCTTCATCACACATAGATCCTTTGATTATATAACTTGATGAAGACTAGCTATGACTAGGCGTGACCCTGGAACAGAGCACACAGCAGGGCTTCGATGTTAATTTGAAGTGGATATGGCATTACCATGATGAGGAGGGAAATTTCCCCCATTAACATCCTACTGAAAAATTTGTCAGATGTGTCAGAAATTCCCAGTATTTTAAAGATTCAAGTAACTTTTAGAAATGTTGCACTCCTACTGGGTCAAGTCCTCATCCAGAAGCTGATCACTCAAGCAAGACACCAACTTGCCCATTAAAGACATTTTGACTATAGGGGCCAAATAGGAATTTTGTCCAAACAGGTAAGATTGATTAGATGCTATGTTTCAATTACAACCCAAGTCACGAAGAGCGTTCCTGACGTTTCTCATAATTCTTAGCAGAAGTCTTTGTAGTGCTCTCTGCTGGAATGAGCTGCTCCTACAAAGCCTACAATGTGGTTGATTCTACTCGTTTGCTGTTGCCAGAATCACCGGTCCCAACTTGCACATTTGCTAGCTGTCTAGAGACAGGCTGTTAGAGGTAACAGCCTGGTGGACACCGTGTACCCATGAGGGTACCTGCAAAACTCACGTCCTTTCCACTGGTAGTTTCAGTGTTAGATCAGCTGTCAGACTCTGGGCAAGAGTCAGTTGGATTGATTTAGGTATCCTGATGGGCCGTTATAAAAGACGAGAGAGAAATTAGCTCAGTTTGCTTAACTGGTCAGGGCTTGAAATTTTGAGAGTATAAGTGTGTGTCCATGTTTTGGGGATAGCAAACAGGAAATTTAAGTTTTGACCTGATTTCCAGGATAAGGTTGGTTAGAGAGTAGCAGGGAATCTATAAATCACTGCTAGGTAAGTTCAATTAAAAAAAAATCCTTTTATTTTAATTACTAAAAATTGGGAAATACAATAAATCAAACACAACTCTACGGAAATACGAACTACTACCAGTTTAGTGTATTTCCAATAGCTGCTTTTCTATGCACATTTTCATATAGTTGAGATCATGTGCCTATACTGTTATGTCTTGCACTTGAACTTAAGATGCTCTGTGCATCTCCCTATGTCATTCTTGTAATTATTTTTAATGTCAAAATAATATACTATTGCAGTTATAGTCTAATATGGTTAACTGCTTTCTTATTGTTGGACATAGTGTTTTGCTGTCAAAAAAATAATGCTGTTATGAACATTTATGCATAAATAATTGTATACTTTTTCTCTTTAGGGTTATTTCTGTGAAATTAAATTACAAGATTAAAGACTTAATACATTTTAAAGACTAGATATTCCAAATGTTTGTGTCAAAACGCCTCCCAGCAGCAGCATATGGGAATGTTCTACCTCGTGGCATTATTGCCAACATTGAATGTTTCTTGAAAGAAAAAAAAAATCTTTGCTAATCGGATGGTAAAACAGAATCTTACTGTAATTTTATTCATATTTCTCTGATTACTAGTTACAATATATTTCCTCTTTTATTTTTCCTCTTCTACCAACAACTTGTTTATGTCCTTTGCCCAGTTTTTCCATTTTTCATCCATATCAAATTATTTTGTTTTGTGAAATCTCCATTGAAGCAATAAAGCATTCACTAGGGTTCATCTTATTGGACTGATTTAAATATTTTATTTAAAGAAATATTCTGAAGACTGTAGTTTATTGATAGGAAAAATGTAAAGCATACATGTTTAAAGATCATTTTGTAATGACATTACCAGAAATAAATTTCTCCAAATAACATGATTAGTTTTGTAGTGCTACTAATGTAATGCAGTCTGCAGAAATGTGGTTTTACCTTCAAATCTGAGCACATTGCCCTTACATCACACACACACACAAAAAAGGCTAATTAAAAAACCCCACAACTTTGACTAGTTTACATTTTAGTAGGCCACATCTGATTTGTTGAAGAGCAAGTTCTTTTATTTACCTCTTCAAGGAAATGCTTATTTTGTTCACCTCTTTCTGTGCATCTTTATCCTATAAAGAAAATACAAATATACAATAAAATTTCACACATTCATCCTGATACTCCAGGTACTTTGAAACAGACTTATGCTGAATGAGGGGATACTTTCTGAAAGAATATTACAAGGAAACTATTCATTTCTTCAGGCCAGGCATGATTCAGACCTCTGAGCACGTAAACGACGTCGAGCGCAATTTGCAGGCTTTCCCTCCAGCTGGTCTGGAGGGGCGGACCCAGGAAGGAGAGCATCTTCCACGTGCCCACACGGGACTTACTGGTGTGCTAATGGTAACACTGTTTTCTGCTGCATCTGTAACATGTGGAAGTCCTAGTCCTAGTAGCAGGATTTGAAGAAATCTGAGATTCTGCTGAAAGATCCAAACTACCTACTTTATCAGGTCATTTATATTTAAGATTTAAAAATCATCTAATATGTTTTATAGGACTCCACACACGTTATTTCCTTGAAACTAGTGTGGAAGTTAGGAAGAGTGGAAATAAATTCAGATGGAGGGTTACTCCTATGCATTTTTGTGTTTAACAAATGTTTACTAAGCACCTATCCAAAAGGACTGAAGGAACTCAACACATTTAAAATAAACAGATGAGGAAAACTGGACAAAGTAGTTGTTAGCTAGATTTTTTAAAAACTGGAAGCTCTTCAATAGTTTTAATCATAAACATTAATACACTGATTCTATTGCAGCGTTTGATCAAGTAGGGGTCTACCTTCTATCAAATCAATATTTTTGAAGGCTGTGAGAAAATATGGTTAATGAATCTAGGACAATAGTAATGCTTTATTTAAAAGAACATATAAAAAGCCGTAATTCATGTTTATCTTTGTAACTCTGGGGATAGCTCAGTCCCTGGTACCTAGAAGACCCTAAATAAATGCCTGTTAAATAAGTGGTTAGAAACTGGAGCTCAGTGAAAATGTCCCATATCTAGGAATCAATTTCTTACAGATGAATGATATAGATGAGAGAATTATTTCAACTAGATGTCTAAAGAAATGAATATGCTCAAACTACAATAAAAGATTTAAAATTGAGATCAGGGCTTAGCACTATTCGCACTCAGGCACCACAAAGAATTCCTCCAATCACCCCCCAATCCAACTGCCAACACACATGCCACCCCTCCCACTTTACCTCCTCCCCAGGGTTTCCACCCAAGTCTTTAATTGTTTGTTTTTTTTTTTTTATGAATAGAGGTCACTGGCAGGGCTTTTTAGTTAAAAAAATCCCAACTAAAACCACCACCTCCAATCATGCTTTCCTTTGGCACACTGTCCAAGACGTACGCCCCTCAGACCGTTAATCCTCTTTGGTGCTCACCCTAATTCCGCCCTTCTATGCTTTCTCTTCCTTGACTTAATCTCCCCCCTCCCCTTTTTCTCAGGCAGAGCTCAACTACTGTCAGGAGACTTTTAAATTATCTCCTCTCTCTAGTCTTGCTTGAATCCTTCCTTCTTTGCTGGCTCTTCCTCATTATTATTTAAATATGCTCCTGTATTTTTCATCTAAAATAAAACTGTTTCTTAACTCAAGCACTGCTTTAACTTCTACCTTACATCTCTCCTCTCTTCCCCATCAAATTACTGGAGGGGTGTCTGCAGGTACGGACTGCATTTTCTCACCTCTGGTGCTCTGCTCTCTGTCTCCACCTCTATTGTTCCACTGAAATAGCCCGGGTGGAGAGCACCAATGACATGGGCATCCTTAACTTCACGTGCTCATTCCAGCCCGGACTTCCCTAGAGTGTCTGACAGAGTTTGACCACTTCCACCATCCCCTGGATTCTGAGGCCCTGTCATCTCTGGCCACTTCTTTCAATCTCATTTTTTAGGTTCCTCTTCCTCCCAGTACATCTGACTGAACAAAGTCTTTGTAAATATATTTAGAGCTGTGTATCTCAGGGGTGATCCTTCACACCCTGCTTTTCAGGTACTACATCACATTTCTGGGTGATCTCTGCCATACTCATGGCTTCAAATATCATTTATATGCCAAATACTCAATCACTTAATGGATCTGAAAATCTCACACACACAAACTCAAAATGTCCAAAACTGAACTTGCCTTCTCTACCAAACCCGGTTCACCAATCCTCCCTGTGTCCATCAAGGGTAACTCCATCTACCCTGGTCAGTTTCCCAAGCCAGAAACCAAGATGTCATTGTTGAGCCCTCCATCTCCTGGATGTTCAATCTCCAACTTCTGTAGAGAACAATACCCACAAATCTGTTGAATCTGTCCTGTCCTCTGCATTCCTTACTGCTGTCACCTTAGTCCAGGTCCTCATCTCATATCTGTATCACTGCAGTAGTTACCTAAATGGTATTCTAACTTCCAGTTTTGTTCCCCTCCAGTCCAAGTCAGGCTCCACATGGTTGCTATTGTGTCCTTCTAAAACAATCTCTGTGTTACCTGTTGCTTAAGACACTCAAAAATGGTTTTCTCTTGCCTGTAAGGAAAGGGTATATAAGGCTCTCATCTCTCTCTCCTCAAGTACTCAGCATTTCAGCCATATTGTAAACTTGATTCAGTGCTTTTATATATCATATTTCTCAACTCCAAGCCTCTGTTTGTTTTCTAGTATTTCATAAATATGGCGTGTATGCCACCTGCATCAGTATCATCTGGGATATTTGAATCACTTAGAAGTGTGTGTTTATGTGTCCGTGTTTCCCTTCACCCTTGCCATGTGGGTACATATTTTGATACTAATAGAATAATTAGGACACATTATTTTGTATTCTACATTTTTTTCAGTTATATTAAAAATTGTTTTCTGACTGAACAAAGTCTTTTTAAAGCTGCGTAAAAAATGGAAACTGATCAACTAGTCAACGTGATATATAGTAAAGGAAAAATGCCCCAATTACTCAGCATAATGTTTCACAACTTTTTAAAGACAAATACCCATGTATTAGATTTTTCATCAACAACTTTTATTAATCTACTGAAGAGGTGGGTATCTCATTGTTTATTACATCTTATCAAATTCTGCATTCAATGTTTCCAAGAACACATCACAGTTCTACATCTTCACATATTATTTTCAGTAATATGTCATTTGCAAAAGTCTAATTATATGTTGAATTGTGTATTAAAGGGTATTTATTTTTAATAAGTTTTTTCCCCAGTGCAAGTTTTTTTTAATATAAATTCCAGATGAAGGAATTTCTACATTGACTTGAGGCCTGAGGAATTCCCAAGTGTGAGGACTTTAAGGCTGACCAGGACATGTGTGATCACTTCATTCAGACACTGAGACTGTCTGATACAGTGAAAATCCTCACGTGTCCGGGAATGTTGCTGTATGAGTAATGGGTTTCCCATGTTTACTTCATCAAATTGCTTCTCTGACATGAATTATCTGGTATTTCCCATATGGCTTCCTCCTCCTGGTAGACATCTGCTGCTTCCCTTCCTGCTTGACTCTGAGATTCCTGTGTAGACTAAGGCTTGAGTTTTGGCTGAAGGCTGCAGCATTTCTCCCCTGTGTAGACTGGTGTCTGGTGTCTATAAAGGTTACAGCTGAGGCTGAAGGTTCTTCCACATTCATTACATCCCTAGGGTTCCTTTCCAGTGTACACTGCATCATGATGGCTAAGGTTAGAGCATCAACTAAAGGCTTCACCACGTAGATGATGCTCATGTAGTTTCTCTGCAGTAGGAATTCACTCATGTCATTTGAAAGATGAATTATTACTGGAGGCATTTCCATAATGATCACAAAGGGTTTCTCTTGGGTGTGAGTTCTCTGGTACGAACAAAAGGTAACTCTGGTGAAAATGTTTCCCACATTTATTACATTTATAGGGGTTCTCTCCAGTGTGAGTTAACACATGTGTCAGTGTTGAGCTATGAGTGAACATTATAGTCAAAGAACTTCTCTCTGGTGTGAAACTTCTGCTACTGAGGAGACGAGAGGCTGATAAAGGTTTGTCTACATCCACCCATCTATTCATTCTTCTACACATGAATTCTGTGCTGATCCTTCAGTGTAATCTCCAGTTAAAGTCTTTGTTACATTGGTTGCAATTCCAAGCACTCAGCCACCAGCTGCCTTCCTCTGTTTTCCCACCAGGGCACAGTCTGAGCGCTAAGCCCGCAGAGCAGAACCGAATGGACGGAAACTTGAGTGAGATCACACTGATAGTGAGGTGCTGTCACCACACTCTGCAGCTCACAGCTTCTTTGTCTCTCCAGAAAAAGGCCAGGAATCCGTATTTTTAACAAGCCTCCCACCCCCAAGAAAATCTTAAAGATTTAAAGCATTGGGTTTAAATTCTAATTTCCTTAGAATCTCAGGTTACCTATAAAAACCTCAGGGAGGTCTGAGACCCTAGTTCAGGTTGCAGTATCAGTTTTATTTTCTCATAAATCTCTGTGCTTTCCTTTCCATAACACTCACCACACTTTAGGGCTATTATGTGTTCAGTGTGTGCCTTTCCCACTAGACTACACAATTCATGGTGGCAAAGACAGGATTTTTTTCTCATTGTATCCCAAGCCTCCGGAAAAGCATGCCCAGATTCGTAATACAAATGAATAAAGGTAATCTTTTTCACTCACTCAAGGACACACATTCAAAAATAGAGAATAATTTGATCTGAAAGTGTCAGAAAATATTACGTTTTGAGAAAATAAATCAATGTTGTTTGATAAATAAGAGAGAGGTTTATTGATATTAAATCATTATACTCCTGGCATTTGGGTAATGATTATCAAGTATCAACTTTACTAGATTGGGTACTGGTTAAAAATGACTGATCTCAAACTGATGCTATAGCATCAGTTATTTTAAGAAAATTAATCACAAGAAAGTCTAAGAAACTTCTTTAAGGTGTTTTTAAGATCAACTTAAAAACACAGCTAAGGCCATTATATATTGAGAAAGCTTAAGAAATAATATATTTTGGATGCAGATGAATAGAAGGTAAGAGACAAAAGAGCAGAAACAGGAGGGTGTAAACAGAGTAACACTTTCTGCCTATAATTCATGAAATGTCTGTTCAGACAGCAGTAAAGTCTGTCCACTCTGAAGTGGCCTTAATTAATTTTTTTTTTATGTACAAGGAATTAATTTTTTTTTATGTACAAGGAATTAATTTTTTTTTATGTACAAGGAAGAATAAATTCTCCAGGCATGGATAACACAGATGAACTAATCTACAAGAAATAAGTTTAAACCAGAAAGAAATAGGCAAATAAGAATTTCTAGCAAATGAGATCCTGGCTGGATTTCATAAGTGACCCACTCACCCCTCTGAGCTGTAGCATTTCTACAACAGGAAGTCAGGGTGAACGTTTGTGGACTAATTATATTTTCTGAACTTATATGAAAAATCGATGTCTTAATTAAGATAATCAAATATGAAGTTGTAATTAAGACAGAACATTTAAAGTAGGATGAGGATTTTATTACTATGAGTGGTTACTAAGGAGAGTAATAATTCTCAACATAGAACAGTTCGGAAATATAGCCCAGGACTTGAAACTACAGGCAACCTCCAAGACAATCATAAGCACCTGGTAAATATGAAGGGGTTCTTTACTTTCTGCACTCCCAGAGTCCTCTCCCTCCTGTGTTGTTTCTGGGATACTGTATTTATTATCCTATAGGAGTCTGTCTTAGAAGAGCAATTGATGTCACTTCAAAATATTACAACAATTTTAAAATAGTTTTTTCTCTACCAGATTAGCACATCCCTCATTGTAACACAAAGTATTACACAGTGTTATTTATGTTTGAGCTTTCTCAGTGTGCTCCAAGTCAGTCACTTGGATACCTCCTCCAGGCAAATAACTTCCAGGCTGCCGGGGTCATCGGTATTTCACTCAGTGATCGTTCTCACACTGCCTCAGACACAGGACTCTCTCTTCTTCTTCTTCTTCTTTTTTTTTTTTTTTTTTTCTGAAGGAATGATATTCCTTTTTAAAAGGACCTGATATTACCTTTTCAGGGTCAAGAAAAGTCCACATGAATAATAAAATACTGTAATTTCAGACTCTGGAATTGAAAAGCTGCTTACATGCACGAATCTGGGCTCTAGAGGCCCCAGGGCTGACATTCCCAATATTCAGTGCAGTGTGATGAGCTCCACGCTCCCTGATAGGGACAGAGTTGTGTTCACAAATGACTGTGATGCCAGGAATGGGGTGCAAGTGCCCCGGGAAGAAGCACGTATGTTATGCGAGTTCATAGGAAGGAGAGAACCAATGGCTGGGTCGCCTTCGTTGCAATGAGTGCCGATGCTAGACATTTTGGAAATGAACAAATGGGTCAGCAAATCACTGCTGGGGTACACTGCAATCTGGAAAGACTGATAACTCGCCTCATCCTATTGTCTAATTGGAAAAGAAACTGAGGTATTCTTAACAGTATTAGAACCACTTTAAAAAAAAAAAAACTGCTAGGAATACAAATAGAAACATCACTGGGAAAAAATAAGAAACACAGGAATACCTGCTAATGCCATTTTGCTTATTACATTCATATTTCCACACTGTCCAGCTTTCTTAGTTACACTTATTATCAGTCCTATTTATTATTCCTAGTAGCAGTATTATTTTTATTTGTATAGTTATCAGTCTTTTCAGTCTTCCTACCAATACTTACTGAGTCATTGCTATATGCCAGGCACTACGTTTAGCAGTAGGAGAGCGTAATGAAAAACACACCCAGTTGCTACTTTCATGGAACAATCACACAAATTAACTATGTAATCACAACTGTGCTAAATGACATGAAGGAAAAGTATGAGGCACTTTCTTGCCTGGGGGTGTCAAGGAAGTCTTTCCTGAACAAATGACATTTATGGTGAGGCTTGAAGGATGAATAGGAATAAAGCTGGTGAAGGGAGGGGCGAGGTTGTTCGGGAATGTTTAAGAGAGAGGGAACAATATGACCCGAGGGTACAAGGCAAGAAAAACACAGTGCAGAGGAGGGGCGAGAGGGGGAACATAACGGAGCTTGAGAGATTGGTAGGAGCTAGATCAGAGCCCTGAGGGGCATGTTAACATTTTGAACTTCATCCTAAAAGCAATGGGTTTTAAGGCAGGGAAATGACATATGAGGTTTATGTTTAATCCGTGGTTTTGGCTGATATCGAGAGCCAAGAATGACAGGGCAGGGGGCAAGAAGCTGTGAGGAGACCAGTTGGGATGCTCACAAGATTGTGGCTCAGGTGAAAGGGGGTGGAGCCCTGCGTGGAGTGGTGGCTGGGGAGAGAGAGACAGAGACAGAGAGAGAGACAGAGAGAGAGAGAGACAGGGCACGAGCAGTTGGATAGCTCAGGGCATGTTTTAGAAGAGGAACACTGAGAACTTGGTGGCTGGGTGAATGCCTGGGAGAAGAGGGTGTCAAGGATAATTCCCAGCTTTCCTAATTGGGTGGATGGAGGTGCCATTTTACTAATAGGGAAGATGGAGGAAGAGCAGATGCAAAGTTGACGAGCTGAGTCTGAGACGTCTATGAGTCATCCAAGCAGAGGTGTCAAGCAGGACGGTGGATAATCAGGTCTAGAGCTCAGAGGAGAGCTCAAATATGAGGACCTCTGGCAGGCACATAGCATCTGAAGCCTGGAGGATAGGAGTAGGAGGCAGGGAGGAGGAAAGGAGAGAGGAGGCCTAGGGACAAGGATCAAACCCTGAAGCTTGTCAATATCAGCCCTCCTGTGAGAGAGCTAAATAGTATGCCTAAACATCTGCAAGTCAAACCTCATTATCATATTGTATTTGAATCTCATATTCTAATAAGAATGCACACTCAGTGTAAAATGACTGCATGTAACCCAAACTGACATCATTCAGGAGAGATGTAAGACAGAACTGTCCCAACCACCAATATGGAGCAAGCAACCAAAGGGACAAACTCTGTTCTCTGCTGAACAAGTCACACCAACTGTGTTCTGGAGAACAAGTGCTGTTTTGTACCCCTATTAACCAAGGGAGGGATGAGTCAGAAGGACAGTGAACCTCGTGGAAATCCCGAACAGGTAAGCAGCCCGAGCCCCTGTGCAGGTGTAAGAGGCCCAGGGGGGCCTGATTAGCCCTGTTTGGAGACAAGGGCATCCCCGAACCTGGGAGTTTCTGGCCAGGTCTTGTTTCACTTCCTGTTACTGCCCTGAACACTCTGGTTACTCCGGGGAAACCAGCCTTTGCTTTTCCACCTCTGTGCCTTTGTTCATGACCTGCGACATGCCTCGCCCACACCTCCACATTCTGTACATCTTTCAAAGTCCACCTCTGATGCTACCTTAATCTCTTCTAGGTGAAAATAATTTCTCCCTTTTCAATATTTTCAGGATCAATTATTAGCACCTCCTTTAGCACTTCGAGCTTTCTACCCTGAGCTCCAGCTACTTGGAACATAACTACCTATGTTCTCTTCAAGGCTGTAAGCTCCTAGAGGGCGGTGGGCATGTCACAGGTTTATGTTTCTGCTCACAAAAAACGCTGGAGCCTGTTCTCCCCAACAGAGTGATTCCCAGGATGATAATGTTGATGTGGCATGAGGAGGGAGCAAGAAAACATCTGTTCCCTTTTGTTCCCACAATAACAGCATATACGAACACAGACTGAGCGGTTAGTGCTGTGAAATTCCTGAAACTTGACGCACATCCAGAATCCCGAATTACTGAATAAAAAGGCGAGAAGCAATGCAATAGTTTCTTTTTCATAAATGTTGTTCAAAGACCAAGAAACTGCTAATACATATTTTTAATCTTCACGACCTTGGACAGCCACACCCTGCTGTGTGCTGGGGACCGACGACACGGAAACCACATGGACGCTCCTGCTCTTGGGTGGACAGCCTGTCTAGCTTGTCTGCCGCCTATCCCAGTTTGATCACCAGCTCCCCAGAATTACACTGTCCTCCATCCTTCCTCGTGGGGCTTCTCCCATTTCCTGCTGTCTGACAAGCATCAGCATGTTTTTAACTGCTAGCCCATGATTTGCATGTCCCTTAAAGATACAAGCAGTCTCCTGGTGAAGGATTATCTATAGCAATTTAAAAAACTTCACAGTACATGTTAAATCCAAGTCAAAATGAAAGCTCCAGATGTACCTAAGCCAGTTCATATTTGAGGCTGGGCTAGTACTGATACAATAACAGCACTCCTCATCACTGTGTGGACTTACCTCTTTGGTAACACAAGGAAGCAACACCGCCAGATTAAGGAACTTCACAGCATCATCTGTTTGTTCAAGATCGATATAACACTAGAAGTGAAGAATAATCGATATGAAGGGTAGTCACATTTTTATGTAATGGATTTGAAGTGCTCTTAAAACAGTGGTCTTCATTACCTTGGCCAAGTACATGTAATTGGACTTAGAAAAACCAGGGTGTAGTTCTTCAACCTGATTCAAGAGAAGACAGAAAAGAGAATGACAGAGAAATATTAAAACAACAACAAGTAAAGGGGATATATTTCAATAGATCAAATATTAACCAAATTTCCCTAAGAATTTACACTGGTGGTGTCACATCCGAATCATTTTATCAGCTCAAGTATCCTTTGGGTGGAAATACAGCTTTTGAGCTTATCCATTAAAATAGAATTTTTATGGTCATAAAGCTTATAAAGTACTGAGATACTTTAGGATTGGGGATTCCTTTGTATAACCATCTTTCTCACTTCCCCTTCCCCATCCTTTCTCCTTTTTCGTTTGAGGGACAAAACAACTGCTAATACACTCTCCCCAGGACAAGTCCCTACATTTCACAATCTCTTTAGGAAATGAGAGTAAAGCGTGACTGGTATCCCATGGCAAGCATCTTCCACTATATTAATATTTGATTTCTTGTGATTTCAGCACGTTCCATGTGCACTGAATAATATCTGCAGTCCCTCACATCAAGTACTTCTAAAGAAAAGACAGATGCTTAAAATAACTAGTCCAAGTAGCAGACCTCCTTGCAGATTTTAATATGTGTGTATCACAAAGGTACTTTACTCCTCATCATACATACCAGTTCCTTTTCTTTATCTCTGTAAATAAAAAGTCTATCAGGTATATGGTGTTGCTACTAGGGAGTTCTTCTTAGAATCTAAGTAAATCTTTTCATTAAAGCCTGATTTTGCTGTTGTAAAGGCCTATGCAAGGAAGCTCCCAACCTGACCCCGGCCCCAGATGCAGAACCCAAGAGAAGAAGGATACTTAAAAAATTTTACAAAAATTGCTTGTTTCACAACATACAAACAAACCAGACATTTCCAAAATTAAAAAGTGAAAGTTTCTCTGTTCTAATTTTATTCTCATTTATAATCTCATTCCCCAGAGGTAACCACTATCAACAGTTTTGACAAATGCATCCTACAGACCTTTTACCAAGCAGAGGCAAACCAGAAAAAAAAAAAAAAGAAAAGAAAAGAAAAGAAAAAGATAATTAATTTTTTTAAGAAAATGTTTTAAATGGGACCATTTCTTATGTATTGGTCCAAAACTTTTTTCCCCCTACAACATACCACAGATACATTTTTGCGTTAGTACAGACAGATCTACCTCACTGTTCCTAAGAGCTGTATTTCATACCACACATATACCATAATTAAATTAAGCACTCCCCATTAGACATTTAGACTTATTTTTCACTATTACTAATAATGGTCAATGAGCACACTTGCTCCTATATACTTGTGTGTATGTGATTATGTGTGTAGGAGAGACTCCCAGGAGTTGAACTGCTGAGTTAAAGGATACACACACATTTTAAGGATGGATACTAATGGAGGGGAAAGCAAGACCCAGGGTGCTGAGGAGTGCTCCACCACCTCACGAGAGCAAATCCCTTGTAAAGGCCACTTACTCTCTGCAGAATCCACAACAGAAGGGTCCTGGGAGGAGGAGGAAGACAAAATTTCTTGGGCTGGGACGAAGCCAGACTGGGTATAACTCTTTAAGGCCAAGTGGATGAACAGTGTGTGGATCTGGCCCAGAACCTTCTGGCAAAAACAGCAAGACCTCTGACAGATGGAAGGAAGTTGTCAAGTTCAGTCCTGGCCAGAGCCCTGAAAGTCCTGTAGAGCCATCTGTGGTGCTGATAGGTTCTGGTCCTCCTGCTCCCTCTCTCTTGTTCAGTTATTTGCACTTTAACTCTTTGACTTTACTAAGTGCATTTCTTGAGCCATGCTAATAAAAATTGTGTATACTTACAAAACCAATGAGTTACAGGTATTAAATGCACAGTGTAGGGAATATAGTTAATAATTTTATGTAACATCTTTGTGTGGTGACAGATGGTAACTAGACTTATGGTGATGATCATTCTGAAATGTACAGAAATATCGAGTCATGTTGTGTACTAGGAGCTAACATAGTGTAGTACGTCAATAATACTTCAAAAACAAACAAACTCACAGGAAAAAGAGATCAGATTTGTGGTTACCAGAGGCAGGAGGTGAGGGTGGGAAGAGGGGGAATTGGATGAAAGCAGTCAAAAGTTATACACTTTGAGTTATAAGATAAATAAGAACTAGGGATGTAATGTACAACATGATAATATAATTAACACTGCTTATGTTATGAAAGTTAAGAGAGTAAATCTTAAGAGTTCTCATCACAAGGAAAAATTTTTTTCTATTTCTTTAATTTTGTATCTATATTAGATGATGGATATTACCTAAACTTATTGTGATAATCATTTCACGATGTATGTAAAGTCAAATCATTACACTGTACATTTTAA
The DNA here is from genome assembly GCF_048773025.1 of Camelus bactrianus. NCBI lineage: Eukaryota > Metazoa > Chordata > Mammalia > Artiodactyla > Camelidae > Camelus > Camelus bactrianus. The sequence continues at coordinate 39,862,197 of NC_133553.1, read as the reverse complement.
ACTTAAACAGTGCTGTATGTCAATTATATCTCAATAAAACTGGAAGAAAAAAAAGGGAGGACCTAGATTAAATTTTATTTGACTGCACCCTCTATGGCCAGTAGTTGCCCCAGTTCTGTTCTGTCAAAATCCCCTCTGGATAACTTGCCCCAGCTATTCACATAAGCAGTTTATTTCTTTAAGGTTGGCATTTTATTCTACATATACACTTTAACACTTACATCTAATTAACCAGAATGATCATAAATGAGAACATCTCTTTTTGTGCTCATGGTTTAAAAAAAAAAAAAAAAGGACACAGGCAGGCAATTAACCCCACCTAAATCCTAAAATGGAGTAGATTCTGACCTTTGCCAAAGGCTCTGGCTGAATAACAGGGGAGGTAGTGTTACCCAATAGAATCTTCTCATGAAGGGGCAGTTCCTACCCAGGCTCGAAGAACACTGTCACAACACCTGGCAGGAAATACTGTACTTGTTTACTTGGTCTCGGCTGTCCAAGTTCCCTGGAGGCAGCTGCTGTGTTGGTCATTTCTGTGTTCCCTACATTTGACACTGTTTGGCACTAGGTATGTACTTAATAAATGCTGTTGAATAAATTAGCTTTGTTTTAAAACATCTCATAACCATATGCAGCAGCCCTCTGTCACATCAAGACACAGAAGAAAGTTGTGCAGCCTGTGAAACCTCCAAGGAAGATTCAGGGATCATATGACTGCAAACAGGGAGTGACATTGGGTGGCCGACAATGCCACACCTGTCATCTACTACATCCATCCATCCAGTGGTTCTCAACCATGCTATGGGCTGCACATGGAGCCCCGAGAACTTTAAAAACACTGATCAAGCTTTAAGACACTTAACATATGACCTCATAATTCCACTCCTAGGTACTTACTCAAGAAAATTTAAAACATGCTTACACAAAAGCCTACATATGAATGTCCAAAGAAGCTTTAACCATAACAGTCCCAAACTAGGAACGACTCAAATGTCCACCAGAACCTAAGTGCATAAGCAAACTGTAGTATATCCATACACTGGAATATTACTAGGCCATCAAAAGGAACGACTGATACACTCAATAAAATGAATGCATCTCAAAACATCATGCTGAGCAAAGGAAGTCAGATATACAAAGTACAAACTCAATGATTCCATTTATATAAACTTTTTAAATAGGCAAAGGTAATCTATAGTGACAGAAAGCAGATCAGCCATTGCCTAGGGCGGGGGTAGGGTAAACTGACAGCAAAGGGACAAAGATAGTTCTCAAGGGTGATGGCAGTGTCCTTGAAATGGTGGTGGTTACATGAGTATATAAATTTGTCAAATTTCACTGAACAGCACACACAAAGTGGGTACACCATATTGTAATATAAACTATACTTAAATATATTCAGAGTTTCTGAAATAACTAGTCTGGGTTGTGGCCTGGATTAGCATTTTTTAAAGCTTTCTTGATGACTCTAATTTACAGACAAGGTTAAGAACCACTGCCCAAGGGAATCAGGCTAGAATTTTGGATGAGATGGGAAGCATGCTATAGTTTGAAAGAATTCCAACAGGGGATTCACAGACGACTCCTGGTCTAAAACCACCTCCCTAGATGTTTTGAGGCTGTGGAGAACCAGATCTCACCTGTTATACGAGCAAAATAATAGCAGTATTTATTTTCCGTTAGAGCACTTAATGTGCTAGACCTGGGTCAGGAAAATTACATGTACTATTTTATGCAATTTTCACCAAAGCCATATAAAGTAGGTATTGTTAGGCCCCCTTTCCAGACGAAGCACTTAAGATTGGGAGAAATAAACAATATTAAGGTTCCTCAGTACCCTCAGCTGCTGCAGGAAACACAGGGAGAAGCATTCCGATGCCCTCCCACCCTCTTGACAAATATCACGGAACTTATTTCACATAGATTCTAAGTCGTGGCTGAATGGCGAGGTCCCCAAGATGGCTTGCCAAGGTGTTTACATTTTAATGAAGTTAAAATTCTGTGAGCTTCTATTGAGAAGTTACTAGGTGCTGGACACTCTCTAAGCCATTTAATTGCATTAACTTATGTAATCTTCACAACAACACTAAGAATCAGGTTCTATTATCTCTGTGTTATTGATTAAATTGGGAGACAGATCAAGTACCTCGCTCAGTGCTAATCAGCCAGTAAGAGGCAGAACTGGGATTTAATCAGGCGCTCTGGTTCCAGAGTTTGCAATCCTTATCTCTGTATTACTGTGCTTCTCACCACTTTTGATTTTATCTGTGTACTACTTGAGGTGCATTAGCACCTTAAGGACTTTCGTGCAGTGTCCTGAAAACCTGATCCCACAATAATAACTTTGATACTGCGAATAAATGAGTTTCAAGTTTCTGTTAATTAACACCTTTTATAAATTATTTACCTTAAATACACTATGATCTATATTCTTATAAAATTTAATCTGGAGGAATAATTCTCAGTGGTAGAAAAAAGGTGAAGTGATAATGCAGTCTTAGACTTTATTCATGTCTTTGATCTGTCATTATGTGACACCGGAAAAAATTAAGTTCCTGAGGTCCTGACTCCCTTTTTATAAAACAAAAAAGATCATATTAAATAAAAAAATAAGAAACACATGGCCCTTGTACTTGACACTGAAATAATGGACAGACAAAATATAATATACCTTAAGGAAATTCTGCAAAGCTTCATGTACAGTTGAGGATGGTATTTTTCCAAACAGAGTAGCAGCCATTTTTCTCTCAATCCAGCTCAGTTTCGAGACCTGCAAATATAGAGCAACCTCACTCTTAGAAACTTGTTCACCTTTTGAACAAGTAATCTCTCCCCAGTTAGATGTGTGTGTACATATATATGCATGTGTATGCATGTAAAGTAATATAATAAATAAAAATATAAATACATATGCATAAATTATATATGAGAGATACCACCTTTATGGTATGAATATTTTGCCATTCTTTTTCATAATTCCAACAAACTATGAGCTCTAAAAGCACTGGTTAACACACCAATTTGAAATACTCATACGAAGGTTTGTCCCCAGTGAGAGAAAGAGGGGTGGGGTGCGGAATAATGCTGATCCTGTTTGTTCACATTATTCATGATTCTGAGCTGACACACGATATTTCCCTGCACAGAGTGCAGTTAGTGAGAAGACCCTGCCTCTGCTCTCTTCCTGTCTCTCCATGCTGCCAACCTGACCCAGAAAGTAGCAGCTCAGAAGTGTGAATAGAATGAGGATCCTCAACCTAGGAGTAGTGCACGGTGAGGGCCCAGTATAAATATCTACAATTCTGGAGAAAGTTTTTAAATCAATGACCATCAAAATTAAATCTCATATTACCATTTATTTGTTGCTTTCTTTTAAAATTTTTTCATCTTTCCCAGTATATGTAATAAAAGATTAAAAGTATTCAGAAGTGAATACTTAAAAGGGCACTATGCTCTCCCCAATCCCATCAAGTGCCTTCCTCCCCAATCCCATCTTCTAGGGGTCTGGGTAGCCTTTAACCGCTATTTAAAAAGATATATTCTGTCAATATTATGTAATAACTATAAGTGGGGTATAACTTTTAAAAACTGTGAATTACTAAGTTGTATATCTGAAACTTACATAATATTGCACATCAACTATAGCTCAATAAAAAAAGGCACAAACTATTATGTATAACATAAATAAGTTACAAGGATACATTGTACAGCACAGGGAATATAGCCAATGTTTTATAATAACTTCAAATGGAGTATAAGCTATAAAAATACTGAATTACTATGTTGTACACCTGAAACTAATATAATACTGTAAGTCAACTATACTTCAAAAAAACAGAGCCCCCCAAATTATTCCCTTGCTTTTCTACATAATGTTACTTTATTGCTATGTTTATTTTTGCTTTTTTCGAACTATTTTTTTCCACAATGGACATCTGGGTCTTTTCCATTTTTTTGCTCTTAGGAACAAGGTTGCTATAGGCATTCTTGTACACGCCGTCAAAGCACGCTTGCCAGAGTTTCCCTATGGTAGGCACCAGTGTCATACAGCAGGCAAATAATCAAATTGAAGAGATAATACCCAACTGTTTCCAAGATGATTGTGCCAATTTGTGCTCCCATAACAATGTAAGAATTCCTGTTGCTACGTATTCTTGCAACAACTTATATTGCTATTTTAAAATTTTATCAAACAAGTAGGAATAAAGTAGCATCTCCTTGTTTAATTATCACTTTCTATTATTTCTAATTCAAGATTTGTGGTTTTTAAACTGTTTTTTATCCCTAATATAATTTTATTATGATCAGAAAACCTGTATGCTACCAATTCTTTGAAATGATTAAGACTTGCTTCATGACTGTATATATGGTCATTTTGCAGACATTCTACATATGCTTCAGAAACATGTATCCTCTGATGGTTAGATATATATTTTCATATATGTTTATTAGATCGAGGTTATTAAATGTGAGGCTCCAACAGATGTTTTACATACTTACTAATACTTTTTTTTGTCTTCTCTTCTATTAATTACCAAAAGGGGGTGTGTGTGTGAAAATTTCTTACTTCCTTACTTCCTTTCCATGTCTTTTTGTTTCTCCTTCATATTTTCTATATCTTTGTTCCTGCTTCCAGCAATGTTTTCAGATTTATCGTAAAGTTTGTTAATTCCGTTTCTAGTGGTGCCCATCCACTGCTAAATCTTTCCAGTGAGTTTTCTTTTAAAGTCAAATAATTCACTTTTATATCAAAAATTGTTCCATCTTTTTCAAATCTACCTGTTCATTTCTGTAGTCTCATACTCTTCATTCATTTCCCCCCCCAATTCCTCTTACTTTAAAAACACATTATATAGGTACCTGTTTAATATTCTGTATTCCATGTTTCCAAAATCTGAAGTCCTTTTAGATCTATTTCTACTCTTTTTTTGTTTTTGTTGACTGTCATTTCTAGTGGTTTGTTTCTTTGTATATTCTATTATTTTTGACTGTGAGCTCAATTCTGTAAGAATGTTCTAAGGCCTGTGTGAAGGTACGTACAACCCTCCAGGGAGGATAAATATCAGCTTCTGCCATTTGTTTGTGGCAAGAAGATCAGGCTCCAACTGGAATTAAAATTTTCTGCTTGGGTTTTTTAAAGCCTAACCAAATAGTGTACATTCAAGCCCCAGACTCAAGTGAGGTTGGGCCAATGGTTTTTAAATCTTAGGGGAGTTCCCAATCTTCATGAAGGCTCAGATTCTTAATATTTACAACTGACATAATAAAAACTGCTTCCAGGGCTGTTAAAAAGATGAAATGAGCTAAGAAAAATAAACTATAAAATGGATGTATAGCAGGTGCTCAACAAAAGTAATCTTCCTTCTTCATCCCTAATCCTCTACGAGCCTCAATTAAAAAGCTTCCTCTTTTGCCTACCCTAATTTTCTCATTCAGAAATAGCATTTCTATTTGGGGTAATTTTTTCATGCATCTGTTTAAATATTCCTTCACATTCTGTTAGTTTTCCATAAACAAATGTAATTTAATAACACATTGGGTCTTAGATTTACCAGACACTTTTATTTCTATATGTTTCACGTCCTCTTCTAATTAAGTTCTTTGATGACAAGGACAGTGTTTTATTTATCTTCTGGCCAGTGAGCACATAATTTATGCTCAATAAACTCTGATAAATGAAAAAACGTCCTCCCACAAAACAGAGAGCAGTGCACCAATACAGGATGCATGTGTGTAGGTAGCTGATCACCTGAGAAAGCACATTTGAAGAGAGGCAGTGTGACTGCTGCAGGGGAAATGGAAGGTAGTAAAGAAAGAAAATACATGCTTTATAAAGTTGTATATTGTATGTAATGCAACATATAATTATAAAATATACAAGTTTATAAACTCATAAAATATGTACTGATTTGATCATTTTCCTTACAGCAGGCTCTAGGTAAAATAATATAAGAGCTATCTTGATCGTGGTGGTGGTTTCACTGGTGTATGCATCTGTCAAAATTCATCAAATTGTACATTTGAAATATGTGTAGCTTACTGTACAGGAATCATACCACAATAATGTGTTAAAAAAAAAAAGACTAAGTCACAGAAAATACATCATATAACCATAGTATACTCAAGTAAGATTGACAGACAAAAGCATTCAACTTACAGTATAACAGTATCTTCCCTTGAGGTAATATAAAAATGGTTCTTCAGGTAAAAATTCAATTGCTTTATCTAGATGTTCCTGAAAGAAAATCCAAAAGAAACATCATCTCCCAAGTTTCAGGTAGTGCTGAATGGAACTCTGCCTGGTATATTCAAAGGGGCTCTACCACGTTTTTTTTGCCCCCCTCCTCAATCTTTATCATTAATGCAATTAAGCTTATCAATAATTCAGTCATCAAATGCTCACAACTAGAACCAGAACTGTGACTATAATTTAATAAAGCTACAGAAAATGTCACTATAAAAATAGAAAACATCCAAGTCACATTTTTGTCTGCCCATGACTTCCCCAGCTAATACTTACTGACTGAGAAGCAAACTTACAAATATCAAATGATACAGATCTAATGGAGTAAAAAATAGCAGAACTAGGTGACAGAGGAATCTACTCCCTTGATATTGTCAAAATGGTTATAGGGAGCAAGAAAACAAAGAATTCATTGCCCATCCCTGTAATTACTGACCTTGAGGGGTTATGTACTGAGCTATTATAGGCACATTATAAATAATGAATATGTGCATTACTTATTTTATTCATCTATCATGGCAAATTTAAGCCTTAGATTGAATTCTACTCCTCCCACCAAATCAATACATAGAAAATGTTATCTAGTCTCAGTCATGTTTATGATGTTGGTAAGCTCATGACCAAAAGGCTAAGTGTTTATCTTTGAAAAAAATAATACTCATCTACTATGTGATTTCTTTCAGGATCAAGAAAAATAATAATCTTTAATTACCCAAAGAGTTTGATTCTTTTTGGCACAGTACTATTTAAAAATTGTCATTTCATTTAAGTAAAAAAGGATAAATTCCTAGAGATTAATTTGTTGAATAATTTGATTTATACCATTAATGAAACATACAGCTACATTAAAACATTCTTGATACCTATGACTCAAGGTATCAAGAAATACCTTGAAGCGATATCCATAGTTGATTTTGTTCTGTAAGCCCTCAAACTCAGATACATAGCCACACAAAACCGCATACCTGAAAAGAAAAAAAAAAACAGTGGACATTGTGTAAACTTTTAATCAACTACCACCAAATATATAACATTTAAAAAAGATCTCTAAATTGTTCATTTAACGAGAGTATTCATATGGATGCAAGGGCCCTAAAAATAATAAATGCTTGACATTAATATGAGACCAGTTTCCTCATCTACAACTGGGATGAGGTGTGCTGTGAGGGTAAAATATCTAAAACGGAACTGCTTAGAATAGCGCCTAGCACGAGGTGAATTCCAAGAAAGATTAGCTGCTGCAGTCGCCATCATCAACGTCAAAGTCACAGAGACTCTCAGAAAAGGCTCATCATGTATTACATTGAAAAATATATTGTCAATAGATCCCTGTTTCTCTTTAATAAAAATAAAAATTTCATGGCCCCTTTTAATGTCATTAGAAAGTTAAAATAAATATGACTAAAAACAAATAAAATCAAAAGTAATTTTAGAATACGTTTTTTCAAAAATTCCTCATGTCCTTCAATTCTTCCTTGGAAACACTGCATTTATCACAAGAATAGTGCACCTCATGGATTCTTTACTTTTTTTTTTTCCATTGGGAATAAAAAATTTACATAAATAATTATTTGACTATAGATTGGATACAATATTTGTTCAGCATTTTGCTTCCTCTAAAAATTGAGCATATATAACTTCATTACATTCAGACTGTTTCTGCCTGTGCAAAAGCCTTCAGAGTATTTCAGAGCACTTTTGTCAGAGACAAAATATTCATTTGCCTAAATATTTCAAGAGTAGGTCTTAATTTTCACTTGCATTGTCATAACTGAAATGAAAAATGTAATTTTAGGTGTTATTTATCTTGATTGTTTCTCTGGATACACATAAATTTCAAATATAAACTTGAAGTGAACAATTTTCTTAATTTGGAACAGTCAGACCATTTCGGGACACAAAAGATCTCATAATTCACAGAACTCATGCACAATCAATAAAATGGCCACTTTTCAGTTATGACTTTTTTGACCTCTTAGTTTTCATCTTCTTTATAACGAACAGAAGAATCTCCTACAGTAGAAGCAAGAGTAATGACAAAAGCAACCTATTAAAAGTGATCTGAGATTAGGAGATACTTCCAGTCACAAAATCCAAAATCAGACTGCATTTCACATGCATCTCTGCACCACCAGAGATTGGGCATTTAAGGAAAAAGATTCTTGAACTCTCTTGTGAAAATTGCTATTGTTGTCTCCGGCCTCATCATGTTCTTTTGAAATGCTCTCTGTCATTCCGGTTTATCATTCCTCTCAAAGAGTTCCAGATTGTGGAGAAAAACTCCACACAACTACATCCCCAGACTCCCCATTTTTGTTATGGGCATCATCATTTTCCAACTTATTTGGATTTAAAACCTTAGGCCACTTAAAAAAACTTTTATTTTAAAATAGCTTACTAATGCACAACATGATGACCATAATTAACTCTGTTGTATAATATACAGGAAATTTAAGAAAGTAATCCTAACAGTTCTCATCACAAGGAGAAATTCTTTTCTTTTCTTCTTTCTTTTCTTTATATTGTATCTATATGAGATGATGGATACCAGCTGAACCTACTGTGATAATCATTTCACAATATACATAAATCAAACCATCTTGCTCTATGCCTTCAACTTATGCAGGGATGTATGTCAATTATTTCTCAATAAAAGTGAAAAAAAATTTAAATACAAATAAAAATAGCTTGATATTTACAGGAAAGTTGCAAAGATAGTACAGAGAATTCCTGTATACCCATATACAGTTTTCTCTATTCTTTACATCTTATATTACTAAAATACATTTATCACAACTATACCAATATTGATATACAATATCAATTATTTTCATGATGAACCAATATTAGTACATTGTTATTAACTAAACCCTATGCTTCATTCTAATTTCCATCTGTTTTTCCCTGATACCCTTAAGTTTTGACACTTTTCTCTCCATCTTTCCTTCCATATTTATTCCTATTAATTCACACCTTGTTTGGTATCTCTTTCAATATGTGAAAATCTTTTAATTACTACTATCAACCATTGTAATCAATTACAACAACAACCATGCACCATGTTCCTCCTAATTTTGTGTCATTTGCAACTTTTATAAGCACACCTTCCATATCTTTACCCACTGACTAAATTACTGAACACACTAGTGTCTAAAATATAGACCTGGAATCATGATATTGTCAACAGTTATTCTGCTGAATAGCCAGGGCTCAAACCCTTCTGCCAACACAGGTAACCCTGATCCTTGCCCATATCAACATCTTGTCCCCATGAATATCATAAGTGAACTTGTCTTAATTCATTGCTTAAATCCAGATACATTAGCTCAATTTCTCTACTCTACCTACTAGCAAATTAAAAATAGGTCATGTCACATTTTTAGAAAAATCTATGTTGGGTCTACTTGAACTTCCCCATTCACAGAAAACCCAACTAATTATTTGTGCTGCAATCAAAGGAAAAGGGTCTATCTCTCTGATCTATAGCAGTGGAATCAATCTTCTATTTTCTGAAAATCAGAACAACTGATGCACATCTCTAGCTTTTACAGAGCTCTGCTCAGCACGTTCTCTCCAAGTTCTCTGACTGAACAAAAAAACATGACTTTTGAAAACCATTGTATGAAACATGAACATTTTCCCTTACAGATAGTCTGTCACCAGAGTCTTATGTCTTTCATAATCTTTTTTGAAGTCTGCTTCTTTAAAATCTAAAGTATTTATCTTCCAATGTGCCATGAATTCAAAGTTCATCTGACCACATTTTCCCAAAGGATCATCACTTCTTTTCTGGCAATCAATCCCACCTATGTCTCTGGATGTTGTTTTTTATATTGTTTATCTTTAAAAATGTAATTTAAAATTTTACTTTGTAAACTCTCACATTGATGGGAGCTATGAAGAAAGCTAATGCACAACATGGTCCATTACTTCCATCTAGAGGTTGTTCTAACTATACACGCTTTGACAAAAATTCTGCATTTTTCTTAGCACTGATATTGAATATTTTAATAACTGACAAACATTCCTGTTTCAATAACTAGTAAACAACTACTAAAACAACTCCATTAGTTTTTCCAGTAGCATTTTCGATTTAGCACCAATGCTATTTATACTGTGACAGAGGGCAGAGGATGTCATGAAATAATGAGTATATACAAATATAAGACTTGTTTTTTTCCCCACTTATCATGTGACTCTAGGTTACTAATCACCACACCACACACACACACACACACACACACACACACAGCCTTGCTTACACTATGTATAAAATGGAAACAGGTTGTTCTATGAATCACATGCTAGAAGGCATGTGGATATAATTTGTGAACAGTAGAGCACAACAAATACGTAAGACGTTGTTTATAATTAAGGTCAGGACTATTTAGCTAACAAACTGCAAATCCATTGGTGATTTTGCTCTCTTGATTCTAGAAGTATTTTAGGCTGGTACAACAAAGACAACAGAATTTTATAGACAGCTTATGTAGCCTTAAACTTACAAAGTAATTTCATTTTGGAAAGGATGAAAAACAAGTCTTTAAAATAATGTTTGTTTTTCAATTATTCCCTTGATAGTAATCCCTTATGATAACCTATTTCTAATGATTGCATATTTTATTTCAAACTGAAGGCTTATAAAACATCACAGAACCCTGTAAACCATAGGTCAGCAAAGTTGCTGTGGGACCAGGTAGCAAACATTTTAGGCTGTGGGATCAGAAAGTCTGTTACAGCTACTTGTCTTCATCACTATGTACAAAAGCAGAGGCACGGCTGTGCTCCAATAAAACTTTATTTATAAAAGCAGGCTGTTGTATTTGGTCTGTAGGCCACAGTTTGTCACTGAAGCTGAACAAATGAGATAAACCCTTAACATAGTCAAAAAAATTCCAGCAGAGTAAGAGCTTTTCACAATATTTTATTACAATTAATTATGGAATCCATTAACCTAAATTACACCCATTGCTTCTCAAGTCAAAGTTTTAATTTCTCTTTTTCATCACCCTAAACCTCTACTACTGTATTTAATGGAATGAGAATTCTTATATTCAGTAGACACATTATAATATATTCTAAGAATTAAGATAAAATTAACATTTGAATTTATTAAATTTTATCAATGGATCAGATTTTGTTTTTTAATTAAAAACTGATACTGAATAAAAAATCATATGAAACAAACAGAATTGGATCCGTACTCTGCATGTATCTGGGTGTGTGTCGATAAGATTTACCCTTGGGGTTAAATCCCATGGTTATAAACAAGACAATTAGTTCACAAGAAAAAGGGAAAAAGATGAACAAAGGAGAAGTAGCCAGATCAGCAGAAGACAGGCTGAGAAACCCACAAAGGAAGATAAGCATAATCTATCCTTACAAGATGTTTATGAAGCCCTCAGAGAAGATTCAACATTGTTCCTCCATGAAAACTTGGAAGTTCACATTGGTAAGTGTCCTCAAATTAAGGATTAACATCAAATGCATATTTTAAATGTGATTCTTCATGGATGCAGGTGCATGTATGGGAGAAGGAAGAGGACAACAGAGGAAGAGCAACCCAGAAGGAGGAAGAGGAGGAGGGGGAGGGAGCAGAGAGGAGGGAGAGGAAGAGGAGGAAAGGGAGGTGAAGGAAGGAGGGAGAGGCTCAGAGTTAAGATTAGGGCCTGGGTGTTCCTTCTGCATCCACATCTGGCTAACCAGCTCCCAAACACCTCCAAAATCCAAGGAGATGAGGGGAGTGTATAGCTCGATCAGTGTAAATTCATCACAGCTATACCAGAAATGGAAGAACAGAAGTACCTTAACACATACCTGTATTAATTTATTAGTATTATGCAAATTAGATGAGGAAGGTGAAGTTGGCTATAGAAATAATACCCAAGACCCTTATATACTGGAGAAATGATTTTAAAGATATGTACCAGGATGTTGTTAACTGCAAAATTACTTTTCTCCTAGAGTTTTGGCAGAGGCACCAAGGGCACAGAACAATACTTTATCTATAAGGTACTCCAGGTCCTAAAGCAGGACTCTACTGCCCATGCATGACACATTAGTGAAATTATTCGCAGGTTCTGCCAGGCTCAGCCCTTCACCCACCTCCAGGCTGCATAAGAGAAGGCAAAGAATTCACTGTGGCAGAGAGCAACCTGGAGGGAGGATTTCTGTGGATAGAACTGTTAGAGTTCCGCCTCTCATCTTTTCATGGGAGAGGGAAGGGGGTAAGCTTGCATCTCATTTTAAGCCAAGAGATGGCAGTTTCAAAATATCTATTCTTATTTTGGTGTGTGTCCCTTAGAGTTTGGGGGACATAAAAAATGTTATCTGACTCCTGCCCAGGGAAGTTTTGAGAGGAGAGTTTGTGAGTGGAGCTCCCCCTGCTGATGGCAGAGTAAAGAAACAGGTCTGTTTTGGGAAAATGGTTTTGCACTTCTGAACTGGTAAGGCAAAAATGAATTTCCTGGGGGATAAGTGTGGATCTGCAGCAAAGAAGCCATTTTGAGAGAGATTTTGCCTAAGAGTTCCCCAAAAGGATAAAATAATCCATAAGAGAGGTGGATTTCTGAAAACCTAGGTCTGACAGAAGGGTCATAAATAAATTTATTACTGTATCTTCCTAGCACCTAAAGAACCTGTATTGCTGAGGAGAAAAAATAACCAAGGAACTAAGAAATGTTATAAAAATGCAACTGTGAGTAAGAGGAAGTGTTAATTTAAAAAATATATTTCTGCTTATTTGTGTTTTATAATTCTAAATATATACCAAGGATCCAAAACAAAACATACTCAAGAATAAATTTTTTTTTTGCCCCAAGGATATTCACCTACCACCATCCAACTAATTAAATTTCCTTTGTTTGAGCTTTCTTATATTATAAATGGCTTTTCTCTGACCTGTGAATTTGTATACCTTCACTCATCAAGGTATAAGAAGTGGCCGATGTGCTTTTATTCTTTGAAGCATTCTTTCTACATTTCTTTTAGAAACATGGCATCATGCTAGTGTTTGCTTTCAAACAAACTGTTACATTCAATGAGATTTTATAGAATTATCAGGCTCAAAGCTATTGGACTTGGTAGATTCCCTTATGAAATCTTCAGTGAAAGTTACACATACTTTTAATACATGAGACTAAAAAGAAAAGAACAGTTACTGTGCTATAGACTAAATATACTTTTGGGTGAATGTGACAGACAGGTTAGGTGGGTCAGTAATATTTTAAAAATCCACTGCAATTTATAAAGGGATATATTAGAATTTCACAAGGCTGCATCAGTTCTATGTACTTACCAGAGATGACAATGTCCATTCATGGGTGCTCTAGTAATAGCTTTTTCACCTAAAGTCTTTCCTGAAACATAAATGGACTTACATTTAGTACCTTCACGTGAGTTGGTGAATTAAGCCAGTACTTCCAAAGTATGGTCCCAAGACCAGATCCCCTTGAATCTTATCAGTAAAGCAAATTTTGGGCCACACTGGAGACTCGTTCGATCAGAAACTCTGAGACTCAGCAATTTACTTTAAGGAGCATCTAGTGATTTTGAGGTATACTCAAGTTTGAGACTCACTAAGTGATTTAACCAAGTGCAAGAAAAGTCATTCAATCATTATTTAGAAGCGTTAATAGAAATCGTTTTATAATTAACTCAACCAGCATTTACTGAGTGCCTTCGAAGTATAATATTATGTGAGCCTCTGGGAATAAAACAGTCAAATAAGACACATTTCTTGACTTCCAAGGGTTCACAGTTCAGGAGGCAGCAGGTATATAAACAAATGATGTGCAAAAAATAAATACAAGGTAAAAAAAAGAGAGTACAGCAGAGAGCAGAGAGAGCAAGTCTATCCAAAGGGGTAAGTGAAGGCGTCCCAGAGAAGCTCTCGCCTAATCTTTCACAATAATGAACAGGCGCAGTACATGAATAGTTCTCCTAAATAATTTTATTTAGTTTTAGAATAACTTTTAATAATGTATTAAATACATTGCATAGAGGTCTGTCTAAATCATATTCTGAAACTCTTTCTCTAAAAGCAGCTTTTTTTTTTTTTTTAAATACCATCTACTTTTCCCTGCTCCTTTTTTTTTTTTTTTTTTTGACTTGGAAAGTTTTGAAAAGAGAAGACTTTGGAGTAAAAGAAAAATTAAAGACATTCTGATGTCAAATTACTATCCTGAAGCTCAGCAAGATGGCATTTAAGGGGCTTTTTGAAAGAAAGAGTCTGATATTCAGTGAGAGTCATGGTGATAAATATATAAATGATTTGACATTCTGGCTGTTTTTCTTTTACTGTTGTTATTTTGGAAAATTTCAAAACTATGCAAAAAAGTGTCAAGGACAGTATAATGAACAACCATGGACTCATCACTCAGCTTAAATAATTATCAGCTCAAGGCTAATCTTGTTTTACTAAGATAAGTTTTGAAAAAAGTATTAAAGTTTGAGTGGTTATTTCTTTGTGGTATCTGGAGTTCTACATTACAAGAAGTAAGGAGAGTTATTTTAATTGAGGTGAAAGACTTTGCTATGATTTCTTCTCAAATTATTACCACTTAATGTTTCATCTTCCTGTGATTTCATCAACTTTAAAACCTGAAATCTGAGTTTTTCAGTGGCCTATTCTAATATGCTCAAATATTTTTAAAGAACATTTACTTTCATCCTAAAAAATCTTTCTGTCCTTAGACTATGTATTTTTTAGTACCAGGATATAGTGAAATAGATTAACATACCGGTTTTAGCTAAGATAATTTAGCTTTAATTAAAATTCATTAGTGGTTTATTACAGATAATGATTACCACTTGAGGATAATCAATATTTACAAACTGCTTACCAATATTAGCATAATGTTTCTTTTCTTGTGCATTTGTAGATAGCTCAAACATGTCTCCATACGCACGAGCAAACCGCCAAATAAACTCTATTTCATCTCTAAACTGAAAGGACAGAACTGCACATTAGATTAACTCAGTAACTTGACTTTATATCAGATGGTAAATGTTTTCCACTGCAACTTATAAAAACTTAGGCAGGTAAATTGGTACCTAGAGATGACTGTGTCTACTCATGTGCATGTCAGACTTTAAATTCAAATATTCATGGCTATAAATGTGATTTGATACAGTGTTACATTTGGATCATAACACCAATGAATATTATCCAGACACTAGCCCCTCACCTACAAAGAAGAGAGAACTGATAGGTGTCAGAATCTATAAATTCTGCCCAAGTTGTAGCACCTTCTTATTCTCCTTTCTGAGTTATCTACTGTCAATGTGATGCCTCAATGGGCATTTCAGATAATATTTGTAAGTTATTACATACACTCAAAAGAGCAGTCACTTTTTTTTTTAACCTAAATTACCTAAAAACATAATCCTGGAGATTTAAAACCTTTTAGATAATGTGTTTAGAGTTGCTAAATCTTCAAACGGTTATATTGCAAACCCCACCCTTTTTTTGGTGGTGGTGGTGGTAAGGATGGGCTTTCCAAATTCAGCCCAATATTAAGCATTGAAAAAGGATTACTGGTAGAAATATATTTAAATATCAATTGCTGTTATATTAATGACTATAAGATAGAAATCTTAAAATGTAGCATTTCCTCCCCCCAGAGAGGCAGTATGTCTTGTTCTTTATCTCTTATAAAATATTAAATATATCAAATTGATAAAAATCAAACTCAATCTGTATAATTATATCTCTGCTTCTTGTTTTTATCATCTTAGAGCCTAGTAAACTCTTATATTTACTTTATAAATTTTAGTAATATTATTTTAAACACTTACATCAATCATGTAGTTTGTGCAAACTGTGACAGGATTGTTATGGTCATAACACAAATGGGACAGTAGATTAAATCAAGAATTTAAAACTATACAAACATGTTATTATCACATATCTCTTACCTTTTCTTTGTGGTCACAAAGTAGTTCAAAACTCTCCATTTTGCTAGACTCATTCATACGTAAATTATCGGCCGTCTGAATAAGAGCATCTAGATTTAATTCTTCTATGTGAGTATTAAATGCCTTAGGGACTGGAAAACTCTGTTCTTCAGTGTCAGTATTAGCTGTAACATACCTAAAATAGCAGAAATAATCATCAACTCTCGTGAAAATTGCACTACCATGGCCAGAATAATCCTTTTAAGGTGCAAGTCAAATCATTCCACTCTCAGGCTTGAAGCCCAGCAACGGTGCCCTCCTCCATTCTGAAAACGCTCAAGTCCTAGTAACAGTCTATGAGGCTCGATGAGATTTGTCTCCCAATTCAATCCACCTCTCTGACCTTGTTTCCTACCGCGTTTCTCATTCAACTGCATACTGGCTGCCTAGCTGTTCCTTAAGTATGCCAGGGACACTCCTACCTCAGGACCTTTGCTTGCTGTTCTGGCTGATGGAACGGCTCTTCCTTCAGAAGAGGATATAACTCACACCCTCACCTCCTTCAAGCCTCTGCTCAATGTCATCATCTCAGCGCAGTTCAACCAGACCACTCCATTTAACGCTGCATCCCCCACACTCCAACTCCCTCTTCCTTCACCTCCAATCTCCCTTATCACACTTGACTTTCTTTTTCTAATATACTGTATAATTTACTAACCTATCACATATGCTATTTTTTGTCAGTATCTCCCCCACTGGAATACATGCTCCCTAATAATAGGATTCTTTGTTTTATTAATTGACTTAGCAAGTGCCTGGAACAGCACCTGACACTGTGGATACTCACTAAATATTGCTGAATGAATGATACAGAGTTGGAGGAACTCAAATGTGTGTTATATTATATGATATCTATATAATCTATGTTCTATACACACATGCACATGTATTTATATATACACATATGCATGCAGATACATACATATGCACACATATGTGCATTAATCTGTAGCTCAAGATGATGTTCTAATTCTTTGCTTAGTTTCTAAAAATTCATGCTTCCTCCCATATTTCCTTTTTGGTAGCATACAATTAAATCCACTATCAGAATAGGAGATTTTTAATATAACATTCTAAGTAATTGATAGATAAAGCATATGAAAAGTAGTAAGGATACAATTTAAACACCAAAATTAACAAGCTCAAATCCAACCAACATACTATATAGAACTAGACAAAGAACATCTGGAGAACACTTTCTTTTCCGGCACATATGGAATATTTATGAAAACTGTCATGTACACAAGGCCATGATGCAAGTCACAAAGGATAACAATTACTCTATTATGTAGACCATATTCTCTGTTCACAAAGCAACTAAATTAGAAATCACCACTGAAAAGTAGAAGAGAAAAATCCAATATTTAAGAATAATTTAAAAATACACTTCTAATTATATGCTTGACCAGAATGACTAAAATGAAAAAAAAAAAAAAAAAAATGGTTGGTGAGAGAGTGGAGAAAATGGAGCTCTCATACATGGATGATGCAAGTGTAAACTGGTACAACCACTTCGAAAACTATGTTTGGCAATGTATCTTAAAGCTGGCATATGCATCCTCTACAGATTCATCAATTTGACCCCTAGGCATATATCCAAAATAAACGTGTACCTATGTTTATTCAATCATGACAGGCCATAACTGAAAACTACCAAATGCCTATAAGGAATAGAAAGCTCAAATAGTGTGGCATATTTATACAGTGAAAGAAAATTAGTAATGAAAATGAATGCTCTACAACTACACACAACAAAATGGGTGGATGTCACAAGATAATGTCTATGAGAGAAGCTAGACACAAAAGAGTACATAGTGTATTATTTCATTGATATAAAGTAAAAAGATAAGTTTAACAAATTCATGCATTTAGAAATCAAGATGGGTTATCTTATTGGGCCCAAGAGGCAGGGAGTGACTGGAGGAGGGCATGGCAGGAATAGCTGAGGTGCTAATAATATTCTGTCTGCAAATCTAGGTGCTGCCTTCAGAAGTGTATTCAGTTTGTGAAAATTCGTTTATCTATATACTTGGTATTTGTTATTTTTCTACATCATTTCAAAAAGTTTAAAAAGAAATTTAAAATACAAATCTCATGTATAAGAGAATGTAGGAAAGAAAGCAGAAGTCATTATGAAAAGCATTAGGAATGAAACGAAGAACCATTATTGCTGCAGATACAGTACAGGTTTTAAATAACACACTACTATAAACAATTTTATGATAATAAATTTAAAATTTGAAATGAACCAGATAACCATCTACAAAAATATAATTGGCCAAAACTGCTCAAGAAGAAATCAGTCATGAAAATGACATAAAAGGTGACTACAATGGAAATAAAGAAGTAAAGTTATCTGTATTCATTGATGACATCATTTTGCTTATAGAAAATCCCGAGGAATCCACAAAAAAGCTATTAGAACTAATAAACAAGGTCAACAAGGTTGCAAGATCCAAGATCAACATATAAAAATCAATATATTTCTACACACTAGCAATAAACAACCCAAAAATGAAACAAAAAATTTCACTTACTATATTATAAAGAATAAAATTCTTCAGAAAACATTTAATAAAAGGTGTGCAAAACTTGTACAGTGAATACTATAAAACATAGTTGACATTAAAGATCTAAACACATGAAATCCCATGCTCACAGATTAGAAGATTTAATATAGTTAACATAGCAATATTCCCCAAATTTATCTAAGATTCAAAGTAATTCCTATTAATATCTCAGCTGCCAATTTTTTTTTCAGTAATTTGACAAAGTGGTGTTAAATTTCATATGGAAACACAAGGGACACAGTATAGTCAAAATAATCTTGTAGAAAAACAATAAAGAGGATTCGTACCTCCAGATTTCAAAATTTACTATAAAGCTGCAGTAATCAATACAGTGTGGTACTGTCAATAAGGATGCAGATACGGGAAAAGATTAGGGTTTATTAAGAATTAAGGGTACGTACAAAAATCCTTACATTTATGGTCAATTTATTTTGACAGGAATACCAAGACAATTCAGTGGAGGAAACAATATTATTTTCAATAAATGGGACTGAGACAAATGGATATCCACAAGCAAAAGAATGAAGTTGAAATCTTACACTATATATAAACCACAACATATATAAACATTAACTCAAAATGGCTTAAAAATCTAAATGTAAGAGATAAAACTATAAAACTCTCATAAGAAAACACAGCAGTAAATTTTGTGACTGTGGATTAGGCAATGATTTCATAGATATAACATCACAAGTACAAGAGACAAAAGGAAAAAATAGATACAATAGATTTTATCAAAATTTAAAACTTTTGTGCTTCAAAGGCCATCATGAAGAAAATGAAAAGGTAGTTCACAAAATGGAAGACTTACAAATCATATATCTGAATATATATACTAAATATGCATATACTGAATATATGTGTTCTTATGTCTATAGAACAAGTTAGAAAATGTAGTTTTATAAAACATATCATTTATATACTATAGGAGTATATTCAGGAAAA
This sequence comes from Camelus bactrianus, assembly GCF_048773025.1. Classification (NCBI taxonomy): domain Eukaryota; kingdom Metazoa; phylum Chordata; class Mammalia; order Artiodactyla; family Camelidae; genus Camelus; species Camelus bactrianus. The sequence continues at coordinate 39,842,481 of NC_133553.1, read as the reverse complement.
ATACAAAGCGCCTAAGAAAAAATTCCACTAAAATTTTTAAGACTTTTCTACAGAATATTACAAAATACCATCTGAGAACACTGAGTGCCTAAATAAATGGAAACAGATACCATATCCATGGACAGGAACAATTAACATTAAAACAATTTCACATGGTACCAAATTTTTAATCTACAGTTTTAATGCAATTCCAATCAAAATCACAATTGAGGTTTCCAATGGAACTTACCTGACTCTAAAATTAACACGGAAGGACAAATGTAAGAAAAGCAAAGACAATTTTACAGACAACAGGACTACAGTCTAAAGGATAAAGTAAAGTGGTTAAAGTACTCCAATGTGGTATTGGCGGAACAGTAGACAAAGTGGCCAAAAACCAAAAGAGAACAACTAGGCCAGTATCTTCTCCACATTAAAAAAGCACCCAAGCGTGGGAAACTGTTCTCCTACTTTGGACAGGATACTTCTACCTATAACTGGGCATTTATCAAAAATTATGAGAAAGTTTCAAGAAAAAATTTAAAAGTAAGGCGTATCTAAATACACCTGGGAAAATTCACAATGTGTGTATTAACTTTGGGTTAAAGTTTAGATTTGCACTGGGGCCAAGAAAAAAAAAAACAGATATTTCACAGATTATCTGATGGCAAACAATCTTCCAACACTCTTTTAGCAGGCCTGGAAAAGTTTGCCCTCAAATATCAAATTTACTTACAAACATTCACCTCCTAATATACTTTTTCAGCTTATTTTCTGCTCCAAATCTGACTAAGAACTGTGCCATTTTCCATACTCATTCATTGCTGCACAATCAATTACTTGCTTTAATAGCAACAACAGCATATCTGCAGGCATAGTTGCATTATTTAAAGAGAAAATGACATTATTTACTGTGAAAATAAAGAAGTGCGTTTACACAAGTATAACAGTAGTGAGTTGCATCAGAACAGGGAAAAACATGCCTGACTACAGTACTGTGGCCTCTCTCCATATCAGGCATCCTGATTCAGTTCCCTTTGCCTACCCTTACCTAACACTTCACTTGCCCCACTTTTTTTTTCAAAAGATACATCCTAAGAGACTGATGTCAGCAAGATAATGAAGTAGGTAACTCTAGGCCTTCATTCCTCCATGGAAACACTAAACAAATAACAACAGATAGATTGAAACAGCTTTGTGGAAGAACTAAAAAGTAGTCAAGGATTTGCAGCAACAAAATAAATGCCCAGCCAGAAATCCATACTCGGAATGGTAGAAAACGTCATGGTGATTTTGGTCACCCTGTCTCACCCTTCCCTGGCATGGCACAGCATGGCTGGGAAGAAGTCATCCAATTCTTGGCTCCTCCCTTGGGACAGAGGAAAAGAGTGGATCCTGTTTGCAGTGCTCTGGCACACTGAGAGGCTTCCTAGGACTAGCTTTCTGTTTAGCTTGCCTTAAGAGCTCAGACAGAAATGAAGGCATAGTGCGGATACCAGATATCACTCTGGCAGTCACTATGGTATGTGAGAACTACAGGAGGACTGTAGACTCATAGGTGCCTGGGTGCAAGAGATTATGGGGAGAGGAACACAATAGGACATCTAAGGCACCAAGAAGAACAGGAGTGAGACTCTTACTGAAATTAAGATATTTAAAAACAGTTGTGTATAGGGGGGAACTGGAAAAGAAGCACATGCACAGGCCCAGGGGAAACTAATGCCTAGAAAAGACTTAAGACGACCTTAAGCCTTCACACTAGTTAGTGGAGGCCTGTCTTCCCTGCATGGAGCCGATCTACAAAGGCTAGGACAGATGGCTCTTTTTTCAAATGTGTAATTTTTAATAAAAGGTCACAAAGCATAAAAAGAAACAGGGAAGATGACCCATTCAAATGAACAAAATAAATTTCCAGAACCTACCTCTAAAGAAATTGAGGCTTTGGACTTACAAGACAACAATTTTAAAACAACAGTCGTAAATATGCTCAAAGAGCCACGGGGTGAAATGGAGAGAGAACAAAAGGTAATCAGTAAAATAATATATGAACAAAATGAGAATATCAACAAAGAGCTAGAAATAATTTTTTTTAAAAAGGAACCAACAGATATTCTGGAGCTTAGAAAGCAAAAACTAACTTAAGAAATTCACTGTATAGGATCAACAATATACTCGAACAAGCAGAAAAAAGAATCAGCAAACTTGAAGACAGAGCACTTAAAATTGTTGAGTGTGAAGAGTCAAAAGACAAAGGAATAAAGGAAAGTGAATAGAGCGTAAGAGATTTTATGGAACATCATAAATCAGGCCAATATACATATAATGAGAGTCCCAGAAGGCAAAGAAAGGGGCAGAAACCTCATTTTGAAGAATAATGGCCAAAACCCCCCAAGTTTGAGGAAATACATAGATACACAAATACAAGAAGCTCAATTAATTCCAAATAGGATAAACACAAAGAGATTCACACCAAAACACATACTCAAAATGTAGAAAGTTAAAGACAAATCTTAAAAATCTTGAAAGCAGCAAGAGAAAAGCAACTCATTACAAAAAAAAGATCCTCAATAAAATTACCACTGGATTTCTCAGCAGAAACCTTGGAGGCCTAAAGGCAGTGGGATGCTATTATTTAAAACGTTGAAAGAAAAAACTGTCAACCAAGAATTCTATATCCAGGAAAACTGTCCTTGAAAAAAATGACAGAAATTAAGACAATCCCAAATAAACAAAACAAAACAAAAAAGAGGGTGTTCATTACCTCCAGATCTGCCTTATAAGAAATGGAGTCCTTCAAGTTGAAATGAAAGGACATTAGACAGTAGTAACTTGAAGCCATATAAAAATATAGCTTTCTGGTAAAGGTAAATACGTGAGTAAATATAAAAATCAATATTATTGTAATTTTGATTCATAATTCCATTTCTGATTCTTTTACAGTATTTAAAAGAGAAAAGCATAAAAATAATGATAAATCTCACAATGACGTTGCACCCCTAGAATCTTTTACTATATACAAAAGTTAACTAAAAATGGATCAAAGGCCTAAATGTAAAATCTAAAACTATCAAACTCTTAGAAGAAAACATAGGGGAAAAGCTTCATGACATTGTATTTGGCAATGATTTCCAAAAGCACAGGTGACAAACTAAAAAAACAGATAAACTGGAAATCAAAATTAAAAGCTCTGGGCATCAAAGGACACAATCAACAGTGAAAGGCAATCCCCACAATGAGAGAAAATGCAAACCAAAGCCACAATGAGATACCACCTCACACACACTCATTAGAATGGTTATTACCAAATATATATATATATATATACACATACATATATATATATATATATATATATATATATATATATATACACATACATATATATATATAAAAATATAAAAAACAAGTTGACAAGGATGTGAAGAAAATGGAATATTGTGTATCTTGGAGGAACATAAAATGGTCCAGCTACTTATGGAAAAAATTATGGCAATTCCTCAAAAAATTAAAAATAATATTACCATATCATCTAGTAATTCCATTTCTGGGTATATTATCAAAAGAATTGAAAGCAGGGTCTTGAAGAGATTTGTACACCCACATTCATAGCAGCATTATTCACAACAGCCAAAAAGTAGAAGCAACCAAAGCATCCATCAACAGATGAATGAATACATAAGATGTGATACATGCATACAGTGGAATACTACTCAGCTTTAAAAAAGAGGGAAATTCTGACACATGCTACAGTATGGATGAACCGTGAGCACATTATGCTAAATAAAATAAGCCAGTCACAAAAGGACAAATACTATATAATTCCACTTACATAAGGTACTAGAGGAATCAAATTTACAGAGATAGGAAGTAGAATAGTGGTTGCCAGAGGCTGGGGGAAAGCGGATCAGGGAGTTATTGCTTAATAGGTATAGAAGTTCACTTTTGCAAGATGAAAAGAGTTTTGAAGACAGGTGATGATGATGGCTGCACAACAATATGAATTTACTTAATGCCACTGAATTTAGAAATGGTTAAGATGACAAATCTTATGTTATGTGCATTTCACCACAACTAAAAAGTTAAAATTGAAAAAAATTTTATGATACATGCTAAAAGGAGGAGAAAAAAAAACAAAAGTAAAAATATCTCAGTCAATGATATAAATTTAGGGGGCATTTTATTATGACAAATAATTGAATACAAATTTCTTTCCTCCAAGAAAAACAATTATATTCTAAGTATTTTAATTGTTTAATGCATTTTCCATTTGTTATTCTGATAAATACATTTATAAACTTTAACATAATGGAAAAAAATTTTTAAATATTCACTTCAAAAGTAAAATTTTTAGAGACATTTTTAAAAATAAAAATTTCATTTAAAATTAAAAAAATAAAAATTTGGGGGAAAAATCTTAGTTTTTTTACTTTTAAAAATAAAGATATATATATATATATGTTTTATCTCTGATTTCAGAGTTTTCTGAATTCCCAGACATGCATAAACAAATATGCATTAAAATTATTTAATTAAAATATTTGGTTTCAATATACTCTACATATTTCCACTACAATATTTTCTACTTATGACTTGATTTTTGTATTAGTAAAAACATTGTCTATCAGCAGGTGTTTGGCATGAATAATAAAGCTAGCAAGGCTGATATAAATGGGGGTTCGTAAACTGATGAATATAGCTCTATAGATTACACAGGAATACTATCTGGATAATTGGAGTAGAATTAAAAAAAAGTGTTAAACTCTCAAAGAATACATTTAGAAGACCTATATATCAAAGTTTGATGATGTTTTCAGATAACAGAAGTATTATAGTAGTCACTTAAAAATTTGGGACTAGTCAATCCATAAGCAGTAAATCTGTCAAAAGCCTGAAACAGATGAATAATCTTTGACTTCCATATTCCAATGTTAATAAGCTATCTTTCAAAAAATACAGAAATTAAAGTTAAATTTAGACTGCAATGTGGAGATCTTTTTCACAATATGCAGTGAAGCTTAGGAAGGGAGGAGACTTCTAGGAAAACTGAGCAGTGATTTCTACAGACTAAAGAGTGTGCCTGGTGGGAAAGCTTCTGATCTGAGCTGCCCTTCTAAGAGAGGGTAAAGTCTGAGGTGATCTTATTTTAGGAATTTCATTAGGTGCAGATTTGTCTTCATCTTTAGATGAGATAGTACTGTTTTCATCTTCAAAGGGATCTGAGGTGATTTCATTTTGAGATGGGGTAAAGCTACTAGCATTTTTACAAAATCCAACTTTATGGAAAACAGGGGAAGTTACACTCTGAGAGGGGTGCTGTTGAATCGAAGCTGGAGAGTTATTTCTACTGTGACTTTGAGAACCAGGATGAAGGGAACTGTTCCTTAACTGGTCTCCTCCTTGAGTATCGCTGGCAATTCCATGTTGTTGAGAGGAACAGGACGTGAGAGTTGGAAGAGAAAGGATGGTCACCATGTTGTGATAGATGCTGTCAACAGTGTCCCGACGGGCTGAGGAATTAGCTTTTGTTTCAGAATTCATAAAATGTTTAGTGTTATAGTCAGGAGAACAAGAGTTTATATATTTTTCAGCATTAGTAATACTTGAGTTTTTAGAAATGATTTCAACTTCATTTGGATTAAACATGCACTGACTACTTGACTGAGTATCAAAAAAAGTACTAGCACTCTCATAACAGGAAATTATATTCAGTTTTGGGGCAGAGAAAAAACTTTCGGATCTAAAGCGAAAATGGTCTGAAGGAGATTTTGAATCACTGAAGCTTCTTTTTTCTTGAGAATCAAAGTTAGCTCTACTTTGTCCACTTTTCTGAAATTTAACAAATAAAGAATGTCTTCTTCCAAAGAAAGATGAGTAAGAAGATGTATTTGATGGAGAAGAAAAAATTTTACTTCCTCTAGGTGAACTGCCTCTACGTATCGAAGGACGAATTGTTCTAAGATTAAGAAATGCTGTTGGTTGAGTAACAGAAGAGGCTCCATGGTGCAGGGGGTCTGAAGTAACTGGATCTGCAGGACATTTTGGCTGGAAGCTCTGGTCCTCTTTGTGGCAGCTAGAGTGAGAAAAGTGTCAAAGTGAGGAAAAAAATAGGGAGCACAAGTGGAAACCTGCCAAGCCCCCTGAAGAATAATGGCCACCTTATCCATACGGAAACAACAGGGAGTAAGAAATTATGGCAGCTGAAGTTGACAGCCACATAGACATACCCAAAAGAATGCCTAAGTCTAAAAGATTACTTCTAAATACCTACACAGTACTTGCCCCGTCTACTAAACCCTGGGAAGGTAAGTTGAAACACTCAGGGAAGCAGGCAGGAAGAAAGGGGGAAAACATATGAGAGGGCATCAAAAAAAAAAAAAAAAAAAAGGATTCCCTAACAGAAAATGCAGAACTTCCTGTTTTAAAAATAGTAAGTCATAATATTTGCTTGAGACTATTAAACTACTATAATTAAAGGAGTTACTAAGTAGAATAAATGTATACCCTATTAACTAATGCATTTTAAAATATTAACCATGGATGAAACAGAACCCCTCTAGAGAGAGTATTTCTGATAAATATCCAGCTATTCCAGCTATTTGATTATTGTGAGAAAGTAAAGAAAGCATTAAAGCTTGGTTTGTGAGTATTTCAACGTTCTTTAGCACATGAAACACATGGAGAAGTGTTTTTTCTTTTTAAAGGCTTACCTTAAGCATTTTCCCATATTGAATTTAACCCAAAGTATATCTCTCCCTTCCTTTCTAAGCCATCATCCCTAAGCCATAAAATGCTCTGTGTAGGTGGAACAGGTTAGAAGCTGAATGCTTAAGCTGTGTGTAGAATTAACATGACAATAACACAGAATATGATGATAGCAGATTCTAGAATCTAGTGACAACAATTTAGAATAAAATTGTTCTGTGGCTCATCTTTCTGAAAAAAACTGCAATTCATATGACTGTGGAATGTGTACTCTAACTTCATCATGTTTAAGGAGTCAGCCAACAAATCAAGGGATGAGAAAACAACAAGATGAAGGCAATAACATATATGTCATCTGTACAATCCTTAACTTGGGACTGTCTCTCTAACTAGCTGCCCTCCACACCCCTAGCCTACTAACTCATCCTTCCTTCACTTGACCGCTTTGTATGCCAGGTTTTTACACCCTCCAGTGATATGGAAAAGTTACTCTGACAGATTTTGGTCTGGAGGTATGTATTTTTTAAAAGCCTAAACAGAAAATGTCATTGCCCCCAAAATGAAACAGGCTTCATCTACCTTGGCAGTGAAGCATGCCACGTGATTGCATGGGCCACGTGCACAGATTATGGAGCTCTGCTGTGCCACTGTCTATAACACCTGAGACAACTTAAGCCCACTTAAAGGCAAGATTACCAGATCTATTAGAAAAGAAATACTGCCCTCTCCTTTTCCAAAACAAGTTGGAGCACTGTCCATATAATAGGTGTATGTGTGTGTGCAGCCACTCATGACATAAACACTCCCTCAAATATATATATTTTAACTTCTCAATATCCTGAATACCCTACTACCACCACCTATTTTTGTTCCCTTTCTAACAAACTTTTTCGGGAAACCCTTGAACAAATCCCTTTTCAGAGGCCTAAAACTCTATAATTCTTATCACATTGTCAGTTTGTAATTTGATTTTACACAACATACAAGCTAATGAATTAATCTGTTACTGTTTCATGGTTGCTGGCAGAAGACACACGACTCTTGGGTCAGAGACAGAAGACTTTATTACTCACAGCAAATCAAGAAATGTGATCACCAGCTTATTTATATTGGTTCTCCTCGACCCAGGACACACAAGAGCAATGCAGAGGACCCAGAGACTCTTGCATCCACAGTGAGTTATGTTATAAAGAAAGCAGCACTGAGCACAGGGCATCCTCCACTGTCATAGCAAGCAGTAACCAAATCTGCTAGATCTGCTGTTGGTCCTAAAGGGACCGTTCCTCAAAGTTTCTCACCACAAGCCAGAGAAACGGCCTGGATAAAGAGTGGCCATGCAGACCTCCATAAAAATTAACTCCAAATGGATCGCAGACCTAAATATAAAATGCAAAACTATAAAGCTCCTAGAAGATAACATCGGAGAAAACCTAAATACATTTGGGTGTCGGTGATTTTTTAGATACAACACCAAAGGCACAACCCAAGAAAGAAATAACTGATAAGCTTCTGCTCGGCAAGTGATGTCAAGAGAATGAGAAGCTAGAGGCTGAGGAAAAATATTTGCAAAATACACATCTGAAAAACGATTGTTACCCAAAATATACATAAACTCTTAAAACTCAACAATAAGAAAATGAATGATCTCATTTAAAAATGGGCCAAAGACCTTAACGGACGCCTCACCAAAGAAGATATACAGATGGCAAATAAGCATATTAAAAGATCCTCACACCATATATCACTAGAGAAATGTAAATTAAAACAAGAATAAGATACCACCACACACTTATCAGAAGGGTCAAAATCCGGAATGCTGATGAACCCAAAGTCTGGTGAGGATGTGGAGCAATGGGAACTCATTCACTGCTTGTGGGAATGCAAAATGGTACAGCCACTTTGGAAGACCATTTGGAGGTTTTTTTACATAACTAAACATACTCTTACCATACAACCCAGCAATCATGCTCCTTGATGTTTACCCAAATGAGATGAAAACTTATGTTCACTAAAAATACAGTTCTGTAGTTTTAATTAGGGGCAATTATAGTTATGCCTCATGGACATCTTTATCCATAACCATAACTGCACCTAATTAAAACTACAATTTTGTCATAATATCTCAGCTGATGGTTAGAATATCTTCCAGAACAAAGCTTCTCAAACTTTAGGGTACATCAGAGTCACCAGAAGAGCATTTAAAATACAGATTCCTGGGCACAATGCAGAATCCCAGAGATTCTGATTTGCTGGGTCTGGGGCTGGTCTTGAGACACAGCACCTACACTCTATCTAGTCTGGGAGCTTGATGTACATATACGTTAAAGACTGAGTAACACAAAAAAAACCTAGCTCTAAACTAGAACTGACCGAGTTACCTGGAATTGGCACATTCAAGTTTCCCTCATTAGCCAAAACAGCAACAGTGAGCTACTCTGAATTCAGTTATAAAGTCACATACAGTTATATGTTTAGTTGATCTGAGTGTGTAGTGAATGTAAACTATTCAATCTATTACATTAATGATAGTTATTTATACAAATGGCTTACCAAATATACCTAATTACACAAAATAACAATAATGTTCATCACTAAATTAGCACCAGGTTAACTTATATTTTCTTTCATTACAATATTAAACTCTACCTACATAGGTCCACTGTTTGTAGTTTGTTACTCAGATAGCATGGTTATCTGTATGTGATTTGAAAGGAAGAAAAAATATTGCTTGGGGATCATCAAATAATTTCATGGGTTATTTCTGGAGTTTCCTTATCTGCTATTTGTTTCTTTTGAAAGAAATGCTAATAAAATTGATTCACTAGGTAGTAGTTACTGAATGCAGTCTAGTAAAAATAAGGAAATAGTACACAGTCAAGAGTTTGAACTGGCCTGACAACAAACTGGAAGTAGTTTTTAAAACAATAGAAACAAAAAAGTATACACTTTAGGTCAACAAGTAAATATAGATGTGTTCCAGCAACAGTGGTGGACTGACTTCCTTACCTGTACTCTCGACATCTCAGCCTCTAGCCTCTCTATCAAACTTACCCTGCAGATCTCCTAAATTGGATCAATTTGGCCCTCTGACTTCTACATATGAAATGCCAACAACTAGGGGGAAAAAATCATGCTACTGTGCAAACTGGTACAATCTTGAACCTTAAGCGGAGCAGCAGTCTGCAAAGTGATCTTCACTCATGTTCCTAATGTTCTCTTCCACTCCCCACAACGTCTCTTCCAAACTTTCTTGGTTCATATGTTCATTCATTTATTAATCTAAATATTTAACGATCATCTATAATGTGCCGGGCACTGTGCTAAGCACCGGGCACACCACAGTAAACACAATCAGTGCAGGCTCTTAAGGAGGCTGAAGCCCTACGTCTTGGAAACTGACAGAGAATGGGAGACGAAGGAGGTCTGGGGAAGACAGGAGTCAAGAATCGCACTCTCCTTCCTCAAAGGCCTCAGCGTTCATTTGCCTCCACTCTAAAAGATGACCTACGGTCCTCCTTCCTTAGAAAACTAGAGTGGCAAGGCAAGAACGCCTTTAACTTCTGGCCCTTACACCCACAAAGGCACTTCATAGACTCAAAACCACCACCAATTGCAAGAAAGGAGAAAATGTTGACAAACTCTGACACAGCAATATGATGCTATTAACTGGTGGTAAGACACATCTTGATTTAGGAGATGTTAAAATGTGAAAAAAAAAAAAAAGGTTCATCTTATAATCAGTGACATATGGTATGTCTGACCCCATGCGCTCCTCCTGAGTTAGGTCAGGCTTAAAGAGCACTCAACTGGAACTGAGGCGAGTGTTGTAGTACTTCAGTAGCCAGGCGCCCTGGGAGGCAAAGTCTGAATTCAGCAGGCATTTCACACGCACATTGGCCTTATTCCTCCTCCCTTTACGTCCTGTGATAGTGCTTTAGAGCACTCTGACACCTCGTACTTTCTTAACTGGGGACGAGGAAGGAAAGAGGCGGTGTAGAACAGTGTATAGACTCTGCCCTTGACTAAGGAATTACCTAACCTTTCCCAGACTCCATTTCCTTATCTCTAGACTGAGCATAATAGCATCATCTACCTCAGAGTTACTGTATGTTAAATAAGATAATGAATATGAAACACTTAGGGCAGGATCTGGAACAAATTCTTGATGGAGCCGACTTCCATTTTCTTCTGTGATATTTGCAGTCACAGAACAGGGATCTTCTCCTTTCCCTTATATGACACATAGAATTACTGCAATACTTAAATGCAGTGTATTTCTTGGTCCTGGGCACTGAAGAGGGCATGTAGGAATCGAAGTTTTATTGTTGGTGCCAAGATGTAAGGGGCACCCAGATTTACTCGTGGATTCACTAGCAGAATGAATGAATATAGTGCACTTCTAGCTGTGAACAAAGCACCAGAAGCAAGATCACTCGATGAGGCTCGATGGGTGTAGGGACTTGTTTGTTGCCACCGACAAGAGCGCAGCTCAGTCAGTCAATAAACATCTATTTTAGAAATGAATGAATCTGCAAGCTTGTTCTGTCTTTCTTAACCCACTGCCTATTATATTTATAAATGTCACAGCAATGAAGGCCCTGACCAGGAAGATAACGCAATGTAGGATATGGCTTAACCTATGTAACCTTTTTTTCCCCCTATTTGGAGTGGGGGTTTTAGAGACTTTATATTGCCAGTTGCCATGTTATTACCCAGTATTGTCTTGCAGTTAATAAAATTTCCCTAGATTCTGCAGGTGATACTGTTCTCTTTTCTTCTGCATGTTAGCTCAATGCCTAAGGTGTACTGCTGCTAAAAGGGCCAGGCCACACCATGTTTCATAGCTTATTTCCTGTATTTCCCCTTTGTTTTATTTCTGACTTGAAAAAAAAAAAGTCTTCTCCTGTATTTTTACTTACTCTCTATGTTGGCTTCCTCTCTGCAGCTTAAAAATACGCTCATGTGCCCCCCAGCTTGAAATAAAGTCCAAATCCAAAACAAAACAAAAAATAAATTCTCTCTGAACTCGATATCCTCTTTGTGCATTATGTACTCGCCTTGCATTGGAAATTAAGCTCCTTGAAATAAGGGTCTCCCATTCTGGTGTCCACATCTTCACCTCTCCGTGCATTTGTCCAGGCCTAGTTCACATTTCTGTGCTCACCACCCCCCAGGAGCTGTTCCTGCAAAACTCATCAACAAATGACTTCCTAAGATCCAAAGCCAGGAAACACAGTTCAGTCCTCATTTCACTTAATCTAAAATATAACAACTGAAAGGTTACTTTTAAACGTATTTTTCTAGCTCATGTGTGTGCAATCTATACTCTGGGGGGCTAATCTGCCTACTCCCTGCTTCTGTAAATAAAGTTTTTTTGGAAGACAGCCATACCCACATTGTCTATGGCTGCTTTCAAGCTACAAGACAGAGCTGAATAGTTGAGGCAGAATTCATATGGTCCTCAGAGCCTAAAATTCTTATAGAAAAAGTTTGCCAACCCCTCTTCTACTGCACTGAATACATTTGATCATTTCCATATTATTGACAAAATAACTTTTTTTTTTTTTAGAATTTAGACAGTGCAAAGTGTCTTCCTATAGCATCTCATTTTAGACTTAAGTCAACATGAGACATGTATTATTGACCACATTTTAAGATGAATAAATTCAGGTTTGGAGAATTGAAATTACACAGCAAGTAAAAAGCTGAACCAGAACTCATACTTGGGTTAGAATGACTCTAAAACCTGTGGCCTTCACCACAGATCTAGAAACCTTGTCCTCTCTTGGTTTCTTTGACATCTTTCTCCTCTGGTTCCTTTCCCACCTCTCTGCTCAGCCTTCAGTCCATCTTTGGAGGCTCATCCCCTGCCATCCACTCCCACAATACTGGTTCCACCCTCTGCTTTCTTCCTACGTTCCACGTTCTGCCTGAGCACCGTCACCCATTCCTACAGCATTCAGCTTCACACACACACACACACACACTGATGGACGCCCAGCACAGGAACACCTTTCCCCAAAGAAATGCTGCTCCTGGCCTTCAGTACTTCCTTTCATAGGGCAACTGCTCCTGCTGGCAGTGGTCTCCACCTCTTAGCAAGTTCTTCCCTGGAGGGGTCAGCGTCTGGCTCTAGGATGCAGGGGTACTTGGCACTTACTGTTTGTTCTTGGCCTTTGGAGCTCTGGTTAAAACAGACTGAGAGCATTGCTCTTTAACATTCTATTACTTTTTTTTTTTTAAATATATTTCACTTGTGAGACTTTGTTTTATGCCCTGCTGTATCTTGAGAAACTATAGAGTGCCTACCACAGAGAAGGCACTCTCATCGAATGAATAAAGGGGACTTCAACTGTTAGTGTTACTCTTCATTTATTTATTTTTTGTTCTTTAAAGAAACTCATAGAAGAGAAGAACTAAATGGCAAATAAACTATGAAAAGATGCCCAGTCTTATTAGTGCTCAGGAAAACACAAACTGAAACAGTGACTACTTACCATGTCATCTCCATCAGATTGGCTAAAATTAAAAAATCTAACAATAGAAGAATTTGTATGGAAAAATAAGAATTCTCATTCACTGCTTATAGGATTGTAAGTTGGTTCACTCTGAGGAATAATTTAGTAATAGATAATAACAACATATTTAGTCTACAGCTCAGCAATTCCACTTCTAAGCATATACTTTCAAATTATTCCACATGTGCCTAAGGAATTGTGAAGAAAAATGTTCAATAAAGCATTGTTTATAAGAGCAAAACAAAATGGTGATCTAAATATATATCAATAGGGAAATAAATTAAGGTGTATTCATACAATGGGATGCAACATAGCAAGTGAAAATAATGAAATAAGTTTACCTATATCAGTATGGAAAAATCTCCCAACAATTTGATGCAAAAGCAAGTTACAAAATGTTATGTACCATACAATGCCATTTATGTAAATTTTGAGAACCAAAGACCATTTATTCACTGCTTATATAAACAAAGCACATGAGGAGAAGCATTAAAACTTTCAAAGGAAGAATGCACACCAACTTCAAGATAATGGCTACCTCTGAGAGAAGGAGTACAAAGACAATTTCAATTATACGTGTAATGTTACTAAAAAAAATGATCTGAAACAAAAATAAATTTTTTTTGCAAATTTTTACTTTTACAACATGAAAGAACATAGAATCATCACATAATGAGTATCTGAATTTGTCTTTCTCTCATGGCCTTGAAAAATTGAAGTTCAACACTGAAACTGACTTGGCAGCAGTAAATAGTGATAAAAACAAAAATGTAAATGAACAAAAAGCAAAGTCTACCTTTTGGCTCATGATAATGAAAGTTTAAGAAGTTTTAAATAAAACCTCAAAAACCTGTATCTGTCTGTGGTCTCACTTTCACGAGCATCTTCTATTATTTATAAATATCATCTAAGGTACTAGATATGATGGCATGGGTTATGCTGGTGCTCTTTGGGAGTAGATTTCTGGGGTTTATTTTTCTTTTCAAATAATCAGTACTGTGTCTGTTGCTGCTATCTGAAGGCATCATGTGAATTTAACACTAAAATGAAAATGCCTATGTCAAGAAAAAAAAGCAAGAAAGCCCATAAGGTCACTATGCAACCCTGATTCACCTAACAGAACTGTCATATATTCTTATTAAAGCCCACATAAAATGGAGAACAATGAATTTTATTATGGGGTATTACTTTAACCTAAACTAAAATAAGATTTAACTTTTGAAAGAGAGGTTTCTAAAGCTTTACATAACATTGTGATTTAAATAACACTTTTTAAACTCATAGTTTGATAGAGCAATACAGGTAAAAGGTTGACAGAGGGAAGAAAAGTGGGCAGCTTAATTAAAAAAGAAAATGAACTAAAAAGTTTTCAGAAATTAAGGAAAGACTTAAACATAAACTGAAAACATCAGTGTGAACTAGTGATTTTAAAAATATTTTAAACTATTTTTCTTTAGCCTGTCCCTAAAAGGGCCAAAACAGCCTCTGGTATCATCCTGAAACTATTTCTCACTGAAAGGAACCAATGCTGCCAAGACAGCAGCTGATTCCAAGCATTGGAACAGCAGTAAAAACAAAATCAGTCAAAACATACTACTAAGAAGCAAAGATGCTTTGCAAGATGTTCATGCTAGTGCTAAGAAGGGAAAGGAAGAAACTTGGTAGACCCTCTGATGGCCATGTCAGTGAGATTTTGAGCCTTAGTCATCATCACCTCCACAACAAATTAGATGAAATTAGCTGAGTCCAAAAAAGGCTTAAATCCATAAGTCTATGATGATACTGAGAGAGGCACACAGAAGATTCTAATAGTGTTCACAGAAAAAGCATTCTACTGATCTACTCACTCAAGTTTTTGTCAATAGCTAAGGATACAATTAGATTTTTTCCTTTTCTTGTGTAAAACTAATAGTTATCAGCAAATTGTGACTGACGTCTATTTTACTAAAAGAAACCAAAATCTCTAGGTGGCTCTTGCAAAGGATACATTTCATGGAACATGTAATTAATTGTCATTTGCTGTTTTAATTTTGCTATCAAGGACATCATTTGTCAAGGATGCAATCCGTCTTAAATGTGGTAATAAGATTATGGCTGTACCTCACCATGACCAGTTATTTCTGTCCCATGGGAGGTTATAAAAGAACAAGCAATCTAAAATTTGTACAAATATACTTTACAAAACCCTGTTTTCAAAAAAACATTTTACTTATTTAAAAAGTTTGTTTCTAGGTATTTATCTAGGAAGATGTGTTAGCTCTTTCTGTATCTTATTCTTTTCAAAAAAAATTCTTTGCTCGTTTTGTTTATTTTTCTAAAGTAGAGCTAAGTAGGAAGCAGTTTCCCTCCCTCTAGTTAAGTGCCATTCACTGTAATCTGGTCTGTCTTTAGGGCTCTATTACATTTACTGTAGTACTCTTGCTAACAAAGGCACTCAGAATCAAGCAAGAGGAGGGGATGTCTCACTTGACATCAATCTTAATTAACGTTTTGATATGTCTAGTTTTTCTTCTTAGAGGTATGTGACTATTATTTATAAATTTCACAAATCCTTCTTGAACCCACATAAACAACGTACACCTAAACCATTACTTGAAGTTAATTAAGTCCCACAATTATCTTCTTTTTATTTGCCCTAAACTTATCAAAGGTTGCCTGTCTTTCTAGAATATTAGAATTTCTTGAGCACGCCTATGCTCAGCTTAACCAGGGTCTTTTTAGATTAAGGGCCATTGATGCTTTTGGCCTAAACTCCTTTACCAGGGCTGCCATCTCTCCTCTCACTCTAGTGGATCTTCTCCGGCTAGTCTTTTCTTAAAAATTAAAAAAATTTTAAATTTATTTCCATTATGTGCTTTCTAAGATGTGGCTGCCACAAATGCCCACAGAACTACTGATAAGGAAACACCACAGATTCAGGTACCATAAATTAGGTAAGATAACCATTGGTTTGTCTTCAGTAACTCTCACTGACGCTCAATGTTATACTCAGATTTTTATCTTTATTAGAGTACTAAGCTGCTGTTCTCTACACCTGTAATAGAATAGAGAAGAACAAATCTGACTCCATATTAGATCTATTCCTTTAGGTCTAACCCTGTGCTCTGTTTTCTGTGCTTAGCCATGCTGCTTCTGTACCTTTCGTAAAAGAATGTTGCTTAGAGCCTGAAATATACTGGATAGCCCATTCTCAAGGCGCCAACCTTTATGAGTATAACATTTTTCCACTCCTATAGAGATAAAAATTTGCAGGACAGAGAATACCATTCGTCTTGTTGGAAGTTTACAGTAACATCATGACCTGACCTACGTGGACAGCTGCAAGAACAAAGGATTCCAAGCATTCCGACACCATGAGATTTGCAACAATCAACCACCCGCTCTCCTTTTTAGTATAAAAGGACCCTGAATTCTGACTCGGGAAGATGGTTCTCTAGGACATTAGTCTCCCATCTCCACAGTCTGCTGGTTTTCCTAATAAAGTTGTTATTCTTTGCCCCAACACCTCATCTCCTGATTTACTGGCCTGTTGTGCAGTGAGGAGAATGAGTTTCGACTCAGTAACAATAATAATTAACACACCCCTTTTCTGAGTTATGGTTCTGAATTATTTAGAACTATTTTAGGTTCCTTTTAAACATTTCACTGACTATTTTAAAACTAGTCCAAAACTTTTTTTGTTGTTCAGGAACACCAAAGTTTTAAGAGCTTCTTATCATCTAGATCCGGCATCTGTGACTCTTCTCTCTCTGAAAAGATCTTTCACATAGCATCTTTATATGACTAACTAATTCCAGTTCTAGCATTGATCTCAGAGACCTGATCAACCTATGGAATCACCCTTTAGTCTCTGCCCTTTGTTTCCTTTCTCCAGATCCCTTCTCCCAATTCTTTAGTTACTTAGCAGATCACTCGTTAATTCAAGAAATAGTTACTGGCATCTACTCTGTGGTAGACACAAGAATAGGTGTTAGGACCACAATGAAGAAAACATAGGGTCCCTGCCCTAAAGAATTTCACGTTACATTATATTCACTAATGCATCTTTATTTACTTGCCTATTTTACTCCTTAAAAACACTAGTCAGGCACAATTCATTTTTTTTTTATAAATCATTTGTTTTTCCCTAAAAGAATATTATTTTTGTTCTTGATTTTAAAATTCAATGAATTACTCCATGCAAGGATGAAACAAAATCACTTGTACATCCTCAAAGCTTTTTAGGTCTTCACTGCCTAAGGCAGCAGCCACTAGTCCCATATGGCTACTTAATTTTAAATTAATTACAATGAAATGAAATTAAAAATTCAGTTCCTCAATTGCACAAGCTACATTTCAAGTGCTTAAGAGTCACATGTGGCTAGTGGCTACCATATTGGGCAGCACCAATTAGACCATTTTCATCATCACAGAAAGTTTTATTAGCACTTACTGGACAGTTATATACGGAGTCACAGAGTGGCCACATGTAAGTTACACATTTTGGCAAACAAATCACTGTCTTCTTCAATATTCACATGCTGCCACCTAGCACTGGTAAGTTACTAATAACTCTTTTTGCTATTGAGGTCTAAACTATCTTAAAAGCCGACCTCTATTAAATATGGTTTTAATTGTAACATAAGCCAAAATAATGACTCCTTCTTAGTAGTAGAATATGACTGGGAATGTATAATGAAAGTGCCTTAGTAACAGCACTAACGCAAGCAATAATCCATTCCACATGGTAAACATATTAAAGAAACTTACCCTCCTTCACTTTCCGCTTCCTCTGAACTATTACTTGTTGCTGAACTTTGAACTGTGGCAAGCCTTCTTTTTCTAGCTCTGTGCTGAGGACTTATCTTATGAACAGTTATCTTCCCTCCAAGTTCACCTTGTATATATTCCTCCAGCTTTGGAATGGCTTCTTTAAGAACCCTGATTTCCTCTTTGAGTTCTTCCATATTTGTCAGTAATTCATTTAACTTCTCCAATATCTGAAGCTGCCTTCCTTGAAAGGCTGCTGCTGTTCCTTGACCAATATGGATTTCATCTTGTGAAGTCATCGAATCAAATGGATTACTCAGAGAAAGGAATTTAGGTAAATCCATTGCTGTTCTCGGTTTGCGAACCTTGTGGAACCACAAGAGAAGCAAGCTGATTCCAGTAGTTCCCACCATGATGCCAAGTATCATTTCTTTGTTTTTGGAAAGAGGCATTTCTTGGTTTCTGTTTCTAAAATTAAAAGTATAAATGTAAATGAACATTGTTTCTGTCTTTGCCCAAGACAAAAATATTAGAGCTTTTTCAATCAAGAAAAACCAAGTCTATATCACCACACAAAAAAATTTAAAAACACTCAATAAATCACAAACTAAAATAAATTACAAGTAATTGCCTCTATAATGTATGTGGCCAAATAGAAATATTATCTTTAAGGATGTGACTGACAACCTTAAATTAAAGTATCAACTTTAATCAGAATTTGTATTCTACATTACTGATCTGAAATTTACTCTTTGCTACATATCTTTAAAGAGTATGATAGAGGTAAAAGCATCATTATAAATTTCTACAAAAAAAAAACTATTTAAGAATTCTAATTATGCTTAATTGTGTTTGAATCTTTTATTTGTATAAAATTAACTCGTGTGTTGATGTCTGGTTTTATCTAATCTTTAAGGAAACCCCCCAATAAAAGCTCTTCCTTACCATCTAGTTCAAATTTTGTACTTCAATTTAGAGTGATAAATAACATTCTAAAACAGGCTCTGAGATATAAAATATACAGAGAGTTTTGGCAAGTTTGTAACCCACCCCATTTGTTTTATTCAACATGGAAGGCAGAAATGTTAATATGCTACTTTCTTTTTCAGACCCAGAATTCTTCTGCTCCTTACATTTCTACTTCTGTCTGAGGGCTTAAGGGTTTTATTTTCTTTCAAATTTTCACTTATTTTTAAAGTAACAAAAAGTCATTTCTTTGACCCTTTTCTCCTGAACTTTCACCTTTTTTGCATTCAAGACTAAGCTTTGGCCCACCTAATTCCATATGAACTCAGCTACTTTGACTAAACGCACCATAATCTTTCTTTAGTATGTTCTCTCTTCACTTGTTCTATTGCTTATCTCTGTTTCTAAAGTCAGAATACCACAAAACGAAAACAATAATATAAATCCCCCTTTCCTTCTGAGACTTTAAAATGGGAATAATCATACTTGTACAATGATAAACTTTAGTAATTAGAGTAAAATACAGTAAGGCTTTTATATAGACTTTGAAGTTTCCAAAATTGTTTTCCCATCAATTTCCCCTATTTTATAAATAGGTAAACATCTGTATTAAATTTTGTTTGCAACTTGAGAGAAAGTTACAAACAATATAAACTGTCCTTATAGAAAATTAAATTTGCAATTTTTTGTTTGTTTTTCCTCAGTTTCTCAAGGAGCAGATTACTAGAGCACTTGATATCTTTGATAGTGATTATCTAATCTTTCTTTTACAAACAAATAGAGTGTTTTGATCTCCCCACGTTTCCAATTGGAGGCAATTTCTGGACTATAGCACAGGGAAGGGAAGACCAAACAGAGCCTCGTAGTCTCACTGAGTTGAACAGAGATCAGAGTTCAGAGAAACTGAAGCATCTAGAATTTGTGCAGCTTAATACTGAAAATGAGAAGGTATGCAGACAAAGAGCTCCAGAAATAGGGGTCTTCTTGAATCTTTAAATTGAATACCAGTCTGCACATGCATAGAGTGGAACTCCATTAAGCCAGGCAAAAAACAAATGCTGAAAGAAAATGTCAATTTGCATTTCTATACAAAGTAAAATAATGTTCAAAAATGAAGATAAAGGCTTTTTTAAACAAAGAGAAGTTGAGAGACTCCATTATCAGTAGCCATTCACTACAAGAAATGCTAACAGAGGTTCTTCAGGCAGAAGGAAAATTTTAACAGAAACTTGGATCTATAGAAGGATGAAAAGCACCAGTAGTGGCAAATATGTGGCTAAATATAAGATTCATTTTTCTCATTTTAAGATTTATTCATAAAATATTTGCACATTACAACAAAAATTATAATAACATATCATGGGGTTTATATCATATGTAGAAGTAAAAAAGTAGGACAACAATAGCCCACAGGGTGGGAAGGGAAAAACAGAACATACTGTTGTGAGGGTCTCAGGTTATAAAGCAGTGTTACAATAAGTTAAAGATCCACAGTTGTAAACCCAAGGGCAACTGCTCAAAAAAAACAAAAACAGTAATTTAAAAAATATTCCACAAAAGTATGAAAGAGCCAATAGTGGAAATAAAAATGGAATACTGAAGATTTTCAATTAGTCCAAAAGAAGTCAGGAAAGGGGAAAAAGAACAAATAGGCAAACAGAAAACAAGGAGAAAAGAAATTGCCACGACTATATAGGAAAACATTGGTAAAAGATGGAGAAATCACATTATTTCTGTTTGCCCATGGCAAAGATTCAATTTTTTAAGGAAGATTAAATTAATGAAAGTAAAAGAAAGATTAGAGAATCACTGTAATAAACATGAGAAGGCAAAGAGGATGGATAATCTCCAGTGCACCAGTACAGAGGCTGACCTTTGATGGAAACAAACCATTCATTCATAGGCATGAAAGAAAAGGCAGATTATGTGAGCAGATTCAGGAAGGTGGGACGTGATGGTGGGAGTTTATGAAAGTTCTCTTTGATTGCTTCATTATTCTAAGTGAAATGGGAAACAAAATAAACAGCTGAGAGTGAGAATGGGGGATAGAGTATTGTGAAGATGCAAATTCTGAATTCAGTTGTGTATGTGAAATTAGCCTTCCTTTGGTTTATATTCTATGATCCCATAAACTCAAGCAAAGCATTTTTCTTATCCTCTAAATGGCCAAATAAACGTGATGTTTCAAATGAAGTCCTAAGAGAAAGAATAAGCAAGCATCTACTTCTAAGAAATCTGTCTAAAAGAATGTCTCTATTTAGATTCCTCAGGAATACACTAGACTATATGCATTGAACACAGGGAGTATCCTATTTGGATGTCCTATTTCATTACTGGTCTAAGTAAAAAAAGAAGAACTAATGGTTTTAAAAGAATCTTCCAGAAACTACCTCAGGTGTTGGTGAATATTAGATACAAGAGACTTAGGAATCCCTATTCCTAAAGCCAAGAGTTTCAGTAGAAAACCTGTGTGCTTAATCTGGCCTACCTGACATCAGGATAGTTTACCTGAAACTATTTTTTTAAGTAAAAAGTATTTTTACCTAATTGGTATGTGTTTGAACTCTTAAATGTAACCATCTGTCCACTCCCATCCCACCCAGAAGACCTGCCAGGAGGAGATTCAGATCAATTTGTAACTTCAGCTAAAGTTGGAGGTAATTATTATTAGCTGTTAAATTTTATTTCCACAAAAAATTATATCACAAAACTAAATTATTTTGAAAAATCATTACAAAAAGGCAACAGATATAAGAAAACATTTGTATCACATCTAATAATCATGCATCAAGCTTGATCATCTTGGCTCTTCTTTGTCAATACAAAATTAATACAAGAGAGAACTATATTCAGTACCTTGTAATAGCCTATAATGAAAAAGGGAATATACATATATATATGTACAACTGAATCACCATGCTGCACACGAGAAATTAACACACTGTAAATCAACTATACTTCAATTAAAAAAAATTAATGCAGGATGTTCACATGCTGATCTTGAGGTCTATTAAAATCTTATTCTGATTGCTTTCTTGGCTCATTCCTGCTGGGCCTGCTTGGAACTTTGCATTAAAAAACATGGCCTAGTTTGAAACTTTTTTCATTTAATAAATAAATAAATGGAAGTCAAAATTTACCTAGGGAGATCTTACCCCTGGGATGGTACCAGGTTTAAACAGGTGAGAAAGACAAGAGTATTAATTTTGTTTGACCCTGTCTTTAGGAATTATACCAATCCCAAATTATCTCTTTCAGGCAGGTCCTTTTATTATCTCTATTTGAGACACGTAGCTGTCAAGTCATTTACCCAGGAGTTACCCAACTAGGAATAAGAACTGTTACCCTTGACAAGTCCTGGATGCACTGCAGTATGATGAAGATTCAGAAAGCAGCAACAAAGACATGAAAGAGAATGCTGACTGGGCAAAGATGTTCAGAGCTGAAATATGACTTCAGAACTATGGAAATCAACTTGGAAAAAAACTAGAATCAATGGAGTAGGCACTGGTTTTCAATAACCACAATTAGAGAATAATAGCTCAAGCTGTTTGAGTTTTATATCAGTATAAAATGAATGTGCTCCTAAGCCAATAATTCGAAAAATGCTACTCATTAAAAAATAGTAATATAGAAAGGTAATGTCAGAACACTTGCTTGCCTACAGTATAATTTCAAAAGTTATATTGCATCATTTATATAACTTTAATACGTTTAATTATCACATTAGTAGTATACACTTACACTTTGGTGTAAAAATACAGCAATTAAAAATATATTGACTAGATAATCAGATGCTAAGTATTATTCCTGTTACAAGTTTCAATTTGTAAGGTGCTAATCATACCAATGTAAAATAATAGATATTATTTTATTATATATTATTAGCATCTAAAACTAATATGTAATACAAATTAAAGGTTATTTGCAGAGATGAGAATCAAGAATTCTTCTGAAATGATAAATCACCAAAATGTTGCCTCTACAGAAATTCCTACGTTAAAATTCCGTTGTAGGAACTGTCATAAAAAATTAACTTCAGAAAACAATTAATTTTCATGTCCAAGTTTTAATTAAAATTTATCTTTAGACATGGAAATTATGCTTTACCAAGTTACAAAGCTTTCAGCAACATCTAGCATATATATTCACTTACTTAGCAGATTCGTAGGGGGAAATACATATACAACTCTGATAAACTCGGGAGACGGATGAAAGTTTTTGCGAGAACGGCACACAGTATGGGTTACGAAAAAGCCTGAGTTTTAAGTTTCCCAAGGGACTGCTCTGAAACCTTGAATTAGCGATTAGATTC
The DNA here is from genome assembly GCF_048773025.1 of Camelus bactrianus. Taxonomy (NCBI): domain Eukaryota; kingdom Metazoa; phylum Chordata; class Mammalia; order Artiodactyla; family Camelidae; genus Camelus; species Camelus bactrianus. The sequence continues at coordinate 39,819,252 of NC_133553.1, read as the reverse complement.
CCCACGGCGACCTGGATAATTTGATACTTTCTAAGTGAATTCTAACACTCTTATTTCATTTGATTTCCATTATTTTTCTTATTTTGTAGTTTCTTTTCACTTAGGACTCCCTGATGTTTGGCTTATTTGCAAATGTTTGTCGCACTGAAAATCTGGCCTTCACTTTGTGTAAAATAGGTAGAGAATCTGAGTGTGAGCAAAACAAAGCAAAACAAAACGTTTGCTGGAGGATGAACGCTGAGAAAGACCCAGGGAGCAGCGGTGAGAGGCGAGCAAAAGTCTCCGGCAGAAAACTCATCTGGGGTTTGCAAGGACCTTCTGGGGCCGAGGCATCAAGCTGCCCGCTCCCCAAGCACCCACGCCGGGCGCCCGCGTGGAGACACTGACGACCTCCGGGGTTGAAGCTTCCGAGGCGCCGGCTCCGTGAGGCTTGCACGGGGGAAGCCGCTGCAAACACGCTCGGCTGCGGGAGAACAGCAGGGCTGGCCTACAGGAGGATGCCCCGCCAGGACGACACCCGCACGACCCGGAAGTGCGGTGGCCGTCGCCGGAAGTGCCGCCTCAGCATTCAGCCCTCGGCCCCCAGGTCGTGTACTACCCTGGCCCGCCGAGCCGCCCACTGCCCGCCTGCGCACGCACCTGTGCTCGCCGCGCCGGCCTCTCTGCCTTCGGAGACCCGGGACCCGCGGGCTAGGCGTTCGGGAGCGAAGCGGCGGACGGACAGTAGCCCTCAGCCCGCGGGTCCCGAGATCCCTCGCCGCGGCCGCCGCGGCCCAACCCAAACAGCAGAGACGCGGGGGGAGGAGCCCTCACCGCTCGCCCCGCGGCTCCCGCCTCTTCCCGTGGGGCGATCTGCTCACCCGGGGGCTCCCTGCGCACCTCTGACACACAGGGACAAGTGCGCTCCACCCCACGCCTCGGCCCGCGCCAGCCTTTACTGCCCGGGTGCCGCCTCCCTCAAAGCTCGGCTCCCCGCCCCGACCACCGCGCCCTGGCTCAGGGCCACCGCGCCGGCCCGGCCGGAGACTCGGCGCGCGCTTCCTACCTCCTGCGCGCTTTCTCCCATCACTGGCGCTCCCCAAACCCACCTTCTCCCCTAGTATCACCCTTCTTCTGTGCCCTTTCTAGGCACAACCTTGAACCCTACGCAGAGTCAAACGCAGACGTCTTGCACGAATTACTAATCAAGTTTTCCTAGCTTCACTTGAACTCACTTTCTCTTTTAATGAGCTAAATCCCCAACCTTTTCGTCCCGTCAACCCGCACCACCATTCTGAGTTGCCTTTAGGCGGAAACCACTATCTTCTCAGATGCCTAGCGGTCGCAATTTTACCCAGCTTCACTTTCTGTGGTTTGTATAAGGAAAATAAAATTCTGCCAAATAAACTTAACAAAACTGCATATTCACTCCCTTCTGTGTTGTCCTCACTCTGAGCTTTAGATTTAGGCTTGCAGAAAACTTAAGTCTTGAGCACTAAATTCCCCACCAGTGTACTGAATGGATTAAAAACGGGTGCACTCCTATTTATCAAAAAACAAAACCAAAAAACTCCTTTATAGAGAATCAGAAGGCTAATTTAACAATCTGTACAAAACTATTTACTAATCAAGATTCTATAGGATCTTTAAGACTATAAAATGTTCTTAGAGCTTTAAGCAAGCTGCATACAAGAATAAGTAAGCCTAGCCAGGTCATTTAGTAAAATTAAGTTATATTTTGGAAGACAGCAGAGTAATACTTAGCCTCTAAGATTTGAAACTATAAAGCACTCCCTTCTAAGAACCACTTTTATTCACATTTTGTTGTGGTCTGCAAAGATAATACAATATCATGCTAATATTTGATTTATTTACCAGAATATAATATAATGTAAACCTGTCTAGCAGGGTGATAATAGGTTTCTTTTTTTATACTGTCTCCAATAACACTTAAAGGAAATTTGAAGCGCCTTGAGGTTTAAGCTTTTCCAGAAGGAGTCCATTGAGGTGTTCACTGCTGCACCAACACACAGCACAGAAGAGATCTGCAATAAAAATGTGCTGTGTGGGCTGAGGACAGGGCCTTACCCACCCTCTGCTCCAAAGTGAAGATGTCAGCTGGTACTGACTTGCTCTTCAAGTTCAGGAAGTGGGATAAAATGGCTGGATTCTTTCTGCATGTAACTAACGCCACTTCTCTTTGATTCTGTTTCTTGACCAGTAAAAACTATCTGAGAGGGTAGAAACTCACAGCCGTTTATCTTTGGTAGAGTTAAAACTAACAAGCAAAGAGAGGAGCTGTATTTGCCAGGCAATGTAGTCAGAATGACTCGAAAAAGAAAAAACTGACTCCCCACTACCTCTACTAGGAATATAGTCCAAAAGGAATGTCTGAAGGAAAAAAAAAAAAAAAAAAGAAAAACCAAAAACAGATAAACCAAGAAACCACTAGGAATCTCAAAGTTGCTGTTCGTCATGGACTGAATGTTTCTGTTCCTCCAAAATTCCTATGTTGAATCCCTAATCCCCAATGTGATGGTATTTGGAGGTGGGGCCTTTGGGAAGTAATTAGGTGAGGAGGCTGGAGCCCTCCAGAATGGGATGAACACCATTATAAGAAAAGTAAGAGACCAGAGCTCTTTTTCTACCAGCTGACTGCAACCTGGAAAAGGACTCTTATCAGGACCCAGCCATACTGGCACTATGATCTTTGATTTCCCATCTCTAGAACCATGAGAAATAAATGTTTGCTATTTAAGCCATTCAGTCTATGATAATTTGTGGTAGCCGCCCAAACTAAGACATTTTCATTCCTCACAACTCCTACTTCAGTTACATGGGGTTCAGCCTTCTCTGCTCCCTCTGTAGAGCCTGAATCTCCATATCAGAGCACTTACCCTGCGGAGGGCTTCCCCGTAGGAGTTTGCCATTATCTCTTCAGCCACAGGGTATAAAATTATGGTGGGTCTATTGTGTTCAGGGTAGGCTAGGAATAGAGTTTAGGGAAAAGAGGAAAAATAATCCTGTGCTTAATATAAACAGGGTTTTTGTTTGTTTTATGTTTAAACTTTACAGGATCCTAGAGCACAAGAAAATTACCCTCAAAATTTCTGAAAAGATAACTATAAATAAATTGGACCTTCTAAGGGAAAAATGCTTTTTTGAAAAAGGCATGAGGATAAGTTTATCAGCTATTTCCACAAGACTAAGCAATTAGTGCAATAAATTATTGATCACATAAATACAATAAAATAGTTGAACCAATATTCCTGTACTGAACAAATCTTAAGCTATGTATAAAAGAAAAGTTAGCAACAGTATTTATGTAATATGATTTAGCAATTCAGTATTGAATCAATTTTCTAAAAATTGTCAGAAAAATTAAGTTTTTGTTCAGTGTCATTTTCAGAGAGACATATACTTTGCTTGATGAATACTAACCTTGGTCAATGATTATCAGCAGTTTTTCCGTAATGCTTCAAGATAGGAATGAAGATTCTTCAGAAATTGCAGGAGATTTTGTAAGTCACATTCTTAGGCTGAGTTTCTGTAGTCAGCCTGTTTAAGGAACAGCTTTGGATACACTCTAAAATGGAACTCAACAAATTCAGAGCAAAAAGTCAGTTTGCCCCACCCTTCAGCATTCTTCCTTCACTTGAGAGAAAATGTTCAGGGGCACCCTTGACAGTATATATCTCAACTTCACAAGCCAAGGTTATTTTCATTGTTTGTGGCAGATTGAAAAAAAAAAGTTCCTCAGTTAGAAAAAATGCTGTCACACTATATGTATGTACAAATTAGCTAAAGGAATTAAATAGTTTTAATTATATATAAAAGTTAGAACGAAAGATTTCATTTAGGACTTGGTTGGTAAATCAACTTTGTCCAAGGTTCTGCTGGGAAAAATTGGGGTTGGCAGCTTGCCAGACCCACTGTCCTCAGACTAGCCAAAGAAAAATCATTTTCCCTTTAGGAGCAATATCTCTTTCAAGAAATTGTTCAGTAGATGGAGGCAGCCTCTTGGTTAGCAAATCAATCCACAGAGAATGACTTTTCTGATGCAACAGAGACACATTAATTAATCAACCATTGTTAAAACTTCTTCCATTTCGTAGAAGTTGTATTCCCATCTTTGTAATCAAGCCATGTGTTTGGACTCTCATTCACAGAAGTGAATCTAGAAAAAGATGAAATTGAAATTCACCACTGTAATAATTTTAGAAGAAAGCTTGTTTCATAAAGCAAGTGACTAAGCCATTTGTATTGTAATAAAAAAACAATTATAATTTGACTCTTGAGAACTGGGAACATACCTTACCATGAAAGTCATCCTATGTAAATTGTGGTTTGTTTCCTAAGCACCCCCCCAAAATCCTTGGTAATGCATATGGTAATACACTCTATGGTTTTCAGCTGAATTCTAACTCAGAACTGCTGATGTCAGGAAATCATCTATTTGTTGCTATGGCCTTAGCTGCTTCCACTTAGAGAAAAAAAAAAAAAAAAAAGTGGCTTTGACCTTGTCAGTTGCAGCAGCTAAAAACTGTCCAATGAGAAGAGATACCCACTCTCCAGCTATGACGTCTGCTTACCAGCTAATGCAAAAAACTCCTACCACCAGCCTCAAGCCTCTGCCAGGTTTCCAGCATGAAAAGAATTACCCACTCAGCCATGGGGCTTCTATGACTTTCTCACATGAAGCAAAACAACTCTTCCAATACTCCTTGAAAAAAAAAAAAAAAGAGAGAGAGAGACAATTCTGACAGTAATGACATTTACTCTCTTAGTAGAAAACTCCCATTTCTCAAACAAAAAGGGGATGAGAGGAACTTAACTTTCTGGGCATAATGACTGGCTAGTCACTCAGTACAGAAAACACAACTCAGGACCTGTCTGTATTTTGTAAATGAAAGATTGTTAACAAACTAGTTTGAATAATTTAGTCATTTACATACAGAAATTTTACACAGTGAGAATAGCTTCAAATTTTTTTCATAAAGCATTTAACTGTGAGAATCCAACTTTAGACATAAAGGCACTTCCATTATTTTCTGCTGCTAAAAGTTTGTGATTATGCAGACATGACCATAATTAGGTATTACTATTTTCTCCTCTTCTTAATAAGGAGAATCTGTAAAGATCTTTCATCAAAATAATTTATTGCTACTGTGTCTTAGGTTTTGGCTTCAAAGGCATCAACCATCAAATAAAAAATGAAAATTTCAGTTGATCTAAATACTTCAAAATATTTTGGTACTGCCCATCATCTTGTCTAAAACCCTGCCTCCCTTCTCATGTCTCACACCCTATCTCACACCCATCACTATCAAAAATTTCCTGACTTTCCTCCCACATATCAGCTTGTGAAGGAAAAGCCGGGGTGGTCTAACAAGATAACTCACAAGTCTAGGAATGTGAAGGAGAGGCTGGGCTGGTCTAACAAGATAACTCACATATCTAAGTATCGGAATACCGATCTGAGTTCTGCTGGACTAACTTGTAAATCTAAGTTAATTAGTGTTGGTTTGCTGTTCATGTTTTTTGCTAGCCAGCTGGGTTTTCAAAGATACATATCTGGCTTTGGAATGTTGGTTTGCTGCCTCCCTGCCTCCACTTTTGTGATGATAATGCTGCTAAAGCTGTTCCATGCCTATTGGCCGAATACTCCAAGCTTGTACTTTACCCTATAAAACCTCATGTGCACGTCTTGGAGGTGCTCAGAGCTTCGGAGCAGAAGCCCCTCTGAGCCCGCCGGCGTAATACATCTGAGTACTCCAACCCTCCGAGTGGTGCTTGTTTCTTGACTGGCTTGTCGTTTCCGTAACAAGCTCACTGCAGAAACCACTAAAACTGCACTGAAACTGCTCTCACCAAGGAGCACAGGGTCTCCTGATTTCCCAAATAGTGGCTTTTCATCTTTAGAAGAGTCTCTCCATTTCAGTACTGTTGCTATGTTGGACCAGACAATTAATTGTTGTAGGGAGAACTCTCTGTTGTAGGATGTTTAGCAGCATCTCTTGTCTCGACCCACAAGTAAGTCGATATGTAAGTACATTTTCCTAGAGAATTAAACAATACTTGGGTAGGCTTGCTAAGCAATGCCCGAACATTGAAAGAAAATGCTATAAATTCTTAATTTCTATGTTTTGGATAACTTTTCTTCAAAGCATGAGCCATGTCTTAATTCATTTTTCTACTCTTGGTACTTGATGTTCAGTAACACAGATCTTGAATGAATAAGTAGATTGATGGATAAATGAAAATATTGAGGTATCTGAATTTTTCAACCACGTTTGGCAAGTTTGCACATATGTAACCAGCCTATGGGATTGCTTTAAAAAAATTGTTTTAATTGGCTAATTCCAAGTAAGGTAGCTTAAAGGGGAGAAAGTCCCTTTGGTCATGGGACACAGAACTGTAGGGAAGCTGAGAGAGGAGAAATGAAGTTTCCAAAATTTAATAGAAGCTTATGACTTCACCTCAGATGAAGTCTCATTTTGCCTCTAGTCAGCTCTGTTTATCAAGCTACTTTTCTCATCAGAATCATACTATCTAGGGATTTGGAATTTTTTCAAAATGTATTCATACTTTAAAGTGTTTTAGCGTCACTGGTTTTTGCTTTGCAAGGTCCAAAGCATCTTTTGGGTAGCATTTGTAATTAAGAAGACAAACTGAAAGACTGGGATGTTTATGTGCATGTAAATCAACTGGGTTGCTCCCTGATCATGTAGATTCTCCAACCACCAAACCTTCAGATTCTTAGTTCTGAGATGGGGGTTCAGGAATTTGCATTTCAAAATACAATCCTGAGTTGATGTTGCATGGACCACCCTTTGAGAAATATCGCATGTGGCCAAATTTCTAAAGGAAAAATGAGATCAGGCAGCTTATTCTAGAGGAACAACTGTTGAATCTGTTTTTCGTTCACTTTTGGTCTGTGCAAAAAGGGATTCAAAGACCATGAAAGGGACCAAATGAAATTCTGGTTTTGGAAACTAAGCACTTCATTAGGGGCAATAAATTCTCCTGGTAATTTCTCCTGCAAGAGAGAGAGATTGAAGAGAGAGAGAGAGAGAGAGAGAGAGAGAGAGAGAGAGCGCGAGCGAGAGAGAGAGAGAGAGAGAGAGAGAGAGAGAGAGAGAGAGAGAGAGAGCGCGCCCGCACAGTGAGAAAACAGTTCCCTCTCTTTCAGCAGGAGAGGAAAACATCCTTGTTTCTTCCAACTCTTCTGACAGGTGCATTCCCAGCCCAGGGCCTGACTGGCAGCTCTTGAGCCATGTGTTCTCGCAAACCTTCATTTCACAATGTGAGATGAGGCAACAATCATATGAGCAGCTCCTGCTCTTTCGTTCTTTGCCAACAGGTTCAGTGCTGTCATCCAGATTAATCATTTATGTCACAATCGTTCTCTGCTTGCCAAATTCCTTTGCTCCCACCAGTTAATCCTCAGCACGTGTATAACCAGGGAACACACTCAAAGATTTCATGCGAGAGGTATGAGAATGTTTTCTGCCCCTTCATCAGACACATAGCAGTGCATTGGCAGGGAATATGGGCTCCTTCAATGTGATTTCATGTGTTTGTGTGTGGTTGTCACCCCAGCCTCTGAGATGGGCAGAGCACGGATTTTCATTTTCACTTTGCAGATGAGGAAACAGCCTGTCAGAGATGAAGTGTGACTTGTCCAGGTCACACAGTGACCAGGAGCTCAGCGCTCCTCACTCACAACGGAAGGCTCTTTCTTGCCTCTCTGCAGAAACCTAGTTGCTGGTTGCATTTCTACTGCGTGTTGGCTGAGCTGTGAGAGCGAGCTTAGGCTCGAGCAACAAATGTGCAGAAAGGTAAGGCAGTGCTAGTTAATTTTTAGTGCACAAAACAAGAAGTTCATTGAGGTTTTCCTCTTGTGCATTCTTTTACTTAGTAGGGAAAGAAAATTTAAAAATATTAAAGAATAAAAGTGCTACCCTTTATTACTAAGTGACTAGCAAAATACTAATTCAAACTTATGCTCAGAGGAGACTCAGAATATTATCTAAAAGCAGAACTGATATGTTTGTGAGAACACATCAGACACCCCCTGGGGATTTCCAGAAATGCATGGGGCACCCTAATTTTTGAGAATCAAGATGCTGTATCAGCAACTGGGGACAGAGAATCATCAAATGAATGCTAATATTAATGTGATGTTACTTATACTCACCATCTGGGGCATCTTGGTGAAACCTGGGTTATATTTAGGCTATTATGTTGAGTCAGCAGATCTACTTCATTGTCCATATGGACTTACCAGGTCTGCCAGTGTCTTAAAATTCAGATAATGATGTGTTTTTCCCAGCCTGTGGGACTTACTGCTTCTAAGTTCAGTGGTTAGAGTGCTTTTTCTTCCATTTTTGAATTCTGGATATGCAAGAAATTTCACTGGTGAAAGTCACATGCTCATTATTAGCAGTTGTAAATCTCTAGATAAAGGATGTTGATATGAGAAGGAAGGGGGTGCATAGGAGGAATTAGACGTCTGAGACTATAGTTAATAGTTTTGTGGGTTTGTTTAGCCACATGCATTAAGTGGAATGAGCTCTGAGAATTTTTGCCTGAAGGAGAAAATGGAAAATACGTATCACTCAGGAATGCTTCCAACTACAGGTAACAACAACAAAATAATCCAACTAACTGTAGCTTTAAAAAAAAGAAAAAGCCCAGTGGTTACTGGCATTGATTCATCAGTCGATGATGCCATCAAAGGCCAAGCTCCATCTTTCTGCTTTATCATCCACAGCACTGGCTCTCGGTCCTAATGCTTGTCTTGCTCAAGGTGGGAAGAAGGGAGAGAGAGACATGGTGCCAGTTACCAGGAAAGAAAAGCTGCTCAGAAATGCTCGTGAAACTTAGTGGCCAAACATGGAACACATAGCCATTTCTAGCTGCAGGAGAAGCTGGGAAAGGGGGTATCCGGATTTCTGACCTCCAGGCTAGAAGAATGAAAGAGTGAAGGAGATTGGGAATGGTTTGGGGTTAATCAGCCAACAAGGTCTGCCACTCTGACCAAGTGGAAGGTGGAATGAGTAACCAAGATCTAGATGCGGAACTCTGCAACACGCAGCAGTGGATTTTACTTTCCTCCTGTGTATACCAGATGTCTTCTCAGTCTCTCTCTTGTCTTGGTTCAATACTGTCTCAAGGTTTCACATCCTATAATAACATGTTAATGCAATTATTGTGAGATCTCTTGCACGGAAGAGTTTTAAAGCAATATCATTGTCTCTTCAATCACAGTACCCTAATTTTTAGGTGCAATTTAATGCTTGATTTTCATACACTATGGATTCTAAGAATATCTTCACAGGAACTGCCAATTGCTGGCAGACTCAGGCAAGATTTCCTTCTGAAAAGAGGATTCTTATGTATTCTGTGACATATGTAAAAGCCTATGGTTTGATATGCCTTCAGCAGGATGGACGAGATGGACTAGAAGAAAAAAGAACAGGAGAAGATAGTAACTAGGTGGTGAGCACTTTGAAAGAAGAGAGCTCTCAGGAACATTGCCTTGAGGGTTATAGAAGGTAGATGCAATAAAGCTATAAGGAAAAAAATTGGGCCTGGAGAGTATGATTTTTTTTTAGAGGGGGGAAATATAATTTTTAAAACTAGAGTCAAAGCATTAAGAATTATTAAAGGTAAGCTAGCATTTATTTTTTATTTTTAAATATTTAAAATAATTGTAATGAGTGTCCAATCATAGTATCTGGATTCTAATATGCCTGATTTTCCCTATCCAATTTTTCTAGATTCTAGAAAGAATCATGGCAAGAAAATTGGAATACAAACTAAAACATTTTTATTCCATTTTCACAGCTTACAGGAATTAGTTCTGCCTTCTGTGACTTAATTTATTGCTTGGATGTCTCTGACTACAAGTAACAAAAAAACCTATGTGAAGTGTCTTAAACACTCAAAATTCTTATTATCTCACATCTTAAAAAGTCTGAACATCAGATCAATCCAGCTTCCCCTCAGTATCATTAGGAGCCCAGACACTTTCCATATTTCCATCCTGCTACCCATAGCATATTGACTTTCATCCTAGGTTTGTATCCTCATGGTTGCAAGATGGCTGCCACACCTCTAGGAATCATGCCCTCTCACAACTGCTTTCAAAGGCAGGAAAGAAGAAAGAGGCTCTCCTCATGCATCTCTTTCTTTTTATGAGTGAGAAAGATTTCCCCAAATGTTCCTTATGTCTCAATAGCTGTAACTGATTATCCTCATGCCTTAGCTAAAAGGGAGCTATTTTAGGGAAAAAAACAAGTAACTGCCATTTGCAGCTTTGTTGTGAGAGGCAGCCTCTGTCAAACAGCAAAAACAGGGAGGGGAATGGCCATTGTGCAGGGAACCTTGTGAGCAAGAAAACAAAATTACTTCATGAACAGAGTTGGTATCTTCCTCTAGATGTTTCAACAAAAGTGAGTCAGATTTCTAAACCTGACTTCATATCAGAATAGTTCAGGTCCAGATATTTCCTGTCTTCCGAGAGTAATTCTAGCTAATTAACCGACTTCAGGAAATAGGATGCTGGTCATGAGCCTGAGCTAGTTCTCCTGCTAATATGCTTTTGCACTTTAAGAAGTAATGACTGCGTTAAAAAGGAGAATGTGTTCCAGCAACATATTATGTTGCCAGAAATATCATTAACAAGGGCCTAAATATTACAGGCAGTCAAGTATTCTTAATCCCTTAATTCTGGCTAGCAACGTGAGGGCAGAAATCAAAACTGTCTACCCAGGGTAATTCAGTTACTTCTAGATGTTAAGTCTGAGTCTTCCTCTCCCTGTTTGCTTTCTGTCTCTTTCGGATCTTGCTCTGTCTTCAGCTGCTGCCACCTTTGGTCATTTCCATGACATTTAGTTTTAAGGCCTAGCACTATGTTTCTTTTGCGGCCCAACCATAAGCTTTTTCTGGCCTCTGGCCCTCTCAGCACTCGGCCTTCCCCCACCCACTCCATCCCTGGGGATTTTAGAAACACTTGCCGGCTTTCCTACCTGGGCAGGGGGAGCAGAACTTTCTGAGAAAAACTGGCTATTCATAAAAATAACAGTGGCACAATTAAGCATAAATATCCAAAAAATGACATCCTGACCACGAGATTCTACAAAATCTCTAATTTCCTTAACAAACTTGCATGAAAGTCGCAATTATGATAGAGGAAAATAAGAAATCAGCATTTCTCCATGCATACAAGTACTGCTCTGGGACCGCAGAAAGAATTCGATCCTCTCTTCTTAGATAAGAGAACAGAGTCAGAGATAAGATAATGTTGCCTTGGGGGAAAATGTTTGCTTTAAGTGGTTTTCCTCCTGGGAGCCTGACTGTTCTTTGGGGATTCAGCACTCAGGGCTGAACCAGTGTGGGTTTCTGTGTCAGTCAGCTCTACTTACAAAGCACTCACTTCTGAAATGAAGACCTATGAAATACTAAGTAACCCCACACGAATTAGTGCTGCGGGCCCTGAGTGGCCTAGGGGCTGTGTAATGAAACTGGCATTTCTTGGGTTTTTTTTTGTTTTTTTTAAACATGGAAAGAAAAAGATGACTGATAAAGATTCACCACAATATTTAAATGTTTCATGCAGTTTAAAGGAAGAGTTTTGAATGATGACAATCTACGTATTTCAATATACTGTTTTGAAAGTTAAAATTTAAGTTAAAAAGTTTCATATGGATATCAATTTATCAAGAATTTTCCTGTGGGTGGTGGCAGTGGGGATGGTTTTAGCCTGGGGCTATCTTGATAGAGTAACTCTGGGAGGGACCCCTGGGCTGCTGTTTTGGCCTCTGAAATGGACCTACTTTGTGACCTCAAGCAAATCACCTTAAAGGATCTTTGTCATGGATGAGTCAAGGACCTAACCTTGCTGGAGGAATAACTCTCCCAGACTTCAGACAATACTATAGAGCTACAGTCATCAAAACAGGTACCAAAGCATGGTATTGGTACAAAAACAGACATATAGACCAATGGAACAGAATAGAGAGCCCAGAAATGAACCTACAAACTTTTGGTCAACTAATCTTTGACAAAGGAGGCAAGAATATACAATGGAATAAAGACAGTCTCTTCGGCAAATGGTGTTGGGAAAACTGGACAGCAACATGTAAAACAATGAAGCTAGAACACTCCCTTACACCATACACAAAAATAAACTCAAAATGGATCAAAGACTTAAACACAAGACAAGATACAATAAACCTCCTACAGGAAAATATAGGCAAAACATTATCTGACATACATCTCAAAAATTTTCTCCTAGAAGAAATAAAAGCAAGAATAAACAAATGGGACCTAATTAAACTTACAAGCTTCTGCACAGCAAAGGAAACCGTAAGTAAAACAAGACGACAACCTACGGAATGGGAGAAAATCTTTTCAAATGAAACCGACAAAGGCTTGATGTCCAGAATATATAAGCAGCTCATATGACTTAATAAGAAACAACCAAACAACCCAATCCAAAAATGGGCAAAAGACCTAAACAAGCAATTCTCCAAGGAAGACATACAAATGATCAATAAGCACATGAAAAAATGCTCAATATCACTAATTATCAGAGAAATGCAAATCAAAACTACAATGAGGTATCACCTCACACCAGTCAGAATGGCCGTCATTCAAAAATCCACAAATGACAAATGCTGGAGAGGCTGTGGAGAAAGGGGAACCCTCCTACACTGCTGGTGGGAATGCAGTTTGGTGCAGCCACTGTGGAAAACAGTATGGAGATTCCTCAAAAGACTAGGAATAGACTCACCGCATGACCCAGGAATCCCGCTCCTGGGCTTGTATCCAGAAGGAACCCTACTTCAGGATGACACCTGCACCCCAATGTTTATAGCAGCACTATTTACAATAGCCAAGACATGGAACCAGCCTAAATGTCCATCAACAGATGACTGGTTAAAGAAGATGTGGTATATTTATACAATGGAATACTACTCAGCCATAAAAACCGACAACATAACGCCATTTGCGGCAACATGGATGCTCCTGGAGAATGTCATTCTAAGTGGAGTAAGCCAGAAAGAGAAAGAAAAATACCATATGAGATCGCTCATATGTGGAATCTAAAAAACAAAAACAAAAAGACAAAGCATAAATACAAAACAGAAATGGACTCATAGACATAGAATACAAACTTGTGGTTGCCAAGGGGGTGGAGGGTGGGAAGGGATAGACGGGATTTCAAAATTGTAGAATAGATAAACAAGATTACACTGTATAGCACAGGGAAATATACACAAGATCTTATGGTAGCTCACAGAGAAAAAAATGTGACAATGAATATATATATGTTCATGTGTAATTGAAAAATTGTGCTCTACACTGGAATTTGACACAACATTGTAAAATGATTATAAACCAATAAAAAAAATGTTTAAAAAAAAAAAAAGGACCTAGCCTTGAAGTTCACTGAGCAATAAAGCAGACAGACATATTGGTCGCACAACTGCAGCATCTCAGAAGGGCGCTGCCGCAGAAACGACTCATATAACTGTCTTATGCACTGGTGAGCCTGGTGCTGACCCATCAGAACTGGGAGAGGCCTCTTGAACCGTGCAGCCCAGCTCTCCCACCTGGCAGATGAGGAGCCCAGAGAGAGGAAAATCACTCTTATTAGCAAGATCATATAGTCAATGAATGCAGGTTAGGCTCATACCTCAGCTCTTATGGTTACTGTGAGGTTTTAATTTTCCCCAATGTTTAATTATGAATAAAGAGTTTATTTTATGATTAAATGCCAAGCGAGCATGCACACAGCACTCTGAGTAATACTCCAGGCTCTGTGTCCTAGAGAACAGAGGGGTGACTTGAGGAAATGTCCCCAGTGAAGCAGGCAAAGGTTGCTTTGGGTATGAATTCTGGAGAGACTAAGCAGGGCTTTTGGCTGACTTGACTGACAAGTGTGACCCCTGCTTGAAGATTCCAGCTGCTGGGCCAGAGTCATGATGGTGTTCGGAGGGGTCGGAATGGAGTCAGGCTGGAGCGTGCTCTAGAGAGTTCCCAGGGAGGTGGCTGTTTAGAAAGGAGCCTTTGGGCAACATATGCTGCCCAGGGTCCCAAATGCCTCCACCCCAAAGATACAGCCCTTTGAGCCCTAAAAGGTCTAGACCTCAAAATAAATAATAAGAAATAATATTTATTTAGTAATTCTGTATGAAATGTGATAAGTATTTTTTTTTTCATGTTCTCATTTCATAATCATGGCAAACCTTGAGTTAAGTATCGTTAACTGCCATCTTACAGATGAGGAAATTGAGGTTTAGAGACACTAAAATAATGTCCCAAGACCACCCAGCATATAAGCAAGCAGAGATTCCAAATCCAATTCTTATTCTGAATTCACATTTTCAATCGTCATACTTCACTGTCTTCATACTTCACCGGTGGGTTATGTCCTCCCAGGGAGGGAGCAGGGATTTATTCCTCTAGAGAAGTCAGTGGCCACGTACAATAACAGGGTCTAAATTCAGGATTCTTACAGGGACTGAGCTGTGGACAGACATGGGGCAAAGTGAGTGGGAACTCTATACAGTTAAAATCTGCCACTGGGGTCTGGTCCAGGATCCTTCTTTGAGTTACAGAAATTCCATGATTTTTCTTAGCAAATCTGCCCATTCCACGCTCAATGTCAGGAATCAGAAACTAATCATTTGAGGAGGGAAAAGAGACAAAGGAGGAGGAAGCAAGTTGGAGATGGGGGAGCAGCAGGCACTGGACACGTTCAATGCAACCTCAGAACATTCATCTGCCTCAGGGCTGCAGTTCTCTGTGGCTTTGGGTCTTACCTTGTCTTCAGCCCTGGTCTTGTGGAAGTCACAGGGCAGGACAGGATCATGCAGGAGAGCCCAGGACCAAGGGACTATGGATGTCCATTCAGGCAGAAATGGAGACCAGCTAACGCAGGGCAGGTGTGTGTGTGGATGGTGGGTCCAGGTGGGGAGGCAGGATCCAGAGTCAGAGCATCTCTGTGGGCAAGGAGGTCCAAGCGGCACGAGTGTCTGGAGCAGGTAGGAGGGGTCTGTGGGTCCCTGAGATCATCTCTATCAGGAGAAGCACATGTAAGTTTAAGAAAGTAAGCCAGGCAAGAGCACTTAGGACTTCAACAGAAATACTAGACAAGCTAGTGGGTTCTAGGTGCCATGTTTTGGCATCTAGCCCAACTGTGAAGTTCTCAGAGCTACCACCAACCCCGGACAGACCACTGATAGAATCTGTTCTCTTGCTCACCTTGGCTGGCTTACTCTGCTCAGGGTGGGAGGAAAAACTGGCCACGAGAGGGCAGCAGGGAGCCACAGACGCCCTTAGATTCTTACAAAGGACTAAGTGCTCTGGGGTAGCCCAACTTAACTAGGTAGCAAATTACCCAGGCAAAATGGCACGGATTCCTCAGCCCCACCCTGGACATTCTGATTCTGTAGCCTAGGTCGGGGCTGACAGTCTGTAGTTCTAATACACGGCCCACATGATTCTAATATAGCAGCTCCACAGCCGGATTTTGGGAATTGCTCCCCTAAAATATTCTGTATCTTCTATTGGGCTCCCTTAAACCAAGATGACAAATACTGTTGTTAGGAGAATAATATCTGTTAAAATATTTTATTGGAAAAATAGATCATGTAACAGTGAGTATGTAAAGCATATGCTCATTTCAAAGATGATAATAAAGCAAATAACTATGCAAACACCTTTTAGGATAAAAAGAACTTTAGAACCCCCAGCAGTTTAGAAGCCCCTTGTGTGCCCCTCTCATCTCACATTCCCTCCTCCCCAGGGGCAACTTTAATCTTCAGGTTTGTGAGAATGGCCCCCTTCCTTTTCTTTAAAGCTTAGAACTTCTGATTTTACCCCCAAATAGCATATTTTTAAACTAGGGCTGATTTTGAATTTTAGTAATTTTTTTTTCAACTAACAGTATGTTTGTGAAATAAATCCATGTGAATGCATGTGTTTATAGTTCATTGCCTTGCATGGATATGCCTACATGGATTTATCACCTTTCTTGACGGACATTTAGGGAGCATCTAGATTTGTTTGTTTGTTTGTCCCCCCCCCCCCCCTTAGCTATTAGGAACAATGCTGCTATGAAAACTTCTACATCTGGAGAATTTTGCATGAGTTTTTCTAGGGCATATATCTAGGAGTAGAATTGCTGGGTTTTAGTGTATGCATAATAAGCACTTACCATTTAAAAAAAAAAAAGACTGATAAGTTTGATCACATTAAAGTTAGGAACTTTTTAAAGACAGTGAAGAGACAAGCCACCCACTGGGATAATATTTTTGCAATACGTATAATTGATAAATGATGAATATCCAGAGAATATAAAGAACCATGAATAAATAAGAAAAAGGCAGACAACCTAGTATAAAAATGGGCAAAAGTCACACGCACTTTACAAACCAGCAAATCCAGAAGGCCATTACAAGTGTCCCAAGATGTTCGACCTCATTAGTTATCAGGGAAATGCAAATTAAAGCCACCAGGTTATATCAGCACATAGCTTACAAATTGGTCAAAATTTAAGAACCTGTCAATAACAAGTGTTGTTGAGGTTATGGGACAATAGAAACTTCCATGCGTTGCAAAGTAAATGGTATCATCACTTTGACACACTCCAACATTATCTAACTAATCCTCTCGAGGCTCTGGTATTAGAGGACAGGTTGAAGAATGCAGTGGAATCTGAGAAGCCAAGTGTCCAGCGCTAAGCTGGGGCTATGGAAGGAACTCGGGAACGGGGTCTACAGGAAGCTCTCGCCGTGGTGTAGCTGTGGCCTCTGTGGGCTCACAGCCAAACATCTGATGGGAGGCCTAGGGCTGCAGTGGGGCCTGCAGTCTGACAGAGGAGCCAGTCAGGGAGCGGAGGAGAGCAAGGACCCTATAGGGCACCTTATCTCATCACAAAGACCCTCTGGGAGGAATGGCTCCTGCTTCACTCACTCCTGCATCCCAAATCTTGTCTGAGTTCATCTTTTGGCCAGCTCTAACCAGGACATATAGTAAAGGGGATTGTGGGAAATGTAGTTTCCATCTGTATTAGTTTCCTATTATTAACGTAACAAACCATAATACACTCAGTGGCTTAAAACAATGCAAATTTATTAGCTTGCCATTATGGAGTTCAGAAGTCCAAAACGGGTTTCACTTGGCTAAAATCAAGGTGTTGGCAGGACCTGACTCCCTCTGGACACTCTCAGGGAGAATCCATTTCCTGGCCTTTTCCAGCTGCTAGGAGCTGCCTGGTGCTTGGCTTGGAGCCCCTTCCTCCATCTTCAAAGCACACTACTCCAACTTCTGCTTCTGTTGGCACATCTCTTCTCTGACTCTGATCCTCCTGCCTCCCTCCTATAAGGAGGATGATTATATTAGGCCCACCTGGATAGTCCATGGTCATCTCCCCATCCATCCTTAGTTGCATCTGCCATGACTCCTGCCAAGTAAGGAAACATATTCACAGGTTCCAGGGATTAGGACCCGGACATGTTTCGGGGGTCGTGACTCAGTCTACCACAACAACACAGTCCAGCCGCCTTCTCCCATCAAACTGGAGCCTTTCTCACCGGAGGTTTTTCAATTTGCTCACCTAGGTTCTCACAGTGTTTGATCCTCCCCTTTCAGGGGTGAGTTTTGCTGGTAATTTATGGAATCTCTACTTGTAAGATCTTTCTGGCCTTTCCTTTCTCTCTCAGGCTCTGCTGCTGTCCCATATTTTGGCACACCCATCCATATTCTATTCTGGGGCTGTGGGAATTCCTTTTTACCTAGTTTTGTTAAAGATTCCTCAATATTTTTTATCATCTTAGTAGCTATGCTTTTATGATGTGGGGAGATTAAAGAAAACTATACTGCCACCAAATTCTTGCTGTCTGAATGATCTGCACTCTTGCCATGGCTTCAATGGATAGAAGTGCATTTTTTTAATATTGAAGTTAAAAAATCAGTACAATGATAAAAATTAATGAAGGTTTTCAAAAGACCCTTTCTAAGAATGGATTTCCTAATTGTTTCTCTTCCCAAAGCATCCCCTAAAAAATGACTCAGCACTAAACTTCAAAGCTGAGAAGTTATTTATACTACTAGAAATAAAACTGGGTATGAGGGTGATGTGGCCAAGATATCCTTCCATTATGGTCAGAAATGAAATTGCAAAGGTTTAGGGTCAGGATCATTTCTCAGTTGAAATATCAGTTTCAAATACCTATTTTAAAGATTCTCAAACAAAGTGGTTTGATTTCTTAGCATCTTGAAAGTGTTTGGCTTAACTTCACCCCAAATGAGATTTCTAGACTGTAAACCACACAAAGGAATCCCTTGGACCACCTATCTCAAAGCTTCTGCTCGCAACCACAGAACACACGTGCACGCACGCGCACACACACACACATACCCCATACCATTTGAAGTGTTTGCCTAGCATATGACCATCTTTGTGGTTATAATTTTCAAATATCTATTTCTGTACCCTTTTATGGGGAATTCAAATCTCTAGCAGAAAATACTCTTCAAACAAAACATACTCATTGCATTTGGGCAACCACAGACCACCTGGAGGGCTTTCAAAGACCAGATTTTCAGAAACTATAATTTAGAGCACAGAAAGAATCGTGGTGCTTTGAGTTGAGGAGGACCAATAAGATACCTGGTACAACCTCCCCCTGCCGCCCCAGATTTAAAAACTAGTAAAGCAAGCAATTTGTATTGGTTCAGATATAAAAAAATGTCTTAAAGGGGATAACTATGGAACCCAGATGTTGGCTGAGACTTCCTTGCCCTCTGGGGACTGAGGAAACTTTCTAATGAAACTTGGTTAAGCTCCTGAATTCACAAATGTATCTCTGTTTTGCCTTCCCTCAACCTGGACGCTCAGGTCCTTGGAGGGTTCTGTAACTGGTCATTCTCCTCAATCATCTCTTAAAGCTAATGACATCAGAGAGGAGTCACAGGGGGTCATGTGACAACACTCCATAGCCTGCCATCTTCTACATCTTCACTTCTCTCCTCCTCCCTCTTCTCCTTCTGAACTCCACCTCCATCCTTCCACAGGGAGCAGACAGCCTCATCTTGCACTGTATGCCCTGCCCGCATGACCTTGGCACCAGCCCTCCCAAACATCTCCCTGTCCCCAAGACTAATCTGCTCTGAATGGCCCTATCGAGTATTTTCCCAACAAAGATGGGACTCTGTTGAAGAGGAATTCACCTACCAGCTGCTGAAAGAATAAAAATGTCTTCATCTCCTTATAAATATGGCAGGTAAAATGATCATTAAATCACAAAACTATGTGAAAAGTTATTTAGTCCCATCTTCTACAGAGAAAAATCCACATAGAGAAACCCAGACAGACAAGTGAGGACAAATGTGAAAATGTCTAAAGGCTTCTCATCACAAACCCCATCCCTTAGTGGATCCTGTAAACACATATTACCTGAAATGTGTGCCTCTCCCAGTTCTACTATCAGAGTAGGTTGCTTTTCTTTCTTCTTCATTCTCCTCCAATCCTGGGAAGTCCTTCTTCTCCATTAAATAAATCTGTCATTCTGTTCTTTGCTTATAGGTACACATCCAAAAAGTAAACTTTATCTTGCTAGGTTTTGTGTTTATTTCACTCACTGTTGAAAAGGCAGTGTTGCAATGAACTGTATTCATCTGATATTCCCTTGTAGAGAAATCAGTTAGTTCTTATGACAAAAATAAGATGGATTCTTATATTTTTCTTTAAGCATTTCATGTGTATGTGTGCTGTTTTACTGACAAGGCAGCAACTCCCGGGACCCTGTCTTATATTTCCTTTCAACCTTCACCTAATCTAGCATGCTGCCACCTACTTGCTTTAGAAATGAATATAAATCACTAAGATTCACTGGGCTGCTTCCTAAATCAAACAAAAGAGGGCACTGTCTTTACTCAAAGGACTTTACAAAGCAACATGATGTAATAGGAAACATTGGGATTAAAGTCTGAGGGCCTGACTTCAAAAGGGATGTGGGCAGATTATTGAACCTCTCTGAGTTTGGTTTCCTTGTTTGTAAAAGGAGTAATAATAACTATTGCCAGGCATAAGATTGTCATGAGAATCAGATAAGATTGTGCATGTTAAAGTTCTGTGTAGACTGCAGAACATTTTACAATATTGAAGTTTTAGCCATCAACATACCACATAGGATGTGGAAGGAAGAAAACATGGGTCCAGTCAATTCTCTGAATCTTCTGTGGACTTGACCCTCAAATCCCTTCCTCCAGTTCAATTTTTCATACAAATCTTTCCTTTATCTTCAACAGCAGCCTTGGGTGTGTGCTGCACTGGCTGTGGCCTGGGTCAACAGGATAAATCTGAGCAAGCAGCTTAAACTCAGCCCTTATGAAGGGAGGTCCCACTGAGCCACCAATTGTCCAAGAGGATTGGTTTGCCTTTCCAGAGCTGCAGGCTTCAAGCCCACCCCTGTGGTTGTGACTTTTCCTTCCAGGCCTTGCCTGGGTAGAGCCCCTGTGCATAAAACGAGACACAATCTGGACAGCCAGACTGGGTCATTCAGACCTAAGCAAATCTTCATCTCTCTGATCCAACCAAACCCTCCAAGGAGGGTCTAATCCATGTTTCTTTTGTGGACTGCAGGGGCCTGACCAGGGTGGGAACAGCAGTATTTTCCCAAGGCTGCAGGGTTGGGTCTGGAAATCCCCTGCTGGGTCAGGCATTAGCCCTTTAGTTGCTAGATCTAGGGGGACTGGAGAGGGACAGAAAGTCAGGACAGTGAAAGGGAGAGGAGGAGGTTGGAGGGAAGCCCTTAGGGGAGCTGGGCCAACAGCTATTTACAAACCTGTAGGAAAGTATTTAAACCTATTAATACTTGGAATGCACTTACGGGGGAATATGGGCTAAATACCAGCACAGGGATTGAGACATCATCTGTCCCCCTGGCTTCATAGATAAGGACATTGAGTAATCGAGCCAAGGTCATTCTTTACCAGGAATGGCCTCTTTGCTGCTGATTGTCCTCAATCATCTGGGCCTCAAAGCATGAGGCCTGAAGAGCAGCCTGGTTTCTATGGCAACCATAAAACAGATGTTATGCTGGGACAACCCTTTATTTCATCAAAGTCTTTTCACTGGCACCTTGAATTTGATTTCCTAACACTTTCTCCTGTTCCTTCATCAGTAACTCACATCAACAAAAGTTTGTTAAGCAGCTACTGTGTAGATGGGGCTGGATTCTACAGGAGCGATGGAGGGCCAGAGAGAGCTTTGGGTTTTAAGGAGGCCACAGGCACAAGTGGACACAGGTGTCACCTGAGGGGGTCCAGTAATTCCTGAATTGCTGAGCGGAGGGAGGGGAGGAGCCCGCACAGCCAGAAGCACCCAGACGGATGTGGAGACCAACAGATGGAGCCTGGGGAAGAAGTGCTCATCCCAAAAGATGTGCCTGTGGGTTTACAGGTTAAATTAGATGAAACCAGAGAACTCAGCATTGAGAGCTGATACTAATAGTGACAGTCGAGTAAGGCAGTGGTTTTCCAACTTCTCTTAGAAACAAGTCTTATGAGAAGCTGAAAATAAAAAATGGATTAAAGCAGAGCTGTGAAGTGGGGGTGGGGTAGGATGGAGAACACTGTGGAAGGGCTGGAAAACTGCTGGAAAAAAAGAAGGCTCTCAAAGACTAAAGAATCTTGCCAAATAGCTCCTGCACCTCATTCCAGGATCCTGACGAGGAAGGCCTCAGGCTCCTCAGATCCTGGGAGATTAACTCAGGTGAGAGACCTCAGGAGACTGAAGGAAACACCGAATGTCAACTACTCGGTTCTCCATGAGAAAAATGGTCTGGGCTACTTATGTATTTTCCCTGTAGTTAAGCTACACGACAAACTCAATCATAATCAGAAACCACTTTATGACTTTAGCAAAAGAAATCATGGCCACAGGTCTGGAAACATTCAAAGCCTGTGTCACCAACATTCTCTTTCCACACAGACATGCATATATGGCAGGACATAATCAGAGGGAATCTGTACATGGGAGGATAAAGAAGTCAAATATTTAATTCCATCAAGCTAAAATATCCTGATATTTCTATCTTCTAATCCAGTGGACTCCAAACTTTATTGATTATGGAACCCAATGAGCAAAAACTGTTGAAGCCTACATCCCTAGTATATTTATGAATTATAAAACCTTCTTCTGCTAAATGATGGTTTAATGAAAAAAAAATGGCTTCCATATCCATGGATTTCCCACGTGTGAATCTTCTTTCGATGGAAACATTCAAAACATTCTAACAAATGCATACGGCATTTGGTGATAACTTTTCTCCAGTTTGCTATATCTGTAGTTAACTGTGAATCACAGTGTGTAGAAACTGTGCTTCCAAGCTCCTAAGTTTTGTGTTTGCCCTCTGATCTTATCTACCACTGAAGAACATGCCGCCTCCCTTTCTTGTGTGGAAGTATTATGATCATTAAAAATATCGAGGACATCAAACCAATAAGCAAGTCTGACTGTCCGATTTATACCTACAAAAGCTGGGACTAAACTGGTTTCTTAGCTTGTAGAAACACGAGTTCACATCATAGTTCAAACATTCTTGACTTGATAGAACTTTTCCCCTCAATAACCATCATGCCTCATCGAGAAACAACTGTTCTCGTCACGGATCAGCATCCATATTAGCACATAATAATAAAGAGAATGATTTGAATTGAACACATTGACCTTGATGTCATTCCATCTTTACAGTGTCATTAAGCACACTGTGTAGTTCAGCCCACTTTGAAAAGATTTTTAATGAATTTTTCTTGATGAATAAAGCAGTGAGTTGATTCACAATCACTGGTGCAAACTTCTTGGTGCTTCCTTGCCACAAAGGAGTATGAAGAAGAGTCTGTCTAACCTACTCATTCAGCTCTTCTTCTGCTCTCTTTCCTACTCTGGGTCTAAAGAGAAAAACTTTCCTCTCCTCTTTTTTGAATTTTCGATATGGACTTCAACGGTCTTGTATGGACTTTCACATATGAAAGAAGGAAATCGAAGAATTTGGAACAACTTTCTTTTGCTATGAATTAGGCCTAGTTGTCAAGCTGAGTGTTTTGCTGCAAAATCCTACTTTGAATAACTAAAGCTGTTATTCAAACTAAAGCTGTTATTCAAAATATCCATTTTTTGCCCCCACTTTGCATTCCTGCTGGAACAATTTTAATCTTAGACGATGTGTCAGGCTGCCTAGGGAGAAGGGCATGGACCCCCTAAAATGTAAAAAGAAAACACACTGATATCTTTCGGTCTCTTTCTTTACAGAGCTCCATCAGCGTCTGCAGGAGGCTTTGCCGTCACTCTGCAGACCGTGCTTGCCGGCCTGAGTTTCAGCAGCACCAGCCGTGCCGCACTGCAGCCCATGGCCCTCTGGGGACTCCGCGTCTGGGCTCTCTGTCATGATTAGTGTTTCCCCAACCATGTTTCCATCCCCAGCAGTTCTGGGCTTTGCTCTTTAATCTCTTCCTGTCCACTGCCACCAGGGATGCTCTCACCCACCACAGGAAGTCTCCAATTCATGAATGGTCTGTGTATGGAACGTCTGTAAGAGTAGCACTTGAAACCCAGAACTCATTTTTCTGTAGAGAGAATGTTGTAAGTGTTTGTTGGGTCTCCAGGTCAAGCCACAAAGGCCCATTCAGCCCCAGCACAGGTAATGAATTTTCCCTTTGCTTCTTGTATGCGTTGTAGACTCACAGAATGTCAGAGCTCAAATGGAATTTAGAACGTTGTGCCATACACTGGTAACAGTTGTTTCCCACTGTATTCTGTTACGAATTCCCCACATTCCATCTACATTTAGACATTAAGTAGGGTCCTGTGGTCTAGCCTGGAAACCCAGTCACCCTTTATAACATGGTAAATCAAATACTTATAAAGTGGGAATGGTCTTGCCACAGAGAACTTCACCCTGGCTATTTTTCTTTATATCCTTTGAGGCATGCTGCAGGACTAGGTCTTTGTCAATGATGTTGTTACATCTGCGTACACAGATCTGGCCAATACTTATGCACCTTTAATCAGTACGATCATGGGAGCCATCACTGGGAAAACCAAAGGGCTGAGGTGTAGGAGCAGAGGTAGGAAGGAAACCTCGTGGTATCTATTGAGCCAAGGGTACTTCTGTCTTGGGGGGGGAGGAGCTTATCTTTCCTGTCCTCTTGTCTGAAATGCTTTCCCCTAGGTATCTTTAGAAGACTCCATCAGCTCTTTGCTGAAGTATCACTTCTCAGCGAGGCCCTCAGTGACTGTTCTCTCCAGACCAGCACTTCCTGGTGCTCTGGTCTCCTGCCCCTGCTTTGCTTTCTTCATAGCACTTCATTTGATGATTTGTCAGCTTCCTTCCCTGCCACTCCTCCCTCGACTCCCAGATTAGCTTCATGAGGGTCGGATTTTGTCTTTTCGGTTTACTCTTGTACCGTCAGTGCCTGGAACACTGTCTATTCAACACATCGTAGGAGCTCAGGAGATGTATTTTTAAATGAAAGAATGAAATGAGTAGTAGGTAAGTGCTAGATACTTAATATACCTGTTATTTCACTTAAAACACTGCTGTGCAGTAAGCGGCGGCTTCTTCTTCCTCCTCCTCTTCTTCACAGAAGAGTGGCAAAACATCCTTAGTTCTAAAAGTGACTTTAGCAATATAATTTCGTGACTTATACACGCATTTTATCAGTTTCCAATTGTTGACATTTTTGAATCTTAGTAAAATCCTCTCACAATCCCTACAGAAGAAATTTGAATTAAAAGAAATTCTCTTTGGATTTAGTTGTTAGAAGCAGCGGTGGGGGGTGGGGGTGGGCGGGGGAAGGACAGCAACTCTAAAGTGGTTTGTCTGGAAGGAACTACCATGAGGATAATTTTTAGCCCACCTGACTCAATTCAAGTCAATAAATCTCAAATGAGTAATTACTACGTGCTGGAGTGGGGAGAATTTAAGGACCCCGTCCATCTCCTCATCCTGGGAGAAATAATACACAATCATCTTTTATTCATCCACTCATTCATTTAACAAGCACGAATTCTGCCTTTGAGGAGTTCTATTCCACAGAGAAAGACAGCTTTGTAAAAATCCATTGATAACCCAGTGAGATAACAGTAACAGAGATGTCTGTGCAACATGCTATGAGGACACGTGGAAATGTAGATTTATCATCCTTTTCATCCTTGGCTATGATCAAGGTTGCATACCAAACCCTCGAAGAGTCTTCCTGAAATTACTTTCTTGAATATATATAGAGCATGGTTAGGCAGACTTGGCACATTCATACAATGCATCAGACCTCAGGCACCTACACATGCGTCAGACACCAGGACGGGGCCCATCTCAATACACGAGAAGCAGATTCTCACCCAGTGCCCCAAAACAAACATCCACAGAAGTATATCAGAAGGGGATTTAGAGCCACGTTTTGTGAGTTAATAGGAATGAGAACAACTTTGGAACCAGATGCAAAATTGGACTTACACTTGGCTCTCACTTAGCTGGGCATGGTACCTACTATCTCAGAATCTCTCCATCTCACAGGATTGCTGTGAAGAAAGCTCCTAGCACAGTCTGATACTAAGCATGTGCTCAATAAACGTCATATAACAATAGCTACCTTGTTCTGCTAGCTTCGGGGTAAATGTTACATATATCATTTAATCAACAAAATAATCTTATAATTATTATATTTTACAGATGAAAGGACTGAGGGTAAGAAGTCATGTATCTGCTAAGTGGTTTAGCTAAGACTCATCACATTTTTATTCTCTTCCAAAGTTAGTCCTCTTAAGCATTACGTAAATAATTATAATTCCCTCTGTTTTTTGTAAGTTCTTTCTGTAAGTTGCTTAAGGATGTCATAATCTAAAATAAAGATGTGTATATACAAATCTTTATCGGTTAAGTCCCGGCGTTATAAAATTGTCTTTCCCTCATTAAGCCTTAATTTTCATCGACAAGTTGTAATCTTCATGATTTTATTTATTGACAGTAGATGGCGCTGTTGATTGTCCAAAAAGAGAAAAATGTGGCCTTAACATCCCACCCCCACTCCTTTTGTTAGCCCTAGAAACAAAAACAAAACAAAAAAATCCAAAAACCTGGAAAAAAGAAAGTAAATTTCTCATTCCAATGAAAGGTTGAAATTAATAGTTTGAACGGCCATGTCATTGAGCTGGATGTGTTTTATTTGAGACTCTAGGGAAAATTTCCTGGGCTATTTGCAAAATTTCATTAACAGGATTAAAACAAAATATAGTAAAATTTAATTAGACAGACAATAAATTTAGAGTTCTTTGTTAGATAATTTTAGGAAGAGATGAGTATTAAGACAACTATGAATTTATATTAAAATATACATAACTTCCATTCCAGAGTCCTAAAACGAGTACAGAGGAATATGATGGTCAAGATGAAAACACAAACAACTTAATTATCTGACCTTTGAGTAAGTTCCTTAACATCTCAGGTCATAAATTTCCACATCTGTAAAAGTGAACTCTTTTTCGCCTAATTCACAGGACAGTTACATAGAACAAATGTAGTAAAGTAGTGTAAACACCTTGGGAATGCAATGTCTTACATCCAAATAAGTCTTTATTTATCTTTTCCATACATTCACTCCTATAGGTACAATCATAACAGTGAAAACTGAAATTTAGAAGACTTGACGGTTCAATTTCCTCACTTGTCCACAAACAATATAATAACCTTCAGTGTTTAGATTCATGTAAGAAAAGAGACTAAGGTATTTTCAACCATAAAAAGAAAGTTTAGTTTAATATTCAGTGATGAGAAAATTAAATAAAAGAATGCTCGACTCCAAAGCATATAAACGAATTGAGGCAGCCTGTTTCCACTGTGCTCCCAGTAGGAGCGTGTGTTCCCGTGTATGGAAGTGGCGGGGGTGTGGGTATGTGGGATACGTGTTTGTAGGGTACAGACCAAGCAGACTTGCTGAGTAAACTTAAGCTGCAAGATGGTCATAACCCTAAAGAAGACTATGTGGAATGTTCCCCTTGACTTTCACAAGAGGCAAAGACATTCCCTCTGCTCCCCCACCTTTCATTAGACAGCTTATTGCAATATCTTTTATATACATATGTATAGACACTTCTCAAAAGAAGAAATTCAAATAGCTAACAGGTGCTCAGCATCTCTTATCATCAAGAAATGCAAATGAAAACCACAAGGAGACATTACCCCACACCTGTCAAGGAGGCTATTATCAAAAAGACAAAAGATAACAAGTGTTGGCTAGATTGTGGAGAAAAGAGAATTTTCTGTGATGCTGGTGGTGGGAATATAAATGGGTGCAGCCACTATGGAAAACAGTATGGAGTTTCCTTAAAAACTTAAAAATGGCACTACCATATGATCCTCTGCTCTTCTTTTAACGAAAGATTCACAAATGTTTGCTGTTGATGGTAAGTATTGCCATTTTTGCCTCAAGAACCCTGGGTATCTCATGGCAGAGCTGCTGGGCCCCAAGTTGCTGCCCCAGGGAGTGAACACCCTCCATGCCAGCAGCTCTAGGAGGCCAGATGCAGCTTCTCCATTCCCGGCAGGAGTCAATGTCCCGTTCCCATACTCCACTACTGGATCTGGGCTTTGGGAACCTAAAGCATCATCGTCCTGGCATAACGGTGACTGGCCAGCTTGTAAAAGCACAGGGGGCAGGTTCCAGTCCCCTGCCCCCTCCCCTCTGCTTTTACAGATTCTATCATATCCTAAGGCAGGAATCCCTGCCTGGCCTCCATCAGGGCTGCGTCCCATGCCCCGGGGGGCAATACCTTATAACCTATTGCATTTATGATTATAGAGGTGTTTGTGTGGTTTGTTTAATTTCTCCCACCAACTCTCAGTTCAGGGTGTATGTGAAACATGTCTGTCTTTTTGACCCCTCTATCCCTATGCCCTACACAGGGCCTAGCACAAAGTAGGTGCTCAGCAAAGAGTTGCTGAATGACTGAAAGAATGGTTGATTGGCTTTAACCTTCCCTGGAAAGGGCTGGCAGGCATCTAGGGGTTAAACTAAGCCACCCACAAAGCGCCCAGACTGGCAGACTTGATGCCACTTCTCAGGCCCCTCAGGAGGACAGACCTACGGAGGGGAGAGGTGAGTTTCTAGTTGAGACAGGCTGGGTTTGTGGCCTGCAGCCCCCATGTGCTAAGCTCTCCCCAGCCTTTCCTGCGAACCCAGTCCCACCAGCGTGTGTCTGCCTGCCCCTCTGCTTCTTCCCTTCACTGCTCCCTGTGGGCGTGGGGCTGGCACCGAGCTTGATCCTAAGTCAGTCTGTTCTAACAGGAAGCGAATAGCGTTCCTCCCCTGATGGAGGTGTTTCCTTCTTCAAGAAGTTACAAAGGGCTTCTTTCAGAGAGCAGGGGGCAGGCCTGTGTGTGGCCACATGGCTGTCTGCCCTGTGTGGAGCGAAGCACGTTCTGGACTCAGGCCTCTTCTCCTGCAAGAGGCAAGAGGTGGCTGGTCTCCCTGAGCTTCAGTCCCTTCGCCTGCTGGATATAAGCATCTTCGGGAAGCCCCCAGGGTCACTGTGAATCTTTCTTGGCTTCCAGGTAGGGAGGGATGCTTAACGTACTCTAATGATAGATTCTAGAGAACTTCTAAGAAGAGATGCCAAGAGTTGGTTTGGCTGCGTTAAAAAGATTACTAATTACAGTCATTTATGGGACTTGCTGCTTAGCATTCTAGCTAATCACTGAGCAGGCTGTAAGCATTATCAGTCTGGTGAATATCTGTCAGACTATCTTTTGTTGTAATTTTATTCTCTGGCGACACCTGCTCATGAAGATTCCCTCTGTTCTCATGCAGCAGAGCTGCCTGCTCGGGACTGAAACAAAACAACCCAGAAGGCATGCTTTCTAAGCACAAAGGATAAAAGGCCTATAAACATATCACATTATTGCTTTTTGTTACTTGGGGAAAGGTTGGTTGGTAGAAGAAGGTCGACAAAGCACTAAGTTTTTTTTAGCCGTTTCCTATACTCTATCCACACACACACACACACACACACACACACATACACACCCCACCAGCACTCTGAACGTGGGATCTGTCAGTTTCAGAAACACTGTCCATTATGGTGCTTTGCAGAGAACAGAAGTTGTTTTTCCCATTTTACAAGAAAGAATACAAAACCCTAAGTGCCTGTTACTCATGGTGCCCAGGTCACTCAGGAAATCTGTGTCATATCAAGCAATATGGAGCTTGGATCAGAACAAAAGAAGGTTAGGTTAAATCCAAGCAGAAACGTCTTGACATTTAGCTTAGAAAGGCATGTAGTTCCCTGCATTAGGTTCAGTTTTGCAAAATAACCTCCAAAATGCATTGTTTGTGTGTGTGTAAACGTGTAACCCTTGGAGCAGCTTGGAAAGAAGCAGGTCAGCGTGGCCCCCACCCACTGTCAGCCTCCACCACCTCTGCACGGAGACGATAAACTGGGGCCACTGACCAGGGCCTCTCGACCAAGGCTGGAATGCAGACGGGGAATTGCACACATAGAAAAAGGAAAACAGATCAAAATCACTTAGTTCCTATATAAATTCATCAACTTCTATCCAGTCAGTGTTTGGCATCGGCACCAGGGGATCAACCTTTCCAGGCCTGTTGTTCAGATGAAGACATTACCAAACACAAAAGGCACGTCAAGTCCTCCAGCACGGCAGCAGGCCCGAGATAAAAACCAGACTTTGGAGTCAGAGTAGGAACAAGTTACACTGTTTTAAAATATTACTTACTGTTAAAAAAAAATAAGGAATCAAGAATCAGAAAATTAAATGTAAGCACAAGATTAAAAAAAAAAGCATTTTCAAGCATTTTTCTCCTTAAAAATACTACTTCCATGTAAAAGTGTGATTTGGTCCTTAGCACACCCCAATGACTGGGTTATTGGGTAAGAACAAAATGATGAAAACTTAGAAACCATCTAGTACAATTCTCATCTGCTATATTTGAATCCTCTCTTTGTGCCCCAACATCTTTTCCCCCTGCTCCTGCAATTCAGGCACTTCTCTTAGCTACAACACTTGCAAATCTGATTCTCTGGTCCTCCCAAAGACTCTGTAAGCTCTCTTGCATCATTTAGCAAATTCACTTTCTTCTCAAACCAGATGGAACACATAGGTTCCACGGCTTTCAACAAAGAACCTGGTAACCCCGGTCACCCATCACTCTATGTGTATCCTTCCTATTTATTTCTGAATTACCTTCAACTCCTTCTTTGCTGCTCTATCACTCCTGCCCTAGCTCAGGTCCTCACTATTCCTTACCTAGAATATTTTCATGCCCTCCTAATTGGTTTCCCTGTCTCTGGTCTCTTCCCACTTCAACCCTCCCTCCACATTCCTGCTGTGTTTTTATCCTTTTGAAACTTAATTATTCAATTAAGTACCATTCGGTACTTCGTTGCTTTATGAAATACAGATGGTGTCCCATTGCCAACAGAATATACCCTAAAGTCTTTCATAGCATGGAAGGACCCCCGTCACCTTGCCTGAACCTGCTCACACAGTCACTAAAAGCAAAAGCGTTAGTATCAGTGACATCGGATGAGCTATAGGACCTCGAGTAAGCCCCTTCACGACGTAGAGCCTCGTCTGTAAAGTAGCAACAATAGCACCTTCCTCATTTGTAAAATGGTGATTTGAAAATTCCAAACTCATAGCATTGTTATGAAAACTAAATGAGATAATGAATAAACATGCACCTGGCCCTGTGCTTGGCATATAGTAGGCATTTGATAATGTGTGTGTGCATGTGTGTTTCATGAATTGCCACTCTCCACCTTGTACAACCAGGCAATCTTAAAATCATCCTTACATTTTCATGCTGATATACTTTTTTTTTTTTAAACCTCAAAGTCCTTCCTGCTTTCTCTTTTGCCTGATAAGCTATTGCAAGATCAAGCTCAAATGTTACCTCCTTGTGGAACTTTCTCTGACTCCAAGCAAGATTGTCAGTCCCTCCTCCTAGTACCTCTCTGGTGGCAATTATCTGACCCCATTGCAATGATTTGCTTACAAAGTCACCTCTTCCACTGACAGTCTTTTTCATTTTGAGATCAACCAAGTCCAAAGTGATGCCCAGCCTACAGGAACACCTCAATAAATGTGAGATGAATGGATAAATGAAATAATGGTGAAAAGGAGAAGGATGGACTAGCCACCTTCTTTTTCTGGGAAATTAAGTTTGGCTGAAAGCATGAAAAGTCCAAACCTGAAACTTTACATGATTACCTAGCAAACCTACCTAGGTATCCTTTAAGGAAACAAAGAAAGTTGAAGATTACATAGTGAGTGAGTAAGAGTAATTATTTTACAAGTGATTTTTAGGCACACAAAAGAGTTGTGTTATCAAATAAAGTTTTATTTAAATAGGAAGTTGTCCAGTTGCTATAAGCAATTATTTACTTAATTTTCATTTCAACAGGGAAATATATACAAGATCTTGTGGTAGCTCACAGTGAAAAAAATGTGACAATGAATATATGTATGTTCACGTGTAACAGAAAAATTGTGCTCTACACTGGAATTTGACACAACATTGTAAAATGACTATAACTCAATAAAAAGAAGTTAAAAATGAAACACACTCACACACACAAATTTCAAACGTGGGCAGGGCAAAGCCTCAGTAATAGTGTTTGCTACCAAATGGAGTTCTATCTAGTCTCCATTAAGACAAAGCCCCTCAGAGCTGGGAGAAACAACAGTGGGAAAGAGAACACTGGCTCTGCATGCAGCTAGTGACACTGTTGTGTGGGGTAAAGCACATCTGAATGATGTTTGTTTTTTTCACAAGAGTCAGCAAGAAGTTTCAAACTATCTAATGTGTCCATAGTTTCATTGTCAAATCATAAATTGTAACTAAGGTCTTCGAGAAGAGGGTTATTTTGTGAGTAACCTGGACTTTCAAACAAAATATACAGAAACAAGGATAACCTGACTATTACTACTTCAGGACCCTATGAATTGGCTATGCAAACATAGTTTGCAGCTCGGTGGGCCTGGAAGCCATGAGAGGCTCTGTCTACTTCCACAGACACTTTTCCATAGGTGGAAATTGCGATTAGAACTCTTGGTCAGCTCTCATCCTCGCCCTACTGACATTAGCAGGAGAGCTGCACTCAGAAGTTCAGAGACAACGTGAAACTTGGTTGGGGTCACTCAGGCCAGGGAACCTTTTTAAGAACAAAAAGCCCAAGAGGTTATGACCTTGGTTGCATCTAAAGTAAAGACTTTGCTGTTTTAGATTATAAACTGGTTTGGGTGAAAACCAGTTGATGTGTGGACAATCTGACGGGTTCAGTAGGCTTTTTAACCTTGTAATTATCTCTTCACTAAAGTAAATGTTAACCTAACCATTGACATTTGATAAGTCACTCTGTGCTACCCAAGATAGAAGATAAATTTTTATCATTTTTTGAGACGTTAATATGCATTTCTCATCATATAACACTATTCTATTTTGTTGAAAGGATGTATAGAAGTATATTCATATACATGTGCAGTTAAGCACAAATAATTGCACATGTATACAAGTTTTTCTGGTTTTCAGAATATACATAGTTTTTAAAACATGGCACTCTTTGGAGAACAAATGGTGATTTCACTTAACAAGTCTGAAGGTCAGGCTGTGGTGACAGAGAGGCCCGCATGAAAATCCACTGGGGAAACCAACCAAATTAAAGATGAAGTGGCTCTGTAGGGACCACAGGCCTCTTGGGGCCTATTTTTGCTAAAATCAATTTCATGTTGTCCTACTCCAGCATCACGGATAGTACCACTTCTCAGATTAATGAGAACAATTGTTCTCAAAAGATAAGAAACATGCCATTACTCAACAAGCACAAGCAGACAACCTGTTGAAATTATGCATAAATAAAACCATAACTAGAGGATCTCAATCATTTTCAGCCATTAATGTCTTCTGCCATCTTTGAAAAAGCCCAGAGGAAGAGGCAAGTGACAAGTAGTTCACACACAAAGACATGGGCGTACCAGGGACTCCTGCCAACTCTACAGGATCTAAAATAGTCCTTTGACAACTCAGCAAGGAATGGGTTTCAGGCCCTGAGGCAACTGTGCACATCAGAGGAATGGGCTCCCTCCCTCCAGCTGGGGCCCCAGCTAATCTTGCGGTCTTCACAGGCAGGCAGCTCTGCTCTAAGGGCAGCCAAGTCATGCTTAACAAAAGCCAGCTGGAGAAGCAGCCCAGCCCAAGCCTGTGCCCACACAATGCTACTGAAAGTGTCTTCAAGATTTTATAACATCTTATTTACTCTCCTTAGCAAGAGAAGCTGGCAGCGCCCTCCTCCCTCCTTTCAGAATAGGCAATACTGACCTCTCTCTGGGGGTTCTTCAAAGATCAACGAATAGAAATCCCCACTCTGGGCATTATCAGCTTGTGTGTGAGTCGGCCCCTGAGACTGGTTTATTTCACACTCAACAAACATGAGCACTCACTATGTGCAGGGCTGGGGGGCGTGGAATTCATAGAGGAGTAATGACTGTCATTTATAAAAGAACAACTCAGGGAGGAGTAGTAAAAGTAAGATCAACTCCAATGCATTGCACTCCTACTGTGTGTCAGGCCCCATGGGATGCCTTTTACCTAATTGTCTCATTTGATCCTCAAAACACTCCTGCAAGGTATTTTCATTCCTACTTCACAGACTAAGAAACTGAGGCTCAGAGAAATGAAAAGACTTGGTGAAGCTCAGAATATTCAGGTTGTGAAGGGATTAATTACGTGGTGAATGGGGAGTCCCCGAAGGTTGTTGAGCAGTGAGGTGACCTGACCAGAGACTAAAGAAGTAAATGGAATGGCGGGAGGATGAATCAAGATGCAGGAAAAGCAGCCAACAGACCGTTAGCATTTGGTGGAAAATGTGATGAAGGTTGACATGCAAATCTAAACAATATGCATATATGGTTTTTTTTTAAATCATCTGCAATAAAAACTATAGAGTAAAGCCAAAGAACTGCAAAAATTCAGGCCAATAGTTACTTCTGGGAAGGATGGACAGAAAGAGAGGAGGATGTAATTAGGGTTGAAGTCTCTGGGGCCTTAAACAGTACTTATTTTTATTTTATTTATTTTATTTTTCAACTTTATTGAAAAGTTTATTTTCAATTTTATTTATGATTAACAAATCAAGTGGTAATCTATTTAAAACACACAATCTGATGATCTGATATACGTACACATGGTGAAAAGGATTCTCACCATTAAGTTAATTAAGTTAATTAACACGTCCATCATCACCTGATATATATATATATATATATTTTTTAGTGAAAATTCTTGAGTTCTACTCGGCAAATTTCAATTGTACAATACAGTATCCCTTGAACGCAGCCACAAAGCGGGGGCACCACGCATGTGTACAAGCTCCTTCCAGAGAGATGTTGGCATGAGCTGGAGGGAGAAAGTTTGCATTTGAAGAGGCAGAGTGAGGAAGGGAAAAGGCCTCCTAAGGATGAGCCAGGTGGAGGTGTCCATGGGGACCAATGAACAGAGAGACACAGGTTTGCTGCGGAGAGACAGTGACTACCTCCCCCTGGCTGATGCTTTGAGCAATGGCAGGAGAGAAGTTTGGTCGGGGCTGGAGTCTAAAGGAACTTGACTTCCATACTGTGGATCTAGACTTCACCCAGAAGGCAATGGGAAGCAGTAAGAGATTAATGAGCAGAACTAGTGCATGTCAAAAGCGGTATGTTATTTTAAAAACCAGCCCTGAGCCCAGTGGCAGTGTGGGGGATGAATCAGAGGCAGGGAGAAATCAGAGACAGGAAGACCAATGAGGAGGCTGCTGCAATAGCCCAGGCATGACGTGGAAAGGACCTAAACTGGAAGTGTCAGGGGCCCAAGGAAACAAAGGATGTGGGAGACATTAGGAAGGGCTATTCCATGGGATGAGCCTTAAATAGGATGGGAATCCATTGGATAGGATGGTTCTAGGAGTTGGATGAGACTCAAAACAAGGTTGATTTGTTGGAAGCACTTCCAAAATGTCACTTTGTTACTTATTCACAGATATTAATGACTTCTCCGGTGTCATTACCTAACTCACTTACAATCTGGGAACTCACATCCACTCTATCCATCATGCAGGATTTACTCCTACTCTATGAGTCTTCACAGATAGATTAGTCTGACCCCTTAAGAAAGTCTTTATGTCACAATAACATGTAATTAATCTTTTAAAATCAAGACTTACAGTATCCCCAAACTCCCAAAGACATGCTTGGTCAAGAAGTACTAGAGAAGCTCAGAACTAGGAACTAAGTATTAGATTAGTTTGCTCGACCGGAGGACAGACTACACGGCTCTGTAGGCCAGTTTAGGCCACATGACAGCTCCAAGCCCAGGTGCTTTAAAACAGGAATCACTTCAGGGCAATCCAGGTTGTCCTTGCCTTACAGAGGAGGGTCGTATCTGCCAGGGAAGAAGGCTGTCCTGTCACTAAAGAAATGGTTACTCTGTACATAATTTGGTGGTAAACAGAGCCCTTCCTAGAATTTTCCTTTGGGGTTCAATCAGGCATTTAGATTTCAAGTGTGACTTAAATAGATCATATTGTGTGTATAAATATAAAGGTGTATTGGGAAATAGACAATATAAGTAATAATGAAAGAGAACCATAGTCTGATCCAATCTGTGCATAGGAACAGAAATTTCATTGCCTTTGATGAAAGATTTTCTTTTGTGCTACGTGTAAGTAATAAAAGCATGATCACACGGTCACTGCTATTTTCCCCCAGAGAACGATTCCCACACTAGGAATTATGACTATACCCTCAAAAGCAGAATTTCTACTTTAAGAATATAAAGCAGCTGACAATCTATGAGCAGCAGTAACTACTCAGATTGGTGAGTTTCCTACAAGCCTCCATTCTTATCCCCCATGACACCGTGAAACCCCCTCGTAGACCCTGTCAATTCACGGACCTAGTTCTCAATCACCTGCCTCAACCCACTACTTTCCCCCTCCCCATCCTGCTTTTGTGTGTTCAGGTCATCAGTTTCATCCTCCCATTTCTGTTCTTCCTCTCACAGGACTCAGTGCACAATGTTCCCTTCCAAATTTGACGTGGGTGCCACGGGTTGACATCCATGCCCCACTCTGGCCATGCTTTCTATTTATATAAGAATTTTTAATTTATTCAAGATTAAAATAATATGTTGCCCTCCTCTTGATTAACATGTACACTTTTGATGAGGTCCTGGTACTGGGGCAATCTGTTCACTCATTCAACAAATGTGTAGTGAGCAACTGCTAAGTATCAGGCACTGGGCTAAACACTGAGATACCAAAGTGAAAGTAAATGTCTCCATCCTCAAGGAGCTTTCAGGCTGGAAGAGACAGAAAATTATAACACACAGGTACACACCAGCAACAAGAATCCCTATTGATTTGGCTATAAATCTGCTGTCCTCAGTCCAATATCAAAATAAAGCCAATCATATGTGTATAACTGAATTGCTCTGCTGTACACCTGAAACTAACATTGTAAATCAACTACATTTCAATAAAAAAAAAAATAAAATAAATCCAGTCAGCAAGATTTGGCCGGAGTAAAATAAATACTTGTGTTTTGGGGATCAGTGATGGTTTATGTTTTTATTTAAAACTTCTTTTAATGATAAAACAATATTTATAAATCAATAGAAAAATAAATTTTGGATAATGCCCACTATTGACCAGCAACCTCACTATTATCCACATGCCAAGTCTGGAGGCGATGTCTGACTGATAAGGTCAGACCCCAAGCAGGAGCTGGGGACATCGTCGGTCACCCCTCTGTGGACACTCACCTGCTGGGACCCAGAAGGGGCTCAAAACTGGTGAGCTACAGACTTTCCTTCTTCCACTCTCCTCCACCTCCCTCTGTCTGTCTTTTGCTCACTCTCTGTCTTTGCACAATCACTGCTCGTCTGCCCTTGATAAACCCAGCTGTGTGCTGAGTGTCAGGGCATATGAAAAGGAAATGAAGTCCCTGCCTTCCAGGGTTCCCCCAAAGTGAGATTCCAGCCACAGCCACCTCTGTGAGAGGGTGGGAGAGGTGGAAAGAGTGGGCAGAAGGCAGGACTAGCTGGGAATGTCTCTGGCTGTAATGCCTGGGCTTGGATGCCACCACTTCAGTGAGTGGGGCAGCCTGGGCCCAGAACCTCATCTCCCACTCAGCTTAGGAGCCTCAGAGGCCTTTGGAGAGGTTAACCGAGGTGCCTGTTATGTAACCAGGACCACTGCCTCTCAGGGAGTTCACAGCAGGACACCCACATACTGTCAGGGTTTGCTCTGTGGCGACTTCCAAATTAGGAAGCTCAACTAGCCTGGAAACCCAGGAATGCAGGAGGAGAAAAAGGCACGTTCCAAAGAGGGGGCTGATCTAATGTTGCCCTGCAGCCTGGAAAGGAAGAGATGCAGTTTCTCTCTCTGCCCAGCATTCTGATCACCTCCTCCTTTGGGGTAGAAGGGAGTTTTATTCCTTAAAACTCATTTGGTTTTATTTCTGACAATAAGTGCATTTATCTCTATGAAAGCATCAGAGCTTCATGAATTCTAACTCCGTTCATAGTCTATGACAGAGGATGATTCACTTTTAGGTCATCAATGCCAATAAGCAAATAGTAATGGGTTTGATTTTCATTTGGTGTCAGGGACCCAGGCTCAGGCAATCCTGGTCAATGATTATCACTTATGGTAGAATTTCGATGGAAAATTGTGATTCATGAACCCATTTTTGGCTTTTGGGTCTCAAAATGTGCACGAGCATATTTTTACATGAAGGCTCAAAGACAAACAGGCTCTGGTTTCTTGGTTTAAGTTTTACGGTGACTAGTAGGTTAGAGGGGTGAGGAGCAGGAAGGCAGGGCAAGGCGCTATCTGTCCTGAAGCCAGATGGGAAGAGGTGCAATTTGTTGGATCACAGGCCCCAAGGCAAGTTGTCTCATCTCTCCTGCCATCTTCCTGTCTTGCTTGGTGTCCTGGCTACGCCCCCTGCCTTGGCCCCCAGGCTCTGTAAGGGTGTTTGTGTGGGCACAGTGTCTGTTCTATGTATCCTTGGGTCCCCTGAGAAACGATTAATTGCTCACCAGAGGTAAGAAGTACAATATCTCTGAAGAATCTGGGGGAAATTCCCTGACACCTGTCGCCACCCCACCAGGCTGTTTTCCAGCCCATACTTTCTCCCTTGATTGAACTGCTACAGACCCAGCCTCCAGACCCCTGCCCCATGTAATGCAGCTGCTCAGACTGGGACACAGGAAACAGGCAGAAGGTGGGGGCAGTCAGCAGCCCAGCTCTCCCAGCCCACGCAAAAGGGAGTCAACCATGCAATATTGTACTGAGTAACAATACTGTATTGTATGTCTAAACCCTTGTTAAGAGGGTAGATCTCATGTCGTGTTCTTATCACAATGAAATAAACATTTTAAAAGGGAGTCAGTCAATCAAGCTGCCTTTGGCTGCTTTAGTTACAGGAAGAAAAGAAGAGATAGAGAAACTGAGGGCCAGAGGGGCAGCGACCTGCCTGAAGCAGGTGGTGGCAGGACTAGAGCATCACCCCTGCTCCCACTAATGGCTGCAGGGAGCCTTGAAGGGAGGAAAAACCTGGCGGGGCTGATGTGGGGTGTTTGTCCATATTGCTTCCTGGGCCTTTTGTTAATTTACTGATTCACAGTGTCTTTCATCTATTGGTCATTTATTGGTCATTTAAGCGCCAGACCCAATGGTGAAAAAACCCGGCAGAGTGCCTCGTGGGGCTTACTGTCTAGCTGGAAACAGAGACAAGCATCAGGCGATGGGGTTGCATTTCGGTGAGGTCTCCCGCTAGGGGTGCTCAGGGTGCTGTCGAAGGAGCATCCAGCCTCACTCGGCCTGGGGGCGGGATGGGGGAGTACAGACGTGGAATGGGTGTCAGTCGGGCAAACTGCAGGTTTAGGGGGAGAAGAATTTGGTGAGGGTGCTGTGAGCTGAGGGGACAGCAAGCTCACAGCAACCCCCTGCAGGTAGGAGAAAGTAGGATGGATTCCCAGAGCTGGGTAAGCCTTGGGCCTGAGGCACAAGGTGTAGGGAGAGACTGAGAGCTAGCAGACTGATCATGAGGACTTCAAAGTCAGGCTGTTCCCAGGGCCTTGGCGAACCATCACAGGTTTCAAGCGAGTTGCAATGTGATTAGATTTGTGGCTGGAAATGCTCCTTCTGGCTGCAGAATGCAGACTGGGTTGGGGGACGGTGGGAGTGGAGGCCAGCAGACTGGATAGGAGGGCGTGCGGCTCTGGAGGAGAGCATGAGTGGGAGAAACTGGGCTCCAGGCAGCTGCTCATGGCACCCACCTTGACTCCCTTCTGCTTGCGTCCAGCTGGCCTCCCAGGTGCTCCACAGCCAGGCCATCACTTGCACTGCCGGGAGTGCTCAAATCCTGGTGAAATGTTCTGTGACCTCCTCTGGGCCTGGATGGGGCTCGGGGCTTGGAGCAGAGGAGGGGAAGCAAGAGAACAGGGCTGAGTGGACAGAGGAGCAGAGCAATTTCCAGAAGGGCCGTGCTCACCAGGCCCTAGCAGACGGCCCTGTGGGCCTGTGGGTGGCGAGGCTCTTGCCACTTGTTTTCCATTTCCAGATAGCCTTTCTCAATATCATTCTTATCTCAGGAAATGAGTTTGAAGTTTCACAGACACTCGGAGCCCAGGATGGCAGAATAGCCTTTGCTGTGTCTGAAAGGGCCGCTTGCTGGTGCTAATGGTCCAAGTGGCTGTCAGGCCCTCCTGGTAGATTCAGGCACTCAGTGGCCATGGCACCTGGACCAAGTCACTGAACTTGCCTGGACCCCTTCCTCTTCCATAGATAGTAGAGACTTATCTATAAATTGTTCCCAGAGCATCCATACAGAGAGGTGCTCCAAGTGCTTAGGGACATTAAAGCTGCCTGATGCGAAGGGAGGAACGAGAAGAAGGTGGTAAGTGAGGCTTTGCTGACCATCCTGACTGTCTTCCAGCTGCAGCACCTGACCCACCTTCCACATGACTTTGTTGGCTTAAGACATCTGTAGACAGAGTAAATAAAACAGGAGGGTTATTGTCCAACAGATTTGTTTTCCTGTTGCAGACTCTGAAGGAGGAAACACTTTTGCTCCCTGGCTGTGCCATCCATCCTCACTGGGCCCAAGATGACTGTTTTCCCTTCGGTGGCTCTTGCCCTCAGAGAGGCTGCCTGCCATCCCAACCTGACATGTGCCCTGACGGTGTCACAGGAGCTGCCCATGCTGGACCCCGCAAACCAGAGCTGCAACTCCTTTCTTGGACCTCGACGCCACTGCCTGGCTGTGAGCCAACATTTCCTTGTATAAATAGTCTATCTACCAGCAAGATTTGACCAGAAGATGCCTCATATGCATAATGCAGGTTCTGGTGCAAATGACGGAAGTAGGAAAGCAGCCTTGGGGGTCCCAGGGACGGGCTGCCACCAGGAGCCCCTGCTACCTTGTGTGTGGCATCTAACTCAGCCTTGGAAGCCCTGTTACTAGCTCCTGCCCCTGAACAGCCCAGCAGCTCCAACAATAGGCATCACTCCTGCCAAGGAAAGCTGGCCCAGATCCTGGAGGGCAACACCCGTGGCTCTGTAACACACAGCACACCCACTGCACTCCTGGAGGCTTGCCCTGCCCTGGGCACAAGACTTGTATGCAGACTCAAGTGGGACAAAACTCTGTAATCCAGTCCTGAACTGCGTGGTAGGGGCTGTAATGGTCCAGAGAGCACCAAGAAGGGGAGGGTGACATACGCAGGAATGCTGTGGGCCTTGT
Organism: Camelus bactrianus; assembly: GCF_048773025.1. Lineage (NCBI taxonomy): Eukaryota > Metazoa > Chordata > Mammalia > Artiodactyla > Camelidae > Camelus > Camelus bactrianus. The sequence goes on along the minus strand of NC_133553.1, from coordinate 39,778,390 downwards.
GGGGTCCGGAGGGCTCAGCCTCTCGGTCGCCTGTGCAGGAAGAGTTTTGAGTCTGTCCTCAAATGCGGTTCTTTTGTCTCTTTTGAATCACCATTTCATAGGCTCTAAGGCAGGTGGTACTCACTGCCGAGCCATTGCCTCTCAACTTGGTCACTGAGCCGACATTCATTGGTCACTAACTCCGTGCTCAGCCCTGGCCGGGTGATGGGGAAATACAAGGACAAAGGGCGTGGTGCCTTCCTTCAAGGAGTTCACCTTGAGGCTTGAGGCTTTGAGGCTCAGGGTCAGTGATGCTTGCTAAACTTTGCTCCCAGTGCACTGCCCCCAGCCAGCCAATCTCATGACCAAAGTTAACCCCACCAAATTGTTCCAATGACCCTTTGTACAGAGAACAGGAGCTCTGGATAGAATTGAATGACACAACGTGAATCTTTTTATAATCTGTTGACAGTAAGCTTCTTTGGACATCTTTCCCACGTGGAAGGATAAAGAAGCCACTTTGATCCCTCCCACCACCTCCTACCTACTACTATGCCACCCACCACAGGAGGCTTGTGCTTGAATTCTGGCTCTGCCTCTTCCAGTCTCGGGCAGGTCAGTCCTGTTCTGTGCCTCAGTTCCACCAATCAGAGATAAAACATAACAACAAAAAACCCTAAACAGCAAAAATAAAAAATACATACTGCAACAGCAAGGTATTAAGTACGAATAGCATCATGATATGGGAGAACCTGTGTAAACTTACCACAGTGCGACAGGGTAACCAAGTTGTATGGTAGAGATCCCAGCCATATCATAAATGCCTGAGAATGTTCATTTCTGATGTTCCCCAACCCAGCAGCTGCTCAATAAATTCAGTTTTGATGCTTAGTGGTGAGTGCCGTGGCTTGGTCCCTGTGAAGCAGATTCTGATTTTAGCATGTCCAATGTTTATTTGGGCGTTTGTTTTTGGAACAAACCCCTGCTGCAGGGAGGGAAAGGAGGCAGAAGTGGCCAGAGGGGTACGTCGTGCTGCAGGGCAGGCCCAGGACAGCCTCAGCAGAGCCCACAGGCTCTGCAGTGAGAAGCCTCTTCAGCTCATCCCGCGGTGTGCCGACACGGCCAGGTCTTCATAGACCTGCTCAGGTCTATTGTTTTATTCTCTTTTTGTTATATTTTACTTCCAATTGGAGAAACTGAAGTATAGAGCAGAGGTAATATGCCCAGTACTAGAAGAGGTAGGACCAGGCCTCAAACCTAGACCCAGTATTCTGTGTCATGTGACGTGGTGAGTAGGAAGTTGGGGGAAATGAATGAAAGGCCATCTGTGTGGCCCGGGATGGGGTCTACCACAAACTGCCTTAATCTTTTCTTTATCCAGTCATTTATTCAATAAATATGTCATATGCTTACTTTTCTACAGGCACTGGTTACAAAATGGATAAGTCACCATCCCTGTCCTTCATGAGTTCATATTTCCCCCCTCTGTTACAGTTATAGCCTTATTTTCCCACGAAGTTTATTTAGAGGATCTGCAAAGTCAACAAACGCTTCTTATCCTTTAATGTGCTTGAGACTCTTCCAGGATCTTGTTAACATGCAGCCTCTGTGTCAGTAGTTTCTGGGTGGGCCTGAGGCTCTGCATCAGGAATGTGATGCTGTTGGTCCTGGACCACTTTGGGAAACTACAGTCTGCTTTTCAGAAGCACTTTCTGCCTTGGTCTCCTTAAGTCAATCCCACCACAAACTCTCCTCCTGGCTGAAATTTTAGTCCAGCTGCAGAGTATCAGAGGGATTTTGTCCACTGGTAGTGTAGCATCGTGGCTAAGAGTATTTGTTGGGATATCAAGCCAAGCCAGCCTTGAGTCCTGGTTTTGCTTCACACATGGAATTTGGGGAACTGACTTAAGCTTGCTAAGCTTCAGGTTTTTCATTGGTGATGGAAATGATAATATTAGTATTTACCTTACGGATTGTTGTGGAAATCAAATGTGCAAATGCATGTGTAGTGTTGAGCATAATTCCTCATACACAGTAAGAACCCTGTAAATTTTTAAAAATGATAAAATGCCAGTCTTTTTTTGGCTGCCTATAAGATGTGGATCCTAAGTCGATCGGTCTATCCATAGCTCAAGAATGATTTGGATTCCTTGGAGGAGCTATAACATCATTTCCAAGGCCATAGGGTATTGTAAGAGAGAAAGGGTCCTTGATAATCTTGGTCCTGGCTGCTGCAGAGGGCCAGGACAGCAGCCTGCTACCCAGGGTGTGTCTTGTGGATGCCTCTGAAGGGACCTATGCCAAGAGAAATGGCATCGTTTAACGAATGACCTCCTGCTGTTGGTTATTCTGAGGAGATGTCAGTACCAGATGGGCCTCTTGGGAGCCCAACCATGAGTGAGTCGGGGGCTTCCCGAGCCCTTTCTATAGTTTCTACGAGGGTGCTAGATGTTACTGCCGCTACTCTGACTGTCAGGGGGAGGTGCCTAGGCTTCCTATCTGTGAAAAATATTTAATTCTGGATCCTGACTAATGACAGAAACTGGACCTGGCCACTGAATTTGCCCCAGGATGGCAAGATTGGGACCAGAGAGGGTCCCAATGGAATCCATTCATTGTGCTGGGCCAGGATCAGTAGGAAAAAGAGGAAGTTATCCCAAATTAGTGTACAGCTCCTTCCCTTGCTGTTGAAATGCTGCCTTCCACTATGTTTAAATGAAATTTCTTTGTTTTTTTTTCAGTACAGGGGCTGTTGCTGATGCTGCTAAATTACAGTTCGTGTATGTGCATGCTTTTTCCCACATGTGTAGGTGACAAACATGACACTAATTTAACATCTGGTGTATCTCCAAGCATATTGAGGCTAATCTCAGGGAGGATCCATGATGCAGGGGAGTGGCTGATGCTAATTCATAGGTTTTGTATGCATTTGTCTCAGTAAGGAAGTAGGCTGCCATAGTAACACATTTGGGGGGGTTATTTCACAGAGAAAGTAGAAAATTCCCTTGTGAAGATAGTTTTACCCAGTAATTATGCACAGAGTTTCAGGTGCTCAAACTCACTGTTTCTGGGCTTTACATTAATGGCTTTGAAAAGTTAAAAAAAAATAAGTATTTCACTCTCCCTCTACCAAAGTAAGCAAATAGCAGCAGGAAAGGACCAAACTAAGAAGACAAATCATTTCAAAATCTTTAAATAGGGAAAAAGAACTTTTAAACTCATGGCCCAGAACCTCAAGAAACAAGATTTAACAAATTTAAGGAGCACAAATTTAAGGACACTGGACACACAAGAGAGGAAAAGCAAAGAAAGGCTCTGACCTCAGGGAGTGTCTTGGGGGTTAGGGCATAGATGAGGAACAATTCGGCAAATATGTTAATTAAATAATATCACATCCTGATTAGGACTGTAAAGGCAATAACAGGAAACATGCTGAAGGATGACCCCGGGCTCCACCTACTTTGGCTAAAGTGACTAAGACAGACCTTCCTGAAAAAGTGACATTTAAGCTAGACTGTAGGATGAGAAGGAACAAGGGCATGGTCTCTTTCTCTAACAATCAGTTAAAGTTAATGAGAGTGCGGAATAGATAACTTACCCTTCCTTGGCCAGGCCAATTTTCCATCTACTCCTCAGTGCCAGGGAGCTGACATTTAAAGGATTTGTACAGGAGCTTTCTTAACCCCAAGTCCTGTGTGATGGGGTGACCCCTTCTCAGCAGAGGAAAGCAGTTCTGGAGGTTAAGAAACTTTGCCAGAGTTGTACAAGGAGTATAACTGCCTTGGTTGAAGAGCACTGCATCAGGAAAATAAAAGCATTGACTGCTTTTATTTTTCCAAGTAACTGATAAAAACTTTTTTTTTTTTTTGACCAGGGCCCACCTTGCACACACCAGCTGTAGGTGGGGATGGGAAGATGTAAGATAGAATTTTAAAGGTATCCGAAAGCATCTAAATACATCTAGCTTGACTCAGCAATTAGTAGTCTGATCTGGTATTAAATTTTTGGTCTCATCTTTCTGCATCCCTCCCTATTCCTAGCTCTTGCTGAGGATAGAGCAAAGTTGGTAGGAAAGATCAAGAGGTCAGTTTTGGACAAGATATGTTTGACATGTCTATTGGACAACCTATTGGAGATGCTGAGTTGGCAGTTTGACATATGAATTTGGAATTTAGAAAAAAGATACAAGCTAGAAATATACACCTGGAAGTTGTCAGCCTATAAATGGCATTTAAAGTCTTGAGACTGGAATGAGCTCATCCATGGACTGAGTGTGGCTAGAAAAGAGACATCCAAATACTGAACTATGGGGTACTCCAGAGTTTGGGGAGAAAATGAAGAATCAGCAAAGGAGCCTGAAAAAAATGCTGATGAGAAAGAAGGAAAACAAAGAAAATGTGGAGTCCTGAACACCAACAGATGTAAGGATTTCCAGGAGAAGGGAATGGTCTACAACATCAAATTCTGCTACTAGATCAAGTAAGATGCTGACTGAGAATTGAATCAGCAATGTGGATGTCATTGGTGACCTTGAAAAGAGTGCTTTTGGTGAAACAGTGAGGACAAAGGCTGACTGACATGGGCATAAGAAAGAAATGGAAAGAGGAATTGGAGGCAGAAACTTTGAGAAGTTTTCTGTAAAGAGAGCAGAAAAGTTGGGCAGTAGTTGAATGGGAAGAGGAATCAAGTTTTTTTTTTTTTTTTTTTTTTTTAAGATAGGAGAAATAACAGTATATGTATTCTGATAGGAGTAGTCCAGGAAAAAGAGAAAATTTGGTCAAGATAGAGAGAGGAGAATTACTGGAGTGATGTTCTTGAATTGGTGATAGGGAATAGGAGCTAGTGCGCAAATGGAGGAATTGGTCTTTTGACACAAATGGTTCATCCACAGAAATAGGAGGGAGGGTAGCGGGTAGTTGCTAGTAGGTGAGTACGTGTAGAATGGAAGTTTTTGAAATTTCTCTTATGTCTGCTTCAATTTTCAACATAGAATGAGAGCTACTTAGGTGCCAGAATAAAGAGAAAATTAAAACCTGGGAGAGCAGGCTTGTATGTTAGTGCTGTAGCCACCATGAGGAGGGCACGGTAGTTGGTCAGGCACAGCCTTAGGTTGGACTTTAATAGCTGTGAAGGGACAGAGACAAGATTATGGGCTGACATAAGGAGCTGAGATGTCTGCATAAAGCTCAGACTCTTAAAGGGTATCAGAGTTTGGACTAAAAAGCATTCTGCCCAAGGAGACCATAGGTATTCTATGCTTAGGCTCTTGGTGAATAAAAGCACTTACAGAAACTGGCCTGAGCTCCTGGCAAATTAATGGTTCAAATATATGCAACCCTCATGGGCCAGAAATGGTAAAGCCAGAGCCAGTGATGCCTATGGGACACCTGTAGAAGCAAATGAAATGCAAATTATCCCCTACTCCCCATCACATCCCCCTGTAGGGCTGCTCCCACAATCAAGATGGCAAATAATTCTTACAGAAAAACAATTTCTACTAAGAATAAACTCACTGTAAGTTATAAAATACATGGGATAAAAAAATCCAGCATGAATGAGAATAAGAAGATCTAGTTAATAAAATACTTCAGATAATAGAATAACTGCCTAGAGACTTTAAAACACATGAATTTAAATGATTAAGAGCATAAAAGAAGAAATCAGAGGCATAATAAAAGAACAACAAAATAAAAATAGAATTTCCAGAAGTAAAAATATCATTACTATCAAAATCTCAAAAAGAAATAAAACAACAGATTAGATACAGGTGAAGAGGGAATCAGAAAATTAGAAGATCTCTCTGAGGAGAATTGATACAGAGACATAAAGAAACTGAAACTATGAAATAGATGTGAAAAGTGTGAAGGAAAAAAAGAAAATCCAACCTATGCCTAAAAGGAGTTTAAGAAGAAGAAAAGGAAAAGGAATGAAGGGAAAGTAAATATTAAAGAAAAATCAATGACTGGGAATTTCCATAATTGATGACATGAGTCTTCAGAGATAAGAAGTCAAATTCACATGTAGAGGCATCAGGGTGGAAATGCAGAACATTAATAAGGAAGAGAAGATCCTAAAAGAAACCCAAGATGAGAGACCATTTATCTAAAAAGAAATTTATTTAGACTTAGACTTCTCAACAGCTACAATGGAGACAGAAGACAGTGGAGTAATACATCAATGTGCTGAGCAAAAATTAAAATCATATTAGAATTCTACAGCTAGCCAAATTATCACTCAAGAGTGAGAGTATGGACATGGGCATTTCCAGATAAAAACAGAAAGAGTTTACTGTTTATAGGGTATTGCTAAAAGAACTACTAAAGATATGCTCCAGAAAGAAGGTGCGGGGTCTGTTTTATTATTTTTTTGGTATATTTCTGGCTTTCTGATATGTTCCAAAAGTAAAATGAAAATTCCTTACCTATTTATGTATCTAAATCTATCTAAAGTAATATAGCTTCTAGCTGCTGCCTTCATTGATCTCCAAAACATGAAGTCTTGGACTTGAGTTGATTCTAAAGATGTTTTCCTTATTTACAGAAGGATTGGTTTTAATCAAAATGGCCTGAGATTTAAAGAAAAGAAAAGAAAAGAAAAAGGAAGAGGAAAAAAAGAACCTGGGAATATATCTGTAGAGAATTACTCTGGTCAAAGTTTGTGAGTCTTAAAACTTTAGAAAGATATACTATCAGAGGCAACCTCTGGCTGAAAACCAAAGACCATTATCAAAAAATTATTGAAATTCTCTGCAAGCAGGTGAATCATCCATTAAGAAGGCAGCCAAAGACTCAGGAGACCTTGTCAATGTAGATGAATTAGCTGCAAAGAATGCTAAGCCTTTGGTTCACATATTTTATTTCTCTGACTAGATACTTCTCTGGGGGTAGAGGGAAGTACCTTTACGGGATAGTAAAAGTTTGTAAACATACAAAATTAATGAGACATTCCTAAGGAAAATGTAAGAGAAAAATTTTTGTGAGGAAAATAGGAAGAGAGGCTATAAAAATGATGGATGCTGGGAAACTGATGTTTAAAAAAAAAACCTGTAAGCGATGTAAAGGTACCAATAAAGAGAACAGTACCATACTGGGAGATGAAATGTGGCAATAAAAATCTCTATTTGGGAAAGGAGATTTCCACAGAGAATCTGTAATTCTATCATTTGGCATAGGTTGGAGCCCTCTTTTTGGTTGCCAGGAAAGATGCTTAAATCACAATTTTTATAGTTTCCTTCAATGGAACTTCAGGAAAACAGCCAAATATGCATTATTGAGTATGGACCCAAATCTGATAGGCTGAGTCATGCACTATATTGGGACTCAAATTCTCAATTTGGCTCCTTCTTTAGGTTCTTGGGTCCATCTTTCATTCAGGGAAGATTTATTGAGCCTGACTCTGTGCCAAGCAGTGCACAAGGTGTCCAGCAGTCCTATTTCAGTTCTCTAGCAATTATTTCCCAACTATTCTCTCTCCCAAGCTTCCAATTCTTTATCTATCCTCCTCTCTCTTAGCCAACGATCTTTCTCATCTCATTGAGAAAACAAGAGTTAGCAGAAGAGAACTTTGACAGTTTCTGCTGCCTGTATCTGTATAACAATACTCAGCCTGCCCTCTAGTTACAATGAATTAACTGCCTGGGCTCCTACCTGGGGCTAAACCCTCTGCAGGGTCCCTGGATGCCTTCTCCTCCCATCAACTTCATCCAGAACTCTCTGTACTGGGATCATTTCCAGCTACTGGAATGCCCCAGTACTCAGTCCTGGGAACTCTTCACAAAGCATGTGCCTTCCCTAGGTTATCTTATATAGTCCCATGACTTTAGATACCATCTCTCCATCAATAATTTCCAAATTCAGCATGTATATCCAGCATGACCTCTCTCTTGAGCCACAGACTTTATTCACTTTCCCACTTGACATATCCACTTGAATATCCAATATGAAGGTCAAACTTTACATTTCCAAATACCAACACTTTATTTCCACTCTCACCCCCAATCTACTTCTCCTTCTGTCTTCTCCACCTCATTTAATGGTGGCTGCTTCCTATTAGTTGTTTAGGTCAAAAATCTTGTACTACTATGCAGTGTAAAAGAAAGTGGCCTGAGATTTAGGTGAGCTGGTTTCTAGTCTGAGGTCCACCATGAAAGACAGTGTGTTGTCTATTGGCTGTTGTCTGACCTCTCTGGGGAGAGCTCCTCTCCCCTCCCAGTTCCTTCCTCTGTAAAATGAGGAGGCTCAGTAGTGCTGCCACTGAGAAATCAATCAGATGTTCTGAGTTAGGACCACTTACAATAAATATATGTCAAACATCTACCACATCCAAGTCACTATGTTAATGACAATGAGAAACAATAGGCACTCTTTACTCTCATTTCATACCTCATAAGGAACAGAAGATCTTGCATATTAGAATTTAAATCAATATATATTTTTTAACGATGTAGTATAGTTTTGTACCATACCCTCATCTTCAGATGAGGAAACTGAGCTAATGTTCAGAGAAGTGAAGTGACTTAACTTATGAGTACACAGTTATTAGGTAGTGGATTTGGGACTTTCTCAAAAGGCTAAGTTTGATTACTCCAAAGATAGAATTCAGCTCATTTCCCCAACATTAACTACTTAAAAATAAGAGTATAAATTCCAAAGCTGAATGCTTCTTTTCTATTTTGATAACCTTTTAGAAGCAGTGTAAGAGGTCTCATTGGAGATAATCCTTATATTTTTGCAGCTTGATAATCTATATATACCAATATGCAAGAGTAGGCAGGATTTAAACGCTTAAAGATGAATTGCCTGTCCACCTGTGTACACAGTCCAGTGTTTGGACAGGATGAGCTATGATTAATTTAAATCAATAACTGAAAAACACAGCCCACCACCACTCCACCCATTCTGTAAGAAAGGATCATGAGATTCGCAAAGGGCACCTGAAACAGCCCATAAAAAAGTCATGGTTAATGCCTGGGTCAACACGATCCACCTTTAGTTTAATTTACAAAAACTACAAGAGAGAAAGCCACAGGGGTCTGGACACACCCATTCTAAGTATGAACTAATTTCTCCCAGACTATGAGGGAATCTTTTTCTAAGGAATTCAGTTCCTTGAACTTGACCTTGCTTAGTGTCTTTAGAGTGAAGAAGAAAACGACTGCCAGACTGAGACAGAAATCTTTTATTCTTTGGCCAGACTCTGATCAGCAGAGAAATAAGATAATGATGCCTGGTGAGTGTGTACCCAGAGGAGCCTTCTCTCATCTACAGCTGCTGGAAACAAGGAGTAGCCATGTGGAGAGGCAGGGCTTTGCAAAGCTTTGCAAGGCTGTTCTCCGTGAATAAAGTCACTGCTCATAAAATCCGAATTTGTCTGAGCTAAAAGGGACCTGTCTCATCGCCTTCCGATACTTTTGCTTCATCAATATGTCCTCAAGCTGAAAAAGCACTGGCCCCACATTATCACATTGATCTGTAGGGTAGGGTAGTCATCTATTTCCATTTTAGATGAAAATATGACCTCAGAAGATGTTCAATGACTCACTCAAGGTCACACACAGCTAGTCTGTCATGGAGAAAGAGCCTGAACCATGGTTTTATCCTCTGAGTTTGGTCACTGGCCATTGCTAATCTTTAAAAGCAGGACCTGAAGCTCATCAAGGTAAAGTAATGTCCCACGGTTACCTAGGGACCGTGTACAAGAGCAGAGACTCGAGCGCAGGCCTCTGATTATTTAGCAGAGCCAAGGGGACCAGTCACTGCTCAATGCATAGGTACATGTCTCACAGGGAAGCATCCTACTTCCTTCCTCTCTGTCCCCTAAGTATCCCAGGGATTTGCCCATCTGCCCTTTCCCCACTGCCTACCCTCTGTTCTCCCACTTGGATTCCACTGAAGGAATTGCCAGAAGATCCTGACATGCACACAATCCCTTCTTCCCCCTGACCCTGAGAACCAGGAAGCCCTTTCAGTTATGGGGAGTTTTGTTTTATTTTCAAATTTAATGACCACGGGGAAAAAGAAGGCAAGTTAATAAGGTACCAAAACTTCCAGTTACTAAAAAACTTAAAAATAATGGTGCTCACTTTCCTAAATTAATAACTCTAAGTACTTAGAATGGGACCTGACCTACTAGATGCTCAATCAATGATAGATATCTACCCTTTATTATAACATTTACTCTCAGCCATTCAGCTAATTAAAAGCAGAACCTGTCTTTAGTCTCTTTGCGTAGTGCTCTGTCACAGTTGGCCCACTGGGTTGTGATGCTTGAATTAAATAGCACAGGTAAGACAGGGGTGGTGAACTTGGAGGAGAGGAGTATGGGGCTAACAAAGATGGGGCAAATTAAAGTTTATCAGTTACAAAGGGTGGGTCATCTAGAGAGGGTTCCTGCATGGGTGTGGGGAACACAGGGCTCAGACAGAATGTGTATATTGCTTGACTCCTTGACAGGAATTAAAAAGCGAAAAGATGTATTTGGCTGGAGAGGAAGGATTAATGAGAGAGGGGGGCAGAAACTATCCCCTGTGCTGTCTGCTCTGCCAGTAGGGTACAAACCTTTTTCCTTTCGGTCCAGAGTGAAAGGAGATGATGAGAGAGGAAGATTTTGGGAATCTAGAAGGTTTTGGGGTCCTGGGGAGAGGGAAAAGTGCCTTCCTTAGCTTTGGACCCCTTCTGGACTATATCCAATCACACACTAGCCAAGAAATCTCCGGACTCCCCTTCCAGCATCTCCTCCCTGCTCCACTGAGCACTGCCCCTACATCCAGGCATGTATTCCCATCTCTGTCCCAGATGGCTGCAAAGCCCAGTGATTCCATGTTCCCCTCAGCGCCTCCCCAGCAAGCTTTTTCCAAGACTCTCCTCCCCAGAGGGTTGTCCCGCCCTCCCCTAGGCTGGCCATGTGGAGTCTGTCTTTTTCCCCCATCTCTTTACACTTGTGTATTTGGTCTTTGACGCAGGGGCTGACCCCACATGTTATATCACTGTGTGCAGAGCACATTCTGCAGGCGAATGACTTACAGCACATGCTTCGTCTTCTGTTCTTTCTATTAGGGGCGTGATTTAAAAGATGAATGTTTATAACATGACCCAAGGAATTTCATCCTCCTCTGGAAAACTGTGTAGGAGAGAATCCTAATGGACAAAGAGTAATGTTTTCTGGGCTCCAGCCAAATGTTTGGTCTTGTTTTAAAAAGCCTCTGCACTCACCTTTTATTGTTTATGGTAAACTCTCTACTTCACCATGTCGCTAGCTCTTTCCAAAGGGAGTGGTGATAAATAAGTGAGCATTTCATTTGTTTTCCCAAAGAAACAAATTGCAATTGCAGTGATGATGTGTTAATTCTGTATTACGTGACTTCTTGACCAAGCGCCTTAAAAGGCTACGCAGCTTTGCTCTCCTGCATTGCACTGGGGATGAGGGTGGGGGAGTGAATCTGAACAAATCAGATTGAAGTGCTGGGGACATCCAGCAGAAGAGTAACTCCTTGTTAATAAAGCAACTCAGCAGTGTCTGCCTCCTATAGTTCCTTGGGTGGCAGGTTGGCATGATGGAATGGCACAGGATTTGCAGTCAATTCTGGTTCAGTCACTTGGGTAAGTGATGTAACCACTCTGAACTTCTGTTTCCTCATCTGCAAATGGGGATAATAATAAGTACCCCTGGGGGCTATTGCAAGGATTAAACAAAATAAAGTATGTGTGAAGAGGATAATAACAGTAATAAATACTTCCTGCTGTGTTTTCCTTTGACAGATTTCTTGCACCTTTATGACCCTGAGGAAGGAAGAGGGTGGACACTGACTCAGGAAAGGGGAGGGTATAATGTAGGAGAATCCTTATCAGATAGGAAAGGAATCAAAACTCTAAAAAGGTTCTAAGAAGTAAAATAACTTTAAAGGGATCCCAGAGAAGACAGGGTTCCCTGAGAAGACTGAGAAAATGTTAAGTCCCTTTAAAGAATTCCTGTATTAAATATTACATCTCTTAAGTATTGGAAAATGCAAAGTGTTAGCATAATGATCGGGGATATGGTGTAGATTTTCTCCAAAAATGAGGTTAACGTGTGAATACCGAGGTTTATTGGGGCCCAGAGAAGATTGTACTAGCCTTAAGTGAAGCTGTCCCATGGGGAAAAAGAACCTGACACAATGACTATGGGGTAGACTCTATCTAGCTGTGAGGGAGACAGAAAGTCATGCCTCTGGAGTGCCAGGAAGCTACGTAGTGGACATCTAGTTAGTTGTTCAAAGACCAGCAAACATGCTGCATGATAGAGCCAGCAATTAAGATGCCAACACCCCAGACCAGACCATTTGAGGGGACCAGAGCTGGAGCCAACAGCGAACAGACCATGAGTTTCATCAGCCATGGACTTGAGCCACGGATATCAGATAAGTGCCCAGGGTACAGACCTAGCCAACCACATTTGGTCAGAGACCCAGCTGGTGGACCCTTTTCCCCATCACCACGAGAATGCGCTTCCCTCTTCAGCCAGATGCCATCTTAGTTGAGGGAGGTGGGAAACCTAAGTGATATAACGTTTTCCCAAAGATACATAGGTTACCCTGGAGCATCTGTCTGAACTTTAGGTAAGAGACTGTTTCAAATCCAAGGACTCCTGTAAATAGAAAAGTTTCTGTCTCCTGTCTGCCTTTGCCCTACCCTCTGGCTCAGTAGGATGGGGACTTATGAGGATTAGTTGCAGAGAAATAAAAAAGTCTAACTGACTTGTACACTCTTATATTCTAACCCTTCTCGGAATTTAATAGCACCACAGATAGGAGACAGTGCATGTGAGTTCCCTTAAATGTAACTGAAAATATCAAATCGGGTGGAATCCCTCAAAATGAAAAGATACATTTCTCAACTAAAGTTATTTTCAAAGAAGCTCCTCATTCCTGGTATATTAAGTGCAGCTAACACAGATTAGGAAGAAAGCTTATATGTTTTTATTGGTCGCGGGCTGGTTTTGTTTATTATAACACTGAAAGAAAGAAAAATGGAAATATTTCCTTATGTTTCAGCTAGTGTATGTTTTATACTCAACATAGTTCAGATTTTTTCCTGCTACTCCACAAGTGTGGCGGGGCGGGGGTGGGGGGTAGTGAAGACATCATAGCAAAATCCCCTTTTCTAGTGTGATGGCATTTGCCCCACGTGGTGCTCCTCATCCCCTGCTTCCTAGTGCTTTGGAGTTGGGGTTGCCCATCTCAGCCAGTAAATTTTTGCTACTGACCCTTTCCAACTTTATTCCAGATCTCTCCTAGTTATTTTGTCATCCATCTTCATTTAATCAGGCCAAATGCCCTCTGAGAAAGTTATTATTGCCTCCATCTTGCAGATAAAGAAACAATGGGCCAGCAGAGTTAAGATATTTCCAAATATTTATAGCACATAAAATGATGAGAGTTTGGTATGAGCCCCGAATCCTTATTAAAATATGATTCTTGGAGGAGGCTTGACAGTCAGAAAATATAATCTGGGAGACCAAGGTAGCTATCAGAGCTCCCCCCTCCTCTCCCGGCCTCGCCCGTCACGGACCCCTAGGAAGCTGGCTGAGAAGTGGAGAAAGGAAATATGTTTGCCCACCCTGCCCCTTTCTCTCCAGAGAAGATCACCAACCGGGGCCAGTAAATGACCCATTTTTAGATATTTGACCGTCATCTCTGAGTAAGAAAAACACACAAGAATTTCTTTCCAGAAGGAAGAATAGGTACTTTTTTTTCTGTCATCAAAACAGTAGTTGAGGATTGGTTCTCAAGGAACTGCCCCCAAATCTGAAGCAAATCACAAACAGGCAACACCATTTATTCGGTGTCTGTCAAGTCCCCAGGGTTCCTTCAGGTCTAATTCCCTCACCAGCTAGGTCTGCAGAGGGAGGGGGAAGGCTTGACAAAGAGTGATGGGGATGGTGTGGTTCCTTTCCCTTTAGACCAGGACTGTTAAGAGTTTTAAACATATTAGGACCAAATTTAGCAATTAAAAACTTAATTTCGACTCTTTTTCAAATCCACTTCACCTAGAAATGCATTATGTAAGTGGAAACATGGAACTGGTCATATTCCCTACCACTCTGAAGTGACCAGGGATGGGCTAAACTGATGGCTTTTCAACATTTTTCCCCCCTAAGGAAATACTACAGGGAAGTCCAATACATACAACAGCCAAAGGCCAACAGCTCTGGGTGAAATAAAGGGCTGACAGAGCCCCACCCTCTGTTCTCCCCTTTTCTGCCCCTCCCACGCATCCCTGGGACATCCCATTGGAACCTCACAGGCTCCACAGAGTGCAGTTTCAAAATCACCGAATACGTTAAAAATGTGAGCGGGAAAACCACACGTGAAGAATTATTACTAAGGGCTCCCCTAAGCGTCATGCTTGTACTTTGGGAAATTGTGATTCATTAACCAAATCAGAATTTGCCACCATTTCTTCAAGGGTACTTTATCCCAGGGATGCTGGGATGCACACAGAATAGATTCATTCCATTGCCACAATGGCCATTTTAAATTTTAGCAAATACTGTCCCTTTGCTTTAATTCTACTTAAATATTCAAATTAGGCATTTTTTTTTATTATTGACTCACACACTGTGCTAGACTCAACAACAGTCATTAAACTGTTCAAAACACAGTTGTTTCTCAAAGAACTCCCAATATAGACAGTATGAAAAGACACAAATAAACATAAAGTGAAACAAAAGGCAAGTAACAATTTAAGTGAAGAGATTTTGCAGGATAACATGTGATTAAAGCCAGAGTTATTGTTCAGAAAAGAATTGTTATAAGGACTCCAGTACTAAGATAGCTTTCAATCTCAGTGGCATCCTAGTTAGAGTATCCAGCAAAACAAAGAAGGTCAAGCTCCACTCCCTTTAGCCTGGTCACGTCTCACCTGGAATGTGGACTTGGTTTGGTGTCCCACTTTCAGAAGAGCATGATCCTGGGGTAATGGGCCTTGATGTGAAATCATGTTCTATGCAGAAGTGTTGATAGCGTTGTAGCCACTTTGCTGGGAAAAGGTGGAATGTTCGTGTGGTCCTCACTTCACCAGGGATTTTCATTGAAAAGGATATGGCCAGTCTCTCAACACTCCTTTCCCGTGCCATCCCTCCTATTCTCCTCTCCAATGGGGCTGGCACGAGGGGGTGCCCTTCACACAGATTGCAACGCAAAGGGTGTCCCTGTGCAAGGCAGTAGCCCCGTCACTGCCATTATAAAAAGGGATTCGGTTTTTAACATGTGGCTCCAAAAGGTAAACAAAAATGCAAAGATCAGAAGACAAGGTTAGTGAAATTTGGGTTTAGGATAAGGACATTCTAACAGTGGGAGAAGACAAAAGCTCTAGATAGAAGTATTTAGAAAGGGGTCAGGTAGAGGGGAGTCTGTGCTTCTAAGATTAATTGTGCTTTTATGATGTGACTGGTTTTGGGGCATTTAATTTTTTTCACAAATGTTCTCCTTCTTAATCATCACTACCATACTCCCAGGCAGGAACTATAATTATCTTTATTTTGTAGATGAAGAAACTGCAGCCTTACTTTTTGCTTTACTTTCCTAAGGTCACAAGAGAACAAATCAACGCTGGCACTTAAGCTCTGATCTCTCTGATTCCAGAATGCAAACTCTTAACCACTATTCCACACTGACTGTTAACAAGGAGTTACAAAATCCCATTGTTCTTAGTGTGTTCATCTGTTCCATTGCAGCTAACCTTGGTCTACAAATAAAATTAGATCTTGACCTTGTACCTCAAAGGGTAAAATCATTTCTCTGAAACAAAGATAGGTGAGCTGGATGTGTCCTGCTCTCACTACTCACTGATATCTCTATCTGGGACTCAGGGGTGAAGCCACACACCTGGGCTCCAGATGCGGAAAGCTGTCTTACACAAGCATATGCCACCAGATCCAATTCCATCACTCAGGCACCCAATGCACAAAAGATGTACAAAAGCTCAAGCTGGATATTTTGATTTTGTCACTTCCCAAATGCCATCTCCAAAAATAACACCTTAGGGAGGGAAGATGTGGCTTGATGGGATACTGAGAGCCGCTGGTGGGTAGCTGGTGGGAGCTGGTGGGAGCGGAGCCCATCAGAGCACACTCAGTGCCCACTGTCACTGTGGAAACACTGAGATGAAAGGGGGAGACAAAACTCTTCACTACGTGTGCATCTGACAGCTGCAGCTCTCCCATTGCCAGTGCTGTGTCTGCTATGAAGACCATGGGGAGGCCCTCACGGAGGCTCTGTTAGTGCTAAAACAGATGTTCCTCCAGCAGGCACGTCTTAGGTGGCCACTTTCACGGGGTGGAAAAGGATAATCTACACCTTCCTGTTCTTGCCAAAATAACCATGTGTAGGCCTTTGTTCTGCAAGCCTCTGGAACACACAGATAGCTTTCCAAGCAGTGGGAACCTCCTGTCTTGTTCGGTCTTTGGAGAAACTCTTGTTCTGTCCATTTCACCCCAGTTTCCTGAAACCCTGGCCATAGCACTCCCGTGGCTGGAGCCTGTGAGAGCCTCCTTTGTAAGGAGACTTTTCACAGCCAAAGCCATCACGGCCGGCAGTGAGGGACACTAGGCCTCAAGCCAATGACAGCAGTGACAGGTATTGCCTTGGCTTCCCAGCTGAGAGGTTCCCCGCCTGCAGTTCTCTGCCTCATTTAGCTCCTTTCCAGGGAGGGTGGCAGCAGAATCACTGCCCGTGGGCTACAGTTGGCGCCACCTGGCAGGGGGAGAGGATGGCAGAGGACCAACCTGCTGCTCAATCAAATGCCTGGGGAAACTTCTGCACCCTGGGTTGACCGAGAAACAAGCTACAAAGCAAAACAAAGACTTCTCCAAAGCAATCCAAACATGGAAGCCCAAAATGTATATTCAAACCTTTCCTCCATTTTCCTTCCCTGTGAATTTGGAGCATTTGCAGCAAAGAGAGAAAATGGGATGAGATGGATTTAGAAAAGAGTAGTAGGTTAGTGAGTCATGCAGAGAGGCAGAGTGATAAAGTGAAAAGAGAAATGGACTTGGAGTAAGACTGCAGATTTGTCCCTTGTCCCTATGCCTGTGTGGCCCAAGGGAGGTCACCTCTCAGCTCTAAGACCTGGGTCTTTAAGGTCCCTTTCAGATATAAAATTAAGACCTATGAGTTCTTGGTTGTATAGACAGAATTCTTCCAAGACCATAATTACTCTCATAATCCAGAACTATTTATTAAATAATGAGTGTGTGATTTTCTGAAGATAGGAGCAAGAAGATATGGTCCTTACAGGCTGGAGAGCCATGACACGGACCAATAGTTATGCATGTGAGTGTCCGAAAATTCAACTAATAGGAATTAATAATGTAAATATTCAGAATTTAATACGCCAAAGAGAAGTTTATACCACGGGACAGTGAGTGAAAGGGGAATTTTTTTGACAAGGGAAGCCCAGCACCTTCTATTTCAATTGCACCTTCTATTTCAATTGCTCCAGAAACTAAGACATAGGGACTCCATGGCATGGAGAGCACATCCTAAGCGTCGCATGGCAGAGCTGTGCTCTGTTGCCATTTGCAACAAACACGAAGGGGTGATGGATCAAACAGAAGGAGCCCTCTGGGGTTCACTACCATAAATGCAGAAGACCAAGGCTGCACAGCTATACTCACTGGAGCAAGATTCTTTTTATGGATGTCCTTGGTCACCTTGAAGAGTCTATGAATGTTTGAAGACCCTCACCAGTTCTCAGTAAGGAGGGGAATCAGGATTCAAACCCAGACTGCCTGGCACCAGAGCAAAAACACTTTTAACCATAAGCCTACAGTGCCTGCTTCAGAATTCTGCCAACCTGAGCAGCAGTGATTCCCAATCCTGACGAAGGGAAATCATCAACATTAGTGGTTCTCTAGCCAAACTGCATATTAGAATCACCTGGAGAGCTTTGTCACTACCCATGCCAGGCTCGCCCCCAGAGTTTCCAGTGCTCTTGGTTTGAGGAAAGGCCAGGTCATCAGTCATTTTTAAAAGCTCTCCCCAGGTGACACTAAGAGCAGTTGGGGTGTGAATCACTGATGTTCATAATGAAAAATGTCAGACTCCAAATAAATCAAACTCAGGTTTAGGGCTGCCTCCATGGGATGTATCCATGGCAGATTGGAGTTCACTGTTTGAATGGCTTGTGGAAGCAAATACAAATCTTAGAATCCTTTAGGGGTAGATGAATTTCTGGACCCATAAGGACTCTGGTCTTGGTGAAAATTCCCCACATGTTACAGGCCTCCATTGGAGAAATCATCCAAAGAACACAACTAGAAATTCATTCCGGCTGCAAATATTTACATGGATGTTTGTTTCAAGAAGATAAATTTTACCACTTAAGTTCCTGTTCATGGGTGAACACTTTCTCCCTCCTCTCTGGTTTCCAGGAATAGAGATTTTCCCTAAACCTGCCTTACTTCTTGCCTTACCACTAATGCCCCAGAGGTGGCATTCCGGTGGTGACTAAGGGAAGGGAATTCACATGTGTGGTCCAGGTCCTCCCTCCCTCCCTTCCCATTAGAAGCCAGCTTCCCCTGGAAAGCTCACAGTCTGTTCTGCTATGTCTTGTTCTACAGGGTCTCTCAGGGGGAGACCTAAGTCTTCAAAGACTGTCCATGGCGTGAGGCAATGCTTCCCAATTCAGGGCACAGAGCTAGCCACACCGCACATCTTAGCTGTTCTCATTAACCAAGGTGATATTTTAACCACCCTCTGCATTATTCCTTGTCCATCTCTTAGTTCAGAATTTGGATGGAGGAAAGAGAGATGCTATGTACTGACTTCTTAAATAAATCTCATCAGTTCCCTTTAAAATGTCATTTTCCCCTAGCTGGTTCTGCACAGAATGAAAGAAACAAGAAATACTACAAATTCTTACCCCACCTATATTATCTCACTATTGTACTCTAATCCTCATTATAAAGCATTAGCTTTTTCTTAAAATAATAATAAACCATTTGTAATTCACAACTGGCAACCAGAGCTTCAGTATTAATCACAAGAGCTATAAGGAGATTGTTAAATATTTTCCCCAAGAGCATCCATGAACAGCACCAAGATAAGTGGTAAGTCCAGGCTTCAGATGCCTCCTTTACTAACTAGAGGCCAAAAGAAAAGGCTTTCCAGATCTTCCGGAGTATGTACGACATGAGTAGCTCCTACTAGAAAAGGGAACCAGACTCCCGTCATCTGACACTAATGAGGTGCCCTTCCCTTGACTTAAAGAGATCTGGAGGAGGACGAGCAGATAACCTTCAGCCTAAATAACTAATATCATCACTGCTCTGGAATCTCTCTGAAGCATGCCCGGTTACAATGTGAAATTCCACAGGGCACGTGGCCCTCTGGACGCCATCCAAAGGAGAAGTTATCAGAAGGACCTCATCCTAACATGTGCCCCTGGGACAGTGTTCATGGGCAAGCTTCGGGGCAGCTGGTAAAATTCTGGTGCTAGTCAGTGAATCACTGCATGCTTGTTAATACAGTCAAGCCTCAGTTAAGAAGCAACAACTCAGTCTGTTACTCGCCCATTCTTCATCCCCTCATTGCCCAGTTAGCTTCTAGCTTGTTCATAATGCAGCTCTGGGTGTCTGACAAAATGAGCTTCTTGTTAGCGATGCCTAATCCAGAGGATTTTCTTGTGATCTGTTGTTTTCTATTACCCGCACCTCTGCTTCACGGCATGCTCTCAGCTAACTGATGTGGCTGAAGGCATGAGGATTCCGCTCATGGACTCTGCTCTCCCATAGGGGTCAGATGCCAAGACAATGTCACAACAGTGAAGGGAAGAGCCCAGATGGCCAGGCTCAGGTGGTAAAGGCCCTCAGAATCTGCCTGGAGGCTCTCACTGGCTTTAGATTGAAAACCATCTTGGCCCCATCCAGCAGGGAAAGCCATTTAATGACATTCTGAAAGCACGGAGCTTAAACAGAATGATGCGCGTGGGGCAGGAATTTGGACCCCAGAAGAACTGCTTAAGCACAGATTTTTTTTTCTACGGTATTTGACTCGAACAAACGCAGTAAGAATTTTCCTTTTGTTCGTCTGGCCTTTGGCATTGTTTACTTTCTTTTTATTATTCTCAAAGACACTTAGAGCTCTGGCAGTGTTTCTGTCCTAAAATCTTATGGTCAGACGTTTATGTTTCAGCTGTTTCAAATCATGTCTGGTAGAGGGAGTGCTCTGCCTAGGCTCATTGCTTTACCTCAGAAGAAATAAAGCTCACCCTTTAAATGACAATATTGATTATTTACAGCTTTAAGTTTTCTACACTTAAGCTGCGGGCTTCATTTAAAAATCTGTTTTCCCTCATCACAAAGGAACGATGGTAGAACTCCCCACTCTTCAGGCGTCTGGGTAACGACCTAACGCTGTATTTTGGACTATCCCTGTGTCTTGTCAGATTTTCACTGCGTGTGGAGTAATTCTTTGTCAATGGTGGTTTTGTCAACTGCAGTTTTTGAGGCAAGGAAATTTTATACTTGTGCTTGAAATTTTTTAAATATATAAGCTTTTGACATTTGCAAAGTTTAATTCAGTCCTCTTTAAAAAGGAACCCCATACGCTGTATTTCCTCCCTTCTCTATCAGGGTGTGCGTGGGACAGTGTCGACTTTATGTGCTTGCTGCCTTTCGGGAACAGGGACAGAATATCAATGAAGAAAGATGAGCCCTTCAGCCTCGTGATGATCTGTGAAAAGCTCGGATTAATTTAGCAGGCATTTTCTTGACACCTGTGAAAAGTCAGCGTGTGAGAGAGGGTAGCATAATGGCTACGAGGCCGTGCTCTGGAGCTGGACTGCCTGACTGGATCCCAGCAGCTCAGCCACAGTGGGTTAAATGGTGCCCCCTCCCCACAAAAGATATGAGTGCCCCCTAACCCCAAGAACCTATGAATGTGGCCTTACTTGGAGAAAGGGTCTTTGCAGATGTAAATGACAGAGAATGCATGCAAACAGGTCCCATTACCTCTATGATCTTTTCCAAACTGGAGATTCTGTAATGTGATCCTAGGTTATTTGTATAGGGAGATTCCAAAGGGGCTCAGTGGATGGTTCCAGAACTCTAAAAGTTGATAGTCTCAGTTTTATATTATTTAAATTTTACTTCCATAGCTACATTGTTCCTTGACACAGGTGTGTGTCTAGCACCACTTATGATTTGGAGTCATGAATTATGAGCGTCACTCTTAGGTTCAAAAATGGAGTAAGAAGGGATGAGGAAGGGAGACTGACTTTGCAAATGAGAGATGATGAGCTAAGAGGAAACTCATGGTACATGTGAATGAGAGAGAAATCTCCAGGAGGAGAAGTGAACTGAATCATAGTGTGAAAGTCAGAGAGAGGAGCTGATGCCTGTAGGGACCTCGTCTGATCTGTCATCACAGTGAAACAACTAAATTGCTGGAAGCTATAAGATTTTAGATTTCTCTGTTCCTGGCCACCTGAAAAATTACTTTCATTTCCCAAAATGTTTCCCAGGGAACAGTCCACTGCAGAGAGAACCTAGCTGCAAAGGGGCATGGAAGACTAAGTTTACTTCCGTAAAGGAAAGAGAGACATGGGGCTTTGGGCAAATTCTTTGAAGTCCCTCTAGAGGATTCTGGTCTTTAATCCTAGACATGAAATTTGTTGATTTTTGCCCTGGATGATCTGTTTCTCAACTTTTCACAGAATCTTCCGTTTGTGACAAGTAAGGAAAGAAATACTGCACTTGTATTTCTTTCTGTTTTGCCTTCCCATCCCAGTCACAGCATTAGAAAGAGGGAATTTACGTGACTGACGATGCGCTGAAAGACTCGACACAAAGTCCTGCTGACCTGGTACCTGCAGCTCATCTCATCCCCTACAGGTTGGATGCCTTTTGCCTTCACTCTCCGATAGGAAGTGAGGGACACTGAGACTTGTCTTGAGACCGTTGACTGTCTAAGGCCAGCACACTGTTTGTCCTACTTGCAGTCATCATGATCATGAAGAAGGTGGACTCTGGGATCTGACTGTCTGTTTGAATTCTGGCTGACCTCGTTCCTAGGCAAATACCTGGACATGTTATCTAACCTCTCAGACCCAGTCTCCAAGCCTCTAAGGCATGCTAATTAATGACAGCTACCTTGCTGAGGCATTGTGAAGATTAAATGAGACAATACGGGTAAAGCACTTCTCCCAATGTCTGGCATTTAGTAAACTCCCATGAACACTGGTTATTATTACTGTATCTTTCATAGAGTAATAGTATTTCTAATAATAAAGTGGGAGAAAGCTCTGCACTGGCCAGAGAACTTGCAGCAAGGAGGATGGTAGGTAGTCATACAGACCTTTCCTTGAGTTCATCCCACTCCAAAGCATTTGGTGTTGCCATACACAGGACCTGAAGTTCAGAAATGGCTGTTTCCAAACTGGTGAGTTCCTTGAGGACTTCTTCTCCATTGTGGTTCATCTGGTTGTGCCCTCTCTTCTCAATAGTAATGCCTGTTCCAAGGCGGCCATGAGCTGGAAGAACACTGCTCCGTGGTAAGCCCAGTGCCACTCCGATTCAATCTGCTTCAGTTCTACAAACCCCAGGTGGTATGTGGGACAACTGATGCAAGCGTCCTTGGCAAACGCCTGCTGGGCATCGTAGAGACCCTGACTTCAAGGGGACTGCAGATTCTGGTCATCAGGATGACAGCTGTGATAACTGAGCTACCCTTCTGGACAAAATGACAGCTCTCTCATTGAAAAAGTTTAGGAGATTAATTTTTTCTTTCCTTTGCAACCACTATTTATTTCAGTAGATGATGAGAAAGAACAAGTTTATAGAGACACCATGAGGTTGTATAAATAAAATGAGTTGGGTCTGGGAAATAAACACCAAAGAGAACTGAATCCCAAATATCTAACTTTGTAGTCCGTACTCTGCCAAAAGTCCCATTGAATTAAAGCAGAGACTGTGTAACTATGTACACAAAATGCCTTTAAAGTTCTTCCATAAATTTAGAGAAAAAGGGATAGTCTATTTAGGGCTACTAAGGCAAAATTCCTTACTGTGGATTTACAGGCACTTGTACAAGTGGTCCCCAAACACCCTTTTTAATTTTTTTAATTATAAATAAGAAAGAACAGATTCTACCCTCATGACTTCCACTTAGGAACTTGTAGTCACCAGGCACAAAGGACAGAGTTCTGGGAAAAAAGGCAAGGCTGAATTCCAGGCCTCTGAAGGCGAAGTTATAGTCTGACTGAGTGTTGATTATATTTTAAATCAACCATATTTCTACTTTGAAACCCACATATTCTCCGCATATTATTTAACATGTTAGTTGCTTTATGTTGAATTTGTTGAAAAAAAATCTCGCAATATTTTCAGGCCTCTATCATAATGGTTTTTCTTTCTTTCTTCCTTTTTTTTTTTTTTTTTAATGGTACTGGGGATTGAATCTAGGACCTCATGCATATTAAGCATGTGCTCTACCACTGAGTTGAACCCCCCCCCCCTTGGTTTTATTTCTTAATCTTCTTTTTCAAATAAGTGAGAGAATCAAACTAAATAAGCAATAATACATACATTATCCACTTAATACAGAAATTCTACAAACTGTGGTTTTCTTTTGGTGCTCATCATCATTATGTGTATTGAAATCAAGCAGTTTGTACATCTAGGCAGACCAGTTCTCAGGGCATGTCGAAAGGGGCAGAGTCTTGGTCCTTACTGTAGGAGAGCCTACAGCTGCTGTGACCGACATTTAAGCAGTGACTCAGGGACGTGGCCAGTGGAGGAAGAGGAAGTGGCCATGGAGAGCTGCTGTTAACAAACATTCAACCAACCAAATCACTCCTCCCCCACCCCCTCCCATTACCAAGAGTGAGCGTATGGAGACAGCCGTGCAGGGGGGCATGGGTCTGTTTGCTGTATATGAGGACTCCTTTATTACAGCTCTTAATGCGACTGAACTCTGAAATGCATGGGGCTTACCCTTGATCCCACAGCCTTATGACAGATTGATCTGTCTACATATAAAATAGCTCTCAACTACATTGAGACCATAGGATTTATTTAAATATACTGTATCACTACATTTATAAAAAGTATTCACAATCACCACTTTATAAATTTCCCCAATAACCCTACGATATGGGTAAGGAATATCACTCTCATTTTACCAAAGAAGTATTAAGTGTAGGAAAAGAGCTTGATCTTACTAGCAATATAAGAAGTACACCCAAAAACAAGAAAGCGTATTTTGACTATCCAACCAACAAAGACCTGTAAATCATCAAATTAGCAATATTTTAAAATAATGTTTATGTTGGCAAAGTTGTGTTGAGATGGAAATTCTCTTTCTACTGGTGGAAGTACACATTGCTCCTTTCTGAAGAGCAGTTTGCAGCATGTATCAGAACCTTTACACATACTCAAACCTTTGGATGCAGTAGTTTCATTTCTGAGAGTTCTTTCTAAGGAAGTAAAAGGAAATGTGGACAAATATTGTATACTAGGATGCTTCTCATATTATTCTTTACAAAGGTAAAAACTTACAAATAATTGAAATGTTTAACTACAGAATCATACACCTACACAAGGGGGTGCTATAGGGCCCCTGGGAGTGAGATCTTTGAAGAACTTGTAATGATGTGAGAAACCATTCAGAATACAATGTTAAGTGAAAAAGCAGGGTGAAAGTCTTACATAATAGCATGATCATAGTTCTATAAAAACTATATGTATGTAAATCCATTTACACTAGATTGGAGGAAGCAGAACTGTAGTAATCAGAGGTTTCTGGGTTGTGTATAATTTTGGATTTTAAAAATACTTTTCTGTATGTTCTGTATTTTTAGAAGGAGGCTATATTACTTTTGTAGCCAGAAAAAAAAAAAAAAAAACCACCACAACAAGTTTCTTAAAAATAAATTAAAGTGTAAAGGAAGTGTGCTCAGAGAGATGAGTTAACTTGCCCACGGTCACACAGCTGCTAAGCAGAGGAGCCAGCACTTAACCCCAGTTCTGGCTCCAATCCCAATGTCTTCTTCCCCACACTACAGTGTCTCTGAACGCAGATAAGTTGAGCAACACATCATTGATGTTTGAGTTGCTAGAGAACAAACTGTTTGTGGAATTACGCTAGAATCTCCATTACTACTTAGATTAGACTAGGTATGTAAGTAAGCTTTGTGATACTCCTCAACTTTCTGAGTCCTACAGGCTGCTGACACCACATTTAGAACATTCAGGTCTGCTAAGCTCACCTGCTAGGTATCACTTGCACTAGATGTGAAACTCCCTTAACACAGAGAATCATGGCGATCCAATAATAGAACACAGCCTGGAGAGGTTGTTTATTCCAGGGATTTCCAAAATGACCTAAACAGCAGAATTACCAGAATGATTTTCCAAAAATACAGATCCAGGTCCCACCCTAGAGATCCTATTTTAGTAAGTCTGTGGTGGAGCCCTTGCCTCTAGATCAGGACTGTTTTTAAACCATTCTAACCAGTGGTAGAAATGTGTCTGGTGAGTCCCCTGTATGCGTGGTGAGTCACAGGTGGTGATTCCACTATCCAACGTTAGAAAAAGTCCCCCTCAAAATCAGTATTCATTTAGATCTTTACTGGTCACTGAGTCCTGTGATGACTTGGCCCATCCACACGGTGGTTAATGAGGGAATCACCTTGTCTCCCATTGCTGCCTGTATTGGTGTTCTATTTTTGCTTAACAAATGACCATCCCACCCCACCCCAACTTAGTGTCTTCAAACAACAAACATTTATAAGAGTTTCTGTTGATCTGGAATCTGGGCACAGATTCACTGCGTGCCTCTCGGTCAGGGTCTCTCTGAGGTTGCAGGCGAGCTGTTGGCCAGGGCTGTGGTTTCATCTGAATGCCAGAGAGGGGACAAAACGGGGAGGGAGTCTTCTTCCATGCTCACTTATATAGGTATTGGCAGGTCTCCGTCCTTTTTCCTCCAACCTTGCTCACTATGTGGCTCCCCAGAAAGAGTGATCAGAGAGAGAGGGAGAGGGAGAATGAGAGTGAGAGAGTTTGCACTCAAGCTGGAAGCCACAATCTTTTTATGATCTAATCTCAGAATTGACATCCCATCACTTTTCTGTATTTGCTAGACATGAGTTAATAACCAAGGGGATGAAATTATACATGAGTGTGAACACCAGGATTCAGGGTCACTGGCAGCCATCTGGGAGGATACTTGCCACACTGCCCCCGGCAAACAGCAGAGTTAAAGTTCTACACCAAACCATCTTCCTCTCCACCCTTTAATTTCTACTTGGTAAGTAGGTAGAGGTGGGGCTGGAGTGAACCCTGTCCATTGCTGGTAATTAAATCATAGGCCCAAAGTAGAAGAAAAACAAACCTTCAGGTTTAATGTTGGTCAGTGCCTCGATTTTCACACATAGATGTTACCCTAGGTATCAATAGAGAGACTCAATTACTCAACAGGGTCACTCACTCTGTTTTTGTCATTAATGGAGTATACATTTCAAATAGCCTTGGGAGCTATTATTTTCAACTCTGGCCCTAACTTGTGAAACAGTGATCAATTCTCCTAGAAAACAGACTTGCACTTCATGTCCTGATCTCAAATGCAACTTGCTTGGGGGCTAATATAATTGTATTTTCTATCCTCTTTAGATAGACAACAAATACTGAGTAAAAATAAATTTCTTTATTTATATTTTGTGCATATGTGTATATATACACACATATATATATATGTATTTTTAATATATGTGTATACACACACATACACATCCCACACACACTTCATTGGGACCACCTAGTGAGCCTCAGTTTACCCCACTATCTCCAGCTCAGCCTTGGTAGTGGAGCCTTCTTCTAGTAATGTGGACAAAGCTAGGCATTCAGACGCAGCCAGTTTATCCCCTAGACCTGCCGTGTGAAGTTAATTTCAACTTGTCATCTGGTTGCCAGCTGACCCCTGCTACAAGCATTTTCCAGCATCTCAACTTGCTAGTGTCACAGCCACAGATTAAAGCAGCAAATACAGCTGCACCATGGCTGCTCTTAGGATGGGGTGTTTTCCGACTCACTCTGTAAAATCACTGGTGAGGAGGGAGTCCCCATTGTCATTTCAGCTGCCAAGACATTTCATGCTAACGAACTGTGAAAGAGAAGTTGCTAATGACATGAAATCCCTTTTTATGGCCAGGGCTGGGCCAAGGCCACCAGAAGGGCCATGTTTTTCCCATGCTGCTGGACCACTAGGAGAAGTTCTTAACCACCAAGGCTGATCCCTGGTCATGGCGGGTGGGAGAAGGACAGGCCAATCCATAAGCAATGCCCACGGACTCTGGGAACACTGGCATGATTCCACTGGCCACTATGCTCTCCCTTTTCAACACCTCAAAATTTTAGAAGGGAGCTTAAGCTAGCTAGGTTCAGAGCAAAATAGAAGAGGTAATACTTTTGGCAGACCACCTAGGAAAACTAAAAGTAATTCCCAAGGTACCTGTTTGAGTTATGGAAAGTCCCATAAATATTGCTGTCCCATTGGAGCCCGTCCCCACCCCAACTCAAGCCAGCTGATGGCCCAAAGATGTGCACATAGGAATTGCCAAGGGAAGCACTTGGGGTACAATGGAAAGACCCCTGCTTTGGAGTCAGAGAACCTGCTTCCATGTTTCACTTTTGTTATTTCCTAGCTGTGTGATCTTGTGTAAAACAATGGAATTTTCTGAATTTCATATCCTTATCTATACATTATTAACCACTTCATATGATTGTTGTGAAATTGACTATTAAAATAATGTCACTAGACATAGAAGGGAATATTAAAATAATGTCACTATTAAAGATATCTTCTTTACCATTCTGTCCCTGTGACAGAAATTCTGCCATCAAAAGTATGATTCTTTGGGATAAGGCTCTCTTCTCCGGTGGCCCCTTGTAAAAGCAAACACCTTTGGGAAAAGGTTAACACAGAATCCATGAGTGATCAGTCAATAGATCTAATTTCCCCAGCAAGTGGGCATTTTAAAGTACTGAAGGGATGAAGGTGCAAGTGAAAAGGGATTTGGGGCAGCGTGGATGCTGTCTACAAAGAATGGAAATGCAGTTGGGTATCTGGTCTTCATGTGAAACCAGAGGCTGGGTGGTGCAGGGACATTTCTGGGAAGGAGAAGGGGGTCCTGGATGTGTGTGGGGTCACTTGACGAGAGCCTGATACTTGAGTTCATTAAGTCTCCATTTTCCCAATGAACTTTAAGTTCCTGTTTCCTGTTCACCAATGCTTCCCCATGGCTTAACATAGTGCTTGGTGTGTGATAGTTGCTAAATGAGTGCTTGTAGACTAAAAGCCATCTTTTGCAGACTTCACCCTTTCCCCAGGGTCAGTTATCAATCAGCTGACTAACCTGGGCTTTGGGGCACCTCTCCTGGACACACTTTCCTCCCTGACCTCTGGTCTTTTTCTCTGACATTTCTGAGGGGGTGCAAATCTCCACCTCTCTGAGGCATTCCAACCCTGCCAATGGCTTCCTAAGTGCACTAGAAGCCCTGGATGGACAGAGGTCTGCATGGTGGGCAATTCCTCATCACTTTAGACTCAGAATCTGTGGGAACTAATACCAGGTGTAGGTGACATCCCTAAGGCAGGGGCACCTGGCCCAGGGGCTGGCCTGACCTGAGAAGTCCTTGCTCAGGCCTCCTGGTACCTTTGGATTCCTGTCTTTATCATGAACCCTCTCTGATCAGTTTTATGATTCTTCTGTATGAAATGAAATCGACATTGCAGTTCCTGGGTGATTAAAGGACAGATATAGATTCAGGGGGGAAAATGTGTTTCCCCAGTAACCAGAAGACTGAATTTAGGAGGCAAGAAAATCAGAAAGTTTCAAATAGTGAAGCATCAAATTGGCTTTCACCTGATTAAAACAGCAGCTCAAAATTCCCTTTTTATCCAGGCATTCACAATAGATTTTTTTTTAACTGTTCGATGCCTGATCCTCAGAGGAGGTTGAAACCCCCGCCCTGTGTTTTGCTGACACAAATGCAAAGGCTCCTGATGCCTCCTCTGTGGCTTTAGCTCCTGTAATTATGGAAATTGGTGCAAGTGAAGCCCAGCGTGAAAATGATCAAAATAGCCCCTATTTACTGAGCGCAGAACATATGCCACGCACAGTGCTAAGTGCTATCTATATATATCTTTTTCATTTTTAAACAGTTTTATTGACAGTATTAATGTATAATAGACTACACATATTCAACATGTACAGTCTGATAAACTTTGACATATGTTTTCAGCCATAAGATTATCACCACAATCAATAATGAACACAGCCATCAACCCAAAAGTTTCCTGATGGCCCCTTGTTGTCCCTTCCTCCTGCCCCTCTCTGGCTCACAGCCCCACACTCAGATAACCAGCCAGTCATCTGCTTTCCGTCACTCTAGATTACTTTGCATTTTCTAGAATTTTATATGATTGGAACTATCATACAATATGGCCTCTTTTTTTGTCTGACTTCTTTACTCTTCAGAACTATTCTGAGATTGATTCATGCTATTACAGGTAATAATGGAGTTCATTCCTTTTTATTGCTGAGTAGTGTTCCATTTGCATGGAGTCACCACAACTTGTTTTTCATTTGCTGACAAATACCTGGATCATTTCTAGTTTTAGTTTGTGAGTCAGAGTCTACAACTGAGGTAAGGATTGTTTCCATCAGTCCCTAAAGTGGAGAGTCAGAAAACTGACTTTCTGGAAGTCCAGTCGAACCCTCTGAAAGAGACGACTGCTTTGCATTCATAGTCCAGGGCTCCCAAAGCCTGTTAAGTGTCCCGTGAAGACCTGTCTCAGAGCACTTATCATGAGGGAGAGATTGGAAATTTTCTTTATGAAAGTATGCACACTGTACCCAGAATAAGGTCTTTCTTTGCCCACGTGAAAAGAGATTATTAACATTGAAAGTGAGAAAAGGTACATCGTACATATGAGTCAAGATTTTTTTGTACTTGCTTCTGAGAGTGAACTATTCCTCAACTGCAGCCATATCCCTAGGATAGTTATGTTAAACAGCCACATATGCTGCCCCCCGTGTACACACCACCAAAACTTACAATACAACATTTGAGATACTCTCCCGAGAAAGGACCCAGACCTGAGAGTTTAGGACAGGAATGCTCCCTTTACCTATTACAGGTTTAATTGTTAATGCTCTCTCCTTATTCTCTCCCCAAAGTTCTATAAGATAGACTTAACGTCTATATTTTTTAACGACTTATCAAATCACTCAAATCTCAGTCAGGGATGGGAAATGCTACACTTGATAATAACCACAGATCTCATTCACATTCATTTTGTTGGTCTTTCTTCACCATCCTTTCTTTTAGGGGGAGGAGAGTGGTCATTTTTATCACGTTCATCACAGCTGATCACTTTCTGTGCTCTGTGCCGACTTCGTTTACAGTCAGTTTCCTCTGGCAGCCCATGTGGAAGTGAATTCAAACGCCTGTGTTTGGGTGAGTGTGTGTCCACGTACTCTACTTCCTTTTATTAACTTAGGGACAATTTCTCACCTTGTTCTCTAGCTTTGCAGCCAAAATGAGTACAGGGCTTCTATTGATTTTTGTGGCCTGGAGTTGGGTTGCTCTCAATGAAAATGAAACATACTCAGATCTGTCCCATGGAGAATGGAGCAAGCAGAGAAATAGGCCATAAATTCAGGTGTGCTCAAGCACAGGCTGTAGTTGAATTTCATTCTTTCTTTGAGCACAGGCCAAATGCTGCAGTTGGGCTTAAACTGGCTGTACAGGGAAGAATTTGGGAGTTTTTACTATGAAGGATAAGTTCCATTATTCATCCTACGCACATGAGTTCTACGAGCAAAAGGAACTAGCACTATAGATTGTACACAACTCAGCTTCCCTAGGGAACTAGCTCCCTGAGGCCAGGTAGCTTTGAGGTGGGATAAAGCATGAAAAGGAAGCCATGTTCTATCCTACGTCTGTGTGTTTACCATTGCCGGGCAGGTATGTGTTAGCAAAAAAATAATGCTCTTACACTTGATTCATCTCTGCAAATGGTGCTATCATGTAGCCTGATATGGTTTTATGTTTTAAAGTCAATGGAAATCAACAACTTAGGTGAGGAATTTGAACTGTATTTCTACTGTTTCTGCTGGGCAAACACAACTGAGTGACTTCTTAACTCCCTTGTTGGAGTATTGGACTTGATACCCTTATTAAAGCCCACCAAATTGAATCATTATGTTTCAGGGGTGGGGTTTCACCTAATGACATAGCCACATTTACGCAGAGTGAGTGTATTTCTTACCTAGAAGGAGAGACCCAGCCTTACCAACAGCTGAGGCTGCGAGCATTTGGACCTTCCTAATTTCCTAAGAGATTAAATTCCACAAAACTTTTAAAATTCAGAATTTCATAGGTTGAAAAGAGCAGAACCTGCAGAGGTTGCTAATTTTAAATATTTTTCTTTTAATTATTTTTTTCAATGATATAAAAAGACTCCTGGCTGATTGTTTGTTGTTTTTTAATGAAACTTTTGTGAGGAGAGTTAAGGTAGAATTTCCTCCCTGTATTTTGTTTGCTTCCTTTCTTCCCACTTCTCTTTGCTCATCTTGCCAAAACTAACGTTTCTCCGTGGCTTTGGTATGCTTTTTCCTCCAGCAGAACTTTTGATCTTTACAGATTTAGAGTTTGGAATAAGTATTGGTGGCCTCAAGTTTGCAAAAAAACCTTAATTTTCTTAACGTATTACTTTTGTGAACTTGCCATCACTCAGTAATGTCACTTCCCTTATGTAAAATCCAATTAATTAAACAGCGTTGGGCAATTATCCAGTGAATTCGGGAAAGTACAGCTAGGCTGACATAAGCTGTTGGGAAGTCATTAATTCACCATATATGACTCTCAAAACTCTGCTTAGCATGATTCACATAGAATTAGCCTAGGAATTTAGCTGGGGACTCAAAGCAGGGAAAAGCTCTCATCCTTAGTCCTAGCTGGTATTGGTCTAGCAACTTCGTAAGGAACCACTGTAAACTTTCCATTTTCCCAATCCATTGTTCATTCTCCTTCAGAGAAAAAGAAGGTCTCATTGCTGATTATTGTGCAGCATCTTCAAGCACAAAACCAGTAAGACCAGTAACTCTTTATAGTTAAAGAGTTTTATTAAATACAGTAAGAGAGCTAATATAATTAAGTTAAGCAGTCATTAGGCCATAAGTTCCTTAAATGATAATGAGAGACTTAACCCTTCTGTGAAGCCAAAGGCCCCACCACCACCAGGAGTTAGTCTCAAGTGATGCCTTCCATGCCCAGTGGGCCCCAGACTCTCATCTGACGTCCATTGTAGCTAAGGCGTTGGTGTCCTGCACCCACAGCTAGCCTGGGACAGTGTGCTCCCTTAATCGTTATAATTGCTATCAAAAGGTTGCCAAACATCATTCCTTTTTGGTTCATATTGAAGTCAACCTCTTTTGGCTTCTTTTGATTCATATTGAAGTCAGCTAAATTACTCTAGAAAATAGAGTCCAAGAACTCTTTTGTGGAGCAATGAAATGGAATTGGCCCATATGAGCATTCACAATGAGAATTCAGATAAGCTGAAAATTGATGCAGAAAGGTAGAGAAGGAAACAGAAGGGCAGCATGATACTCAGTGATTGTGTGAAAGGGAAGGGAAAGCCACCTTCCATAACCCCAAGCATAAGTCACAGATGGCCCTGCCAGAACATGGCTTCAGAGAAAACAAATACACCAGTAGAGATAAACCAGAAGTAGCTGCAAATGCTTCTTGAAAAAGTTTTGAATGATACTCTCCCAAATCTAGTGAATCCACTCTTTTCTCTGTCTGGATTCAGAGCCAGAGATCTTAGAGCTGGAGGTTCCAATTGTGACAGGTCATCCATGCCTCCATCCTCGCATCCAACCATCCATCTAGGCTTTAAATCTCTATGTACTAGGTAAGATAGTCCCTGCTTCTGACTTTTGGTTGGGAACACATGCACACACAACACACGCATGCACACACACACACACACACACACACACACGCTTTTATTTTGAAATGAATAAATGAATGCCTAATAAAGAATATCAAACTTCTCCAGAA
The DNA here is from genome assembly GCF_048773025.1 of Camelus bactrianus. Taxonomy (NCBI): domain Eukaryota; kingdom Metazoa; phylum Chordata; class Mammalia; order Artiodactyla; family Camelidae; genus Camelus; species Camelus bactrianus. Next base: position 39,745,303 of record NC_133553.1, on the reverse strand, counting down.
GTAAGGGCCAAGAGAGTATTTTCATACCAGGAAAATATTTAATGACAAGGCCAACATCACCACCTCCACTAAGCATCCTTCTTATAAACACCCTTGCTTCTTAATTAACCTCCCCATTCTCCAGTAAACAAAGCCTCCCTTCCTAATAGAACCACCCGTATCAGTCTTTTTGGTGTCTGGAATAATTTTTAATAACTACCTAGTTACTCTATTCAAAATCACCTCCCTAAATCCAAGGGATAAATGCCATACAGTTTTCCTCTGATACATCTCAGCTCCAACTCAAATCATGGTCAGGAACCCCTCACCTTGCTTTCTGTTTGCTGAGGAAACATCACCTTGAGCCTCTGCTCATCCCAAGCCATCATCCCTGAGAAAAGCGATCTTACTCCCAATTATGACTCCTAGCACATATCATTGTACACCCTTGTCTGGAGGAAGTGGGGTACTGAGGCCATTTCCAAATCCTTTTTTGGGAAATGGGCAAGCTTGATGCCCTTCAACCAAGACGGGATGGGGAGCAGGGCAGCAGCACCCTGAGTGACACATCTGACAGGCTCTTCACATTCATATCTTTCCTGCAGTCCTGAGATGGTAGACACATTGAGAGAATGGGGAAAGGGAAAATTACATAATAAAGAAAACTTTGCTGAGAGCTTACTACATGCTTGACTTTCTCTACCATGGTCCAGTTGTCCCTAGTGTGGATGCCCACAGCCCCCTGTGTTTACACCAATCACAGTACTTGCTCCATGTGGTCTGCTGACTAATAGACCCCAAGATACCCAAGTCCTAATCCCCAGAACATGTGAATGGTACCTTATACGGCAAAGGGGACTTTGTAGATGGGATCAAGTTGAGGATCTTGAAACAGGGAGATTATTCAGGTGGGCCTAATGTTACCACAGTGATCCTTATAAGAGGAATACAGGAGAAGACAGAAGTCAGACAGAAATAGATAAAATGATGGAAACGAGAGGTTGGAGTCATGAGCCAAGGAAAGCAGGCAGCCCCCAGAAGCTAGAAAAGGCAAGGAAATGGATTCTCCCCGCAGCTTCCAGATGGGCCTCCAGCCCTGTTGACACCTTGACTTTAGCCTAGTGAAACTGATTTGAGACTTCTGGCTTCCAGAACTGTAACAGAATAAATCTGTGTTAGTTTAAGTTACCAAGTTTGTGGTAATTTGTGGTGGCAGCAACTAAAACTCCACTTACTGACATTACTGTCTATAAGTCCATCTCCTCAACTAGAGACCACAAGTTTTTCTTTATTTGCCCAGCTCTACACACACAGTCAATGAGGTTCTTTCAGGACACAAGATACAGAGATACAGTCCAACAAACTCTAATAAAGGGTATTCATCATAACCACACTTAAGAAAGAACAACATTGGCAAAACAGCTGTCCCAGAGGCTGCCCTGAGCCTTGGAGCCACTGAACATCCTCTTATAAACAGTGCTGGTTTTGGTCATCAGGCAGCAAGGTCAGTAACTCAGTACCAACATTCGTAGTCATCCTTTCAGAAATGTGAGTCTATTTTAGGGACTTACCTTCTCTTTCCCCCGCTGCCACCAATCACCCACCTTATAATGGTAGATAAGGTCTCTAGGTTCTCATGGAAAAGAATCACATTATGTTACTAGAAAGACTAAAAATGGAGCCCAGTTGAGAGACTCTGCAAAGAAATGAATCCCCACAGTGAGGTGTGTTGAACTTTGGAGAAACTTTGGAGGAGAAATCTCAGTACAGCGTGCAAGTGCCCTCACTTTTTCCCTATAGAGGAGATCAGAACCACTCTCCTCCCTCCCTTCCCAAGAGCCTGCAGTCACTGGGGAGGGAAGTCGAGGCAATCCAAGAACACCTGACACAGCCCAGGCCAGAGGAATCTTAGGCCTGGGAGCCAAATTATTCCTGGAGGGAGGAAAGGACTCTGGAGAAAATGAGGAAAGTAGAGGCATGAAGAGGGCAAAGAGGTAAAGAGCTGAGGCCTGAAGGAGGGGAAGAGAAGGAAGGGAGGGTTAGGATGAGAGGACATGTCTCCTAAGAAGCCTTCCGGTGTGGAGTCTCACCTTCTGTGCAGTGTGAGTGAAAGAGGGAGCTGGACCAGGACCACAACACCCGATTTCCTCTCCTAGGCTGAGCACAGCTTTGAGAATAAGGCAGAAACCCTTCAGTGAAAATAGATTTAACTCTTCCTCCAGATTCAGGATACTCTTAGGCTGGGGAAGCAGAGAAAAGAAGGCTGGCATGGATCAGTTTCTTCAAGGATGCTGAGATGTTGTAAGATAGGCTAAGGGAGCAGGACTGGAAGGAAGAATCTGGGAAGCCATAGTCAATAGCTCAAAGTCACCAAATCAAAAATGCATTAACACACTACTATATACAAAATAGATAAACAACAAGGACCTACAGTATAGCACAGGGAACTGTATTAAATATCTTGTAATAACCTATAATGGAAAAGAACCTGAAAAAGAATACACACACACACATACATATCTGAATCACTTTGCTGTACACCTGAAGCTAACACAACATTGTGAATCAATTATCCTTCAATTTAAAAATGCATTAAACACTTGGGTGGAGAAACAGGCCTAGATCAGAAAGCCTCATGCTATCAGCATTAGCTGTTACAAAGAAAACTGAATGCAGAAGCATCATTTGGACTCTGCAGAGTCAAAGTGTCCCAGAAAAGTGAGCAAGAGATAATAAGTGGAAGTTAATTCTCACTAATGTGATACACATAAAATATGACTATAATTTCTTTGTTTAATGTTCTGCCTTTACTGACATATTTTAATATTTGTAATCTCATTTTTCCCTAATCCCATTTTTCTCATAAGGTCACATGTTCCTCAAGTGGAAATTTTCCCACCACAAAGGTTTTCACAAACCTAATCTCTGCAGTTGGTCATGAACTAAATATAATGTGGTCAAATTGTACAGCACTGCCATTAGTTGACAATGAGTTTGAGATGTGGCAGATATTACAGGAGGATAATAATAATGCCCATTATTTAGTGATCAGTTACTACTTACTAGGCACCCTGCTCTACATTTCATCTCATTTAATCCTTCTAACAACACAGTGAGGGGGTGTTATCCTGCTTTACAGGTATGGAATCTGAGGCAAAGAAAGTGTGAGGGAATTGCTCTAAGTTCCACAACTAAAAAGAGAGGGAGATTCAAACCCAGAAATAGCTGAATCCAAAACTCACACGCGCTGCCTGCCTATGGGAAAGCAGCACGGTAGAGGGCTTGTGACGGCCTTTGAAGGATGAATGAAAATTGGTTGTAGAAGGGAGAAAAGGAGAAATTCAAATTGAGGTTGGGGCAGAGGAGTAAGGACACAGATGGAGAGTAGGGAAGACCTCTCTACTTGGGACTCAGTTTCATATTGGGACCCAGCGAGAGCTGAAGATGGAAAGCCTGATGGGGTCAAATGGGGAAGCCCTTGAAATGCATGAGGACTGTCCACGTGATTCATCATGGGAGACAGAGTTCTTGGGTCACCTCTCAGTCTTAGTTTGAGTGGTGCAACCATTCATCTCATTTAATAATTCTCTAGGCCATTTTTAAAGTGATTATTTTTGTCAACAATGATGTTGGCAGGAAATAAGGATGTATGGGTGTGGAAGAAGAGTGGATAGGGAAGAGGTAGTCCAGAGGGTGTGGTGGCTTGGAGGAATATTTGCCAGGCTAAAGGAAAATATTTTGATAAACTTATTCACTCATGTAAACTGGTTCGTCTAATTTGATTCTTCTGGGACAATGTCAGGGCCTCTAAACCCAGGAAAAGGAGAAAGGGAAAGGCAAATGGATTCTTTAACTCCTGCAGAAAACCGTAGCTCGGGTTCTACTTGAGGGTAGATGGCAGCGGATACCGCAGTCAATCTGGATACTGCAGTCAAGCTGAGTGGTTTGCATCCTAAGCTTGGACCTTCTTAGTTGGTCACTGCAGGTGACTTCTGTTGACAAGTCAGCTATCTCACCTTTGGGGACGTGAGTGGGCCTGCTAATTGTGAGTCCTGTTTCAGACGAGCATTTAGCCAGGGGAGTGGGGAATCATGGATTTTATTAAGGGCCTCTATGCCAGACAGCTTTATATATGTTTTGCCATTTGGTTCCCCCTCCCTGCCCCCAAACCCTGTGAAGTGATTATTCCTCAATTCCAGCTGTGGAAACAGGCTGAGCTATGGCACTGAAGGTCACGCAGCTTGAAAGCAGAGAAGGAGGGATTTGAGCCTGGTTCTTTCTAACTCCGAGCCAAGTGCTCTGTCTCCACCATTACTGTGGACTATAGGTTAAAAACAAAGAAATTAAGCAGAGGAGCTAGGGAGGAGGAAGAGCAGGAAATACAACAAGGAAGTAAAAGAAAAAAAATCCAAGAGGTTTATCTTGTTGTTTGGATGCAAACGGAGGTCAGGACCCACAATTTAGGATACCAGCTGAGTAGTCAACATGGAGCTAAGGGCTGCTGAAAGCACTGTTGTCCTCCAGCATTTGAGTTTTCTAGAAAGAATCTCTCTTAGTCTGTCTGCCAGAAAGTGAACCTGAAGGAGTACGCATGACGAGGGTGAGATGAGCATGCTGGATTGCTGTAAGGGTCTTAATCCTGGAGATTTATGTCTGGGGCATCACTGTGAAAACAAAACTATTTTCCTTGACCTGTCATGGGGCAACAATCAGAAGAAGAATGTGAGGTTTACTCTTGAGGAAGCACGTGGTTCTTAACAGAGCCTCTCTTACCAATGGGGTGATTTGTAGGTAAAATATAAAGGACTAGGAAGAAAAAGAATAAAGAAAACATGACAGAATTCCAGTTATCCTGCTTCAGGACAAGGAAACAAAGAATAAGCTTTGGGAATAAAATATGATACATTTTTGTATATTTTTTCAGCATTAAGATGCAAGTCATTCTGCACTTGGAAGTTGGTTTTGTATCAGTTCACATAGGGTTGATCTATTTTTCCCTGTTGTTAAAAAAACATCTCAAGACATGCATGACAGGTCTTCAGAAAATGCCATGATTCCTGAGCCACTGTGGATAATTACACATTAATATGGATTGACAAAGACTAGTTGTGATCCCAGTCGATGCTTGTCAGGATAACGGGGGGTCCAGCCCATATGTCAGGTGGGTGCAATGGCTTCAGGCCGTGGTAAGATCCTACAGTGTGAAACCAATGCAATAACAGCAGTAGCAAAGCTGTAGACTGAACTGTTAGGCAGGCTGGAGGTGGCAGTGCCCAGGGTAGCAGCCAAGGTGCAGGCAAGAAGCAGACACAGCCAGTCTGAGGTCATGGGATCTGAGCTATCAGAGTTGCCCAGAGACAGTCCTAGGACAAAAAAAGAGCTCCATGGGAACTAGTGGGTTTTTCAAGACCTGATACTATCTGCCCCTTAAGAGCAGAGCCATGTTTTATAAACCATTCCATAACCCCCAAACCTACCTCAGATCCTTACCCTAAAACAATACACATCAACGTGTGGTTGAACATGTGAACTCTTTGGCCACCAGTTACACCCCCAGGCATCAGGTCTATGTGGCCAAAAGGAAAAGAAATCTCAGTGAGAAAAAGGGGTCCCCTAACCTATTTGGGTGGCAAAAATTGTCCCTGAGCCCATGAACTTTCTACTTCCATGAATGAAAAATGCATGGCTTTCTCCACCTGGAGTTGAGGTCCAGTTTGATTGGGATAGAGCAGATACTCTCCATTTTCTAAAAATGGACTGCTTTGGATCCCGTTGTTGTCTAAATTTGGTAACTGAGACCTTGCCCTCTTTTTCAACAGAGAACTTTCTTCTCTAGAGATGGTTACCAATAATTCCTCATCTAACCTATTCCAACTCATTTTGGAGGCATACCTGAACAACATACATGCTCAAGTTAGTGTGGTATGAAATAGATTCCCAGGACCAAGGGTATCCAAGAGTAAAACAAATGCCTAAATCATTGCATATTTTGCCCTTCTTTCCCTGAGTTTCTGCAATAATTCACATGTATTTCCATGAGTCTTTATCATGCATTGTTTTCATTATTTGATTCTATCACCGTGAACTCTACATGGATAGAGGTCAAGCACAGTGCCTTATAGTAGAACATCAATAAAAAGTTGCTGATGGTGAATTAAAAATAATGAATTAATGTGTTCATAATATGGAACTGGAGAGAAAGCTAAAGCATTCGAATTTCAAGCAGCTCAGTATATTCTCTTCTAGATAGACAATGTTTTGCCATACTCTTTCCACATCCAATCTTAATGCATGAATTCAGACTGCCTTGGCATTTTATTATTTTATGGTCATCCCTACTGTGACAGGCATGCCGCTAACAACTTTCTTCAAGAAAGATACTGACATTCAGCTGCGCTAAGTGCAGCCAGCCATCTGCTATGCCTTGAGATTCTACCCACAGCACCGGAGCTGATTTCTTACTCTGCTCCATCCCCTGGGCAATGACTGAGCCTTTGGGAGGAGGAGCACCAGGGCATAGACATTTCTGTACAGTGTGGGACCCCTCTAATGGGCAGTCTTTGTCCTGGAGTTTCCATTGTCCCCCACTTGGTCTGAGCCTTTTCTTGCCCAATTTTGCTCCTCTTCCCCATTTCAGGTATCAGATCCGTATCACCATCTAAAGACGTTCCCTGCCCAATACTGCCTTCTCCCTCTTTATCTTTCACAGACTTTACCTCCCAATTAATCTCTTACACTCCCATCTCCCATCCCAGAGTCTGCTTCCCAGAGGATCTAAGTTGACACATCTACACAATACCTCATCAGATTTATCTTCTTCCTTAAAACATGGTGGAGAGATTTTATTAACTTGAATGTATAGTGTTTCCCCATCACAGCTATAGCCTTGTTGAAGTGCCCCTCCCCACCCCAAAGAAAATCATTTATTGTGACCATGAAGCCTATGCCAGATTGTATTTTGGATCCTCATGTTGTTTATGCAAAAATGCCATCTCCTGGGGGTGGCTAAGCTTGAGAATGGGGCTGTCTAAGACGTCACCCCACACATGAGCTCTTTGGTGAGATTTTTCAAGCTTGGATCACAGCCTGAAAGAAACCTGAGTGCCACCCAGGGGTTTGAAGGGGCCCTGAACATGTTGGGAGGTGATAATGAGAGCAATCATGTTTGAATCGGTTTGTGAGGGCTCTCGGATGGGGCCCGTGAGAAGTCTAGTGCTTTTCTTCCACTTGGTATTTTGCATTTTTGGCAGAGGATATGTTAAATCTTGGAATGAGGTTATCACAAGCTATTTAATTTGCCAAAGAATCAACTATTGCTTCAAGTCTTATGTTCTCTCATCTCTTGTTTAATTCTGCCTTGCCAGGGAGACTGCTCTCATGTGGCTCCTGGTAGCCCCACTGGGAGCTGATAGTGGGCTGGTGGAAGTGGGGTAAAAGATGCAGCCAAGAAAATCAAACCTGAGTCCTATTATTTATCCACTTGCTGCTTGCAATCTGGCATTCCTGCAGACACTACTGGAACCCCTCTCCTCATTATGAGGCATATCAGCTACACAGCAGACACATACTTCTACTACATAATGCCCTAACACTGGGCATTGAAAATATCGATTCCATCAGCTGTGACTTTGTGTGCTCAACTACATGAAAAAAAGGAAAACATTAAAAAGCATCAATGCAGGCATGCTTTGATGCAGCAATAACATGGCTGGTGCATTGTTTAAAGGAGCAGAATGTAAAATGTCAACACAGTTGACTGCCTCCTCCAAGGAGCCTTCCCTGACCTCTTCTTGGCTCCAGCCACTTCAATCATTCATCAGCCGCATAGGCCCTTGGGTATGTGCCTGTGTAACTCTAGTTGGTTTGTATATTTTTATGCTCTGTCTGGGAGTTGGAAGGAATTGGAGAAGACATATAGAACAACCTCTAACTGAAACCAGGAAGCCCCTCTCATAAAAAGTAGCCATGTCTTAAGCAGGCATTAGGTTCCAAAGTCAGCATGTAGGGTGAAGTCAAGTATTGTTAGCATCACCTTTGAAAAATCCCAAAATAAGAGGCACATGGTAACTGAGGCAATGTGGGATGGAGGGAGGCAGACCCATGTCTTTAGTCTCACTCTTACCCCAGGGCAGAAACAACCTTATAAGTGGGATGGCATGGAGAATTCGCTACACTATTTAATCATTTTTCATTTGTATTTTTATCAAAGTTATAAATGCCTTATTTTATGGAATCAAACTATTCTACCAGATTTGTGGCAGAAATGATCAGTTCCCCCATCTTCTCTTTCCTTTCCCCACAGGCAATGATTTTCAACTCAAATGACTGTGTCACCACATTTAACTCTAAATAACACACTTGTGTTGCTACTTCTTGGTCTTTCATTTTTAGGCATTATCTGTTGACTTCCTACTGTGGAAGACAGAGAATTTAGTTCTTTTTCATTTTCCTTCACCATCACATGCCCATACAGTTTCCTCATCCTCCCATTACAACTATACTTTTGCTTAGATCAATATTCGGTGTTTACATTTTCATGTCTATGTAAATGGTACTCACAGCTGAACCATGTAGGAAACTTACTCGTTTCCTTTTTTGAACAACCTTTTATTTTCCCTGAAGCTAATAATGATGCTTTGTTTTGTCTTTTCATTTGCTCGATTTTTTATGCACTTAAACTAATGCAACCTCAAACCCTCCACCAGTTTTCCAAATCTCCTGCCACTATGTTCAAATGCCTCACAGGGTCAATTAATTTTATCTTGGAGAAATTTTCTGGAGCCTTCTGACCCATTCTTACATGGCCTGGTTACCCTTCCTAGCTGGATCACAGCTGTCGTCCTGGGTCATGATTCCATCTTATCCCGGAAATATCACTGGACTTTCTCCCGTGTTAGAGCTCCTCTTTCCTATATCCCATGGCTTCCTCCTCTTCTGCTCAGCCCTTCATTAGAGTAGAACGTATCTTACTAGAACTTCCTGAGAAAGGGTGAAGAGGAAGTACCTTTAAAAAATGTAGAATGTCAAAAATAGTCCTTATTCTATCTCAGACTTTACTTATGGTTTGAGTGTATAATTTTAGGTGGCCAATTACTTTCTTTCAGAATTATGAAGGCATGAAACTCCTCTGTTCTAACTTCTTACATTGCAACTGAAAAGAATGATACCATTCTGATTTGTTTCTTTGTAAATGTGCTTTCTCTGTGAAAGCCTGTAGGATCTTATCTTTGTCATGAGCATTCTGAAATTTCACAATAATTTGCATTGATATGGGTCTGTTTTTATTCACTGGGCTGGGCACTTTGTGGGTCCTTTCAATATGGAAATTCATATCTTACTGGAAATTTTTCTCAGATTATTTATTTATTGATTTTCTTCCTTCATTTTACCTCTTCTCTTTTTCTGGGACTCCTATTGTTTGCATCTTGGACTCCTTAGGATAGTTTTTCTTAACTTTTTAAAACTTTTCTATTGTCTATATCTGTCTTTTTGCTCTACTTGCTGGAAATTTTCAACTTTATCTTTCAGCTCCCCTATTTTTTCATTTTTGCTATCGTATTTTTAATTTTTAAGAGCTTTTTTTTTCCCCATGAATGTTTCTTTTTAATAAAGCATCCTTATCTTGCTTCATGGTTGCAACATCTTATCTCCTTAAAGCTATTGACATAGGGTTAGGATACATAAACACACACACTCTTCCCTCTTACAAAGTCTCCGCTTCCTCTAAATTCCTTTATTTTTCTACAATTTGTTTCACTTTCAGTCTTTCATATGAGGCTTCCCTCATATGTCTGATGATCCTTGGTTGTCTTTACTATTTAAGGCACTAAAAAGCTGACTGGAAGCTTCAAATCATGAGTGGCTCTTACTAAATATTAGCTTCCTTATAGGGTGATCTGGCTGGAAACCCCAGTGTCAATATCTTGAGGTGCTGCTTCCTCTTGATTTGGTCAGGTTTCCCAGAGAAGACATATTCAGTCTTCTGCCTGGAGGGTGAAGGCCCATCCATCGGTGTTCTGATAGCTGACTGGTTCAGAATTTTGTAGGGTAAATCGAGTTCCCTTTTCACTTTTCCACAGTTGCCTGAGGAGTCAGCTTTCTCGGGTTTGCTGTCACGCCTCCAACATGTTGCTGTCATTATCTCTTCTCTCATTCTTCCCACCCTTGTTGGTTTATGCCTTTAAAAAAAATTCCAGGATTTGGGGATGAAGTGAAAATAGATGTATGTATTTAATCCATCATCTTAACCAGAATCCATTATTTAATTGTCTTCTTTCTTCCTTTTGGCTTCATAGACAAAAACTTGGATTTGTATGAGTTATATGCTCAGGCTTTGTCTTCCCAAGGATTATAGTGATATTTGATGAGATCTTACAGTTTACAGTTATTTTCTCACTCTTGACCTCATTTGGTTTTTACTATGACCTAGTGAGGTAGAAACTCTGAAAAATATTATTCTTTTGTTTTAAGTATGAAAAAACTAAGAGGAGTTGAGTCCGATTCAAGTTCCATGAGTCGGTAAGGAGCTCAGACAAGACTCAAAGCCAGATTTTCTGACTCCAGGCTTTTTTGGTGAACACATTCTGTAATGAATCTGCAAAGAAGCCTATCTCACTAGCTGATGACTCTACTGGGAGACTCCTGATTAATAGCTGAAACCTGCCTCCTTTAAATCTTCCCACAGGTTCTGGTTCTGCCATCTTCAGCTACATGGCATAGATTTAATTTTACTTCCCCCTATGAGGCCTTTGACACTTTGTATTCAGCTGTCATTGGGGTATAGATGAAATGCAGTGGGTTGTAAAAGTTCAGGAACTCTGAGTCTAGGATGTTAATGAGTGTCATAGTTGTCTTTGGTGATGGCAGGTAGGATGTGGCTGAGATGCCAGAATTCTCAAAGCATGATGGTAGTAAGTGATGGGAGGTTAGCAGATGACAGCAACAAGGCAGAGCAGGGAGAACATGGTGCATCTGAAGAGCATGAAGCTCAAAGGAGGAAGAGATTTTGCCTATGGGTGGACGGTGGGTGTGTAATGAGAAGATCAGGGAAGGCTGCCCTTGCCTCCTGGCCACAGAATTAGGTTGGAAACAATCCAGGTAAGACAAGGAGGTGGAGGAAACAATGGCATGGAGATTGAAGAGGTGAAGTATTCATTATAAGGGAATGGAGTTTAAATAAGGTGAAGTGGAAAGAAGTGGAATGAGCGTTAGTAAAAAGGAGAGTTGGGAGAAAGTAATCTCAGGGCAGTTCAAGGATATGTATGTGGTCATGAGTCAATTAAAAGCATACAATTCCTCTACCCTTGATGTGCTGCTGAGGCAATGCAAGGCAGTATTAAGGCAGCTGGAGTTTTGCTTAGGTCTCTCCCTTCTTTCAATGGAAACATGCCTGTAGGGAAAGTCTGTGTCCTCACCTGTAGCATGCCCTGGCTTGCCACCTGGCCCACAGGGTTCTTTCTTGTCCATCACCACCAAAGGCACTTGGTGAAGGATTTGGTCTGAAGCCAAAGCAAATAGCAGCTGAGAGACACACAACAGTTGGCGTCTGGCTCAGATGGCTCTGGCGCCTTCTTAGACAACCTCCTCCCCCAAAAAAGTCTGCCTGGCTTGATGAAAACTACATCTAACATTTGTGCAGTGCTTTGGGGTTTAACAGGCACTTCCACATATAGTATCTCACTCCATCCTCCCAACTATACTTGTGGTAAACTTCATGATTCCCATTTTATAGATGAGGAAACTTCCAGCTCCATCCCTTATAACTGAGTGACACTGAATAAATCATTAACTCTCTCTGAATATCAGCTTTCTTAGCAATAAAATAGGAAGAAGACTTAGGACAAAGTTGTTTTGAGAATTATATAGGGTTATGTGTACACAGTATTTGCACACAGTTATCATTCCATAAATCTTCGTTCTATATTTCGACTTAAATGATTGACCACAGTTTACTCAGCCCGAGAAAGGCAGATTTAGAGTTCCCGTCTGTATTTGCCACTGAGGAGCAAGTCATTCATGAGAGAAGGGAGGAATAGTTTATAAGCAGGCAGCTTCAGTGATCGTGATAGAGTATAAGGCTGGCCCTAGCAATAGCTTCCATCCCTGGGTGCATGCTTCTTTGTGATGTGAAATTATCATCCTTTCAATTAAAGACGGAGTCTATTTTCCCTCCCTCTTGAATCTGGGCTGGTCCTATGACTTGCTTTGATCCACAGAATGTGGCAGGTGTGACACTGGACCTTGAGTGTCCATTCTAACCTTCTTGATGCTCTGTGACTCCCACGTTAGGGAGCCCAGGCTGGTCTCCTTGAGGATGAGGGACAACATGGAGAAAGAGTCCCAGTCACCCTAGGAATTCCAGCCATCACCACTGAGGCCCCAGATATGACTGAGGCCAGCTGGACTAGTCAGCCTCCTAGTCAGCATTCCCCAGTACCTACCCCCTCACCTGCCAAGTGACTGCAGCATACACAAGCCCAGGTGAGACCAGCAGAGGAACTGCCCAGGTTCCTGGCCCAAATTACAGGATCATGAATAAATACATAATCTTTGTTTTAGCCCACTAAATTTTGGGTGGATTGTTGAGCAGAAATAGAAAACTGATACATGACTAAGATCAGATGCTAGGACAGTGTCTGTAAGTTTGCCTAGATACTGAAATCAGGTACAAAAGGACCCCATGGTATCACCTTTCTCCTTTAAATTATGGTTGACTCAACACCATCTGGTCATCCTTTTGACTAAAGATAGAACTATGAACAAATGAATTTGTGAGGACTTATGGCTCTAATACATGTAATTGTTTAGATTACTAGATATGGTAGGATCTTACATCCAGGGGGCTCAAGCTCAGAGTCATTGATTCCCACCTCATCTTTATGACCAATAAAGGACCAGACCATTTATTTCTGATAGAAAGTTTTGGGAATATTCCCAACATCATGCTAGGAGTCCACAGTCAAGCTTGGGACCAAATCTCTCAGTCCTTGACCCTCATCAGTCCCTTTGACCATGTGGAGAGAGCATGGTCACTTCACCATCATCTAATCAGACTTTCAGAGACCTCTAAATTGTTCTGGAGCAAATAATGCTTTGAAAGGGGATACAGAAGCAGGAAGGATGGAAACAAGATATTTCAGGGTAGGCTGAACTGATTACTCCAGACCTGACGCTGTCTGGGTCGACATAAACATTTCAGAGGAACTGTGGTCTGAAGGGACTGAAACAGTCCCTGAAGAACTTCACAACTGGAATGAAATGTCCAAAGTAACCTGTTCTTCCCTGAGCAGGGAAAACCCAGGGGTACTTCTCAGGTAGTTCCAACCCTAGACCTGATCATGGGCGAGGGAGAAGACTGAAGTGACTTCATGCAGTGGAGATCACACCACATTCTCCCTGCAGGCCAAAAAGACTGGCTTTGGAGAAATTAATCCATGGGCCACTGGGAAAACACTAGTAAAATATTCACGTGTGCATCCGCTTCCCCTTAAGTAAAGTGAGATTAATAACATAGGTCACAAGTCACTTGTGAAGTATAGAGGCACAGTTTGCTGCGTAGATTCTAAGGTTCCTCCCAGTGGCTAAGATCCGTTTTTATTAGGTCTCTCTCACCCTCCCCTCTTGGTCTCTCGGCCAACGGTAGAGATAAGGCAAAAGAGTCGGGACAGCAGAAATGGCTGTTTGGTTTCTGAGCTCTGCTTTCTCTGCACAATTCCACTGCCCATGAGGACAGGCAGGACAAAGAGGGGTGGCCCAAGCTGGGGACCCCCAGTGCTCAGTGCTGGGCGCTCAGAGCTGTGGTGTGCAGCCCACCTATCCAGCCCACAGGCAGTCAGCAGCATTCATGGGGGCGGTGAGGGGGCTCCAGGGGAAAGCACAGCCTGCTGGAAAGGACACCAGGAATCAGGAAATCTGGCTCCAGCACTGATAGGCTGCATGAATTTAGGCAGATTAATAAATTAACATTTTTGTCTCAATTTACAATCTGCTTTCAAAAGTAGTTTTGAATTAATCCTCCCAATTAATCAAGCCCACTGTGACATGCATGATGTATCGTGTTGTTATTCCTACCTAAGATGAAGAAGTTGAGGTTCAGAGAGGCAAAGCAACCTGCCCAAAGGCACATGGCAAACAGAACCAGAATCTGCTGCCTCCAACTCTTTTGCTTTTCCTACCATCCCTTATACATTAATTTCTCTAAGTCGGAGTTCAATCATCATTGAAATAATGACAACTTTACTGGACACTGTCTCTGTGTGAGGTAAGCGCGCTAGCTGTGTTATCTCATTTAATCCTTAAAATAACCTGTGGGCAGGAGCTATTTTCATCTGTGTTTACAGATGAGAGAACTGAGGCTTAGAGAGATCAGAGAAACCCAACCAGCCAAAACTCACGTTCTGAGCCATCTTGTTGAAAAAATTCCCATTGGTAATTGGAATGATTTTCCCCACCCGCTGACCTCATCAAGTCATACTGAAGGCAAAATCAGATGATAGATGTGAAAACGCTTTTGAAAGTTAAACGTGTGAGGCATAATAAGGAAAAATTAAAATCTCAACTCCTGCAGATCTTATAACAAAGCCCAAACTAACTTCCAAGAAACTGACATGACCACAAGTCCTCACTGAAGTGGCAGAGCTACACAAAAAGGTCAAAAAGGGAAGTTGCAGGAGCCCGGAAGCACCAGTCCTGGAGGACTTCATGGAAGAGGTGACTTAAGTTTGCTTAAGTTCTCAGCAATATGGCAGGTACAGAATATAAGAGAGGAGAGGTATTCCAAGCAGAAACACTGACCAGCAGGGCCAGGCTGCCCTGTTCCCGGGAAGGTAGGCAGGAGTCCAGATGGAGATGGAGATTCTGATGAGAATCAGTGGAAAGAGAATCAGTGGAAGGAGGAGATGCTGTTAAGGTCATAACAATGAGGGTGTGTGTGCCTGTGTGTGTGAGCGTGTGTGTATATGTGAGCGTTCATGTGTATGTGTGAGCATGTATGTGTGACAGGCAGGGCCCCTCACCCCACCTCTGCAATGTCATGCACAACAGCTTCCACATTATCTTAAACACAGACCCAGCCTCTTCTTCCACTGAGCAATTCTTGCTGCCACAATCCTCGATCACCCTCAGAATCAAAATACACTCTGATCTTGGCTCAGACTCTTGCTCTCATTTGTGGGCCTTTTCCATGGACTTTTATGTCTCTGTTTACTTTGTGTGTTTCGTGAGTGGCTCATGCCTTTAAAGGAAATACACCAACCTCAGCCTGTCATTACAGCCCTTTGCCGGCCACCGGCTGTGCTCACCCCGCTCCCGGGATGGATGAGCCTGGGCTTTTAATTTGCTGTGAGAGGAGATAATTTTTGCTTGAATTTCTACCTCTGAAAATAAACCAGGGTGGTGCTTCCCAGCTAGGAATCCACAGAGGCAAGCTCACCCCTAAGGCCAGTGCCAGGGGAGGCTTAGCCAGGGCTGGAATGGCTGGTCTCAGTGTCCCTCACCCCCTTTCCTTTTCTGGATTTCGAAACATACAATTAGTGTTTTCTTTAAAAGCTCAAGATGGCAAAGTTAAGAAAGTTCAGGGAGGCTTTCTGATAATGTACCCTACACAAGAATTCCAGAGGTGGGATTCTGAAATCTCACACTCTTAGGGATACTAACCCCTCTACTCAGTCCTCATCCCATTACAGCTGCGTTCAAGTTCAAGCACATCATAGCCATCCCACCAGGGCTACACTCCATGCCTTCTCCTTCTTTTTAAAAACACATCATGCATAGAAATATCTAGGCAAAGTCCCACAAATCAAAGCACTCTGAATTGCAAGTCAGGTCATTGGTTTTTGGTTAATGGGCAAGATCCTTCTCACCTATAAAATAAGGTAGCTGGAGAGGACATTCTAAGGTTCCTTCCAGCACAGAGGTCCATGTATCTTGGACTCCATTCCCTGGCTTGTTTCACCACAACTGACCTGTGTAAAGTATTGTGAAACCTGAGTGGGTCATACAAGTTCAGATGGTATGACGATGTCTGGGAATTGTACATTTCAGCTGTGGCTTAGGACTAAGATAATACAGAAGGAGAACCAAAGGCAGGGAAGCTCAGAGTGGTAGAGAAGAATGAATCCATAAGGACCGTGCCCCATGTGATCAGGGGCCTTATAGAAGGTCCCTCCTGTGCCCTAGGTCCCTTTTCAAATCTTGTCCCTCTACTCATCAGCTGTGCGACCTTGGGAAAGTTACTTAACCTCTCTTAGTGTCCCCATCTATAACATGGGAAAGATAACAGACCCACCTCACTGAGCTGTCCTGAGGTTTAAGACAGATCTTATAAGTGTGGTGGTCATTTGTGCAGCTCACTAACAGTGCTTACCTTCCTCCTTCTGGGTCCATGGGAGACTGTATTTTCCTAGTCCTTGAAGTTGGACTTATCCGTGGGACTTGCTTTGGCCAATGAAATGAGAGCAGAAGTGTTCTGTGTTGCTCTACACAGAAGCATTTAGTAGCCAGTGTAAGACACAGTTGTGCTCCCTTCTTGCCATGGCAACCAGTAATGCCATAGATGGAACACATGGAAACTCTTTTATTCCAGGTCAAAATATAAAGAAATACGGAGCAGAGTCCCCTAGCCAACCCATACGGGACTTTTAATGAGATCGCGAAGTAAACTTATCATTTGCTACTGAGATTTGGTTTGTTACCACAGCATAGACTAGCCTACCTCGACAATGACAACACATTCTGAAGTACCTAGCATAGCCCTTAGAAGTAGTGACCTCATCACAAATGACAGTTGCTATATTGTTTTTTACAACAAAGGCCAGGATGACTATCTTTTGACACAACCACACAGAATCTAACACAGTTCTGAGCAAATACTTGCACATGCTTTCATAGTGACAGGATGAATTCAAAATCATTAGAGTCTATGAGAACCCAGGGAAACACTGTGCCCAAGAAAAGGGAAACTCTTCCCAACGACCAGAGAGGGAGGACCCATATTTACCACAGGTACAGAACCAAGTCGTTGTGTACTTTGGTTTTCACTAACTGGAAGACAGGTAATAGAAAAACTGGTTTCTTTCTCACTTTAATGACATAAGCCTAACTCATTCTCTGCTCAGAGTAACAGGTAATGCATGCTGGAGACTTGATTCCAATATTTGGTATAGATTCCTTAGTGCAAACACCAAAATCTTTGTACACATCAGCATATGTTATAGGAATACTTTTCCTTTTAAACTCAGTAAGTTATAAAACCATAGGAATCTCATTTACATTAGAGAAAAGGGAACCACAGGTAAAGAACCTAGCCATTCCTTCCCAGGGCGTCACTGGTGACAAAGATACAGAAGAGGCAGTGCAGGCACAAGCTAAGAACATGATCTTGGGTGGCCAAGAGACATAAGTTTGCATCCCAACTCCTTCACTTAACTGTAAGATGGTATGTGTTCAGGAACTTAGAACTGTTCCTAATACATAGACAACAGTCAGTAAATAAAAGTTTCATCATATACAACAGGTTGGTTGATAGTTTTTCACATTTTCTATTATTGTCTTAGTCATTTATTTGCTCAAAAAATATTTGCTTCAAATTTTCTCTGTGCCACTATTTCATTTAATCTTCCCAGCAACTCTATGTGATTGATAATATTGTTCTCATTCATAAGGGACTAAATTGAGGCACAGAGGCAATAAGAATCTCAAGATGATGTAGTTAAATGAAAGAGCAGGGCTTTAAACTTAGATCTTAAATAGAGAAGTCTCACAAAGTCATAGTCTGTAGACAAGTGGATCTTGTGAGTAAATTCAAAAATCTACACAGCTCCTAGAAAAGGAGAAGAGGTTCTTTCAATACCGCCCAACCCACTCTGAAACTCAGTGAGTTTGAACGTGACAGGGATGTTTAATATAGAAAGGTATGCTGACAAGGAGTGAGTCATTTCCTGAGCATAAATACCATCTGCGCAGGGAATGTGTGGCTAAATAGGGAAAGTGACTCCCCTGACGGCCATGCAGACCCAACATGGCAGTTGAGGACCAGCATCCCTTGTTCTGTGGCCCAAGAGGTCTCCAGAAGGAGGATGGTGACCTGGGTCTCTAAAGCAATCCTTGAACACAAGTTTAAAGCTTATCCAGTAAGTTAAACACAATCTCAGGGATCTTACCTTCTCATGAAGGTGCCCTGGTGACTACTGGGAGTCCCGACTGTGCTCAGGGACAAGTGTGCACATCCACCAGCCACACCCTGGGAGGAAGGGAGCTGGAGCTGTAGGACAGAGCCTACTTTCCAGCCACTCAGCTGCTGCACCTCCCGAGTCTCTGTCAGATGCTGCCTCTGTGTTCACCAGAAAAATGTGAAGACTGCCCTTCTCCCCCATATCTCACAAGATCTCTCATCAGTGGAGCCCGATAAGCCTCTGACTTAGTCTGTGATTCCCACAGAGAGTGAAGAGCCAAGACTGGACCCCTTTCCTCAGCCCAACTTACCTAAGCACATCCTCGTCCTTCATCCAAACAAAAGGGCCTGTGCACGTCAATTCCTTCAAATAACGCCTAGGATTGGGGAAGTGGTCTCCTCCAGGGTGGCTCCATCATGCATCATCCAAACTGGAAACACTGGAGAGTGCAAATGCAGATGTGGTGGGACTCTAGAATAACAGGCATAAAGCGGGATTGTCCCAGGAAGACTGGGGCCTGTGTGCACACTTACTCCCCATCAAACCTGTCTCTGCTGGCCCTGCTGCAAATTCTGTGGACTCAACCCTTGACTGGTGCTGCGTTTACGTTTACTGGCCAAAAGGTGCAAAATAGAACCATGGGGGCGATTGCTGCCTGCCTAGAAATATAAGACAAGTAACTGGAGATTTAAACAAAGAAATGGGTTTAGGGGCTTGAATTTCTACCAAATCGACCCAACCACCATGGAAGCCAGAGGCCCCAGTTTAAGAGATGGCTGTCTATAGCCTGGTTGGTGGCATTTTGGGGGCAGAAGGAGGAAATCCTCTCAGTCAAGGACGCTTGTCCTCACTGGTGCTGATTTGCTGCTGCCCATTAAAGGGAACTTATTTAAGATGAGAGGCGTTTGTTTCCTCTTGATGCCTCGAACAAGACTGCTCCCTGGACTGGAGAGTAAGCACAGTATGTGAGAACAGTTGTCTTCAGGCTGGCACAGCAACCCTCCCCCTGTGCAGTTCTCTGAAGAGACAGCGGTTTAAAGCCCAGCCCGACACTTACTGACTTTATTGTGCTGCATCCATGGGGAAATCACCATCACCGGTTTGAATGGGCTAATCAAGACCTATGAAATGCTGTCTGCACGAATTGCCACTTTCCTAGAGATCAAAGCCATGTGGCTGAGGAGACTGACTTTCGGCTGCTTTTCTTGCATCCTTTTCTGATCAAAGTGATTTATTACTTGAATGTCATAATCAGCTCAAGGTCTTTTTACTTCAGTTTTTGGTACCAGACTGTTGAGTATTGGATGATTTAGTGGTTTCAGTCTATGAAACCTTTATAAGGCTTAATCTGCCTTATAAACAGACCTGTGATTAAAAAAAAAAATCCTCCTCTATGAGCATCTATGAAACCGGAGGAGGTAAGACTTTAAAAATCTAAAAAGCCTCATTTAGTCTCATCTTCCAGTAACCTGGGGATAGACAACACATGGTGATGTGGAAGTGCTGGGCCTGGACCTGCATGGAACGGAGCCGAGTAAGAAGCAGTTTCACACCATGTGCAGTGAGGAGCCACTGGGATGCTTTGGCATAATTTCTCAGTGGAGGGGGCTCTGGGGCACTGGCTCCTGTCCCTGGACTCCCCCTCCTAGCTACAGGGAGGAGGTCCATGGGACTCCCACAGACAGAGAAACTTCTAGGGCCAGGCCCAGATGTCAGGGCTCCTGCAATCTCCCTGCTAACCTCAAGAGAAATGAATCACAAGGGTCTAAGCATTTGGATCTCATTCTATGCTGCCCCTGTCAAGAGAAGTGTCTGTTCTGAGTTTGTACTCACTCCTCAAGCCCAGGCAAGCTGGGCACTGTGTAGGGTAGAGCATGTGGGCAGCAGCTCAGTGGAGGAGGGGCTACAGACCACTTTCCTGGTTTCTATGACGAAGGACCCCTGGGAGCTCTGTGGTGTTAACTTCCCCCCACACTCCATAGCCCTGCAGCTTTCTTGGATACCACTTGAACACTTACACTGAGGATGCCCCCCTGCACTTTGCCCTGCCACCTGACGTCCCAGGGTCTGACCCGGCCTGCCCGGCTTCATCTTGATAGGGCCTTCCCCATAGTGTGCACTGAGCACCTGGGCCAGCAGGCTACCAGGTGGGTTCCAAAGAAACTGCCTGGCACCTAGTAGCAGCTCGCTAAATATTTGGTAGACGAATGAATGAAGGAACAAATGATGAAATTCTAGCTCTGCTTCCCTTTGGGAGGAGAATACACTTCCTCTTGACTCAGACTGGGAGGGTGATGGGAGTGGTTTGAGCCACCCACCACCCACTCCAGTCTGAAGACTCTAGGAGGAGAGACCAGAATCAAGGGAGCAAGAGGAAGCACCTTGCTCAGGCTGTTTTCTCCAGGAACTGCTGCCAGAGGGCCAGAGCGAGGCTCTCCTGTGAGGATGAGGGGGAAAGAAGCATTTCCCCCGAATGCTTAGAAGGCACAAAGATCACTTAAGAAATTTGATGGAAATCCAGATTCCTGGGCCCCACTCAGGACACTTCCTGGGATGAGATGGAAAGAGGGGAACAGCAACCTGAATTCAGACGCATCCCCAGGCCCTTCTAAGACACCACTAGGACTGGGAATCACTAAAAATTAGAGCATTAAAACTTCAAAAGTGCGTTAAAACATCCCTTTCTTTGTTAAAACCTGTGGAGAAGTAAATTTGACCCCTAATGACCATTTTCCTTCCTGACAGCTTTAGAAGCAGCAGTTCCCTCCTTTCCTAAAACAAGCTACTCTCTGGGTTCTTTACGTCCTAGACCAGCAAGAATCTTCCAGTGACTCCAGTGCAGTGTGGGCTGCAAACTGCCTTCCAAGCATTCCAGACTCCCACGGATGCAGCTCCCAGTAAGTTCCCAAACTGCTGGAAATGAGACTGTGAGCGTTCCTTCAGGGCTCACCAGATCCCAATAGCTTCTAGAAGGGGTTCTCCCTGGCTGTTGAGCACTGACAGCTCAGGAAGAGGTAAAACTTGATGAATATTGCAGAATGAACCCCCTGGAAAGAGCTAAATTCCCATATTGTGTGAAGGGCAGAAATGTGCCTTTAAAAAAAAAATGAGTGAAGCCAGAAGGCGCGTTGCTAACAACATTCTGAATTAAGTAACAAGAACAACTGTACTTGTTGCCGGTGCCAAGGCAGGAAATAACTCCTTTTCCTTTAATTTCTTTGTTTACATTATTTCCTTTGCTCCATAGGACATGCTCAGAGAAGGCCTGTTTTTTTCTTTTGTTTTGGTTTTGAGTGTTTGGTCAGGGGGATTTGGTCCCGTTGAGCCTCAGACCAGGGAGCTGGTGGTGCAGCATCGCCTTCCCAGCGGCCCAGAGCCCCACTGCAGAGGCCACTGTTGTGAGGCACAGCAGACTCACTGAGGAATGAAGAATGCAGACGGCAAACACCAGGACACATCTGCTCCCCAGCTGGGATAGCACCTGCCCTGTCCAGCAGCACAGTCCCTGCCCGTGGCCGGATGAGCCGGGCAGGGCTGACCTGCATGTTGCTGGGCAGAGGGGGAGCCTTGTTGCCTTTCTCACATCCATAGGTCTGCTTCTTGGCACAGTCCTTCATGAATGTCAAATACAAGAATGAGAGGATAAGGAAACAACAGACGATCTCCAAAGTGGGCCCAGTAAATTTCTCTATCTCAGCCTTTTCACACACTTACTTACAGATGCATTCAAGTTGTGGGGAAGGAGGGTAGGAGGAGAGTGAAAAAAGAGGAGGAGCGGGGGTGGGGGGGTGGGGAAAGGAGGGAGAGTAGAGGGAGGGAGAGAGGATGACACATCACAAGGTTCTCCATGGGTTGAAATCATGGATGGCTGCTTAGGAGGTGGAGGGAGGTCCCATCCCGCATCACCATGGCTCAGGGAAGTCAGGTGCATCACCTGCCCACTTCATCCATTCTTTACAGTGTCAAGAGGTAAGAGTGGGCCATGGTGAATGGTTCTAGACCATTCTAGGGCAGTGTGTACCCTCACTGTTCCTCACCCGTGGTCTCCTGCCCCAGAGTGATCCTGAGAAAGTGTGTGAAGTCTTGCTCTTTTCAAGGCTGGTTCTTGGTCTCAAACTCCAAGAACCCACTGGTTTGATCTTTGGTTTGTCCACATCATGACATTGGGGGCATGAAGGGGCTCCACCTCTACTCTGCATTGCCAGTCCAGGGCAGGGAGAGAAGGCCCAGGAGCCAATGTCCACGGGGGATTTGGGGGAAGGGAGGGAGCCCAACACATTTAACCCCTTCCTTTCCACTCTGCTCTCAAAGGCATGTCATGACAATATCCAAGCTTGGTGGGTCTGAACGTTCATGGCTCTCTGGCACAGCAGATGACCTCAATGAGGAAAACGACCCACCGGGTGTGCAATGGAGAGATCCTACTTCACATACATTTTTCTGCCTTCCAATAACAGGAGAAAATCACTGTTCTTTTGGTTCAAGCAAAAAATAAGACTGTTTTTGGAAAGCCCTATTTAAAGGGTTCATTATCTCACAGGCTGCTAACTACATACTCTGCTCCACACTCAATAAAAGCTTCATATAACTGTCTTTGAAATTAACAGCCACGTCTTGTGCTTCTCAAGTTATTAAAGATGTTGGCATGGCCGAGAGACTGTAAACTTTCTATACTGGTGATTAGTCAGCGGGACTACATCCCACCAAATCCCCCAGAGCGTTCCTAACAAAAAGTTCCTTGTGACCCAAGCACCAATTTTTCTTTCTTGTCTGTTCATTCTAATTCCACTCAATTACTCCTGAGCAAGCTGTTTTATTCCTGTCAACTCATGTTATTTACTGGAGCCTGTCAGGAGGACCGAAGTGGAGGCTGATATTATGTAGGATGTTTTGAGACTCATTAAAACACTTTAAAACAATCACCTATTGTGATATTCACAGCCCTGTATGGGGTGGCCGTGCCTGGGCCATTTGGAGCCTGGATCACTTTATTTATTTGCTATTAAAAGTTTCAGGTTAGAAAGGCCTTTCTTGCTGCAGAAATTTTGCTGCAGGACCTGGTCTGGGCTCCTGGAGACATCTGGGCAGGGATCTGAAAGTAAATGGATTAAGTGTGTGTGTGTTGGGGGGAGGGGTTGTATCCAGGAATAGCTCTGCCTCTGACTGATGGGCTGAGGAGGAATGGGGGTCAGCAGGCAGCACCAAGTAGCCAGAGAGGTTTGCCCCCTAGAAGAGAGAGAGATTTCCCTAGGAGAGTTTACGAGCAGATTTCCTATGAAGATGGAGCAGTCCCTGCCGTGTCACTTTTAGTCCATCATCATTCATACAATTCCTGAACAACTTGTATGAACAAGGCATCAGTCTAGATTTCCTGAGGTGGTAAAGCAGATAACTCCGTAGCTCTTGCATCACTAGATGAAAGGCCCATTTTATTGATGGCACGTGGAATGTCAGGTGCAGCCAGAGCCCTGGGCCAGAGAGGGACCATAACAACCTCATTCTGTCTGCTCACGCTCCCAGTTTCCTTTTGCTTCTCACTCTGATCTTCCAGCTGCCCATGTTCCTCTCTGCTACAAACATATACTCCTGATTGGCATTTGGCAGGAGCTCAGCCTAGACAGACCCTCAGTTTGGAGGCTGATGGCTATGCTCTAGGCCCTGAGAATCCAACAAGAAAGCTGTGCTCAATCTGGAGTAGAAATAGAGGATTCTTGGTTTCCAACTCCCAAGATCTGGAACTCCTTCCAGGTGGAAAAAAGTTCCCCTTTCTTCAATGATTCTAAGATGCTCTATGGTTTCAATGGTTGCGATGGTCTCAAGGCAATGCTCAGAAAACAGCCAAGTCACCCCAGCTAGCTGCATGCATCACCTCACACACTTCTAGGACATGGTGTTCCCACAAGCATCACATCTCTTCGCACATGCCATCCTCACCCCAAGCTGGAGACAGTAGGGCAGAGCAGCCTAGGCAGGGGTAGGGGTGGTGAGGATGGAGTTTCTGAGCCATGCGCCATCAGATAGGTTACTTCTCCTTCCTTTAAAGACATAATGAGGAGTCTTTCCCTTTCCTGCTGTGTTCTTCAGGCAGTGAGGTGCTAATCTATGCTCCAAGTGAAGACAGTTTCCAGTCACGTACTTGGAGAAATGCTACCCACTATATCCCCAGCTCCTAGGCCAGCTTCTTGTTACCATGAGTTTGGAAAGTGTTGTACTAGCTGATTTCCAAGATCCCTTCCAACTCTTGAAATTCTAGGATGCAATGGACAGGGAATGTAAATGCAAAAAGCTGTAAGGCATTTGCCCGAGGCAGGGGTTTTCCATCCTGGCTGTGTATAAATGATCACTTGGGGCAGATTTTTAGAAAACAAAACCCACAAGCCTATCTCTCAGCCCCAGGGTTATAATTCACCAAGTCTGGGGTGAGCCCCAGCATCTGCATTTCTAACAACTCACTGGTCAGTGTTGATGTGCAGCAGACATCCGAGCTGATAAGACGGTGTCAAGTTGAGAACCAGACACTTTCACGAGGCTATGAAATGAGGGAAGAGCTAGTTGCTTACTTAGTTGCTTACTTCTGTTCACAAGATTGGGCCCATGAGTGACAGTGCCTCGTACGTTTTCAGAAGATACTTCACCAGAAGTCAACAACTTAAGATGCAGTGAGGCAAAATTTGTTTTGTTTTGCTTTAAACCTCAGACTGACCCTCAAGCCACATTTCAAGGGCAAACATCTTACAGCTTAATTGATAGGTAGACGTTGCCTGGAACCAGAGGGAAAGGGATGCTGGCTGCCCACCCTAGGAGTGCAGGGGCCCTGAGAGGAGGAGGTCCCTGTGAAGGGTGGTCTCTTTAGTGTCCACTGGCTGCAAAAAGAGCTGATCCAGCCTTCTGTCTAGGGGATCAGAGCTTCAGGACAGAGAAGACAGGAGGTCAGGAAGAAGTCCAGGCCAGCTTCCTAGGCCAGTGAGGCTCTCATGAACCAGGCGAGTTTCCAAGTGAGGAAACCACCCTGGCCCCCTGCATCACTGGCCCACATGTGCACCCACAAAGAAGAGCACCCAGGCTGCTGGCCAGTGCTGCCTGCTGACTGGGGGAGTCTGGTCCTGCTTGGGAGGACAAGCCAAAAGTGATGAACTGCACATTGACTGAAGTTCAAGGTGAAGTGCAAGCCCAGAAAATAAGTCTTACTCCTGCTACTCCCTCTCACATATTCAGACAAGCTGGATGACTCACTGCTATTTACACAGATCCTGTTCTTCTCCTTCACTTCTGTTTTACTCTCCCCAGCCCCATCTGTCGGACTCCTACACATACTTCAAGGCCTATGTCAGATGTCTCCTCCACTGATTTCCCCAGTAGATGCAATGATATCACTCCCCTCTGGAATTGCCAGAGTATATTGTTTGACTCTTATCATCTGGCGTTTTCTTACTGAGTGGTTTTTCTTATCTCCTTCCTCTGTAAGCCCCTGGAGAATGGAGACTGGGTCTTATGTCTCCCTCTAGTCTCAGCAGGTTTCAACATTGTGCTTTGTATGTAACAGATATCCAGGGAACATTTAAGGAACGGAAGATGTTCACTGTAAACAGGAATTGTAAAGCATCATAGTCCTCACTACCTGTTAGTGGGCAACCGTTGGTACTCCCTCCATCTCCACAGGATAGTGCCACCTGACATCAAGCATGTAGCACGACATTGACTGAAAGCTGGGCCTCCTGAGCAGAGACAGGGTCTTGACTGGAGGCTCTTGATTCCTTTGAGTTTCAGTTCCCATGTGGTGTTGAAAGACACTCCAGGCTGCATTGCTTTGGGGATCCTCCTCAAGAGATAATTTTAAAAAAAGGAAATTTATTCCACTGGGAATAAAACTCAGAGGAATACATGGATCATATTTTGCAGCAGATGGGTAAATTATCTGATTCATAGGACTGATCATTTGTCATAATGTAACACATTATTTCCCATCTTTATTATTTAGAGTTTCCATGCATATAATTCTTACCTCCTTAAGAATGATTGAGCTTCCTGAGAACAGAATCAGCCATTGACACAATGATAGAAGAGCCATGGGTGTTGGAGTCAGACAGATCTGGATTTGAAGCTTGGTTTCATCACGTCATAGCCAGGTACCTTGGGCAGGTCACTAAACTTCTTTGAGCTACTTTTCTAATTTAGCTACTTGGAGCAATAATGCCTACAACTGTTACACTAACTGTGCAAACTCCTGGCATGTTACCTATCACCAAGTAGGTGTTCCATGTTTGCTCTCCCTCGTCTCCTACTTCTTTGCTCTTCCTATGAAATACACAGAGGCACCCGGATGTCTCCAACCACGTTTTCTGAATCAAAAATTGAGGGAACCTGGCTCAGGTGTACTTATAAGGATGATCAAACAAAATTAGGAATTAGGGCTGTCTCAGGAAATGCATGTGGCCACTCTGTTAAGATTATTTGTTCATTTGAATGAAACAAAAACAATTCCAAAGCAACTTTTGCCGCGTATCAAACTCAACACAATTACCAAATCACTGCTTCACTCTGGGTGGTGGAGACAGAGAATGGGTGAGGGGACAGGAAAGCCAGCTTGTTGCTCTGGGAGGTACCTTCTCAGATTTACTGCCTAAGATGTGCTTATCTGAAGGACTCAGAGGAGTAGGCTTACATGCTGTCCATCTACCTGCTGACCCTCAGGTCATGGTGTCCCATTTTCCATGTGTACATCCATGCAACTCTTGACCTGTGACGTTTGCCTCAGAAGCACTTGAGAAAATTAGACATCGAGCAACAAGTAAGCTCTGCTGTTTGTTCTCTAGCCGGAGACTTGAATTAAGGGGGGAAAAAAAGGAGCTTACATGGACCTTGGGTATTTCCAGTAGCTGGAATTTCCCACTGCTGGAAACCTAATGAAATAGCCTCAATACTGCATTTTATAGATCCTGTTTTGGGGGTTGAATTACCCAGCA
Source organism: Camelus bactrianus (assembly GCF_048773025.1). Lineage (NCBI taxonomy): Eukaryota > Metazoa > Chordata > Mammalia > Artiodactyla > Camelidae > Camelus > Camelus bactrianus. The sequence goes on along the minus strand of NC_133553.1, from coordinate 39,718,191 downwards.
AAGACCAGAGAGGCAGGCAGAAATAAAGCCTCTTGATGACCAAGTCTTTTTGAAACTGAATGGCTGTTTTTGTCTTGGTGTATGTGCAGTTATTTTGTTATTGATGCTAAGGTGTTTTTGATTTTGTTTTTTTCCCCCTAGAGTTTCAGAGAAAGAGAGGCATATCTTCAGCTCACTATCCAGGGAACAGTAAGCATGGCTCCTCTTCCAAAATCCCAATCCAATAAGTGGACAGCAGGTCTCTGAAACAGCCCGCCTGTGGGCACACAGGAAGAAAAGGACTTTGTTTTGACTGGGGTCCATGGAGGCAAACTTCTGGTGCTCCATCCCTTAAACACATGGTGTTCTGAATACAGCTTTGACAGTTGTTAGCCAAAGTGGATTTAACACACAGCCTGGAAACCAGCAGCTGTCTTTGCCACAGACGTTGACCCCATCCTGCGTATAGACAGGCCTCGTGTCTAATTACCCTGAGCATTCACCACAGCGTGGAGTAAACACGGGGGCTTCCCACTGGGGACGTTTCTGTGACACTGTGAACTGGATTCAGCCTGAAAAAGAATAGTTGTGGTGTACACTCAGCCCAACTGCCCATTCCCTCTCCTTGACCTACCCTTTGTGGGAAGCCAAGAATGCCAACTATTTCTTGTCTTTAGGCCCAGGCCTTTATTTACAATCCCCGCCCCTCCCCCCGCACGCCCCCTCCCCCCCGCCTCCCACCGCCCCCACACCCCAGCCCCAGCCCCAGCCCCAGCCCTGTCTCGTTTCCTGTGACAGCTCGGGCATTCCTTCTCTCTCTCCTTGAACAGCTGCATTTTTGTTTGAAATGGTAAATCTCAGGTATTTCAAATGAAGAAACACAAAAGCATAAAACAACGTCCACTGGACAGGAAACTGTCCTCTGTCAGGGTAAATGCACCATTCCTACCCAAGGGGCTTCCTTGATGTTGACACACTATATCAGGGTTTCTAGGCTGTAGATAAAAATAGCTTCCCCCCCCCCCCCCCAAAATGAAGATAGAGTCAGGCAAAGGCAGACCAAAGGAACTTGAGGTGGAAGATTGATGGGGAACATCTTTAAAGAGCCACTGGCCACTCTGTGTGTTTTGTTTCCTGAAGGGCAAAATTAAGCCCTTAGATCAGGTCTTTCATTTTTGGGTTTCTTTTCTAATTCTAGAATCTCCTCTAACCACACTGGGATGGCAAAGTGGGAATATAATTCCTTCTGTAGTTGTTGCTACACACTTAATGAGGACATTGTCTTCAACAAATCTGTTTTGCCCCAAAATACATTCTCAAAATCATTTCCAGGCAGTATAACCCTGGAGGTGGAGCTTCAGGGAAGCTATAAATGTTTTCATTGCAAACCTTACTAAAGAGAAAATGCAGGCATCCTGAATAGGCCTCCTCTGGGTAGCACAGCCTTGTGTCCCAGTTTGCCTGGGGCAGGCTCCATTCATATCTGGTGACCTGGTGTGATGATTAATAGTGCCCTCTTTCAAAAGTGTCTAGTTTGGTTGATAAATTACATGGGCATCCTGCCTGTCACCATTTCTGATATCCATTTCAAACACTGTATACAAATAACGGTCCCACAGCCGGTCCAGCAGTTGGTCTGGCTCTCCGGAAGGGAGGGATGACATCTGAACACACGGGTGGCACCGTGGTCTCAGAGGCCACAGTGCTGCTCATCCCTCAGGGTGGGTCCTGAGCCTTGCACCCAGCGACTGGTTGCATGCTGCAAATGAGAATGTTTTCTTTTTCCTTTTTTTTGCAAATAAGTTTTTTTCTTTTCTTTTTTTTTTTTAAACTTGTGCTTGAAAATAAGACACTTGGTTTCCGAACAGAAGACAAATCAGACCTCTGGGTCTCTTCTGCCCTGTCTCAAGTCCTCATTCTCGTCAAGACTCCTCTGCCCCACCAGCATCTGCAGAATAGACAGTGACCTTCCTGGCTAAGGGTCCCCTCAGCCCACTTTTTCTTCCCTGCCAGGATGGGTGGAAAACCCCTAGGTAGAAAGAAAAATAACACTCGCATGTCTTTATCAGCAAATGTCAAAAATACAACAGGAGTTTGACCTGTGCCTTACTGCTTGCCCAACTGAGCTGCTGAAGTCATTTGGAATTCTATATGAGTATTTAGGTGGTTAGAGACATTTTTTAGATTGGGGGAGAAGGGCAGAGAGAGAACTGATTCATGGTTGTATCCTAGACTCTGGGTCCAAGGAGAGAACATTTGCCCAATGAATATGTGAATAATTGCACTGATGGGGGGAGATTTTTACTACTCTTAAGTATTTTTAATACATTAGAGAATTTGTTTATCTTTAACAAAAATTCACAGTAACATGGGTAGTCATTTTTGGACATTTTTCCTAAAGATATAGCATGCTAGTATGGTTTATTTTGCTCCTTAGGCAAAGCTGATTTAAAATTCTGACAGTGTGCATATGAAATTAATATGCAAAAAAAAACCCTGTTCAATTCGTGCTATTTTGTGTTTTAATTGGGGTTAATTTTAAATGGATTGCACCTGTGATGCTGCAAAATGCCTTGTTAACTCCCAAGCTAGCTGTGACACTGATGGACACGAGACAGATGCAGGGTCTGTTACCAAGGCTTGCCTGCCAGGTCTCACTCTGCTGATTAAGGGGGACATTACACAGAAGAAATGGTTTTGGTTAAACTCTAGGGCTAAAAGAAATTTTTTAAAAAATTGTCAAACCACATCCATTTGCATGTACCATGATATGATATCTAACTAGAATAAGATATAGGAGCACTGAGAAAATAAAGCATGTTGGCTTTAATGTGGCAATATCTTTTTTCCTCGTTTTATGTCTGAGCAAATGGCTGATGGTTAAACAGTAGAATATTTAGAACTGGAAAATTATCATTGGACTTTAAAAATATCTCTAAATTCTGTAATCTACTTTGGAGAGACCTTCCAACAGAAGGCCTAAACTCATCCCAGTAAGGAATAACACAATGAGAAGAGCTGAAATAAGACTCAAATAGTAAATATCCACACACTGATAAGCTAAACAAACTGACACCCAGTTTTTGTCAATTTACAATAAAAGTGTATTTGTTTGATAAACAGTTTTTGAATAGCAACTTTTCATATTTTCTTTGCTAGATGCTTTATCATTTATTATCTTCTGTGTTCAATGAACAGCTCCGCGTAGTTGCTATGGAATTCAAACCACACAGCTCTGTTTACAGAGTGAGCTGGTGCTGACGGATGGCCTGGAGTCAACTCCTCCCCTTCCTTTTACTAATTAACATTCCTGACATTTGACTCGACAGTAGTATTTTAGAGATCTAACACACAACTTTTGTAAACAAATACAATATTCTTAGTGTGAGTTAGTGCTCTTTATAAGAAAAGAGTCAGTACTGTTTCCAAACTGAAAAAAAATTTAAAAAAAAAACAATTTATTTTGTCAGTTACAAGTTTCTAAGGTTTTTGTTGTTTTCTTTCTATTTGCCTCAGAATCTACCAGAGAATTCCTCTATAATGAATTTGGTATGGAATTATTCTGCTCTTTTTAAAAATAGCTGCTTTTAGAAACAATTGGAATGTATTGGAGTTGTTTATTTACACATTTAAAGTGTCTTGGCATGTGGTATGTGGAATGGATACTGTTTAGTCACAGCATCAAAATGTATGCAAAGAAGAGTATAACTGATTATAAAATAATAGAGTGCTCCTCTTCTAAGGAAACTGCTGTTTCAGTCTGGACCAAATGATTTTTCCCTTCATGCATCACAAATCACAGACATATCTTTTTTCAGTACACATATTTTGTATTTGTCATGTTTTGCTATCTTGGAGATGTAACCTAGTGTTTTAATTTCTTAATTATTTATTTGATTAAGTAAATGCAATTTAAAAAACTAGGCTGGAAATAGATTAATAATTACTTTAAAAGTATAATAAATATATAAACTATAACTCAATAACAGAAAAAAACCTCGAATTAAAAATTGGGCAAAGGACCTGAAGAATCATTTCTCCAAAGATGATATATGAAAGGCCAACATGAAAAGATGTTCAACATCACTAGTCACTGGGGAAATGCAAATTAAAATCACAATGAGATATCACCTCATGCCGGTTAAGAATGGCCATCATCAAAAAGATAAGATAACAATGTTGGTGTGGATGTAGAGAAAAGGAAAATACCCTTGTGCACTTTAGTGAGAATGTAAACTGGTGCCGCCACTGTGGAAAACAGCATGGAGGATCCTCAAAAAATTAAAAATAGAACTTCCATATAATCCTGCAAATCCATTTCTAGGAATATATCCAAAGGAAACAAAAATACTAACTTGAAAAGGTATCTGTAACCCCATATTCATAGAAGCATTATGTACAATAGCCAAGACAGGGAAACAACCTAAGTGTCCATAGACAGATGAGTGGATACACACACACACACACACACACACACACACACACACACACACACAAAAACACATATACATGTAGACAGACAACGGAACGTTATTCAATCATGAAAAATGAGGAAATCCTGCTATACGCAACAACACATGGATGGATCTGGAAGGCATTATGCTAAATGAAATGTCAGACAGAGAAAGACGAAAGTATGATCTTCCTTATATGTGGAATCGAAAAGCAAACAAACTCATAGAAAAAGAGATCAGATTTATGGTTACCAGAGGTGGAGGGCAGGGGGAGGGGGAAATGAAAGAAGGTAGTCAAAACGTACAGACTTCCAGTTACAAGATAAACAAGCATTAGAGATGTTATGTACAGCATGGTGACTACAGCTAACACTATTCTTTGATACGTAGGAGAGTTGTTAAGAGAGTGAATTCTAAGAGTTCTCATCACAAAAAGAAAATGTTTTTCCTGTTTTTCTTTTGCTTTCTTTTCTTTTTATTGTACGTATATGAGAAAAGGAACATTAGCTGTACATATTGTGGTAATTATTTCTCAATATATGTAAATCAAACCATCATGCTGTATGCCTTAAACAGTGATGTATGTCAATTGTTTCTTAATAAAACTGGGGAAAAAAGAGGGGTCTGGGATTGATATGTAGATTATAGTGAGGACACTGAAGCAAATAAAATCACCTGTTTTCCCATCAGTGTACATAAACTTCTGCTTGTACAGAATGTAGAATTGATTTTGTCCTTGGCAGTCCAAATATTATCAATATATTAATAACAACAGTGATAATATGTTGTAGACATTAAATACTTTCATCAACAAATTTCTTTCCCAGAAAATCCTGGAACTCTAAAACTATGAATTACAATCAGCACATACCTAATAGCAATTTTCATTTACTATATGCATTTGTTAATTGGCCATTTTTAAGGTGTTCCTCCATTTATTTCACAAATTCTACATTTCAAAAGTAGTTCAAAATCCAACTTTTTAGTTACGTGATTTAATACCATGTCATGCTCTTTTCTAACTTTATTTTGAAATAATTTTAGACTTAACAATAGTACAAAAACAGTATACAAACTTCCCTTTATCTTCTGCTCAACTTCCCCTATTGTAGCAAAGCCATCATACAATGATCAAAACAGTGTATTAATGGTGATACAACACTAATAACCAATCTGTAGACCTGATTCAAATTTCAGCAGCTTTCCTACTAATGTCCATTTTCTGGTCCAGGAATCAATCCAGGATCCCATATTGCACCTTTATCCTTCAACATGGCCCTGTCCTTTTTTAAGCACTTCGTTACTATGCTCTTTTTAAAACAATGATTCAACTGGTTTTTATAAAGTTATCCATTACAGTAAATTCAGGTAATACCCAAAATTGCAGAACACAGTGTAAAAATTATACAAAATTTTACCATGAAAGAGCATGGCATGAAAGAACAACTATTGACATTTGACACACATTATTCCTGATGTCTCTTTATGCTTATCTACAGTTAAAGAGGATAGCTGGATGAATTTTGATGGAATGAAATTATTTTTAATAGAAGTATTATAAAAATATTAAAGCCATTTTTAATAAAAAGCAGTAAATGTAATTCCACTTGAATTTAACAACAACAACAAAAAAAGAAACTAAAATATAATTAGATATGCTGAGTTTCAGGTAACTATTTCCTTATAAAAGACATGTCCTAAATTCTCTCTCTAAAGGCAAGAAAAGGAGTATGGAAGACATTTAGATATTGATCAGTTAGTGCTGTGCCTAATGAACCATTTCGAAGCTTTGTGGCTGAAAACAAACACTATTTATTATAGCTCACAGGTTTACAGGTCTGTGAGGGTGGTTCTGCTGATTTGGCTTGACTGATCTTGGGTGAATCCCCTAAGTGTCTGTGGTCAAGGCATGGGGCAACTGGAGCATTGCTGACCTACGATCATCTCATTCACAGGTGTGGAAGCTGGTTATCTCTTGGCAGGAACAATGGGGGAGACTTTGTTGTGTGATCTCTCATCTTCCAGCAGGCTAGCTCATGCTTGTTCACATACCAGTAGCAGAGTTGCAAGAAGGAGACTGGAACTGTGTAAGAGCTCTGAGGTTTAGGCTCTGAGCTGTCACAGGATACTATTGGCCAAAGCAAGTCATAAGACCAGCCCAGATTCTGGCCTAGTTATCCATATTATTCTTATGCACTGATCTTGATTGTTCAAATACCAAGTTTTCATTATAGCGTTATTCACTCAATTTGCAAATTTAAGCATTTATCTTGGGATTGTTTTTCCTACTTTTTCCCCCCATATTTTCTATTTTATTTGTTCATTTTCTTTTTCAAATACCAATTATGTGTTTGCTGGATGTACTTTAACTGTCACTCATGGCTATCTTCCTTATAATCTTCTTTTTACTATTATTATGTCTGCCTAGACTGTCTTCCCAGATACTTGCAAGACTGAATCAGTCATGTTATCCAGGTTTCAGATAAAATGTCACACGGTCAGAGACCTTTCCTGGTCACCCAATCTAAAAAAAAGGCCCTACCTATTCATTCTCTATTACATAGTCCTATTTTATATTTTTATAGGACTACATAGGTTTAGTCTATATATTTTATTTTCTCTACCTCCATCCCAGATTGTAAGCTCCACGAGGGTAAAGATGCTGCCAACCTCAAACCTTCCTGGAACCCAGCATCTGGCAACACTCTTGGCACGTATCAGGTATTCAGTAATTATATGTTGAATGAATGAGTGAAAGTCCTATTTTAAGCTAGGTTTATTCTAATTTTTGTTGCATATTGTATAGCTTTCTTCTCTGTAATATTTTTCATTCATATTTATCTCCTACAATTTCTTTGCAAGTACAGAGAACTCTTTGTCTGAACTCTTCCTCCATTTATCTGGAACTTTTCTCTAGTCATTTATCTTTCCTTGTCTTACCTTTTCTTCTTCTTTACTTCCTCTTTCGTTTCAAAGCAGATCTGTGGGGGATGATGCTTTCTTTCTTTCTTTCTTTTTCTTTCTAATCATTACTTATCTCATACACTGTCTGAAAGACAGTCTGTAGAGGAAGAGAGGTAGTGGAAGACATTAGTAAGTTCAAACAGAGTATACTGCCTCCTAGAGCCTCTCACCAAATCTATTATTTTTCTTAACCTGTGACTATGTATCACCTCTCAGTCTTTGGCATTCAAGAGATTGGTAATTTGGAAGATGTGGTTTCCTCCACTGTCTTCGTCTTAGCTCACCTTTGGTCATCTCCACAGCTAGGAAAATAGAGAGTAGACAAAAACTGTGTGTCGGCCTGGTTTCCCCTTGATTTCATTTTGTGGTGTCAAATGGGGTCCCTCTGGGGACAGTTCTCTTCTGCTGTAGCTCTCTGTGCCCTTTAATTTTATATGACTTAAGGAATCCATGGATGGGCGTTGCAGGGTAGCCTCACTTGCTCGTGGGGAAATGTCCATCTTGCCCAAGGTCTGAGGATATGTTGTTCATTCTCAGTGTTCTTCCGCATTTTGGTCCATATTTCGTAGCATTTACCAGGTTTGCTACATAGTTTGTGGTTTAAGATTGTAGTCATATTCTTATTTTATTGGCAACTAAAGTACTGTCTCCATTTTTCAATCTTTTTGAAATTTTCAAGGATCTTTAACTGAAACTCATTTTGAGCTTTTTCAGATGCATTCGGCAAATTCGTGTTACAGAGTACAGGAGAGGCCATAAGAGTTTGAGACTTCGCTCTGAAGTCTCATAAAGTGTATTTTTTATTTCATCCATCACCTTCTTCATTCCCTTTGCTCTGCTTTTCTCTACCTCCAAATCTATATAGGCTCTTTTGATTTTGCTTTTTTGCTTCCTAGTGCAAACTCACTATTCTCTTTTCTTCCTTTGACAGTGACTTTCTTTGTCATCTTTGTGGCAAAGCTTTCCTAGCCTTTCATTCCCTCAGCTTCTCTAAGTTAAGCCCCAAAGTCACCTGGCCTCAAACAAGTAGTGAGTTAACAACCACCACCACCTCCACCACAATTATCACACTCTGTTGTTGCTGCCTCTGCTTATCAAATATTTATTTAGCCAGTAATGTTGCTAAAGCTTGCGCACATATTATCCCAGGTAATTCTTCCAATAGCCCAACAAAGTTAATACAATTACCTGTAACTTAAGTGTAGGGATGTGAACAATAACTTTTTTCTAAAACTGGCTCCAGAATTATGCTCAAAGAGGCCACTTGTGTTTGTTCAAGAAAATACTTTGAAATATGTTCTTGGGGTGGTTGAGCTCTTATAGTATCAGAAAAGGGGGTGGGGGCAGAGGTTTGAAAGGTAAAATTGTTGCTTTGCTACTGGAAAGAAAGGGGAAAAGAAATAAAAGGAGAGGAGAAGGGGCCGGGAAGTTAGACTGGCCCTGAGAAAGAGCTGAGAAACTCCTGGGACTCTTCCTTTTGAGGTGTAGGCCCTGCCACTCCTGTCCAGCCAACTTGGCTGTGCTCCTCTGGGTCTCTCTTCATCCTCAAATCTTTCATTCATCTCTGGGCACACAGTTCCTAGAACAGGGCGGGTTTCCTGCGTTTCTTATGGAAGGTCCTGGGTTTCCCATCTGGGTCAACATCTCAAGAGTCAAAACCGCACATATGGAATCAGGGGCTTGGGATGCAGAAGGGGCATGAGGACAGAGCCCCTCAGGAGCTGGAACATCTTTGAGCAGGAGGGTTTAGACATTTACTGGCCACAGGATTGCGACAGTGGTGGTAGAGGGAGGAGGGTATATTAAGCCAGGTTTTGAGAGAGAGGCCATAGGTTTTAACATCAGCTAAGTTTAATGTAGGTAAGGAAAATAAGGTTCAGAGAAAGTAAGCAACTTGCTTAAGGACACAAACAATGGAAGGCCTTCTTGCTGTCTAACAAACATGCCCGGTTCCTTTCTGCTCAGGATATTTCTGGGGGAATGTTTTCCCCCAGATCTTTGCATTGCTAGCTTCTTCTTATTCTCCAGAATTTTACTCAAATCATCTCGTCAGAGATGCTTTCCTCCATGTCCTAACAGAAACTGTCATCACAATACCCCCATCACACTCAATCTCTATCTCCTTATTATGCTTATTTTTCTGAACAATAGCAGGCAATACTACCAGATATAATACTACATGTTTAATTTGTAGTCTGGCTCCTCTAATAGGATATAAGCTTCAGGAGGACAGAGATTTTGTATCTTGTTCACCATTGTATCCATGGTGCCTGGTATAGAGTTTAGCATTTAGATAGTATTCAATAAAGATTTGATAAGTACACTCAGTAAGCATTCACTGGGAGCCTTCTGTATGTAGGGATGATCTCTTGTCTTTATAATTTCCAACTGATCAAATGCAGCCCAGGCCACCAATTTCCAAGCTAGCCATGCAGACTACCTATTTTCTTTAGAACTGAACCAAATTATGCCCTCTACTAGTTCTCAGTTATTCTGCAGCTACTACTGACTTACTTTGAAAAGAACTTCAAGGAGCTCTTGAAGAGCCACCACTACTTCAGTCAGATACTGGTTGTCTCAGAAACGCCCTTTCCTCTGCATGATTGTTCAGAGCCAGTGACCTGTCGTAGAATGGTTCACATGTTGGGGGTAAGGAGGCAGCAACTCTTGAGCGGTTAAGAATAGGGTCTCTAAAATCAGATTAGATCAAATCTCAGCTCTGTGCACGAGGCAATAAGAGCGCCTTCCGCACAGGGCAGTTGTAAGGAAAAGTTTGTCAAGAGCAGTATGACAAGGGCAGAAGGTCTGTGTAGAACACTTGGTGAATGGACCAGCTAAATTTAAATCAGTGAAAACTTCCTGGATGAGGGGACTCTTGGCCAGAGTTTTAAAGAAAAATGAAAGCATGACTTGAAGGAGCAGATGGCAGTCTTGATTGCCAAGGAAAGGAGTTCAGGTTAGGAACTGGAAACCATGGTGGACTTCAGAAAGAAGATGTTCCTCAGGTGGAGTGACATGGGCAAAAGATGAGGGGCTGAGCCAGAAGTCCTGGGTTCCTGTCCACACTCACCAGCTGGGTAAACCCAGGTCAGTTTCATTCTACCTGAATCCACTTTCTCTGTTCATTGTAATGCCAGTAATCCAAACCTACAGACTTGTGTGAAGTCTAAGTGATTACAAGTAATATTCACAAAAATGTATATAAACTGTAAAGAACTTGCTTCATGCATATGCTGGTCTGGACCAGTAACACGGTAGTACAATAAAGAAAAGAGCTCCAGAGTTGGGTTAGAAAGACCTGGGTTTAAATTCTTGCCCTGTCACCTATTAACTTTATGCCCTTGAGTTGAATCCTTATTCTCTTTGAGCCTCACTCTCTCATCTGTCAAAGGAGGGTTGTTGTCAGGGTTAGACTATATCCGAAGAGCCTGGTAAAGCACCTAGCATGTCATCCCCATCATTACCACTGTGGCCAACATTAGTCTAAGCACTTACCATCTCCCAGGCATTGTTCTAAGAGACGTGCATTAAGGTAGGTATTGTTAGCCTGAAACCTAGAGAGGTTAAGTAATTTGCCCGAACTCACAGAGGTAGGAGCAGTGGATCTAGGATTAGAATTCATGAAGTGGAACTCAGCACACTAATTATTGACAATACATAGTGTAAACCTACAACTAAAATAGGCCAATTTTTGGAGAGTTCCTTTGTGAAAAAACAGGCTTTCAGAAGAACTCATGTTTTCCAAGGAATTTGATAATGGACAAGAGATATCCCTCAGGAAGATCTTAGATTCTTCTTATCAGCTCTTCTTTTAAAACCAGAGTTATGCTAGAGAATAAATAACTGACACTACTTCCAGGAAAAAAAAGGAAGTTGAATTAGCAATGAAAACAAAAGCACCTGCTTTGACATCTGACCTGTCCTTTCTTATTTCTAAAACTCCTGAAGACAATCTCGATCAGCTTTGGGATTGTTTTGATCAGTAAGGGATGTCTCTAAACTCACAGAAAACTAGGTGATGGGCTGGAATGAAAACCTTGCTATGAAAGGCAGTAACCTGATTTGCATCCGTTGATAGGGTGAGAAATTGCAGGCAAGCAGAGGGGGCTCTTTCACCCCAAGGAGATCTGCTGTGCTTTCCCTCATCCACGTGTGAGGCCATAAATCCACAGGGCGGGAGAAACTCTAGCCCCATGGCTTAAACTTTATTCAGCTTCCTCTGGAGGAATCATACGCCTATTTCTAAATTCTTCATGCCTGCCCTCTGGGCCACAGGTCAGACACCAGTGCAGAAGGTACCAGACCATCCTTAGGAAAGACTTTTCTATCATTTGTCCAGGGTAGAAAGACGTCTAAAGGGTGCCAACTAAAGATGGTTGATTGTCACAAGGATTGAGTCAATATCTACTGCAGCCATTGACCTTTAACACACCTTGAAAGGAGTTCAGGGCAGACATCAGGAATGAGACACTCTGGGCTCTAAGAAAGCTGGAAGAGCAAGCCTTAATATAATTAGATATCTTCAGGAGAAATTTTTTATGAACCTGGGTTCCTGCATCGTCCTGTACTTGAAAAAGCCTTTAAACCGTTAACCAAGATATCTGTTCCTCATGACTGGCAGCAACCTTCTATCAAGATGTGTGCTTGATTGCACGTACCCTCTTCACCAAAATCACAGATATACTGACCTCTTAGGAACAGTTTCTCAGAGCTATCTGAGAGGCTGTCTCCCAGGTTATAGTCCTCAGAAAGACTGAATAAACTCTACTCACAGCTTTTATGTTGTGTGGTTTTTGTTAAGTCAAGTCGACAAGGGAAAGAGGCTTCATTTTATTCCATGTTTTCCCTCTTTGATGTTTCTTACTTGTGTAAAATATCAGCAGTGATGCCAGATACCCAAAGTGGCCTGCACACCCTTTGTCCACAAGCTCCACCCACACCATCTCTGAGGAGCTGCCGAAACAACACCTGAGTCTTTGCTAACTTTGAGACCATGCAGCACTCTTTAAACTTGCATTCATTATCTTTTTTGAGATCACCTATCTGTCCGTGAGACGGGTCATTAAATTAGTAAAATTTTGGAATGCCACGTGCCCAGAAAATTCCTAGGAAGAATGTGGTCATAAAAATAAAATCACACTATTGGAAAAAAAAAAAAAAACTAAGCAACAACAACAAGACAAAAACATAAATTAAAGCAGTAAAACACAACTATTGGGAATGACTGGGGCAAGGCAGAGAGCTCTTTCTACATGCCAAACTGAAATGTTCTATTAAGTTTTAAGAAATCATGTTTACAGCAGATATAAATTAAATTAACTGTGAGACCATAAAACAGAACAGCTGTTCTCCATCTCCTCTGATGATAGAACAAGAGGAAAAGTCTGGTCAGAGGTAAGGAAGACTTTTCTTCTTAGCGGTGAGAACTATAATAACATCAAGGGACTAATGAGGAGAGTAGGGAGGGCTATGAAGCCATCTCCTCTGATACACATTTAAAGGGCACAGATTACAGAAATTTTACATGCACGCTGAAGTCCTTTGCCCTTGACCAAGGTTTCATAACAGCCCTCCATTCCTCTGTACATTTAGCTATTCCACTCTAAATAAATGGAACTCCTTACAAAATACTACAAGAATACAAATACACATCTAAGACAACTGTAGAAACTGATCAGCAACAGTTAATCCCAAGTGAAAATGATCATCCAGCCCTGTGCTGCAGTAGCTTGGCTTAAGGCTGAGGAACCAAATGATTTAAGGGATCTCTGACCCCTTCGGCAGCCACTGCATGATTAGCAGCTGAGTTAACCAGACACACGTAATGCCTGGGTCATTCCTGTCTCTACTTGCCTGTCTGGCTTTCCCTAAAATGCTGCATTTGTGAGAGTACTCCAGCATGTCTGCCTTGCCCACCAACCCTGCACCATCACCTACTGCCTCTACTCTCCAGGGCTCTGGAGGCAGCAAACAGAAGGACAGATAACAAGCACGAAAGGATGTGACATTTGAGAAATGTGACAGGAATCTGGAGACAGCCTATGAACCACATTGAGTTCTGCCTAACGAGGTCTGATTCATATGAATGAACTAAACACTTTTGGGTTTTGGTCAAATCCAGTGTACTGTTTTGGACAACATTCTAAAGATAGTAATTTCTTAAAGTTACAAAAAGCACCTTCAACTTACAAAATTGTCTGGAGGAATTTTATTTTTGTTTTCTATTTAGTTTAGTTGGTTGCTTTACTTGTTTTATTTTGTTTTATTGCTGAATGCTTTAAATACACTGTGTTTTAGATTAAGTTTGTGTCTGTGTCTAGAGCAATATATTTAAAAAAGATTATACACCATGACCAAGTGGGATTTATCCCAGAAATGCAAGGGTGATTCAACATACAAAAATCAATCTACGTTATATGCTTTATCAATAAAATGAGGACAAAAACCACAGGATTATCTCAATAAATGCAGAAAAATCACTTGACAAAATCCAGCACCCTTTCATGATAGAAATACTTAACACATTAGAAATAGGATGGAAATTATTCATCCTGCTAGAGGGAATCACCAAAAAAACCCTGCAGATAACATCATAGTAACAGTGGAAGACAAGGTTTTTTCCATGAGATAAGGAACAAGACAAGGATATCTACTCTTGCCACTTCTATTCAACCTTGCACCAGAAGTTCTAGACAGGGCAATTAGGCAAGAAAAAGAAATAAAAGCCATCCAAATCAGAAAGGAAGAAAGTAAAACTACCTTTATTCACAGATGACATGATCTTGTATACGGACAATCCTAAAGAATCCACACATACACACACACACACACAACTATTACAAGTAATAAATGAGTTCAGCAAAGTTTCAGGATACAAAATCAATATAAAAAAATCAGTTGTATTTCTCTACACTAGCAACGAACAATCCATAAATGAAATTAAGAAAATAATGTCATTTAAAATAGCATAAAAATAAAATATTTAGGAATATATTTAATAAAAGGGATGTGAAACTTGTACTGAAAACTACAAAATGTTGTTGAAAGAAATTAAAGAATACCTAAATAAATGGAAACACATTCCATGGTCATAAACTGGAAGATTCAACATTGTTAAGATGGCAGTAAATCCCAAATTGGTCTACAGATTCAATCCCTATCAAAATCTCAGCTGCCTTTTTTTCAGAAATTGATAAACTGACCCTGAAACACATTTGGAAATGCAGAGGACCCAGAATAAACAAAACAATTTTGAAGAAAAAGGAATAAAGTTGGTGGAATCACACTTCCTGATTTCAAATTTTACTATGTAGATATAGTAACCAATGCTGGCATAAGGGTAGGTCTATAGATCAATAGAATAGAATTGACAGTCCAGAAATAAACCTTTACACTTATGGTCAGTTGGATTTTGACAGTGTATCAATCAGGTTACCTCAGAAAAACAGAATCAATAGGCTATATGTATATGTAAGTTAGGAGATTTATTTTAAGGAATTGTCTCATGCAGTGTGGGAGATGGCAAGCTTGAAATCTGTAGGGAAGGCCAGCAGGCTGAAAACACAAGCAAGATTTCTGTGTTATACAACCACACAAAGTCTATGGGATGCAGCAAAAGCACTCCTAAGAGGGAAGTTCATAGCGATACAGGCCTTCCTCAAAAAAGAAGAACAATCTCAAATAAACAACCTAAACTATCACCTAAAAGAATTAGAAAAAGAAGAACAAACAAAACCCCAAGTCAGCAGAAGGAAAGAAATAATAAAGATTAGGGAGAAAATAAATAATATAGAGATTAAAAAAAACAATAGAAAAAAATCAATCAAACCAAGAGCTAGTTTTTTTGAAAGAGTAAACAAAATCGACAAATCGCTGGCCAGGCTCACCTAGAAGAAAAGAGAGAGAACACAAATAAAATGAAAACTAAAAATGGAGAGATTACAACCAACACCACAGAAATACAAAAAATCATAAGAGAATACTATGCACAACTATATAGCAATAAATTGGACAACTTAGAAGAAACAGATAAGTTTCTAGAAACATACAGCCCACCAAAACTGAATCAAGAAGAAATAGAACACTTGAACAGACCAATCACTAGAAGTGAAATAGAATCAGCAATAAAAAACCTCCGTGCAAACAAAAGTCCAGGACCAGATGGCTTCACTGGGGAATTCTATCAAACATACGAAGAAGAGCTCATACCAATCCTTCTCAAACTCTTCCAAAAGATTGGAGAGGAGAGAATATTCCCAAGCTTATTCATGAAGCCACCATCACCCTGATACTAAAGCCAGATAAAGACACTACCAAAAAAGGCCAATATCATTGATGAACATAGATGCAAAAATCCTCAACAAAATAATAGCAAACAGAATCCAACAACACATAAAAAAGATCATACACCATAATCAAGTTGGATTCATCCCAGGGACACAAGGATGGTTCAATATACACAAATCGATCAACATGATACACCACATCAACAAGAGAAAGGACAGAAATCACATGATCATCTCAAAAGATTTCTGTGTTATAGTCTTGAGGCAGAATTCCTTCTTTTCCAGGAAACCTCCATTTTTGGTCCTTCGGCTGATTGGATGAGGCCCACCCACATTATCAAAAGTATTATTCTATCAACTTAAAGTCAACTGACTGCATATGTTAATCACATCATAAAATACCTTTACAGAAATGACCAACACCATAGCTCAGCCAAGCTGACACACATAAAATTTAACTATCACAAGAAAGGTGTGGAGATAATTCAATAGGGGATCCATTCACAATTTCCAAAACTTCTTTATCTCTAAAGGTCAGGAGGAGCAAGGTGAGGGTTCTATGTTGGTCTGTTGAGTTAATCACTCACTTAGCCATTTTTTTGAATTACTCATCCATTTTCTTAACAAATACTTCTTAAATACCTACTGTGTGCCAGTCATTCTACTGCATCTGAAGGTCCTCAGAGCATCTGTGTGCATAATTTAAAAGTACAGGTAGGGAAGACTAAGCACAGTCTCCACCGTCAAAGAATTCACGGAGTTGCATAGTAGACAAACAAGCACTGCCAGGAGATGTGGTAAATTTGCCACCTCCTGAGAACAATCCCCATAGCTGTGTTCTGACCCTGCTGGCTTTTCTGATCTCTGTGATCTGTAGCATTTCTTATGGTCATTTCCTTGAGCTAGCTGCTATATCTTTTTGTTCCTTTTCCTTCCCTAAACTAGATTCATCCTGGGCTCTGGATTCTTAACTGGGTTGCAGATAGCTGTATATATGTCACTGATTTCATTTCAGAGGCACTTATATTACTTTATGCCATTTCTGGTCATTTTGTTTTTATCACAAATGAAATAATTCCACCTGCTTCTTTCATAAGAGGGGTGTGGAGGCACTGAAAGGATCCCACTGGTACTGCACAGAAATTATTCATTGCTGACCATGAGTCTGCAACTCTTTTTACAAGGCCAGCCCAGAGTCCTAAAGACATTCAGATGACATTGTAGTTCACTTAAAGTGCATCTTCTGTTGACAGAGAACAAATGAACTGGATATTGCTGGATGACTGTGTTACTGAATATTTTTAGACTTTGAGTCATTTTAAATCAATTAAATATCAACTTAGGTCCTGGAACTGATCTCCTGTTTGTTAATTTGTTTATCTGTGCTTCCTTTCATTCTTTCAGTAAACGCTGAAGCAAATCCACTCTGTACCATACTCTGTGTTGGCATGGGAGAAGTAAATATATAAACAAACACAGAATAAAACACAGTCTCTGTCTCATTGGAGGAAGGAAAAAAATAGGAAGCGGAGAAGACGATGTTCTATGGACTTTGTATGAATTAACTCAATCTTCATAGCAACCCTATGAGGTAGGTAAATTTTTCATCCCCATTGTACAAAGAGAATAGCCAAGAATAAATTACCTGCCCATGGTCATGTTATTGGTAAGTACTTCACAGCTCTAGAGTCCATAAACTATGTCGCTATGCTGTTTCTCCAATTAAAATACAGTTTTCTGTATTACAAGCTCTAAAAAGCATATAAAATGAACTTATGGGAACCAGTGGGAGACACAGACAGAGAAAGGGTAAGAAGTGCTTCCTAGAGGAGAAGGTATTTGAACATATTCTTAACTAGTTCCCAAGTCCCATTCTCCCTTTCTCCCCAAAGACTCACATGGCAGACCTCTGCTTCATCAATGCACAGGAGGGTACAAAAATGACTCTTAGTACAAAATGCTGGAAATCCATCTAGGTAAGAACAACCCTGAAAACTTGTGTCCAATCTGTGTCCTATCCATTGGGTACACTGTGCATGGCAGCTCCTAAGACTGCCAGGAATAAATGCACAGTTTTTGTCTCCATTTGTGTCTCCATCATTGCTACAAAGATGTTTCTAGAACCAATCAGTGGATTGGTTTTCTGGAAACAGAGATTTCAATTTAATAAATTATTCAGTTCAGTGCCTGCTGGACTCCAGGCTGAATTTGGAGAAGGAGGGGAGTACAGAGGAGCAGTGCATGACCCATTTCTGTGGAGCTCACCATGGAGCCACTACCCTCCCCAGCAATATCCTCACATGGACAGGAAATTTTCAAGCTAGTCTTATATTCAACATTCCTTAAATAAAGGTGACTATTTTATTTGCCTAGTTCAACTCAATATGTTTGTTGTGCCAGCATAACCATCCATATCTCTGTTTTCACTTCATTCTCTAAGTGTCCTAGTTTAAATGATAAATTGTTCAGTTACATGATTTACAGGTGTGGGGGATTATGGTGTCCTAGAATGCCTGAGTTACTGCCTTACCTCTGCTACTCATTAGCTCTACAAATAAGTTAAGTTACCTAAATTCTCCCTTCCTTGGATTCCTTACTTGTAAAATGGGATGCTAATAACAATACCTACTTCACAGGATTGTTGTGAAGATTAAATGAACCACCACATATAAAATTCTTAGTATGGTTGCTAGAAAAGCAAGGACCATGTAAGTGTTTTCTATCACTATTGGTCTGTATTGGTTGTTGTATTGATTTGTTGGTTGATTATAGTTCTTATGTGCTTCACTATACTCCTTGATCCTCGTAAGAGTTCTGTGAAGGAGAAGAGAAATATATATTGTTATCCCCATGTTACATCTGAGGAAATTGAGATTCTGAAAGGGTAAATGATGTGCTTACCATTAAACAGCTAATAAATGGCAGGATAGGATTCAAGACCAGGAATTCCAGTATACACAGTCCTTGCTCAAGTTTCAAATATGTGTTGCAAAGAGTTCTCCTGCTGCTAGGAGAAGTTTTAGTCTAGATTAGCATTTCTCAGTGGATGGATAGTGAAAACTCAGATTGGTGTTGGTTTCTGGATGTCTACATCGCTAACGACAGATCTGGATCCATTTCCATTTCTATTTTTTAAAAATCAATGAGATGACTTTTAAAATACTTTACCTTTTATTGAAATGGGTCAGAGTGTCCACATAGATGTTGACAGGGCCTAGTGGGTGGCTGGTGGGCATCAAGGAAAGGTGTTTATGACTTAACTTTCATTCAGTGCCCAGCTCAGCACACTATCTACTTCCAGGGTAGGTTTGACCATCATACACAGTTTACAGTTGTATTTACTCTTAGTCTCACATTATGTAAGTATACGTAATAGATTGTTGGCTACAGATAGGAAGCATAAGGAAGTCTTATGTTAAAAATAAGTTAGTGAAGAACATAAACATAACTACTCATTCTGCAAATTTGTCTCATGATGCTATTTACTGGGTTTGTTCATTGTATTCATCTCTGCAAAACTCTCATTAAAAACCAATGTGGAAAAAAGAAACTATAGACACCATATCTGATTTGGCTTATTTGGAGGAATAATATTAATATTGGTATGGGCTGAAATGTGTCCCCACCCCCCAAGTACTTATGTTGAAGTTTTACCCCCAGATATCTTAGAATATGACTAAATTTGGAGAGAGGGTCTTTAAAGAGGTAATTAAAGTAAAGTGAAGTGATTAGAGTAGGCCCTAATCCGATATGACTACTGATGTCCTTAGAAGAAGAGCAAAGTTAAACACAGATGGATACAGAGGGAAAACCGTACGAAGAACCAGGTAGATGACCATTTTAAGCCAAGGAGAGAAGCTTCAGAAGAAACCAACTCGTGCCCACGCCACGATCTTGTACTGCTAGTCTCAAGATTGTGAGAAAATAAATTTCTATTGTTTAAGCCACTCGGTCTGTGGTACTTTGACATGACAGCCCTAGTAAACTGATACAAGTAGATAAAATAAGCAATGTTTACACTTCTGGGCACTTTGACGATGTTTACAACACATCTTCTCATTGAAACCTCACAGCAAACTCTCTGAGGGATGTTACTATCTCCTGATTGTACAACTGAGAAAACTAAGCACACGATGGCACACAATTTGCTCAACACACAGCTAGTAAACGACAGCTGGATTTGAGCCCAGGTTGTGTAATTTCACAGACCAAGCTCGTAACCAGGAGTAAGTCTATTCTCAACAACCACATGTCATTTGCAAAGGATTTACAAATTCCAGCCTCAAAATGTCTGTCTGGTCTTTCCATTTGAAAATGAAATGCAAAGTTATTAAGAGAAACTAGTTTTTATAAGAATAATATGAAAAAAAATTCCAAACACGTCATGAAAGTTTTCTGATGACATAAAGTTAAATTTCAATTTATTTTAATATGCTTTTATGGCTAAAATCACGTTCTCTTTTATAATCAAGCTTCAATTGAAAAATGAGAAAGTAAAAATAAATGAGTTAAACAAAGTTTATATATATATAATTGTTAAATAGTGGCTTGAAATAACATCGTCATAGAAATTTTCATATTATATTTCTGCCAAATAAAAAATTATATGTGCCGCATCTCTATCATACCAGATTAAATTCATTTAGTCATTCATTCATTTATTCCACAAATACTTACTGAGCTTTAACTGCATTCTAGGCAATAGACTAGACAATGGGGATAAAAGATGACTAGAAAGACATGATCCTGTCCTTGTGGAGCTTAATGTCTCAAAACAAATAAATACAGGTAAGAAAACCAATTCAATCATAAATTGTGGAAGGTCTAAACCAGGCTAGAGATCACAGCTGGGGAATTCCTTGTAGATGAGGTAGCAGGAAAATCCTTCTGACATTTAAGCTAAGACCTGAAGGAAGAGATGGAACTGAACTGAAGGCAAGAACATTCTGGGTGGGGAATGGATGGTTTTAAGCAACTGAAGGAAGAGAGGTGAACAGTGAGAGATGAGGTTGGAGAGGTGGCAGTGTCCAGGCCACGTGAGCCTCAGGGGCTATTGTAAGTTGTTCTGACTTTGTGCTCAGTTTAGTGGAAAGCCGTGAAGGGTTTTGAGTAGGGGTATAAGGAGTGGTGTAATCTGATGCTGGGTTTTAAGGAAGCACTTCTGCTGCTGCATGGAGATAGTCAATGATGGAAGATTGTGGAGAGATCCAGTAAGATACTCTTGTAATATTCTACGGGATAATGAGTCCACTACAGAGGTGGCAGCTTAGATGAAAAGCAGATTAATTTGAGATACATTGTGCTAGTAGACTTGACTGACTTGATAATAGATTAAATATGGAAGAGTGGGAGGGGCGGCAAGGGAAAGGGAAGAGTCAAAGATGACTCCCAAAGCTTTTGGGAGTGTGGTGGTTCCATTTCCTGAGATGGCAAGTGTGTGTGTGTGTGTGTGTGTGTGTGTGTGTGCGCGTGCGCGCGCATGTTGTGGGGGTGGGGGTTTATAGAAGGATGCAGTCCAGGTCTGGTGCTACAGATCCATGATGTCATCAAGTCTCAGGCACCTTCCATTTCCCTGCTTTGCCATCTTAGTATGTGACTTTCATTCTCATGGTCCCAAGACTAACGCAATACTTCCAGCCCCATATCCATGTTTAAAACGGGAAGATGAAAAAGGAAGCAACGTCAAAGAAATAAATAGTGACCCTTATCCAAAAACGGAAAACTTTCCCTGAAATTCCTAGAGATTTCTGCTTATACCTCCCTGGCCAAAATTCTATCCCAAGTCTAGCCCTTGTTGCAAGGGATGCTGGGAAATGTAGCTTTACAATGGTGTTGATGAAGCCCCTAACAAAATCAGGGTTCTCTGGTTAGGTAGACAACCTATTGGGTAGACAATCAGCAATGTCTGATAGACCATCCACTGCTTGAATTAGCCTGTGAATCTGAGTAGGCTGTAGGACACTATATTTTTTAATTTAGTTAGATCTCAATTCTTTATGAATGAGCAAAATGCCTAAGTGCTGGCAAGTCTGGGCCTGTCCCATTCCTGATTATAAAGAATCTTTCATTTGTGAAAGGGAAAAACCAATCTTCCGTCACTGACTGCCAAGCCATCTCCCAATTGCATCCCTCGGTGCCAGAACTTTTCTATTTTCCTAGTGATTGTGTCACATGGAAGCACTACCATCAGGCTTGGTGTTCTGCCACCAGGATACTCACACCAAATGTCCTGAGAGGATGGCTTAGCCAAATTGAAATGTTTTTATCTTATATACTGCTTTATCGTTCTTGGAAGGTATTACCAGATTTAGCCACAGGACAGTCTCCTCATTATAGTCCCCAGGGCAGTCTAGATGACCCAGGTATATCAGCCAGCACCCCCAGCATGTGTCTCTGGGATGCTGAAGCCCTTGTCCTCTGTGTGTTATAGGGCCTCTTGTACCCGAACCGAGACAAGAAATCCCTGGCAGAAGGCAAAGGCCTGTCTAGAAGCTGTAGCCCATTACCCCTGCACAAAGATAGACTGTACTCTGCTGGAATCTAATCTGGAAACGTTTAATACATTTGCAGCACAAGTGCCAGCTACTTTACTCAAGAGGAGGCATGGTTGGTTTTTTCCCTCTTAAAGAGAAACTTCAGACTGAATAGAAATCAACCTCCTCAATATGCCCATCATACCTGATAATTAAAACATTCTTCAGCGAGAGGAAGAACTCTGGCCAATAATGAAGAGAAAGAGAAAGAAAAGACCAAAAATAAATAAATAAATAAGGAAGAATCAGAAACTACTTCCTCTGGAAGAAATTCAGCAAATGAGTATCTTGTAAAGTTATTCTAATGAAAACAGGGACAATTAAGACAACACAAACCATCCCCAAATGCTTGAGTTTGGGATTTTCTGCACATCTAAAGCTATTTTCCAAATGTTTGGGGCTTGGCACAGAGCAGGCTCATGGTTGGGAACTTTCCTGAAGGTCTGTCTAAATGCTCCTATTTTTATTCCATTTCCTTGCAGTTAATATCCGGCTAATTCATTTGTTCCAAATCCTGTATCTGATACATGTTAGATATCGTCAGACTCTGCATGTGCCCATTCTCCTTCATGTGGTCAACAGAACTTTCAGAGTATTGCCTTCATGCTTGGTTTTCAGACAGGTATCCATTGCTTTCTCTGTGTCCACCATTTTTGGGCATTGGGAGCCCGTTTCAAGGATGGGGAGGGGAACATGTCGTGCGTGGTGCTACACAGGGAATTGGGAATGTTGGCTTTGAGAAGCATTTCTCAAAGCTTCAGGGAGCTATGATAGCTGACCTCACAGCTTTGAAAGGACAGCATATGGAGAGGGATTAAACCTAATCTCTCTGGCCCCAGAGGGGTGGAGCTAGGACAAGAGACACATGTAGGCTTAATACAAGAAAGGCTTTCTCATTTTAGAGCAGCCAGGAAGAAAAAGAGCTGCCTTGCCTTCACAAGAAGAGATGAGTTTTGATAAGAGGTTTGTAATGGTTCTCCATTAATTTTTGGAGTCTGAAAATGGACTAACGAAGCCAATCAAATATAGACTGAAGAGTTGGAAGACCTCACAGTGCTTTTAAGTATTGGGTACTATACATGCAATACTTAGCACAGTGCCTAGTGCATAAAAGGTGCTCAATAATTATCTGTTGAATGAAATCAGCAGGTAACTGAATAAAAACTGACACAGCTTTGATAGTATCAAGCATGGTGACAACCCTGAAACACTGGGATAGGTAGTAAGGAAGCTCTGGATATATTGAATGTGATTATCCTTGCTCTGAGCAGGGCCATTTTTTCTGGCTGAGAGGCAAAGCCTAAAGTTTAAAGAAGACAACCATCCTGACTCGACTTTCTCCATTAGCATTTCTGCAAACCTCAGCTGAAACCGTTCTTGTGCTGCCATATTAAGGTGGCATCTGAACCTTCAGCTGAGAATGTATGAGACATGGCAACCTCTAAGCCTGATTAGGCTTAAATGACACTTGTGCCCTAGTGTGATTAACTGGGTAATTAAGTAAAACCAGACTGTGTTACAGAGCCTTCTCAATAGGGTCCTGGGACATAAATTAACACTTGGCCAACACTGTTTATTTATTCAATAACCATTTTTGAAGGCCTGCTTATCACCAGCTCTGCACACCATGGGGAAGGGAGGAGATGGCATTAGGCATGAGTGGGCATTTCTGGTGAGGTAGCCTATCAGGAGAAGGAAAGGTTGCTTGTCCCCTCAGGTCAGGTAGCCAAAACAGAACAGGTCTCAACATTGCAGGAGGTAACAACTACATCTTCAGCTTTTACAACTCAAGTGATTCTGGTTTTATTATGGAATCTGAGGAAAAGAGAAATTCCAGCCCCAGATCTACGATGTTCAGGAAGGGGAATTTGCATTGATAAACCATCCATTTTTAATCAGTATAACTGAGCATGAAAAGCTCATTTAGTAATCACAGAAATTCAACCAAGTAGGAATTTATATACCCATTTTACAGGTGAGGAAACTGAGGATTTGTAAAACAAAATGAGTTGTCCAAGATCACACTGCAAATACTAGTAGAACCAGGATGCAAGCTAATTCCGTCAGACCCCAGGGTCTGTGTCATCATTGCCTGGAGAGCTCAGCAGACATTTAGTTTTCTAGGTTATTCATCATTATTGTTTGCCTGGCAAACAGCCTAACCCAGCCTTTGATCTGAAGCATCTTCTCCTCCCTAAGATTGTCATACAGATAAGAAAAGTTAAGGAGTAAGGCTGAGTTAGCCATTTCCCAATACATCCCAATAGAAGATGAGAGGAAACATTTTCACAGTAGGAAACATGGTGGATCTGAGTTTGTGAACAGTTACTTATTTTTGGAGGTCCAAGCCCATTTTCACCCACTTCAGATGATGGGTTCCCAATGCTTTGCTCCAATTTCTGAGACTTGACTTTGTGTTTCTCAGATATCACCTTTTACTTCAAGACCCCAAAGCATTTTTGACCATTTTTGTTTTCATATTTATTTATTAATATAGTGACATACTTGAGGATTATTTAAGGTTGCTCTTGGGAAACCCTTATGATGCTCATCACTTCTAACATAATGAAATATTGTTGGCTGAATGAATAGCCATATTCATGAACCCATCATGAATATCTTTTCTGTCCACTGGGCTGTGACATAATGGGGACCGAGAGAGGGGCTCTGATTTGGGGGGTCCACTTCCTGCTACTGAGACCTGACAGCAAAAAAGATTTTTAGAGGTGCTGGTAAATGTGAGAAGAGGAAGCAGAAAGAACCGAGATCAACGTGCAGAAATCTCATCGTTGCCTCCTACCAAGAGTCTATACAGAGATGGATAATAAGTTCAGCAACTTCACAGCCCTCTGGAGAAGCAGCCAAGGCCAGGCCCTCAGAGCCTGGGCTGCCAGCCCACCCTACATGGGCAGCCATTGCAGGAGTGCTTTGTTTCTAGAAGTTTAGAGAGAAGTTCTTTAGCTGCTCACCTTTTGATCTGAAGACCTTCCTCTCTGGTGCCCTAGCCCGACAGTCCTTTCACTTACTGCCCCTCTGGAGCTCCCCAGCCTGATGCCCCTCTTCGAACTCCCCCTGTCTCTTGCCTTGAGTCTGAGAATCCGACACAAAGAACCACAGAGAACCACACCCACCTGGGCTCCTGGTAACTCATGACCAAAACCACAGAAAACGGTGAGGGTCAGGAAAAGCTGATCGGTTCAACAACAGCTTCTTCTGAGTCCCTTACTGGGTTCTATCTGACGTGGCCACATTTGGGATGGAGGGGAGTGTCCACTTCACAGTGTTCATTATCCATAATGTTGACAAGGAGCACAAATTGGGACCCCTTCTGGATTTTACCTCCTGCAGAGGACCCAAATGCCAACCATCATCACCACCACTGAGTACTTATTACAGGCTGTGCAATATTTTAAGCACTTGTACATTTAAATCTTCATTACAAGACTATGTGAGAGATACTGTCATCCCTGTTATACAGATGATGCGAGGGACACACTGAGCTCAGGTCATTAGCTTAGTAAGTAGTAGAGCCAGGACCCCAAATCCAAAACCCCAAATAGTCTGACCCCAGAGCTCACAGGTTCTGCTGCTACATTAAATTGCCTCTCAGAACACAAATTGATTTTGAATATCTTATTCTATCTTTGCATTTAAAAAAAAAAACTTTTCCTTGTATAATGTAATATCCAGTAGAGCTGACACCTCATTTATTACTATTATTCTTATTACTATTAGTTATTATTGTCATTACTTTAGGAATTTTAGATATGATGTCAATCTGCTTTTGGAGCAGACTTTCTATATTTGGAGGGAAAAGATCAGAAAGGACTCTTTGGCTGCATAAATAAAAAACACGTGCTTTTATTTTTCTTGGAAAAAAAGTGAAGTTATCATAAACCCGGATATAGATGCTGCAGCCCATCCTGTTAAGTTCTGTTTTGTAATAGAAATGGAATGTATTTTTAGGATGACTGTATCCTTACAGAATTAGAGAAAATTTTTGGTCCCTTAATATGGACAGGAATTGTGTGGTTGAAATAGCTCATGCATTGTTGTAAAGATTGAAAAATCTAGAATTTGGAGGGTAGGTATCACTCTCTGGGTGGTGGTGGGAAGAAAATGGAGGTTTCCACTGTCATTTAGGCTGCAAAGGGAGCAGGAGACCAGGGGAGAGGCCTGGAGGTGGGGGTGGGAGGTGGTGCTCTGAGCTTCTGGGGACAAGGCAGGGAGCTGGGGGTTGGAGAATGAGAGTTCAGAGGTTAGGGACTGGCCTGGGAGCCCCAAGAGCAACCCCTTGTGGTTTTAACTATACTATCCTCTGTTATTCTTGGATTATCCCTGGGCTTTCAGTTAATCTCCAGAGACTGGTTTTAACTATGCTTTGGGCATTTGGAAAAATGGCCAGTGATCACAACAGGAGCCAGAGTTGGCGGCTAGTGTTCTGGAAACACATGTGGCTGTGCAGAGAGGGCTGCGGGCAATGCTGGGCCATGTCAGCATGCCTCCTGGGGCCCAGAACCTACAAAAGGAAAGGTACCCAGTGAGGGAAAGGATAACCCATCTGAGAGAGAAAGAGGCTTGGACTTTGGGAGTTTGGATATTAAAGGACATTTAGCCACAGTTTTAGGAGGTCTGGAAATAAATCTAAGTTATGTTGAAATAATTTCCACTCTGAACAATAGCAGAAAAACCAGCTGGATACATAGTAGAAGACGTTCATTTTACTAATCAAGTGTTTCTCAAACTAAAGGAACAGACCTTTATAAAGAAAGAATTCTTATAGATTCTCAGTATTATTATTATTGTTGTTGTTGTTGTTGTTGTTGTTATTATATAAAACCAGTTACCTTTTTGCAAAGTCCTGATCTTTATAGTTTTTAGCCATAAAACCAAAACAAATTTCAAGGTTAATCTAAACAAAATTACTAAAGTACACTTTTATTAACAATAGCAATTTAATGTAACTGATGATGGTGTTTGGGGAAACTAAATGGCCAAAATGGTTTAAGAGCAGAAAATAACAGGTTTAGTTCCAGTTCTACATTTTGACCTTGGCAGGTTTTTGTAGAGAGTACTTATTAGGATAAGTATACTCAAAAAATTTTGCAAAATTCCAAAGCTTTGTTTTCTCGTTCAGGATAAGCAGACCTCAAATTTAATAATAGTAATTTTTAAAAAAATTCTGCCAATGAGCAATCCTCAAATGCCAATTTTGATGATCTGCTACTTGATAACCATACAAAGCTGCCTTATATGCTGCTGAAAGTTGAGGCTCTATTTGTGGCATCTTTGAAACTTGCATTTCATGGGAATCTAATACAACTACGGTGCGAATCAGAAACAGAACATTTTCCATTGTGCATTTTGTTCTCACTGACTGCAGGCTGGTGTGAACAAAGAGGCTGTCTGGGTAATATATCTGCTCACTACCTACGTGAAAACAATACTCTGCACAGAGCTGCTTCAGCAAGCCTGTATCACCACGGGCATGTGCTAGCTCAATTCCCCCACACCACCCCTTTTTCTTTCTATTACAAAATTTTCCTTTAAACAGTGTGCTGTGTCATTGTCTTCTGTGTGATGCAAATATAAGCAGAAAACAAAACTGCAAACAGCACTGAACGTAGCAATAACAGCATTTCATTATTATGTGGTTATTATGGACTAAATGTTGGTGTTCTCCACAAAATTCATAGTTAAACTCTAACCCCTAATCCAATGGTGTTTGGTTGGAACTGGTGCCTTTGAGAGGATGAGGGTAGAGCCTTCATGATGGAATCAGTGTCCTTATAAGAAGAGAAGGAAAGACCAGAGCCTGCTCTCTCTCTACCAAGTGAGGACACAGAGAAGGGGCTACCTGTAGGCCTGCAGAAGAGTTCCCACCAGGAAATGAATTGACCAGCACCTTGACCTTGAACTTCCCAGCCTCCAGATGTGTGAGAAATAAACTTTTGTTGTTTAAGACACTCAGTCTATGGTAGTTTGTTATGGCAGCCTGAGCAAAGACAGTGGTCATCCAGATGATTAAGTAGAGATTTGATTTTTTTTAAGATTATCATCAAAATGATAACCCCTTCAAATAAATTCCTGGGCAGAATATAAAAATCCTCAGGAATATGTCTTACACTTCCCAGGCTGCTCCAGCTTGGATGTAAGAACAGGGCAATGATATAGCCATGGAACAGGGCTGCCCTGGCCCTGCCCCAACCTGCTCTGGGAGAATTCTGGCCTGCCCTCCTCAAATTCCTTGAAAATAATTCTGGGTGTCCCTGGATATCTCTCCTGAACTCTGAAAACTGGTTCTTACAGCCACCATGTTGTCGGCCATGCTCCCCTCTTAGCTGTGGCAGCGACTCTGATCATTGCTGAGGAAGAAAAACATCAGTTCTGTCCCCTGATGTTTGTTAAGGCCACTACCTCAGCTGCTCCTGCTTAGCAAGGATCCCACTGCTCTTGTCCCATCGTTGGCAGCATCAGTGCCAAAGCCAGAGCTTGAGTGTAGGTGGCTGAGCCAAGGGCACCGAGGTGACAGGACACCAAGAAGTGTCTGTAGTTGATGCTTTCACCTCTCCGTATCCCATGGGGGTTCACAAGAAACAGCTTTCCTGGTCACTCCAGGGCTCTCCAGCACTCAGCCCTATGAACTTAAGTCTCCCTAGACTCTCAACTCTGTCTCCTCCACTCAGGGAGTCCACTGGGCTCCTCCTGGGTTCCCCTTCCCTGTGCTGTGGCCTGGAAACTCTTTCGGGGCAATTGATGGGACCACTGTAAGGCTCACTAGGTTTGTTTCCCATTTCTTAGGGGTCACTGTCCATTGTCTGATATTCAGTGTTTTGAAAAACATTATTTCATCTAACTTAGGTTTTCTTTCTCTCTCTCTCTCTCTTTTCTTTTTCCTTCAGGCAGGCAGGTAATTTCAGCCCTTATTGCTCCATCTTAGTCAGAAGTCAAAAGCAGAAATTCCCAAACTGTTTTGGAAAGTAGTAGCAATCTACACTTTTAACCACATGGTACAGATGTTGCTGTTGCTCTCCATCCTCATGAACTCTTGGTATTTTCACACTTTCTAATTGTCTTAAGGATTAAATTAGTTCACTTAAGGGATTTAATATGATTCTCCTCAGAGAATCTCCTCAGAAAGCAATCTAAAAGTTAAAGGAGCGAGGATAATGTTTAATCTAAAGGAATGAATCTCTAATCATAAAATTTTAGGCAGTAGGGTAATAGGTAGGGGGGATGTATCAGCACCAGTGGAATTTAGTTCAATACTCTTCATCATTATAGTATTTCTATTTATTTAAGGAAAGCAAAATTGTTAACTCATTAAAATGAATAGTTCTGTGAAATGGTGGTAACATTTAATGCCTACTATAAATCATAGACTCTTACAAGCATTTAATTCCATTAACGGAGAGAACCCTAGAGATTCCTGACCAAAATTTCCTACTTAAAGTCCAGAGGAAGACACAAAGATAAAGTGTACATATACACACAGGGTATGCGGGGTCGGAGGAGCAGCATCAGATGGCCACTTTAGTCACTTTATGAAGCCCCTCCCTCTCCAGGGACTGTGTTGCCACTGTTAAAAGCACTTATAGTTGTTTCTTTGAAAATGACCATATTCTCCAGAGAAATTCTCCAGGAAGGAATCTAATTTTCTTGTAATTATTGAATTCTCTAGGTAACAGAGTCTTTATTTCATTTTAAGAAAGGTTGTTTGGTATTACTCATATAATGGACTGTTCTGTCCTCCCCTCTCCCACCAGGGTTTGGAGACAGCAGCAGTGGAATTCTTCAATTCCTGCACTGCACCTGGCCCTCATCAAACTTTGCAAACACCCAACGCTGTGTAGAAACATTCAGTTTAAAAAAAAAAAAAAGGCAAAACTTTGGTAGTAAGCATACTCATTAAACTATAAAAATGACTCTATGATCTTCATTTTATTTAGTTTTTAGTATTTCTACATCCATAGTCTTCATTTCGAAATAACATTTGTTTTGTGGTTGCTGACGGATGTGATGAAACAGTCCAAAATCTGCATTCCACAGTTCTTTACAACAGACCAAAATAGCGTTCTTGTTCACGCTAGGATACCCCAGTGTTGGCGTGCATTCTGGCCAACTAGCAGAGGGCAAACAGAAAGTACTTAATTCTTTGGTGCTAGAATATGCTCTTTATGATTATAGAATTGCTTCCTCCAAAGAAGAAACAAAGCTGCTTTATGCTACTTTTCTCCTTGGTCTAACTCAGAAGGTGCAAGAAGTGGGAGACAAGGGTAGTTTTAGCATTCATTTCCGGAAATAAGACATTCTTCCTTCCTGGTGAATGTGAGTTCCAGGAGTTTACAGATGAAAATTAAGAAAATGTTTTCCATCAAAATACTTTATCTTGGAGGCTGTAAAACTCAAACTGCCAACAAGCCCTCCACATAATAAGCCTGATTTTGAAATTTCTCAGATTTTTTTTTTAAGAACAATAATCTACGTCTTTTATGTATTCCTCAAAAAACATCTGCAGCAGAAAGAGGTAGCTCAGATTTGGTTGACAGTACTAGAGTGGTGTCTCCCACTTACTACCGATTAGACAGGAGGAACAAAAGAGAGGGCCCAGGGGGATCGTTTAAACAACTGTTCATTCCTGTTCTGCATCTACCCAAATCCAAAAACAGGCAAGATCTTAAAAGCGAATCCTCTATTCATGGCATTTCCTTTCTTCATGAGACTCCAGCACATTCCAAACTTGACTGCAGAGTCCTTTATTAGAATAAAACCACTCATTCTAAAATCTAGAAGAAATATTCTTGTCAAATGGATCTGGGAGCTCAAATATTATTGCTCGTCTCACCGCTGCTGGAAGGAAACTTCAGGATCACCCTCAATGTACCCTTCCCTTCCTCCCACATTCAACGACCAACAATCCTACCTTAGAACTGTCTCCAGCTCATTCCCACTCTGACCTTCTTTCTTTGGGCCCTGTCATCACGTGTGTGAATATAGGTCCCGGATGGGTTTCCCTGCTTCCTGTCTCTCTTAATTCCCCACTGTGTTGCCAGATGGACCTTTAAGATATGTGAACAGCACTGGATCACATCTGTGCATAGGTGTCTATCCTTTGTCTTGCAGCTTGGCTTTTTGATGGCCGTTTGTAGGGAGCCCTAAGGGCTGAGCAGACTAAGCCCCAAAACTCCCTCCCTCCATATCATAGGAGCTGCTCCTCATCTATCTCTTTTGTCCTTTGGAGCTTGAATGAAAGATTCTATTGAAAAGGAAGCCTGTTCCTTAAGCAAACAAACAAAACAAAAAACCCTACTGACCGCAAGATCAAACCCTAATTCCTTTTCATGGCATGGAAGTCACCCCAGATGGACAGCCCCATCCTTTCCAGAGCCTCCTCTCCTACCATTTCTCCCAATAACCTCAGCTCCAAGCCCTTACCAAGGACGTAACTTCTCATATATCAGGGTTCCCACGCCCCTTGTTGGAACTACCTTTCCCAGCTTATCTCCCCTACAAAGGTCTTTTACACAATCTTGAAGACACGGCTCATTTGTTACTTCCTCACTGAACTTTCCTCAACTTCCCCAGATAATCATTCCCATCTTTGTGCTCCCACGGTATTATGATCTTTCATCGTCGCCATCTCCTACCCTGCATTGTCATTTCATTTGTCTATTTTCCTAGCACCTTGTCTCATTGACCTCAGCACTGAGCACAGATTTCTTGACACATAATGGGCATTCTCCAGTTAATTAATGCTCTCATGTTGAGTAAAATCAAAGCTTTTCCCCATTGATTTTAGTAAGGCCTGTGTATGAGACCTGCTAAAATCAACATTTAAAAGCAAATAATCAAATAAACAAAAAAATCCACTTACAATATACTAGAAAAAGAAAAGAACCTTTGAAGAGGGGAAAGAATATGGGAGTGATTTTGAACAAAACTAAGACTTACAGTTGATTAACTGAGTTCTGCAAAGATCTGCATATTTGGAAACTCCTAGGAATTTGTAGGACCAGAGTAAGTTGGTTTCTGAGGATGAGACTAACATTTTCCCCTTCATTTTATGTACAGTTGAGCCTCACTAATTCAGACTGAAGGGTGAGACAACTGTTTGAATTAATGAAATTCTGTATCATAGGATGTTTTCAGTGTAATTGCTTCTTTAACACTTTAGACTTAGTTTAATAAAAGCACAGGATCATTTTGAATGTACACCTTTATCATATGCAAATTAAAAAGAACAGTTTAGTTTAGCATTTGTGTCATCAGTTCCATTACAAACATTATTTTTTAAAGATAGGTCAAAGGGAAACTTTGGCACTTGGTCAGATGACCACAACTCTGAGCTAGGTTCATATGAATAGCATTTCAACATCATGTTAGTTTTCAGCAAATATGCATTAATGCATAGTATTCCCAAGGCTGGAATGAAAAACTGGGCTAGGAAGAGACTGTTCTGTACTCCCTTCATGTTTCCAAATTATTTTCATGGTGAATTTAGCCAGTTTTCCATGGCTCACAAAACTCCAGGCTGGCTTGAGTTTCCTGCTTCCTTCTTTGGCAGTCCTGCACCAAACCTTTTCAAGAGATATGTTCTTACTTAGAGGAAAGGAAATATCAGATCCAAGCCGTTTTACATGTACCGGATGCCAAGCACCAAACAAAGCAGCTCAACTTTTCAAAGACTTGATATCATAACTGTAGCCACTTGAGTAAAGGCTTAGTCCTGGAATGGCCAAGTTAAATAAGTTAGAATCAGGGCTAAATTGATCTCCACATCTAGTCTTCATAAATCTACATGAAGAAGTTCTGAATCAAAGAAAAATAAATTAAAAATGTGTAATACTGGTTCATGTCTGGCTGGTCTGTTTTGGTGTTGCTGTGAGGACTGTCTCTTCTCAGTGCATATTGAGTTTGTAGAGGTGGAACCAAGAAAATGCAGGATTCTAGAAGATAGCACCTCAGAAGATCACCCACTTGGAATTCTTGCCTCTAAGTGAGGAGGAGGGAACAGGTCATAGACGTCTTGAGAGCCATTGTGACATCAGGGTGGCTTTTCAGATCCCTGCCCCATCTGTCCCCGGAGGCTCATCTCAGGCACAAGGATACAGAATGGTAAAGTATCTGACATGTGTCATAGGTCCAACTGATTGGTGGGATTTCTAGCTTCAAGTAGAGGAAAGTTACTAAGATCTAGAAAGTGGGAGGGAGTTGTTTTGGGGATTTTTTAGCATCTGCAGTTAACTGGGTCTCTATAATAAAAGCCTTTTGACTACAGCTGAGGACCTCTCATTGCACAACTAACTCCATGGGGCATCACACACACAACACAATGTAAAAAGTGCCCCCCTAGAGTTGTGCAATGCAGAATTCCTGCTCCACAGCCCCATCTGTAACATATGACCTGCCCCCTTGGCTGCAGTTGACTAGACCAGGGATGAATGAATGTTGGCCATGTTGAGCTATATCAGAGCAATCAGATTCGTTTAGGAATTTGGAATTTGAATAGAGACACTTCCAACAAATCTAAGCTGTTTCCTTATAAGAAGACAAAGTAGAATTTAGCTTTCTGGAACAGGGTGTGTATATGTTTTGGGTGGTAGTTGGGAAGTGGGGAACTTTCTATGTGAGGATGCATATTCTGCAGAGAGCAAAGAATGAAGGCAATAATTAGAGAGAAGTAGTAGCAAGAGATAGAGTAGGGGATCTACCAAGGCTCCTGACAAGTTCTCTGCTCCTGGCTACTGACCTCTCCTGGGATTCACCTGCATTTCTGTTCTTGGGTTCTATGAGATATCTATATCCTCAAAACAAAAAGTGATACCAAAACTCACTTAAATTCATGGTGGTTACTATAACTGAAGAGTCCCAACAAAGATACTAAATAAAACAATCACTTATGATAGAATCAGGCCTTGTTTCTAGAAGAATCTGCACTCCTCTGTAACTGATGCTAGGCTCAGGAAGAACTATATGTAAACCAAGTCAGGCTTCATATTATCGAGCCCTCCTTAAGGATCCTAAGAGCAGCCAGATTCACTGTATAATCCTGCTGTGTAGTTAATATTTCTTTCTGTGGTTAAGTTCTTTAAATTCAACCTGCATGCCACTTGCTGCAATTTCAGCTTCCTTACTCGTTCTCAACTAAGAGGATTTGGAGAGTAAATGACAACTAACCATTCTTGGAATAATAATTTTAAGAGTTAGACATAGAAATAGGCAGAAATTTCAAGCTGACTTGATTCAGCCCTCTAATTTGACAAATGAGGAGTCTGAGACCACAGAGGCTTATATGATTTGCCCAAGGTCACGTGTGGAATGTGGCAGAGCAGGGACTAGAACCCAGATTACAAGCTGCTCCAGAGCCAAATTTCATCAGAGAGAAATGCTAAAGGCAAAGGCAGTTGTTTTTCTCGTCGTTAATTTTAACTTCTTGGTTATATGATCTGGATAGTTTCTAACTCTGGGACACTTTCAAGAGGTAAAATTCCTTGGCAAATAACTGAATGGTTTCTCCATTTAATTATTGACTTCAAGAGTACATAGCGAAGTCATAGAGCTTTTAAGATCATCTTGACAATTGTGTACTTGTTAGAGAAAAGGAAATCTTCTGAATTTTGAGTTTCAATATCATGAAAGGAGTATGTAGTCAAGATATCAGTCAAGTTTCAGAAAAGTGTGTGCCACTTGAAGTTAAAATTGTTCTAAACCAGAAGAAGAAGAAGGAGAAGAAGAAGGAGAATAAGAAGGAGAAGAAGAAGGAGAAGAAGAAGGAGAAGAAGAAGGAGGAGGAGGAGGAGGGGAAGGAAGGGAAGGAGGGGAAGGAGAGGAGGGAGAGGAGGGAGAGGAAGAGGAGAAAGAGGAGGAAAAGGAAGAAGAGGGCGAAGAGGAAGAAGGAGGGGGAAGAGGAAGAAGAAGGAGGGGGAAGAGGAAGAAGGAGGGGGAAGAGTAGGAAGGAGGGGGAAGATGAAGAAGAAGGAGAAGAAGAAAAAGAAAAAAGAAAAAGAAAGAAAGGAAAAAGAGAAGAAGAAAGAAGGAAAAAGCATACATACTTAACTACTTAACTGTGTGTTAATGCTGTGCTTGTGAGTCATGATGAAGTCAATTTTCAGTATGAGTTATGGGCGGAAATGGCTCTTATTATTACCATTTAATATGATGTAGGTTTCAGTAGAGTAATGAAACACAAATATGAGGTCATCTAATCCTGCTAAGTCTATAATGCTATTCTAACATTGCATTATTCAAAGAAAATGCCAAATCCTGGGTAGTCAAATATATTATTATTCTTTTAAAGAAATGTATTGAGTATTTGGAACTTTTGAATAATTAAAAATCCCCTTCCTTTCGAATCAACAAGGGTTATTATATTGAAGACTTTTTTAAAAATTAATAATTAATTTTTAATTTTTATTTTTTGATTCATAATGTTGTATTAGTTTCTGGTGTACAGCATAGTGATTCTGTTTTTTATATATATGTATATACTTTTTTATTACAGGGTGCTACAAGCCATTTATGAAGCCCTTTTTAATCAAAGGAAAAGAACAAAAAATATTTAACAATATTTAGAATACTACGTTCAGTGTAAAATAGAGAAGAGACAGAATTGCTCAGAATTGCTGCTGTGGCGGGTGTGTGTGTGTGTGTGTGTGTTAAGCTGGGCCCTCCATGCATGGTGCTTTCTCATAAGAGGCAGGTGCTCGGGATAGCTGATCGTGGCTCTGATCCAATAGTGAAAAGTAGAGTTTCTAACATGAATAGAAACAAACAAACAAACAAAAATACTCCAGATAAGACCTAGCATGGTCGAAAAGAAAGAAAGAAAGAGGAAAAGGAAAGAAGGAATGAAGGAAAGAAGAAAGGTAGGTAGGTAAGGGAGCGTGAGCAATAGACTGAAGTAAAAAACCTTGCCTGTTACAGCACTGCCAAGAATTTACTGTGTGATCTCTAGATATCCACTTTCCCTCTCTGGTGCCCTCCAGGAAAGTTATGTAAGAAAACCTAAAGTCTCTACTAATTCTACAATTCTATGATTCTGGAATATATGTCCTGAAAACAAAAATGATCAGTCTTTAAGAAAAGCTATTTGGTAAACAGAAGGTGTTTCCCCCAGAAACAGCTGGAATATTGTACGTGACATAGTGTACCATCTACTAGAATTGTATTACTCTCACTAGAATTTAGTCTTTAACCAGACTTCTGGTCCATTTGACCTTTACTTTCAAAATGGGTAATAGGAAATGAATACGGGTCAAAATAACATGAAGCTTTCCCTTGAGTCTCTTTTCTCTATGAGAAACTCCTGGCAAAGAAATCCTAAGTGATGTACAGCAGTCAGTGTCCAGTGGGAGGCCCTCAAGCAGATGGCAGATGCGAGCCTCCCCTTTCTTCAGGATGGTGGCCCTGTGCAAGGCCATTGGTGCTTCCACCCAATTCAGCCAAGACACACTACTTGTAGCTCGGAGAACAAGCTTCACTTTCTGAGACCTCCATCCCTTCCATCTGCCCTTCCTTCCACCTCCTACCAACCGCCACCCCAGCCCTTTCCCTTCCCCTTCCCAGTCACACCACCACTAATCCTCCAGGTCTCAGCTTAGTCATCCTCATCTATTGGGAGCCTCCTCAGGCCCTTCAAGCCCAGATTTGGAGCCCCTCATAGATTTGCCTGCACTAGACCTGGTATATCGTCAGCTTTCACTGCACACAAACACAGTCACAGAATCTCAGTGGAATACAGCAAAAAAGCACTTATTTGTCACTCATTTTTCTGCAGGTTGGCTGGGACAGCCCTTGCTCCATGTCTCATTCTGAGGGGCAGCGGTTCACCAGGGCCTAATTTTCTCATGGTCATGCATAAACTCAAAAACTCAAGCCCAATCAAGCAAGCCCACTTCAAGCCTCTGTGTCCTATTGGCCAAAGCAAGGCACATGGCCAAATCCAGAATCAAGGGCCAGGGAAGTATACTCCACTTATGAGGCCACAGAAAGGGTGGATATATAATCCTAATTCTACAGGGAAGTGAGGAATTGGAACCAACAATTCAACCTGCCCCGCCTATATTAATAGCACCTATTACAGTGTATTACCATTATCTGTGTGAAGTTCCCATCTAGACTGTTACCTTCTTAAAAGCAGGGACTATTTTTTTTTTATCTTTGTATTTATAATATGGTATATAATAGGCACTTGAAAACATCTGAGTGAATGAATGAATGGAGATAGGCAATACTACACCAGGCTCTTTCTCTAGTCCTTCATAATGCCCCTCCCGTGTGCCTACTGAATGTTCTTACTACGGTCACTAAAAGATCAAAATCAATATGGATGAGATCTGGCTCCTGCTGGGGTGGAGAGTGTGGGAAAAAGGACTCCCATCTCAAGTCACTTGACCTATTTTAGCCCATGTCTTTGATCGCCACTGGCAGACTCCCTAAAAAGAGTTCTCATTATGTCTACTTCAGTGGGGTCCCAAGGTCCCACAGAACTGTAGGCTGAAGTGGTGGGGGTCGAGAACATGTTTTTAAAAGTATTTCAGAATCCGATCTGCTGCTTGGCAATTTGATTTAGAGCAAACAGAGGAAATGGAACACATTTCTAAGCAAATACTTCCCAGATTACTTACACATGCAAATTCATGGACTAAGTTTAGATGTGCAATTAAGCATCTAGTTATTTTTGATTCTACACTTATAGGCCAAATCAGATGCCCAAAGGAGGCACATGGTTGGTTTATTTCTGTGCATTTGCTTGCGTCCTAAATTCTGAGCTCACAGGTCTCAGTGACCCAGTTGTGGGCTTAAAAGAACAAGGTGGTTGAAGGGCAGGCCAAGTTTTGTGATTTTTAAAGAATACAGCTGCTCAGAGTGTTGCTTCTCTGGGCAGAGTAATGAATGGTGCAGATCCCCGTTTACAAAATAGGAAGTAAGGGCAGAGTAGGCACCATCCTCAGTACAGCTGTCACTCTGGTAAAGAACAATCAATGCTCAGCTAGCCAAAGCCATTATTGGTTTCCCATGTGGCCATCAGTTTTTTACATACTTTCATGATCCGTATGAAAATGTTAATGCCGTACATATCTGTGCCAAATGACGTGCTCAGATGCCAGTGTGAACACATGCAAAACAGATGAGCAGTTTGGGAAGTCTGTATTCATTGTTACTTTGCAAGCAAATGGCATCAGCCCCTCACCTCCTAGTCACAGTGACCAGTGGTTCAACTTTCTTTTTGCCTCTTCTATAAAATCATCATTTGCTTAAGAGTTTCTTCACAGAGCATCCACTTAATGCCACTTTCATTACAAGCAGGAATTTATGACTAGGGGCAAGGCTGGGGTCCAGCATGGGTCCCTCTGCAGGCACTGATTGGCCTACTTTGCCCTGATTTCCTGCAGCAACATTATGGAGAAAGATTTCCTTCAACAGACACTCAGAGAATGCCCTATGCTGTCTGCTCTGTTTCTACTCTCTCCCCACCCTCTCCCATTTGTCTCCCTACTGTAAGCCTCCCATGGAGAAT
This sequence comes from Camelus bactrianus, assembly GCF_048773025.1. Taxonomy (NCBI): domain Eukaryota; kingdom Metazoa; phylum Chordata; class Mammalia; order Artiodactyla; family Camelidae; genus Camelus; species Camelus bactrianus. Next base: position 39,679,457 of record NC_133553.1, on the reverse strand, counting down.
GGGTCTATTGCCTGTCCTCCGCTAACTAGAAAGAGAGTCTTCTGTTTTTAAGAGAGTGTGGAGCCCTTGATATATGTATGGGTAATTTTTAAAATATCATTCAGTGAGAATGAACCACATATCAGATACCGTGCTTACAAACATTAATATATTTGCTCCTCAGGAACAACTCTAATGACTCTACAAGATAGATATTATTATGTCTGTTTCACAGATGAGGTGAAAAAACTTTTCCAGGTACCAATTAAACAGAGGAGCTGGGATTCAAACTCAAGCCTATCTGAATGCAAATTCCAGGCTGTTAACCAATTATTACGGGCTTCCTCTACTATCCCATGGACACCTAGAGAAGCCCTGCAAGACCCCAGTCCAATTCTGAATCAAAATAAAACTCTTGTTAATAATGCCTTCCTTGCATGACATTTGATTTCTCCATTGTGAAATATCACTGCATCTGAAAAAGCAATGTACTTAGTGTGGCCAGGATATTTTTCTGAGTGTACATTTTTCACTGAATATCCAAAACTAAGATTGCAGAACCCTGTTTACTTCCACTTTCCCCCAAGGTAAAAACAGTATGAAAGCATTGAAATCTTATGTTCTCTTGTCTACTGCATTTTAAAGAGGCAAAAGCAAATAGTGTGGGAGTCTCAGATTGTTACCTTCACATGGTACCGTGTGTGCAGCTCAAAAACATCAACTGGTGTCTTAAAAAAGCCTTTAGATAGTTATTCCTAGTGAGTTGAGAATGATATCACAAGCAGAAGAATAAATAATTTATAACTTTTCAAAACATGTCTTCGTTCAAACAAGAAGGTTCTATGCTCAGTTTGCAACTGTTATCTCTCTGGGTCCCTCACGGCCTCATTATCTAACATAAGGATTCCTTGGGGTTCCCAAGGTGGTGGAACAGTGGGTAGGAGGGGCTGGCTGTATCCCATGGGTGCCCAAGGAGGATTTGCCAAGAAAGGGATGATGGAGGCTGCTCTTCCTAAAGCCTCCAGAGTTGCTGAGAGCCTGTATCCTATGCCTGCCAGGTAAAGAATACACAATGTAACTCCATCACAACTGGAAAAGGGAGCTGAGAGGTGAAGAGTTGGGGGCTAATGTCTAATGGAAATGGAAAAGAAGTGTTTGTGGCTAAAAGACGCTTTCAGACAACTTGGCAAGGATCACATTTCTCCCTTTTGTCAGAGTTCTGCTTTCTTTTTGTCTCCTAAATTCAGGAGTTTGGAACAGACCTGGGTGTTACTGTTCTCGGAACTCCCAGGAAAGGCTCTAACTCCAAAGACCTTTCACAGTTCTCACATCCACAACTCTTCTTGTTGAAGAGAAGCGGCTGAAACACTTCTTGGGTGAGTAGCTATACAGCCTGGGGCTACTTGCTGCCTCCAATAAATGGGAAGGCTGTACCCTCCCACATAAAGATACGAGCAGCATGAGTATGGTACACAGAGCTCTACTACTGAAAACAATGTAAAAAGTTAAATTAATTTCTGGAATGGACTGTAGTCCAAGTTGGCCATTACACTGCTTCTGGGGTTTAAAAAATTTTTTTCCTTTATCCTTGTTACTTTAAGCTTATCTTTTAAGCACAAATGTTCTGTGCTTCTAAATTTTATGTGTCCAAGAGTTGGTGACTACAATGTAAATGAGATTAGCTTGAGACCCTCTGGGACAGTGAAATCGGGGATGCACCTATTGCCACTGCACAACACCAAGGCTTCTTGGTCTCTTGGTTCCCTCACTTCATGCTTTCAGAAAAATTGTTTGCTCTGAGACACTGTCTGCTTCTCATCAACAACATTTTCATCATGGGCATTACAAGCTGATAAAAGGAAGTGCTCAGGCTTGCCTCTTCCCCTGGCACTCACTGGAATTTCTATTCGCACCAAGGTGCTGGTGAAAAGCATCTCCGGAGAGTCCAAAGGGAGGATCGGCATTACCATCATCACGCTTATTTCTTCATCATATTCCTCCCTCATTAATTTCTAGCTTTTTCAGGAATATGCGTGAGAAGAAGTACACTGGGAAGAAAAAGACTTCTGTGGAATATTATTTCTCACTTATTTTCATTCTGAAAAATAAAATCCTGAACACTTTCCAGGCCTCGTCTCAAATTCTACCTGCATCATGAAGTCCTCACTAATATTTAAGTCAGAATTTATCTCTTTCTTCCCAGGGCTTCCCCAGCCTTTTGAGGGTACCTCACTCACAGCATTCATCACATTGGGTCTGATCTTTTAGTTTTTGAATTACAAATCTGCTTCTCTCAGACTGTAAACTCCTGGTTGGCAATAGATCCTGTTTGACTCTATGTATTGTGCATCTAGCGTGATACCTTACCTGTAATAGGCTTTCAAGATGTTTGCTGAAGTATCATATCCCAGAGATGCTCAAGTGCACTATTTCAGTGCTTCTGAAACTTTATCATGCATCAGAATCACTTTGGACGGCTTGTTAAACCCGTCTTGTATGGGTCCCACCCCCAGAGGTCTGTGGTGAAGCTGGGAAACTTGCAGTCTCAACAAGTTCCCAGGTGATGCTAGTGATTTGGGTCCAGAGACCACTCTTTGGAGAGTGCTGAACTACTTTTTCCACATTTCAGTATCTCTGATTTCAGCCTATGCCTTAAATCTGTTGACGTGTCAGTTTAATTGACAAATTTTTTTATCTCATAGCAGTTATAAAATAATGGTTTTACAATCGACAGTATCTTACATTAAATGAAATCTAAGTAAGTTTCCTATTTACAGATTTGAATCCGCATTATAAAGCATAGCAATGAAATGTTTTCAAAACGTAACTCTACTAGTTCTAGAGAATACATACGTAAGATTGCGGTGCTTAATCTTTATAATGGCAACAGAGTAAGTCATTTCTAGGGCCTCATATGAGATTCATAGAATAACAAATTAGCTCAATCTGGCCAGGGATATCAAGAAATGAAAAGCAGGCATTTCCACATTCATTTTTGGTGCCTGCTAAATCTCCTTCTCTAGGGTAAAACTTCCATGAGGTCAGAGTTTATATCTGGTTTTGCTCATCATTGTAGTCCTAGCTCTAGAAAACTTCCTGACACAGTGCTCAATAAATACTTTTATTTTAAAAAAGCCAGAGTTTCTTACTTGCTGTAAATAAGATGAATTGCGAGACATATCATGATTTACTGGTAGAATACTCACCAACAAATGCCAGTGCTTCTGACCAATTCTCTTCTGTGCAACCAAACAACAACAAAATAAATTATGAGCATTAACAACCAAGAAACCCATTAGATTGAAAATCTTCCAGGTAAGCAAGTATCCCAGGGTCACAGACCCAGACACATTGTCCCAGCTGCCCTTCTTGCAGGAGTGGACCAGGTTTGCCATCTTTAGGAAATGCTGTTTGCCGGGAAGTGGTGGGAGCAGAGGGGGCAGAATGCCTTCTTTTATCAAAAAGAAGGCTCAAGCCTAGTCTGATCACTATTCCCATAATCTTACTGGATTTAGGCCTAAAGGAACTTTGGTATTTAAGGTATGAGTCAACAAGTATCACCATTTTATCCCTTTCCTAAGTTCAGAACCAGCTGAGAAATAGATATAAGAGTCAAATAGGAAATACCAAAACAGCAGCATCCCCAGTGATAATGCTGTCTGGAAGATGCATTTTAGGCACAAAACATGAGCTTGGTAAATGAGCCACTTCCTTGAGTTAAGCAGGCTTACCCACTGCCAACAGCTACTGGGTCACAGGCAGCCCTGTACAACTGCCATCTCCACACACGGGCTACAGCCTGCCCTACCCTGCTTACTCTGTGGCCCAAAAAGCAAACAGCAGACTTTTTGCAGGAAGGCAGCTCTGAAACAAAAGAACACAGAAGCTGCAGTTTCATATGTGTCTCAACTCTTCTGTGCTCCAAATTGTAGGAGAGGAAAGGTTGTTTCTCTACCAGAGACTCTCCAACATGGAAACACAAGGTGTAGGCAAGAAGTATTCTCTCCTAATGGAAACTATCTCTTCATACAGGTGCCTTAGAACTATACAACTGGCTGGTAGTGCCCAAATAATATTACCTTATTTCTGCAAAGCATTGTAAAAGCTGTTCAATTTTTAAATTATTCCAATGAATATTTCTTGAGTGTCTACTACTATAAGGCACGGTAGTCTTTCTTAGCATAGCCTGTGAGGTTACCCCAAAAGATGAGCCTATAGTCAAATCTTGAAAACCATCATCCAGCATCACGACAAGTTCTCCATTAACATTCACAGGGGGTGCTGTGATGGTGGACTGCATGCTGGGGGGGGGGACTTCAGGGGCTGCTGACACTGTCAGATCTGACGTAAGGGTGGGACAGCATAAAAGAATAAGAGAAAGTAGAAAGAATGAAACTTGTTCCTACACTTTGTTCTCTGTCCAAACTAATCATGGTCCATTGAACAAAGAAAGCAGGAAAAAAAAAAAAAAAAAAGGAGAAGGAGAAGGAAAGGAAGAGGAAGAGGAAGAAGGGGGAGGGGGAGGAGAAGAAGAAAAGCTAATGAGAAAAAGAGGAAATCAAACAGACCAGGAAAGAAAACATCAGTAATTCCTGGCAGAACCTCAGCTCTCTTTGTGACTTGCAGTCTGTGACTCGCAGCCTGTGACGCTGAGATCAGCCTTTATTCAGGCTACTGCCATTTGCCCTACAATTACCTTGTTATAAGGGATCGCCAGTCCAGAGGAGCATTGGCTTTCCTGGTTTTGTTATTTGTCACTGAGGGAAGACTTTGGTTGTTTGGTTTGAAAGGCGCAATCAAAGGCAAGATATGCGGCCCCCTCTCCCCGGCTCCCTTGCCACTGCTTTGCCACCCCTGCAGCTTGGTGTCTGTTTGTAGTCTGCAGGCTCCTCTTGCTCAGCAGTGGGCTTTTCAAGCTTTGCCCGCAGCTTCAAGATTACACACACCTCTGCAGTGGACCCTGTGGTGACTGTGGTTCTGGAGTGAGTTGTAATCTTCTCTGTAGGAGGCAGCTCTATTATTAAAGTATCTACCACAGGGGAAGTTGCACTGCTTTGTAACAGGAAATGGGGGAACGTTTGGGGAGAGGAGGTATAAAAGTCTAATAAGCACCACACCCTGACAGAGAAAAGCCTTGTTAAAGGAGCTTTTTGTAAGGGCTTTACTGTTCATGTGGTTTTCCATCTCTGGGCAAGACACTGCTGCCGACAAGGTTTGTGCCAGGGCATCCTAAACCCAAACACCTGTGTACATCATGACATGGAAGGACCTTGAAGTTGGGAATTTATGACAGTAATAGAAGGGGATAGTAGAAAATGCGTCAGCTTACACTGTGGAATGAGAACTATATATTAAGTAGTTAAAGCCAGGCATGACTTTTTAGAGCAAACTGTAAGTCATCAGTGGGTTCCTGGTATGTACCTCCAATTTCCTATCACTAAGATTGGTGATTTACAAAGGATTGTCTCCATGTTGGCCTCTTCTTGGGATATCTAAGTCCCACTCTCCCTCTTCTGAATCTCCCACAAATTTCTTTTCTCACATCAGTCTGATAACCTTTGCACCAGGGCCTTCATTACTATCTATAAAAAATTCTAATCTCAGCTTTTGGGCTGAGAATTGAGCTTTAGTCAAAGTTCAGGGTATTGTTCAATCACATTGATGAGGAATTTTTATGCCTTCTCATATGCCCTGATAAACGCTTCTCTGATTTAGGGGGTGCAAAGGGCCGGCTTCCCATTTAGTGTATGTAGTCTGTCCTACAGCTTTCTCTCTTTGTCTGACTGAGTACTCCCCATTCCAGTCTGCTGCTTCTGGGCTCTGCTCTGATTTGATGAGAAGGATATCTTCCAGATGATGTCAAGACTGAGAAAATTTCCTCCATAGTGTAGGAACAAGAACAGCAGTACACTGCCTGGCACATGAGTAGATATCCTTCCTGGCCATAGGTATAAACAGCAGGGCACTGGTAATTATTTTCTGTCCTCTGATCTGTGGACTATATGAACTTAAGACAAAATATGAAAGAAACAACTAAAGTATTTGGGTTGATTATTTGAAACTGTTAATAGAAATTATTAGAAATTACAGCTGACTGCAGGGACTGAGCATGGGAGTGGAGCTTTAGAGAAAGTTCAGAGAAGCAGCCAAGGACAACTTCAGCTCATAAAAAGTATAAGCCTGTCACTCCAGGTGGCTGGGATGTACTCCCAGTGTCCTATTTTAGAGGTGGGTTAGGCTTTGGGATGGAAAGATGCTGAAGGAGAACATTGCAAGTAAAGTAGATGGGAGGAAGGAAAGTATCCAACTTTGAGGGCAGATGTGTGTTACAAAATGTTGTAATTATTGCTGGAGTGTGGAAAACAGTGTAATATCTCTGAAAATGTCAACTCGCAAATCCAAAAGTTCTGTGAACTCCAAGTAGGATAAATGCAGTGATAACCAAACCTTGGCATAACATAGTCCCATTGCTGAAAACCAAAGAGAAAGAGCAAATATTAAAAGTAGCCAGAGTAAAAGGACATGTTACATTTATACTGTACAAAATGATACAAATGAAGGATGACTTCTCTGAGAAACAATGGTGGCTAGAGGAATATAGAACTGCAATTTTAAAATGTTGAAAGGACAAAACTAGAATTCTTTAAAATATCCTTCAGAATTAAGGTAAAGTAAAAGACATTTTCAGAAAGACAAAAACTGAGAGGATTCATCTCTAGCAAATCTACATTACAAAAAATAATTTTAAAGAATAAAAAAGAACACAGAACAACAGACAGGATAAATACCTGGGTAAATACAAAAGAATCTTTCCTTTTTTAATAGACAGATAGATGTAGATAGAGATAGATAGACAGACAGACAGACAATAGATATGTAGATACAGATGTATATAGTCATGCATATAGATACATATACATAACACTTTACAAGATTATTAATTGAAGCAAAACAACAATGTACGTGGAGTTTATAGCATATGTAGAAGTAAAATATAAGAAAACAACATTACAAAGGGTGAGAGTCATGTCTCACCAAAGGACATACTGTGTGTGATTCCATTTATATAAAATATCCAGAACAGTCAAATCGACAGAGACTACTAGAGAGTATATTAGTGGTTGCCAAGGACTGGGGAGGGAAAGGGGGTAACTGCTAATGGGGACAGGGCTTCTTTTTGGGATGGGAAATGTTCTGAAATTATATAGAGATGATAGTGGCACGATTAAACAATTTAGATGAAATAGAAAAGTAATTTGAAAAACACAACTTACCAAAATAGATACCAGAATATATAACTAACTATTCCTATATCAATCAAAATAACTGAATCATTTTCAAAAAAATTTATACAAAGAAAACTTGAGACCCAGATGATTTTACTGATTAAATCTATCATGATTTAAGGAAGAAATAATACCAATTCAATACAAGCTCTTTTAAAAACAGAGAAAGAGGGAATAATTCCCAACTCATTTTACAAAGCAAGCATAATCTCAGCACCAAATACTGACAAAGACATAGTAAAAGAAAACTACAACAATATTCCTCCTGAGATAGATTAAAAATTCTTAGCAAAATATTAGAAAAATTATCCAGTTATACATTTCAAAGTAAAATACATCATGACTAAATGAGGTTTTCAAGATTGCTTTAACATTAGAAAATTATTCGATGAAATTAAAGAATAAAGGGAGAAAAGTATGTGATCATCTCAGTATATACATAAAAGTTTTTGACAAAAGTCAACACCCATTCATGATAAAAACTGTGAGAAAATTAGGAATAGAAGGAATTTTCTTAAACTGCTAACAGGAATCTCTAAAAATCTATACCCAATATAATACTTGCTATTTCCTCCTAAGATCAGAAACAAGTCAAAAATGTCCACTCTCACCATTTTACTAGAGGTTCTAGCCAATGTAATAAGGCAACAAAAGAAATTAAAAGTATACAGGTAAAAGGCATAAAGGAAGAAGTAAAACTGTCATTCTTTGCAGATGACATGATTATGTAGAAAATGTTATGGGATACAGGAACAACTAATGAGTGACTTTAGCAGGATAAATATACAAAAATCAATTCTATTTCTATATACTAGCAATAAACAATTAGAAAACAAAAATTTTTAAATGCCGTTTACAAAAGTATGAAAAATATCAATACTTAGAAAAAATCTAATAAAAGATATACAAATCCTATACAACAAAAACTATAAAACATCATTACGATAAATTCAAGAAGACCAACCAAAATAGAGAGACATAGTATGTTATGAATTGGAAGACTCAATGTTTTTAAGACATCCATTCTCCCCAGATATATTTATGGATTTAATATGATCCTCATCAAAATTCCAGCGGGCTTTTTTAGAGAAATTGACAAGATGAGTCTAAAGCTTATGTGGGAATGCCAAAATAATTTTTAAAAAGAGTAAAGTTGGAAGACTTATAATACCTGGTTCCAAAACTGAAAATAATGCTACATGAATAAAGACACTGTGGTGTTAAGATGCAGATAGGCAAATATCAAATAGAACAGAATCCAGAAATAGATCCACACACATAGGGTCAACTGATTTTTGACTAAAGTGACAACTTAATAAATAAAGGAAGATGTTAAAAAATGGTGCTGGAACAACTGGATAACCATGTGAAAAACAAAAATAAATTTGACTTCTATCTCACTCCATACAATAAGATCAGTCTGAGATGGATCATAGAGCAAAATATAACCTAAAACAACAACGCTTCTAATAGAAAACATGAAATAATATCTTTGCAGTTTTGGAGTAGGCAAAAAATACTTGCACACAAAAAGCATTAACTATTAAAAATGATAATTGGCTTTCACCAAAATAAAAAATTTTGTGTATCAAAACACACAATTAAGAAAATAAATAGGAAAGCCAGTACATATATTTTACAAAGGCTTTTATCCTGTATATATAAAGAACTCCTCCAAATCAATAACAAGACAAACTAATTTTTTAAGATGGGCAAAAGATTGGAGCATCCATTTTGCAAAAAAAAAGATATAAGTATGACCAACAAGCACATGAAATGTTTTTAACGGCACTAATCATCATGATATATGCAAAATTCAACCACAATGAGGTATCATTTTACACTCATTAAAAGGTCTAAAATTTAAAGTATGACAATACCAAAAGTTGATGGGGATGTGGAAAAACTGGAACTCTCAAACACTGCTAGTAGGAATGGAAAACGGTACAATCACTTAGGAGAATCGTTTGTCAGTTTCTTTTTAAAAAATTAACTTTTGCATCTGTCTTAATTCCATATGCAATATTTCTCAAAAGAAATGAAAACATATTCACAAAGAGATTTGTACAAGAATATTCAGAGGAGCCTGATTTATAATAGCCCCAAAATAGAAATAGACCAAATGTTCATCAACAGGAAAATAAATAAACACAGTGATATATTCATAAATTAGAATAATAATCAGAAATAAAAGGAAAAAAGTACTTATGATGGAAAAACATGGATGAATCTTAAGACTTCCAGTTATGCTAAGGGAAAAAAGCTAACCAAAAAGGTATATGCTATATGATTCTATTTGTATGAAGTCTAAAATTGGCAAAATTCATCTATGGTGAAAAAATACATGAATAGCAGTTGTATCTTGTTTGGTGCATTCAATCATCATCATGTATTCAATTTTCAAAATCACTGAACAAAATATTTAACGCTTTTTGATGGATTATATGTAAATTATACCTCAATTTAAAAAAAAAACAACTACATCTGGTAGGTATCAACTACATAAATAGCTACATAGGGTAAAGTTCATTCATCGAACAAACATTATCAGTGCTAACCTCTGGGAATATCAGGCTTTATTAGACACCATTCCAGCACTGAAGAATGCATAGATTTGGGAGAGGGGAATATAGCCACTGACTGTATATGGAAGCACAGAGGAGTGAGCAAGATATTACAGAATAGGATAATGGCCTCTTGTCTGACCATGGTGACTGAATCACTGCTTGAGAGGGTGAGATGTTGCTTTTTATTTTTAGCCTTTAGGACTTGGGGTGATATTTTAGCAAGTGTAAGGATTTCAAATAACAGTTCCCTAAAACTTAGGAACAAACTCCTTTTCGTAGTGGGAGAATAGAGAGACTTTTCCATCTCGAGGATAAACAGAAAAGGGCTCTATACTTCCTGAGCAGTAGGTTTAGAGGGAAGCAGGTCTCTCGAGCCAGGGTCCCTATGCCACGCTGCAGAGCAGCCCACAAAACACCCTAGAGGATGTGGCTTGCTGGCCACACCCCTTGGGTCATGACAGCCCTGCCAAAGAATGTAGAGCCCCAACAAAGAATGTTCTGAAAGCCATTTAAGAGCCTTCCAGGAAAACCACAGCCAGCAATCCACCACTTGCAATGTGTGTGGGTGGGCCCCAGCCTCTCCCTCTCTTCCTTGGCATCCCTGAGCCCCCACCAAATCCCGTGTCTGCTCAAAAGGAGGTGCAGGGCCAGGTACAGTTTGTTTGCTGGTGATGTAGGCAAGGCACCTGCCTGAAAGGCTCTAAGGACAGCACTGGGGAGCCTGCCTCTGAGTGCCTTCAGGTCATCCTTCAAAGCTCCAGCTCCTGAAGCACTGGGGTTGTGACTCTCCACAGACAGACCAGCTGGAGAAGTGGCTGTGGGGGAAGTTACAACATGTCCCTTCCAACCACAGCTGTATTAGTTTCCTATTGCTGCTATAACAAATTACCTCAAACTTAGAGGCTTAAAACAACACCAATTTATTATATTACTTTTCTGGAGGTCACAAATCTAAAGTGGATCCATGGGACTGAATTCCCCTTGGAGGCTCCAGGGGAAACCCCGTTTCCTTGCCCTTTCAGCTTTCAAAGGCAGCCAACATTTTTTGGTGTGTGGTCCCCTACCTCTGTCTTCAAAGCTAGCATCTTCAAATTTCTTTTTCTCTGTCCCTCTACTTCTGTCATCACATCATCTTCTCTCTGATTCTGACTCCTTCTGCATGCCTTTTATAAAGACCCATTTATTTGCATCAAGCCCCTTGGTAATTCAGAATAATCTCTCCACCTCAAAATTCTTAATTTGATCACAAATGCAGAACTTCTCTTGCCATATAAGGTAACATTCACAGATTCCAAGGATTAGGATATGGACATCTTTAGAGGATCATCAGACTACCCTGACAACTCTAAGCCAATCTGACAGTGACAACAAAAGCATCAGCCATTGAGTGTTTACCATGTGATTTTAATACAGATATGGAGACAGGGATAGAGGTAATTTTATAGAGATATATGTGTATGTACTTCAACTGATAGATGCTGTATTTGTATATGTATGAAATTATCTATCAATCTAAATCTCCAAAGCCAATGCTCCTTACCCACTGTCTCCCATTCTGTTCCAAGTATCAACAAGAAACTCAGACTATGAATTCTTGTGTGTAATAGCTTCAACCTAATTTTTTTTCTCTAGCTAGAACTAACCACATTTGTGGTTAGAAAGACAAGGAATGGGTTAATTCCCAGTTGGCTGCATCTACAGAAAGCTCATAAAATTGTCCATTTCTCCCCATAAATGAAACTGTTGCTTATTCACAGTGTCTTGTTTCTTTTCTTGCTTTACCTTTTTCAGTGTTTTAACTCTTCCTTATTGTTCTCAACCTCAACAGAGGTTGTATTTCCAAGCAGAACCATTCACCAACCTAAAAATCTTTCCTTTGTTTTAGAAATCTGCTTCACCAAATAACCCATCACCAATTATTCAAGCACCGTGAAAAATGAAGTCCAGAAATACCACAGCAAAGGAAACAAAAGTGGGAGCTGAAGAGTATAAATCCATCAAACCGTGGTTTAAAAATAAAATAAAATAGAAATGAGTAGCCCATGAAACAAAAGTGAATGAAGATTTATTTTAACAATGTCACCTGGACAGCACCCATTCTCAGTATTCTTCAGTGGGGTTTTTTTTTTACTATTTTAATGTGTGTCTTAAATCAGAATCATTAAATTTTTAGAAGACAGAATCCTTTTCTCAGAGAGACAATCCTTAAATAGCAATAGGTGATCTGTTTGTGAGTCTGTCTCCATGATAGTTAATATTGCTCTGCCGAGCTTTTTGTTGAGGACAAGAATGAAATATGCTCCTGATTTTTACATGCCTCTGATGTTGCCAAATCATGTGCTTTGGGGATTCTGGCTTATACTATATAGATTTTTTTTTTATTACTGCCTTCTCAACGAATGGTTCCTGAGTATTTATTGATAAGTATGACCATATTAAAATCTGGATCATGAATAAATGATTTCAGATGAATTTGGGAATAACTACAGCAAGAGAGGCAGGAAAGTAATGAATCGAGTGGTGTGACTTAAAGCCTGGACCAGGTAAGGACACTAACGTAAGCCCCACTGAGTACCTCCTGCTGGTCTGACGAGACCTCCTGTCCCCGCAAGGCTGGGCCCCAAGCCTTGCCTCACTTGGACCTTCCTTCACTCCACCTTCCACAGAAAGGGCTGTAGCAGGACCACCATAGGGTTATGCCCAAAATAGTAGAAACATCTGGCTGTACTATGAATCATCATAATTGAGAAATAGGTTCTTCGGATTTTGATCTTAAATAATACTTGAATGCTTGAAATAGATTTAATCATCAGAGGATTAGGTAATAAATGAACATTTTTTAAGATTTTTAAAAGGAATGTCTGTGTCATTTCAAGATTATCAGGGGCTGTTCACTGTCATGAAATACTATCTATTCTTATTTGAATCTTTTGAAACTGGTCTCCCTGTAACATGTTCTATTCTGAAGCCAGAATTACTGTTTCAAAAATGCAAATCTGATTAGATCTTCCCTTATACCTCATCTCTCTCACACACACACACACACACACACACACAAACGCTGTTCACCTAGTTAACTCCCTCTCCTTCTCCTCCTCATCTCCCAGACCTCAGTTCAGATCAATAATTCCTCCAAGAAGCCTTCCATGATCCCCCAAATGGCCCACATGGCTAGGTGGTCCATGGTGTCTGGCACAGAGTAGGCACGCGAGAAATATTTTAGCCCAAGTACGTTGGCAAACAAACTTTTCCACTGATGCAGATTTATCACTAGCAAGTGAAACACAGGGTCATGGTTTTTAGTCCTGTGAGGGAATTGGGGAGTGAAGATTCTCCTGAGGTAACTATGAAAGAATGTTAGAGGAATTCAAAGGTAGATTTGGTTTGTGTATGAAAAACAGGTTATTTGAGGTAAAAGTCACTCCCTGAACTTGGAATGACCCAGGAAAATATTGAAGGAAGCGGGAGGGGGAAGTCACCAGCTGCTATCAGCTTGAGAGTTTGTTTAGAAAAAGCAAAGCAATCAAGGGAAGGGAAGGGGAAGCAGAAGCAACTGATATTTATTTTTTATGTATTTCAAATCTTGCTCCCAAAGGTTTTAAGGAACTCTTACAAAGATGCACAAAATAAAATACACTCAAATAAATAATATAAATTAGGTAAAGAATTTATATGTATGAAATTTGCAGAAAGTCTTTGCAGTGAAGTTATAAAGCCTTTCGTCATTGCTTTAATTTGGAAATATGGAAGACATTTCACTGACTTATGAAGAAGCTGTCTATAAATTATGACAGTCCATATTAAAAAATACCATATATGCCTGAACTTTTTACAATTAGCTTACATTTATGTATGATGTTTGTAATTTAAAATAATAGTAATGATATAATAATAATAATAGTAAAGCCTCTATAAAGAAATCAGTAATGTTTAATGCTAGATATTGACAGATACTCTATTATATATGTACCTGGCCATTCACTGAGGTCAGTGATCGTAAAGGAACAGCAACATTCAGAGCACTTTGCAGTGTTCAGAATGTTTACATCTGTTACTGTTTAGCAGCCTCCAAATAGCCCTCTGAAGCAGGCAGGGCCAGGCAAGGCAAACCTCACTTTATTATCCCCACTTGAAAAATGAAGAAGCAGAGGCAGGCAGCGGAGCTGGGTGGCCAGTCCTGCCCATGAGACAGAGAGCAGCAGAGCTGCAGAGGAACCCAGGTCTCAAGGTCTTTCCTGGTGTGCTCCTTTCCTTTCAGCGTTGGTTCACAGTATGACTGGAAGTCTTAGCATTTTAAAGCTGAAATAAGAAAAAAATCATTTAACTGCTGCATTTGATCACTCATAAAAATGTTTCCTTGTAAACTGTCCAATAACTTCTCAATTATGCTACATAAATGGTTTGAGCCTTTCTCATCATTGCAGAAGAAGAAAAGTTACTGCTTTCATTTAAAGCCCAAGCACTCTCTAAAGAAAAGCTGCAGTAGCTGAATACCTTTATTACACTCTTGCCCTCAGAGCTAAAGTCTTACCAAAAACCCTACTGAGTATAGATAACAATGTTTAGAGGAAGGTATTTTTTGATTCAGAGACTTAAAGTGACAAAGCATATAGCAGCCATACCGATAACCTTAGTAAATCATATTTCAGCTTATTTGCCCCCTTAGTAATCTCAAACAGCTACATTGATCTTCAAGATAGACACTTGGTTAGCTATCTGCATTGCCTGTACCTACTGGAGACCCTGGAGGGTGACAGGCCATCTTACACGGAGCTCTCACTGAGTGTAGCCTTGTCAATGACCCCAGGTGGTGTCCACTCTCTGTTCCTCACTGTGGCCTACCAGGCCTTTGTAATCCAGTCCCCATACTCCAGTTTTCAACAGCTATCTTGTTTCTCTTCACTTTGGAGATTGACCTGGATACCTTTGTTTACTCTCTGCTTTTTCCTAGACTTTTACTCTTGCACAGGTCTTAATGTCAGTATCCCAGCAGCTTTGAGTGAGACAGTTTCTCTGTTACACTCAGATCCCCCAGGGCCCATGATGTTTCACAGGAGAGAATGATTTAGATATACAATTTGTGTGAAAGTAGAATAATCCAGGTCAGGAGAGGCCAATGGATATCATTGGTCTTGCTTTTTTATTTTTAAAAAGAGGTTGTGGGTTTGTTACTCTATGCTCAGAAACATGGGAGAGGAGGTTGAAAATGGGTCTGAAGTGGACAAGCCAGTACTTAAAGACAAGTATATGCTGGTGATTAAGAATCACTGTTTTGAAGTCTAAGTTGGAAGGCAAATATTCAAGCAAAGGTAGAACTGGTCATTAGTAGAGGTTGATCAGGCAGCTGGGGGTAAAGAAATCTGGCACCCAGTATTAGGGAGCCTGGGGTTTAGGGACAGGAAATTCTGGCACTAAAGGAAGAGGATAAAGCAAAAACATAGCCATAAAGGAACTACCTTTTAAATACATATAGCTTTTGCATCTTTCAAATCACTTTCACATGTACGATGTCCTTTGTCTTGACCAAAAACCTATGGGATAAACAGAGCAGTGGTTACTTTTCCCATTTGACAGATGAGGTGGAAGCCAGATTATTGAAGGCTCTGAAAGACAGGAAGAAATGCTGAGACTTTGACATAGGGGTGACAGGTCATCGTGAGAGGTAAGCCTGGGAGAAAACTATGATGACTGTGTAAGAAGATCCACCCTTTAAATGCCTGGTGCCTGGGGTATTCCTAACACATTACTCCTGTGCTAAGATGGCTTCCTACTTTCTAGTATTTATCTGTTGTTGAACTTTTTAATTAGTCAAATGCCTAGCTGTAATATCTGTATCAAGAAGCACTCTGGCAAAAATCAGAAGGTTTGAGAGGTCATTAGAAGTTGAAGTGTTTGAGGAAAAAGCATCTCTCCTAGAAATTCATTGTACTCCTGCAAATGACTTCAAAAATCATTTCTGGGTAACAAAGTGGAAGCCAAGTTAGTTTAACTTATATGGTTGTCAGCCATTTGTTTGTTTTCTTAGTTTCTCTATCTTCTCCCACGTTCTTTCCATTACCAATGTAGAAGAAAATTAGAAATATTCTGACTAATTAAATGTGTATCTCCTGGCTGACTTCCTGGTTGATGTACAATTTTAGATGAAATTATATACACAGATATCTCAGAGCCATTTGCTTTTTTTGCCAATCTAGCTTCCTCTCACCACAGGGCTCATAAAGTTCATGGGGCTGTTGTCTAGAGGCCACTATCACAGACTCCATTGACAATGTTGTTATGTGAAGACAGAATCACCACTAATATTAACCATCCCTCACCTGAGCTGCCCAAGCCCAAACCCAAATCCTGCCCTGCCTTCAATCCTAAATTCCATGGGGGATTCTCAAAGCCAGCTAGCCATATCAAGTCTGAAATCTGTATCATCCCTGGTCACCAAACAAAATGCCATCCATGCTCCCTGACTCTCCCACACACTCATCTCATAGGATTCTAAGCCTCCCGTCTCTGATCAGCCACTCCTCTCTGTCTCCCACCCCACAGCTATCAACTGTGCCCTCTGAGACTCTATTTCATGATAATCCAACCACCCTATGTCTTCAACCTCTTCACAGATGCTCCCTCCATTTCTTGACAACTGAAATTGGGCTCTCCCTTAAGGACATGACTCTCCCAAGTAGACTTCTCCAATGGAAGGAGTTCCTATATCTACCTGAATATCTCAATGGGTACCTCAAACTCAAAAGGATGAAACCGAACCTAATTGAACCTGTCATCTTCCCCACACCATCCATTCTCTTTCCCCTGCCTTCACAACACAGTGACACAGAAGTTACCCAGTCACTCAAGCCAGGAATCTGACAGCCCAGCTAGACTCATCTTTCTCTTTCACCTTCCACATTCTGTCACTCACCAAGCCCTGATCATTTGTCCTGCTAAATAGTTCTCTAACCCATTCCTCCTTTGTGTTTCTATTATTAAAGTCTAGTTCAAGGCCTCAGTCATCTGCAGAGATGGTCATACTCCTTTAATTTACGCAGGACCATCCTCCACCTGGCTGCCAGAGGAATCTCTCTGAGTTGACCATGTCATTCCTCTGCCTGTACTGGTCCATGGACTCTCCCAAACCTGACCGAGCTCCCTCTGAGGGAAAACAGACCCTCCTTGATCTGTCCTTACCTACCTCTCCATTCTTATCTCCCCCAAATTGCTGCCTCCCATTGTATGCTTTAAACAACTCGTCCTTCACTGCACTCATCATGCTAAAATAATCCTGTGCTTTTTCTGAATGCCGTTCCCCTTGCCTGAAATGCCTTTTCTCACTCTACCTCAATCAAAACTAAGTTTTGATTGGTGTCATTTTACTCAGGAACAATTTCTCATGTAATTATGACAAGCTCAGTAACCATCCCCGTGCTCTCCCTGCATCCTCTGCTTCATTTGTATTAACCATATGAGTATGTATGCATCTTTCTTCTGTATCTATTTTCCTAGAGGTCAGAGACTGAATTTTTAACTTTTTTTTTTTTTACATTTCCATCTGTGGGTCTAGCAAAATGACAGGAACATATTAGGTGCTTAATAAAATTTGATGCCCCAAAATAATTTCCACTGAAAATGGATTAGCCAAGTCCCAGTGGCCTTCATGCATGAAGGCATTCATTTACTCATTTAACAATAGAACACCTGCTAAATATTTATATCCTATTTATCCAGCATTCTTGACCTATCTGCTATTTCGAAATGAAGTAACTTCTTGAAATGCCTCAAACTCAGTTTCACTCAGAAGCAGTTTTTCATACCAACCACAGTGTCTGGTTTGTGCAAAATAACTGGTAGAGGTGATCTGGGAGGAGGCAAAACTAGGATAGCCCAGGTCCCCGTGAATTTACAATCTGATCTGACTATACACATCTGCAATATTTGGCAATACATAATTTTTAAAAAGCCTTTCAGCAAATGTAAATTAATAAAACACAAACTGAATACCTAAATGTCTAGAGAAGTGGAGAGGGAAAAAAAAAGATCAGAACTGGGTGAATTTAATGAGAACCAGCTGCAGAAGGGAAGGTTTTTCTTTAAAGACTCAGTGAACATGAATGGCTTAAAAAAAAGAAAGAAAAAATATTTCAGGTTAAAGAAATGAACTGAGCAAAAACAAGAAGATAAAAGCTCTATTGAGAAAACAGCAACTCCACTTCCTTGACAGAACTACAGAACTACTTGTATCTGAATTAAGATATGAGAATAGGTGTTCAGCGTGCAAGAAGTACACAAAATAAATCTGTGAAGCTGGAATTAGTCTTTAGGACCAACTGTGGTAGAGAATCTCCAAATCAATTTCTTCCTCCCTTCTTTTCTTGGGGTGGGGGTTGGGTACTGCTGCCCTCCTATTACGAAGTAAGTTTATTTACCAATCCCTTGAAATCCAGGGTAGCCTTGTCACTTGTTTTGCCCAAAGAATCTGGCAGAAGTGACACTGACCTACTTCCAGCAGAGGCCTGGAAGCTTCTGCTTTTTTCCTTGGAAGCCAATAACCATGCCATAAAGAAACATAGGCTTCATCATTGAAGGCCATATGGAGAGAGACCTGGAAGACAAAACACAATCTTGGAAGGATGGGCCATCCTCCAGATGAATAAAGTTGCTAGGTGACCTCAGCTGTACCAGGTCGATCAGAAGAACCACCAACAAGCCTAGGCCACCAACAGAGTCATGAGAAATAACACATCACTGTTTTGTCAGACAACTAAGTTTTGGTGTACTTGTTGTTACGCAGCAATAAATAACTGAAACATCAGCCTATTCCTTTCATCTCCTGGTATCCACCCAACTTTAAACATCCTATGCCCTCCTGCTATCTAATAATAATAATAATAAATTTCTCTAACCTTCACAACTTACTATTATGTCAGATATCAGACTAAGTGTTCTGCAGGAATGCTGTTATCTGCAGAATAATCCTAAGGGATGGTGTAGTGGGTTGAATGGTGCACCCTCTACCCTTACCCTGCCAAAAAAGGTGTCCCTAAAAACTGGGACTGTAGCCTTCTTTGGAAAAAGTGTCTTTACAGACATAATTAAATGAAGGATCTCAAGATGAGATTATCCTGGATTATATAGGTGGTCCCAAAATCCAATGAGAAGTGTCCTACAACAGACTGAAAAGAAGACACAGGCAGAGAGAAAGCCATGTGAAGACCAAGGCAGAGGCTGCAGTAAACAGTCACAAGTCAAAGAATGCTGCTGGCCACCAGGAGCTGGCAGAGAAAAAAGGTGGAATCTCTTTTTGCGCCCCTGGAGGAAGGACAGCCTGGCTGACACCTTGATTTCAGACCTCTGGTCTACAGAATTGTGAGAGAATACATTTCTGTAGTTTTAAGCCAAGTTTGTTTTAATTTGTTACAGCAGTCCTAGAAAACTAAAACAGATGGGTTCTATTTTTATCCCCATTATACGGATGAGGAGACCAAGTCACTTAATGAGAAGATTAAATAACTTGCCCAAAGTTACATAGTAATAAGCAGAGGGTCGGGCTTGAATGTAGGCAATATGTAAGTCTCCATCATACCAGTTTCTGTGGATCATTCCCACTTCTGTATCTATCTTTCCAGCATCCCTCCCATAAAAAATATCCTGCCTGCAGCAAAGTGTCAGGAAAGGGTCTAATAATACATTAACACTACCTTATTAATTCTCAATAGCAGTTTAGTGTTTGAACTCTCCTGGGACATGGTGATAATGATATTTTATTGGAAGAAAGAACAGAATCCACTGAAATGCAATACAAATAGTAAAGCTTTAAGTTTTAACTAAGGCAGATGGTAGAGATATTTACCAATCAAAAATTTGCCTTTGTGTCTCTTAATTTACCATGTAATATTGAGTTAGATATGGCAGAAGTTTAGAGTCCTCTAAACTATAAGTTTTTAAAAGGCAGCATTCAGGTTTAATATACAGGCATTCTGTTATAATGCAATATATACATATTTAAAAAACTAAGGTCGGCCCAAATTATGCACAAAAATATAACAGGGATTATGGGACCAGCTAGAAAATGTGGGACCCAAGGAATGACACAGAGGTGAGTTCCCTGGGTTTTCTTTTTACTTCATATACCTCAGGCTTGGAGCTGAAGAAGCCAGCAGTCCCAGATATGCCAATGGGTGCAGAAAAAAAAAAAAGAAAAGAGCCTCAAACAAAAGGCTGCTCTTTTTACCCAAAGTACTAGTAGAGGAAAAGCCTCAGAAATTAAAAGTACAATGCCATTTGCAATTGTCCAAAAAAGTGAAACACTTTGGTGTAAATATAGCAAAATATGTATAGCGCTCATAGGTTGAAAACTACAAAATAAAAGGAATCAAATAAGTTCTAAATAAATGGAAAGACATACTATGTTCACGGATCGGAAGTCTTAATGTAGTACACATGTCAATTCTTCACAGGTTGATACATAGGTTTAACACAATTTCTATCAAAATCCCAGCAATTTTTTGTAGATATTCATAAGATTTATTCTAAAATTTATATGGAATGGTAAAGCAACTAGAATAGCTAAAACAGTCTTGAAAAAGAATAAAATGGGAGGAATCAGTCTACCTGATTTCAAGCTATGCAATCAGAGCTACAGTAGTCAAGACTGTGTGGTATTGACAAAGGGACAGACACATAGATCAATGGAACATGGTAGAGAACCCAGACACAGACTCACAGAAATATGCCCAACTGATTTTTGATGAAACTGTAAAAATAATTCAATAGAGGAAAGATAGCCTTTTCAACAAATGGTCCTGGGACCTTTGGTCCCCTATTGGCAAAAAAAAAAAAAGAGAAACTTAACATAAACCTAACACCTTATACAAAAATTAACTCAAAATGGATAGCAGACTTAAATGTCAAATTTCAAGCTATAAAACTTCTGTTTTTAAAAATATAGAAAAATCTTTGGGATCTAGGGCTAAGAAAGGAGTTCTCAGACATGACTGCAAAACACAATCCAGAAAAGAAAAAAGTTATTAATTGAACTTCATCAAAATTTAAAATGTTCTCTGTACAAAAGACTCTGTTGAGAGGATGAAAAAGACTACAAACTACAGAGCAGGAGGGAAAAAATTCAATTGGAAAATGGGCAAAAGACATGAAGAGCATTTTCGGTGAAGACATACAGATGGCAAATAAGAACATGAAAAGATGTTCAGTATCATTAGATATTAGGGAAATTAAAATTAAAACTATAATGAGATACCAATAGACACTTATCAGAAAGACTGAAATAAAAAATAGTGACAACACCAAATGTCAGCAAGGATACAGGAAAACAGGATTGCTGATGGGAATGTGAACTGGTTCAGCTACTCTGGAAAATAAATTGGCAGTTTTAAAAAAAAAAAAAAGCAACCAAACATGCCACTCATACACGCCAGCAACTGCAGTCCTGGACATTTATCCCAGAGAAATGAAGTCTTATGTTCACTCAAAAGCCTATACACAAATGTTTATAGCAGCTTCATTCATAATGGACAAAAACTGGAAACAACCCAGATGTCCTTCCACAAGTGACTGAATAAACAAACTGTGGTATATCCATACCATGGAATACTACTCAGCAACTAAAAGGAGTGAACTAGTGTTATACACAATGGGATGAATATCCAGAAAATTATGCTGCATGAAAAAAGCCAATCCCAAAAGGTTGTGTACTGTATGTGTCCATTTACATAATAGTCTTATAATGACAAAATTATAGAATACAGAACAGATTAGTGTTTACAGGGTTCAAGAGGGAGAGTAGGGAGGGGAGTGGGTGTGGATATAAAAGGGTAACATGAGGGATTCTTGCGGTGATGGAAATGTTCTGTGTCTTCACTCTGTCAACATCAATACCTCAGCTGTGATATTGTATTATAGCTTTTATAAGATATTACCACTGGAGGAAACTAGGTAAATGGCAGAAGGAGTCATTCAGAATTATTTCTACAACTGCATTTTTTTTTAAAAAGCAAATACACAAAGATCAAGAACCCTTTCAATATTAAACGCTTCCAAGATAAACTCTTCCAAGCTAGAGCATGTAACCAAATATGGGAAGAGCAAACACGCAGTGACTGGGCACTGTGCACCCTACTGGCCTGTCACATTCAGTTGTGATGGTGTCCTTTGTGTTCCAAGTGTTCGATACTATGATTTAGTGGCACAAAATGTTAATATATGGGAAATACATAAACCAACATAACTTCTGCATTATTCTGATATCTTTCTTCTGCTTACCATTCATGTATCAGCTAACTTGCATTATAGAAATGTGTCATTAAAAGGGATTGTATTTCTTAATTTTCAAGTAACTATGCTGGCATAAAATAGGTAAACCATATTGACAGTGGAGAATCTGAATGAATGAATGAATGAACTGAAGCCAGAGGTATGTGGATGAAATTGGAAAATCATGTTTGAAGAAGATTCAGCTACTGGCTGACTATAAGATGTATACATAAAACTGAGACAGAAAACATAAGAATGATCTAGGATTTCGTTGAAGTTTAATTAGGGGTAATGAAGAACTGAATGGGATAAATGTGTAGGACTTTATGTAAAAAGGAATTAGCAAAATTAATAAGGGATAGGATGTCAAAAAGGCTCTAAATTTTTACTTAGGGAACTAGGAAAAACCAAATGGTTCTTTTGACAGTAATGAAAAAAAATCTATGAAAGGTGACTATTAAAAGAGAACTGAGTTTATTTAATAACACAACGTGTAAAGACATTCAAATAATATCATCCTGCTGACAAACAGAGATGCAGGATTAGAGAGGGGGCATGAGCTAAACGCTAGTTAAACAGTGGTATGAGTGGGTGCTAGAGGTGAGGAAAAGCTCCCAAAGCAATGAATCATCATCCAGGATGGGGTCTGTGGGACTAGATTAGGGTTCAGCCCCTCTATCCAACAAGAAGAGAGGATTTTGATGGAGCTGAACTTACATGTTAAGATACATTGCTTCATTTTCAAAGGCTGAAGGAATAGATGCAGCAAAATCCAACAGAAATGTAAATCAACATTTCAAATGCAATACAATTGAGACCAAAATCCCCATCTTTCTCTTCACCAAGTCTCCTGCCTAATTATATAATATGGTTAAGAAGCATTGCCAGAACTTTGTTCTAATTTTGCAGGGACATTATCTCAGGCTCTGCTTCTTCTCCACACACCTCAAACTGTTAACTCTTACTTCTTCAGCTAATCCCATCTCAAAAATAAATCCTTTTGAGACCTCCACAGCTCCTGAAAATTTCCTCATCTAAGTGTAGCACCTCCCACAGCAAACTCTTCCACACGTTGTCTAGATAACTAGTTTCATAGAATTCTGCTTGTGCTAGAATATTCTGCCAATAGCCCCAACTTGCCTACTAACAAAATAAAGAACAAGTGTTTCTCTTGCCAACACTCTCACTACAATTATTTAATTTAATACAATTTAATTATTAGAAAGCAAAACACAATAAATAGTATCCATAAATGGCAAACGGAAATGGCAATTCTCAATCCTGCCAAAATCTTACATCTTAAGAGATGCATTTTTTCCCCACCTCCCCATAGTGACTGATGAGGTGGAAAGATTTCCTGACTTGGCTTCCCCATTGGCTTCTGTTAGGATTCCTCTGAGGGATCACTCCTGGATCCTACCTTCTCCTTTCATCTTCACCCCTCCTAGAATATAGGTAGAGCATTGCTGAGAAAGCCCCAGTTGCATATGAACTCAGCTACCCAGGATCCTGAGAAATCTGCTCTTCCAACATCTGAATGGAAGGGCAGATGGAAAGATTCCATCCTTTGATTTATGTAATCCCAGTGGACGCTGCCCCTGTTAAAAGTTGCTTTAGTTCTTATCTGCTCTTGAAGTGGTCCAGCACCATGGCTTGCCTCTCCCAGATCTGCCTTGAGCCGCTCGCTACTCACTGCTAGCTTGCCACTTAGATCTCCAGGGGCACTGTCCCCTCCCTAGGGAGGATGCTGTCACACCGACCTCAACAGAAGATTAGATTTTCCTTTAACATCACATTCCAAGGCTGCTGAACTTGAATGAGGGTTGGGAGATAGAGATAATGACAATTTATAATATTAAAAATGACCCTAAACATCACCATTCCCAGATTTTTTAATTAAAAAAAAAATTAATGTGCCAGTTAAATTTTTCACATAGATCTTCTCATTGGGTCACCTGATTCCTAGCCTTGTGCCCCTGTCCCTCCTCTGAAATAAAGAAAGAACATTCTTAAATCTATCATGTTGCAAATCTCCACCTTCCTCTAGGAAACGTTATCCCTCTACTTAAGAAGGTTGATCTTACCCTAAAATATGACCTTCCACTTCTAATTACGGCAACCATGAGACATAGTAGCTCAAAGTAAGCTCTCCCTCTAAAGACTGAGTTGTTCAATCTCGAACAACACTTTGGACTTCCAGCCAAACGACACACACACTTATCCCTTCCAGAGCAAGTACAGTCAAAATCCATTTTAAAGAAAAGAAACATTTCCCTAAAGGCAACAAGATCTGCAGAGCTCGCCACAGGAGAAGGAGATAGCATTTTTATTACTGATAAAGAGACAGCAATCCTTCTTTTCTGTTCTTCTGTTTCCAGATTTGTCCAGGCTTTTTTCCCTTTGTAAACCAACCAACCAACCAAGGAGCCCATTACAGCACCTTTGAGAAGAGTGTCATCAATTTAATTGCTATTCTGTAGCTTTCTTTACCTTGTACTAAATCCTACTCTAGTCAAGATTTCCTCCCATTCCGGTATAGTCCTTCCTTAGTATTCTCCTGGGACTGGTTCCAGGACTCCCCTGCAGAGACCAAAATCCACAGATGTTCAAGTTCCTTATATAAAATAGTGCAGTATTTGTATATAAGCTACACATACCCTCCCCTATACTTTAAATCATCTCTAGATGACCTGTAATATGTAATACAATGTAAATGTTATGTAAATAGTTGCCAGGGCATCAAGTTCAAGTCTTGCTTTTTGGAACTTTATGAAATTTTTTTTTCTAATATTTTGACTCGTGGTTGGTTGAATCTCCACAGATATGGAGGGCCAGCTGGACTAAAATAGGGCAAAGACTGACATAGAGATGCATATTCCACCAAAGCCATCTACTTTTTTCTCTGCAGGATTGCCTTTTTCTTATTTTACTCTAATGGAGTAACATATAGCTTCCCTACAAGACTCTTTCCCATTAGTCCTCAGACCTCATGTCCTTCCTGGGTCGTACCCTGTCCCTCATCAGTGAGAATCTGTAGCTAATCTGTCAGCCCACTGGTTACACCTAGTTAGAGTTAAGTTACATAAGCTTTAGTAATATAGTTTTTTCTTTAATACCCTTCTCTAAAATTGAGCTTGTTCTATCCAAAGCCATTCAAAATCATCTTCTGCCAAAATCATCTTCTGTCTGTCACATTATGAATCCCTAACCTTCTAAATCTACATTCTCTAAATCCTTTTATTAGTTCCCATTTCCTTGTCAGATTTTACCTCTCATCCTCAGATAATTCTGACTTCTGCCAACCCCTCTGCTCCCATCATTTTTTTGTTCCTGGAATTTCTCTTCCCTGCTCTTTTTCTACTCCACATTTGCACTTTTTTTTTCAAGCCACTTGACCTCTCTCGAGAATACCTTCTCACTCCTCGACTGATAAACCAGCTCTCTCAGCTATTAAAATACAGGAAATTTCCCAACCACCCCTACATTCTTTACAGTCAATAGTGACAGACTTATTACTGCTGTCAGGAGACAGTTCTACAGGGCTCAAAATAAACATTACTTAATTGATCAGGGCCTTGATGAAATGGCATAATATATGCATTACTTCAGCCACCTTATGAACTAGAAATGTACTCCAGCAACATTATTAATTAAATAGGTTTTGTGGGATAACCCAAGAATTTAACCACCATTTGTAACATTATTTGTTTGGGAAAATGAGGCCTCCATTTTCAATAACCACAAACAAACTTTTGAAACATGACTGGTTCACACCTAGCATCTGTAGACATTTTTGTAATTTCACATCCATGTGCAAGCTTCATCGGATGCAGGATGCAGCAGCTTTTTTCATTTCAAAGACTTGGAGAGAATCAGAAGAATGCATTGCTGCAACCCAGAGGAAGCCCACTTGCTGACAACAATAATAATAAAACACTTACTTCTGTATATTTTTTACCTTTTATCATATCTAATTTTCAAAACCATCCTTAAGATTTTTAGAGCGAAAAATGCAGATTTGGGCAAAGAGCAAACTATTAAGAGACAAAAGACCTAGTTTTTAAAGGCTGGGCTGAACCGTATACTACACATCTACTTGGCCACGTCACTTAATCCTTCTGAACCACAGTTTCCTTAACAGTAAAGCAACAGTAGTAACAATAAGAATATTCTCCCTAACACGTATTATGGTTCTTCAGTAAGGCACAGCATCAGGATAAATTGTGAGCAGGGGTGGAGCCGCTGAGACAGGTGGAGGCTAGGGTGACCACAGAAATTCAAACAAGCAGGTAGGGCATGGCAACCAAGGGAAAGAAGCAACACCCGGACATAACGTAGGTAAACACCAGGTTAGAGGGCAGAAGTGGCAGGATGTCCTCACTTGTGGTCAAAACCTGGTGAACAAAACTGAGTAGGTGGTGAATACACCATCCCAGTATTTCATGGAGATCTTTACCAGAGCAAGGTTCCATCCCTTGGGAAGAGAACCTAGCATTTAAAATTAGAGATAGACTAAATTCCCAAAATGTGAATCCAAGGGAAGCCCAGTTCTATGAAATGAGGGGGACAGAGGACACTTGGAAACAGGTGGCAAACTATCATGACACTGTAGAGTGGCTTAACCAGGATTCAAGGCAAATAAAGGATTCTAATGATCATCCCTGAGACACCACGGCCAGCAGCAAAAGAACCTTGGAACATGACACTGAAGCTCACACATTATCAGGGCAAAGTAGAGAGGTTATAGGAATCCACACTGAATGGGCAGGCGGTGGTTTGACAAAAAACATTTTCCAGTAGAATTAAGGTTGACCTATCCATTAGCTCTGTGGGTTGGGGCTCTGTGTGCTTGGCGGGGCATTCAGTCTCAGAGCAGGTAGGTCCCTATAGCTGCCTTGTGGCTGCAGGCCTCTTTGTTCCTGACAATTACTCTGTAAATGCTGGGTGCCAGGACGCTGTGGGGGTGAGGTGGATCGGCACCACAGCTGATGCTCGCCAAGTATCAGAAAGGTGAAATGGCAGAGGACTGAATAATGAATGCAACAAGTTAAAGTCTGCAAACAGGAAAGGAGGACTCAGACACAGGAGCTTTTTGTATAAAGAAGAGTCTGTACTTTTTCTCTCGAGAAGGAACTTTAAGGAAGGTGTCTCATCCCTACAGACTTAGTCCTCTGCTTTCTGCACTTTGGAAGATAGAATACAGCCCTCTGAGTGCGTTTTAAGAGCTGTGTAGGAAAAGACAAACAAGCTCAGAAGAATTCAATAAAAGATGAGAAGCCAACTGTCAACAAATTCAGGATTACTATCTGAAGCCAGTCAAAAGTAGTAAACAAAAAATGTGTTAGGCAGAGTTAATCACTTAGTTAATATTTTAACATCCATTTGAAAGTGACTGATGTATCAGTTGTGATCTATCTCCTTTGCAACGCATTTAAGGAGAGTAACATAGGGTGGAATCCAAGGTGTTACGATCTGGCTTACGGGTGATTACGTGAGGAATGCAGACTAGACAGGTGAGGTCTGCCCTTGAGCCCTGCAAACCTGTGTGTGAGCCTCATAGTCCCCATCATAGGGAGAGGCATGTGGACATGTCTTTCCCAGGCACTTATCCCCAGCAAAGGGACCTTCACATTTCCTAATTAGGTTATATTCAATGTTCATAGGCTGATGATGGATGAGATGTAGTGTAATCACAACCAGTATTATTCATGTTCCAGGAATGTGCAGCCAAGGCCACTTTCCTCACTCCAGCAGGAAACAATGGTAAAATTGACAGGTAGGCTTTTTACATTTCAGATTCTGGTCTGGGTTTATTCCTTCTGTTTGGTCATGATTGCAGAACAGGTATCCAGAGAGGAGAAATAAATGTGCTGTATGTTCCATTTCCTTATTGCTTGAACTCACTGAGTCATATAAAGACTGGCATAGCCTGTCCAGAAATGGGACCAACTAGGGCAGCCTCTGCATCTGCCTTGAGATGTTTGGTTGCCTAGAGGCCCAAGTAACCACAGAAAGGGCAATTACCTTAATCAACAGGTACCATGCCAGGCATTGTGTTAAATAAAAGGTGAAGATAAGCTGCCTATTCTGAAATGGCTAGCAATCAGGTGAAAAAGCCAGACCAAACATGCCAGCAACTAAAGCAAGTCAGACGTAACTCAGGACTGCGATAAAGGGAAAAAATCTTAATGACTCACCGGAGCAGAGGAAGATTAACTCTGACTAATGGGGGGAGGGCTACCAAAGGGGAGTCTCGAAGGATGAGTGAGAGTACATGAAGGAGGCATGCGGTACATTCCAGGAGATAAGAAATGAAACAGAGTCATGGGCAAGGAGCTATAATAACACAGAGGAGGGACAGTGGCCCAGCCGTCAGGACCCCAGAGCACTTGACAGAGGCAGTGGGCCCTGAAGGACAGGGAGGTGGTAGTCAGATGGAGGGCAGGGGGAGGGGCATTCTAGAAAGAAGAGGCATGGCAGTTTTGAATACTACAAGGAACTCTGTATGTTTGGAACCTGAGGAGAGTTTACAAGATGAGGTTAGAGAAATAGGCAAGGGCCTGGGCAAGAAAGAAGTTTTTTTTAGCCAACTATGTACTTTGTATTTTACTCTGATGGCTATGAGAAGCCACATGAGATGGTCTGATCTACCTGACATGACAAACTGGATATGGGGAGTGAGTAGAGGTGGTGCCAGGGTCAGTATTTACATCGAAAGTCCTTTAAGCACTTGCTGTGCAGAGGCACTTTCTCTGTCTTGCTCTTTCTCAGCACAGCTGTTGCCTCCAGAGGCCTTCAGAGAGGGCTTCCGAGCTGCCTGTCTTCCTAGAAACGTGCGCACTAGGGCCTATACGACTTATAGGAGACCCCACAGACTACCAGACACACACCTGCGAGTGCCGTGAACAGGAGTTCCTTGTCAAAATTTCAAAATATCCACTCACCTGTTTATTGATACTTAGGAGTTCACCAAGATTTCTCTCAAGTCATCCATTTCCAAACCATGTCCAAAGACACTGTATAGCAATATAAACTATAAATTTAAAACTTAACTTTTGTCATGGAATTTTCATAGTGTCATTTCAGTAATGCAAATCAATAGTGCAATCAACCCGTATAATCAGTATGGAAAAAAACACAGAATCCTATACTTTTGTACACACAGAAACCTCTTTTCTTGCTAGTCTAACAGTTTACTTCCAATTTTCTGAGAGAAAGATTTTCAGCTCTTTATGATTAAACTTTATTCATTTTATTATTCAAAAAGTTTAATTTCCAAGCTCCAAATTAGAGAATGAGTTAAAGACAGAAGCCAGCTGTGAATGAAATAATTAAGCCCAGATCCTCTTTCCAGCATTTTTTTAAAAATAAACCTTTTTATTTCAAACTAGATCTAGACTTAATGGAAAAATTGCGAAGATAGTATAGGGTGTTCCCATATACTGTTTCCCTGCTATGAACATCTTACTTTAATACCATATATGGATGACAATTAATGAACAAATATTGATACATTATTTTTAACTAAAGTCTGAATAAAATATTCAGATTTCTTTACTTTTCACCTAATGTTCTTTTCCTGTTCCAGGATCCCATCCAGCATAGTACGTTAAAGGTAGTTGTTACATCTCCT
This sequence comes from Camelus bactrianus, assembly GCF_048773025.1. Lineage (NCBI taxonomy): Eukaryota > Metazoa > Chordata > Mammalia > Artiodactyla > Camelidae > Camelus > Camelus bactrianus. The sequence goes on along the minus strand of NC_133553.1, from coordinate 39,649,737 downwards.
TAGGTTCTATGTTGCTGTGTTTCTAAGACTTTCCTTGTTTTTGATGACTTTGACAGTTTTGAGGAGTAGTGGTCAAGTATTTTGTAGAATGTCCCTCAGAAATTGTCGGATGTTTTTCTCCTGATTAGACTGTAGCTGTGAGTCTTTTGAGAAAAAGACCACAGAGGTAAAGTCCATTCTCATCAAACAATGTCAAGGTTACATACTATCAACTTGATCTATGACTGCTGATGCTGATCGTGATCACCTGGCTGAGGTAGTGTTTGTCAGGCCTCTCCACCGTGAAAGTACCTTCCCCTACCATTTCATATTGTATTTTCTGAAAGGAAGTGACAACATGCAGGCCACAATTAAGGAGTGGGAAGTTAAATTCTACCTCTTTCACAGAGAAATATTTACGTGAATTATTTGGAATTCGTCTGTAGGAGAGATTTGTCTGTTGTCCTCTATTTACTTATTTATTTAATCATTTAGTTATTATCAGTATGGACTCACGGATATATATTTTATGCTTTGGGTTAAAACCCAACACTGTTTTGTTGCTTAAATGGTTCCAGCTTCAGCCATTGAGAGCTCTTTCGGTTGGGTCCCGTGTCCCTTCAAATACTCCAGTCACTGTGGGCTTCTCTTGAGCCCTTCCTTACTTTCTGAACTATAAGATGCTCCAAGCTCATCTTCTATGTTTCCTGCCTTGGTCCTAGAATAAGGGATTTCTCCCAGAAGCCCTGGTTCTTTTATGGAAGACTGGTTTTAGAGACCACATCTGGGTGTGTTGGGAGCTACTGGGGTGTTGTCACTTCTAGGTCCTCTCAGCCAACAGAGAAAGAATATATGTGTATGTACAGTAACACATGAATATACATATATATCTATAAATATTTTTATATCTAACCATCTGTATCTACATTAAGCTAAATATGGGTTCATATTGATGCCTCCAACTCTAACCCAGTACCACGTGGATGATCCTAGCCTTCTCCCTTTGCTTTCTAGATCCTCTCACCTACAGCAAGAAACCTGGCTCTCACGCTCAGCCATCCATTACTTTACAGCTCAATTCCAGTGCACTGTAGAGCACTCACATAATTGTTAACCCATAACCTTGTAGAAAATGACTTGACAAACTAGAGTGCTTATGTACAATTCCTTTTGCCTTTAACTTTATTACAGATTCCACTTATTTCAAAATGTACTTAGGTCAGCACTTTTCCCCCACTCCCTTCAGTGAGATTGTTCAGGCATTTATAATACAGTTAGATTCTTTTGTCATATTTTGCATTCCATCCCAGGATCCTACAACCTCCTAAATGATTTTTAAAATTTGCATGATTAAGGTTCATCTTTTGTGCTGTAAAATCTATGGATTTTGACAAGTGCAGAGTTTCATGCATCTACCATTTTTACAGCATCATAAAAATAGTTTCACCACCCTGAAACATCCCCAGTGCTTTACCTGTTCAACTCTCCTCTCACTACGAGTCCCTGGGAACCAATAATCTATCCACCATCTCTGTAAGAGTTTTGCGTTTTCCAAGATGTCATGAGTGGAATTATACAGTATGTAGCCTTTTAAGACTAGCCTCTTTCACTTAGCAACATACATTTAAGATTCATCTGTCTTTGTATGGTTTGATCGCTTTTTCTGTTGCATGACTATATCACTGTTTCTCCATTCACCTATTGAAGATTGCTTCTACTTTTTCACATTTATGAATAAAACTGCCATAAACAATTCACATGCTGGTTTTTGTATGGACATAAGTTTTTCAACTCAGTTGGGTAAATATGTAGGAGTGTGATTGCTAGATCCTATGGTAAAACTATGTTTAACTATGTGAGAAACTGCCAAACCATTTTCCAAAGTGGCTGTTACCATATTGAAGTCACACCAGCAATGAATGAGAGATCCTGTTGCTCCATATCCTTGCCAGCAAATGGTATTGTCAATTTTTTTGCTTTTAGCCATTCTAATAGATGAATCATAGTATCTCATTGTTGTTTGGTTACCTTTTAAAATAATAAAAGCTTGTCAGGTGGGGAATAAAAGTTAAAAACTAAAGAAGAAATCTGAGTCACTGGCATTCAGAACTGTTTTGAAATAGCTCAGGCTACAGGCACCTTTTTTGGAGGTCATGCTTGAAATGGGGTGTAGAAACCATCAACTTGTTTCCCACATTCGGCTCTAGCTTCTATGTTCTCCATCCTCAAATAAGAGAGTAAAAAAGATGTGTGGGCTAATGCTTTATATAAAATAAATGATATAATATTAGCAAATAGAATCCAACAACACATAAAAAAGATTATAAATCATGACCAAGTGGGGTTCATCCCAGGGACACAAGGGTGGTTCAACATATGCAAATCAATCAATGTAATACATCACATCAACAAGAGAAAGGACAAAGACCACATGATCATCTCAATAGATACAGAAAAAGCATTTGATAAAATTCAACACCCATTTATGATAAAAACTCACCAAATTGGATATAGAGGGAACATATCTCAACATAATAAAAGCTATCTATGACAAACCTACAGCCAGCATAGTACTCAACGGTGAAAAACTCAAAAGCTTCCCACTAAAATCTGGGACAAGACAAGGCTGCCCACTATCACCACTCCTATCCAACATAGTCTTGGAAGTCCTAGCCACAGCAATCAGGCAAGAGAGAGAAATAAAAGGGATCCAAATTGGAAAAGAAGAGGTAAAAGTGTCACTATATGCCAATGACATGTTTCTATATATAGAAGACCCTAAAAGGTCCACACAAAAACTACTAGAGCTGATCGAAGAATTCAGCAAGGTAGCAATGACAAATGCTGGAGAGGTTGTGGAGAAAGGGGAACCCTCCTACACAGCTGGTGGGAATGCAGTTTGGTGCAGCCACTGTGGAAAACAGTATGGAGATTCCTCAAAAGACTAGGAACAGACTTACCGTATGACTCAGGAATCCCACTCCTGGGCATATATCCAGAAGGAACCCTACTTCAGGATGACACCTGCACCCTAATGTTCATAGCAGCACTATTTACAATAGCCAAGACATGGAGACAGCCTAAATGTCCATCAACAGATGACTGGATAAAGAAGATGTGGTATATACATACAATGCAATACTACTCAGCCATAAAACCCGACAACATAACGCCATTTGCAGCAACATGGATGCTCCTGGAGAATGTCATTCTAAGTGAAGTAAGCCAGAAAGAGAAAGAAAAATACTATATGAGATTGCTCATATGTGGAATCGGAAAAAAACCCAAAAAAACAAAAACAAACAAAGCATAAATACAAAACAGAAACAGACTCATAGACATAGAGTACAAACTTATGGTTGCCAAGGGGGAGGAGGATGGGAAGGGATAGATGGGATTTCAAAATTGTAGAATAGATAAACAAGATTATACTGTATTTATGCAATGGAATACTACTCAGCCATAAAAACCGACAACATAATGCCATTTGCAGCAACATGGATGCTCCTGGAGATTGTCATTCTAAGTGAAGTAAGCCAGAAAGAGAAAGAAAAATATCATATGAGATCGCTCATATGTGGAATCTAAAAAAACAAACAAAAAAAGCATAAATACAAAACAGAAATAGACTCACAGACATAGAATATAAACTTGTGGTTGCCAAGGGGGCGGGGGGTGGGAAGAGATAGACTGGGATTTCAAAATTGTAGAATAGATAAACAAGATTATACTGTATAGCACAGGGAAATATATACAAGATCTTATGGTAGCTCACAGAGAAAAAAATGTGACAATGAATATATATATGTTCATGTGTAATTGAAAAATTGTGCTCTACACTGGAATTTGACACAACATTGTAAAATGATTATAAATCAATAAAAAATGTTAAAAAAATAAAATAAAATAAATGAGAGAGACAGAAACAGAGATAGAGGGAGGGAAATGCAGGAAGCAACTTCTCAGAACACAGGAGAATATCAATTCCAAACCAAAATGAAAAACATGCTCAATAAAGGAAGAGGGGATTGTCATCAGGGTAGAGGGCACAATCCTAGAAACCCTGATGGCTCCTTTTTGTAAGGGTACCTGGGATTTGTTTTAATCCAGTGTGGTAAGACACACAGACATGGAAGAGACTGTCATGAAGGTTTTTATACTCACAGATCCCTAGAAACAGGACCCACAGCACACCATCCAGGACCACATGGGGAAGCACCAGGGCCCAACAAAAGGAAGAAGGAACAAGAGGAAAACATGACTGAGAGACTGTATCGTGGTTTCCATGGGAAAGGCAAGGCAAGGCAGGGTAAGCAGGTTAAGGGTCAGCTAGTTTGAGTAATTTTCCATGAGCTCTGGGGTGGGGTGGAGGGTCTCTTGTCTGGTATCTAGTTTTCAGCTGATTAGGGCAGGAGGAATGGTGGGTTCCCACTGAGAGCCCTTTGTGAGCCTGATCTAAAGGAGGTGGGTGGGGTATAGCCTTTGGATTGGTTGATCTGTATATAAAAGACATGCTCTCAAGCAAGTTGTTTGCTGTCTCTGGGAATTAGTTAACCCTGGGAGGGGCAGTCCCTTCCAGTATCAGCAAAGCATCAGAATAAAAAGACATGCTTAATACACTCCACCTTGTGGACTCTCTATTGTTGGGTCTATTTTTGCTGGTGCCAACTGAGACTGTCCTCAGTCCCTTCCCCCTTGACCTCCGTGCTTCCTGAGGTCTAAGCAGTGTAAGCCTTTCCTGATGCTTTGGGCAACCTCCCCTTTGAATCCTAGTAAGACGAGGCTGCTTCTGGTATTGATGGCTCCTGCACATCAGTTTTGTACTTCATGCTTTGCAAGGCGTGTCAAGTGCACCTGTTGTGTGGTCCTCATGTGACCCCTTGGAGGCAGTGGATTCTTCTTTTCCTTTTATTCTCATTTAACATTTTTCAAATCTTCTCACTTTCCTCAGACTCTATAGATTTACAGCTCTCCCTTATCCATTTATTATCGTCTGTTTTCCTTTTTCTCTTCTCAGCCTTATGTGCTATTGTTTCTCCTAGGCCATTTCTGATGCTTCATTCATTCAATACACATTTACAGCATGTAGGCTCTGTGACAGGGATTGTGCCCGGTTCCAGGAACACAGAGACAAATAAGACTATCCTTGTGGGGTAGAAAAACACTTTGAGGTTTTTTTCTTTTGCGATTTTATTTGTTTTTTGAGGTTTGATAATGTGCCAGTCAAATGCATAAGAACTGTTTCACTTAATCTTGATACACACACTCAAGATGAGTTCTATGACAACCTCCCCTGATCACTGCCATTCTTATAGACACAGCACTAAAGCTTAGAGAGCTTAAGCAGTACCCTAGGGTCACATGGCTGGCCAATGGAGAGCTGTTGGGGTCTGAACACAGGTGTCTGACTCCACAG